>NC_140590.1:691034687-691653298 GCF_964204655.1 Triturus cristatus | reverse complement strand
ATTAAGTAAAAGAGCTCCATACATTGTAATTCTGAACACTGTGTGGCTGTGTTGTCAAGATATCCATTTAAACCTATGATGTTAAATGATTTTAGGTTTTTGACTTGGCGATGGCCATATGGGTGGCTATTAATTGTTTCAGGCCAGTCAGTGATATGCTGCACTTTAATTTTTTTGGTTTTTTTGTGATTTTTCACACAAGTAAAGTGCTTTAAGTTCTCACTCTTCCTGTCTTACTAAGTCCAGATTTACTATACAGGTTCTGGTCATGGACAAGACTGCTCATTACTGGGGGATCCGCTGGACTCTCAGATTTCACCATTTCCAGCTCTGTGATTTTGTGGGGTAGATACGGGCTCACTAAGAGAATGTGGCAAATTGGGGAAAGTGAAGACTCATTCAACACAAAAGTAGGAAAACTCCTTAACCCAGGCAATGTTTTATCTGTTAGTGTTTGTGTTGTAGTTGTAGGGCAAGGTGGCCATACAAGAGTCTATACCCAAACAGGTATGAGGTACATTCTATATGTCATGTTAGATCCTTAATTTACAGCATCAGCAGGTAGGTTCTATCAGGGCTCTATTCTCCCTCCAGCAGTCCCGATCCCTAGCTTCCATTGCAGACCACACACCATCATTCAATATAGTGAACCTTAACCTTTTGACTTCTATGGACCCCCACATGATAGTGAAATCCAGGGACCCCATGGAGTCCTTTTTTGGAATCTGGGAATCCCGACCTAAGAAATTTTGATGATTTGAACAACAAAACATTACAAAAAAATATAAAAACAGTATTTCCCCTAGCAACACACTATGAATGAGATATTTTATTTAACTCACAAAACAAATATTAAAATGTTAATTTTAATGGGAAGGTTGGGGTCTGCTGAATTCAACTGAGCCCACCCATCGTCCATACTATATTCTGTTTAACTCCGCCCATGAAATAATCTGAAGATACTAGCCTAATTTTTAACATCCAATTTCAAATTCCTTCACACTTATACACGTTTTAAAATGTTACATTTTGCTTCTTTGTTTATATATACATTAGTATTCTGTTCATAATTTTTAGTATGCCTAGCTGTCTAGGACCCTGGTAAAAGGCATTGATTCTCCCCCTATCTCCCCCCTCCCCGTGTCCCAGGAGTCCCAGGACCATGCGTTAAGAACACTGTTCTATTACATAGCTTAACTCTCTGCATTCCAGACACCAGGAACATCAATCACCAGAGTTATCTTGAAATGTTTATTGTTGCCTGAAATCTACTGGACACACAGGAAACTTTGCAGCAGGTGCTTGTCCATGTCATTCCCAGCAAAGTATTACATAGCCAGATAGTTTTGTACATTTCTGTTCAGCAATTAGAAAAGGAACAGCATCTAAAAATGTTAATGGGATACCCGCTCAGTTCCCTTAATTTAAAAGAGCTGTGTATATTCGGGTAAACCCCATTTGCAATACTCTTTAGTATACACGAATTCCATATTTAACCACTCTCGTCTGATCTTAAAATGATGCGAAGCAGCAGTAAGGGATCAAGTTTGACTTGACTCCCTTGACTGTTCTTGCCTCTTCTGTGTTTTCACGCAGATGAGTATAGCGGATTGTCTTCTTGCCACACACAATTGCTATATGCAAGGCTGCTCTCGCAGATTTCGGTGGACCATCTCTTATCAGAGACATTTCCGGTGGAGTGAGGTACACGACAGGGGTGCCTGCTCTCACCCCACCTCTTTGCAGTGCCCAAAGAACCATAAGCTATCAGGCTTCATGTGGATGCCACACAATGGGGTATCCCCCTTGCGGATGAGACACATGCAGTGTCATTATATGCAGATGACATCCGTCTGTTCCTCCGAGATGTCTGAGAAGACCCCACTCCCATCAACGTCATGTTAAAATCATTTGCTGAGATATCTGGACTACGTGTTAACTGGAGCAAATCCTCCATCTATCCACTACACGATAATCTCGCCCCACCTGAGCTTGTCATACACATGCCCCTCTCCCTTGCAGTAACTCTGCAATCCGATATCTGGGAATTCGACTAAATCACACTGCGGCCGGCCGACCTTTATGATGGCAATCCGGTGGTGGCATCGCTAAAACACTTGATATAATTCTGGATGAAGCTGCTGCTGACTATCAACGGAAGGATTGTGCTATCGAAGATGGTGATCCTACCTGGTCTTCTATATTATTTCACTAATCTTCTTGTAACCCAACTGGGCATTTTTTTGGGGGAACTCGACTCCTTGTTAGCCTAACATATGGGGAGGACAGCCGCTGTAGAATGACTCTGAGGAAATGACAGTGAGGGCAGACTGGGCGCTTCCTCCTTCGAAATTTATTTCCTAGCTGCCAAGTTACAATGGGTCACTAGATGGGTCGCAGGCCGAAACCTCGGTGAAACTTGTCACCACTCTCCTACCCTCACAGCAATTAGAAACCTTTTACTCCCACGTACATGGCCTGATCCTTCGTTTTCTCTACAAGTACAGATGGCTTCCATATGCATGCGCAGGACTGACGCTCTTTTGAAACATATCCTCCTGTAAGCCCTTGGGTTCCCCCTGGAGGGCCTCCTGCACTACCCATGCTCCTATTCTGCTGTGGCATTGAGCAGCTTGCATGACTGCTCGCTCGAAACAGTCGGTGACCTGTTTGTAGATGGTCACCTTCTCTCTTTTCCCCAGCTTTAGTCAGACTTTAATCTCACCGCTGGTCTGTTCATAAATGCAAGAATTTCCTCATTAATAGCTCTGAAACTGATCTAGCCAGAACTGTCGACATCTCCTTGGATAAAGGTCTCTTCTCAAAAGCCCTAAAACAAAGAGGCTTTCAAACAAGCTCTCCTTCTAACTTCCAAACAATAACAAACTGTTTATAGGCAAATAGATTGAAAGCTCAGCATCAAGACAAATAACTCCCTTCATTGAAGAACGTAACCTTCTCCTAGATTACCAAAATAGATTCTGGCATGGCTGTGGCACGGAAATAGCACTAACTTCCACACAGGTTGATTTAAACACAGGAATTGATTCGAATGGAGTACCGGCAGGCATATTACTTGACCTCTCCCTTGCCTTTGATTCTGTCCATCTCTACAGAGACTTGGAATTGGACAAATCTTCTTAAAAAAGAACTTTGTATCTGTAGTTAGCTAGGCCTCTGCCGTTGAGAATGGCACCTCTGCCCATAATACTCCCTACAAATCAACTTTTCTGCCTGCTCGTCAACAACCGCCTGGTGCATTCCTAATGAATGTGGCTCAATATGGTTACATATAGGAGAACTGTTCAGTGTGGCGTGCTAACAATAACCATTCTTTTTTTTCTTTAGTGTAGCACAGGTGTGTGGCAGTGCATTTACATGCTGGAATATTTCAAACTCATTGGCACACAATACGGAAGAAGGAAGGGTATTTGGGGACTTAAATCTGAGTTACCAGCTACCTACCCCAACTTCACATGTGGTAACCCACAAAGCAGTTCTTAATTCATAAAATCATAAAAGTTCGGGGCTCAAAGTTTTGCTCATGATCCTGTGCCCGGCAATTTAGAATGTCAGGAGAGCTGAAAACCAACACTGTCAAGAATTGATTCTACTGTGTGCCACTTTCATCTACCACCAGGCACTCCCTGCCCCTTATCTCACTCTTGCAGGGTCTTTTAAATTTTTGCTTTCTCGTTTTGTCATAATGTTCACATCTTTCTCTTCGGCCTTTCCCCCTTTTGTGTTTTTCTCTCTCTTGTTCCGGAGCAAAGTCTGGAAAAACTAGTGCAGGACCCCAAAGATGAGTGCAAGTGGGCTCCACCTGCAACCACCGGCTCAAGTTAGCCACTGCCATTAAGTCTAATATTTTGATGCGGTATGTAAGAGCAGCTTCACCCATGAATATTTTGAAATCTCATATTGGGTAAACTAAATTGTGCCTTCAGTCTATTTTACAACATCCGATTGGGTAAAATAAATTGTGCCTTCAGTCGTTTATGGGGCAGGAGCATATTTCTGGACTTTTAATTATAAATATTTCACAAGCACATTGCCCTGCACAGAAGGAATCGGGGAAATGGCAAAAAGGGTGTTGTTTTGAAATAACTTTGTGAAAACATGTCTTATGTGCTTTGGATTCATCTTTACAGACGCTGTTTTTAATTGTCAGTGCGCTCAATCTGTTTTTCAAAGATCACTGTGAGTAGCCTAGGAGCAGTGTCAAATCTACAAAAACATGCTTGTTACAATATCAAGTTTGTCCAATATGTTTAAATTACAGTTTGTCACTTGTTATCCTACTCCGCGCTATACAAATGCAATTACAATACAATACAATATTGACAATGAGGATAGCTCGTATTCCATCACTGCAAATTCTTGTCTCGCCCCATTGCTGGAAGTATTAGCCCCCCCCACCCCCCCCGCCCCCTAATTTGGCTCTAGTTGTGGCCCTGGGTCCACGGAGGGAAAAGATCTCGGCTGCGACTCATTCGAAGACGTCCCATCTCTCCTGACTGGGACGCGCTTCTATCCAAATTCTTAAACCTCACCACCCCAGAAACTCTTTCGCCGGACAGTGCCACTCATTCTCCCCTTACTGTAGCCACATAACTGCACCCTCTCCTCCCCACCTTTACTCATCACCCGGGCCTCCACTGAAGTAGTGCTCCGCTGCCTCCGCACCCCTTACTAATTCGCTGAACACCCCACTGCCCTACCCGAACTCCAATGATGGCAATCGAACCCTCGACGTCAGCGCCTTGTGCGACCCGCACCACCCGTGATAATCGCCGCCACTCACTATAACTGCCTCCGATCCCATCCAAACCCTGTTATTCACCTTGTTAATTCCTTTTTTCTGTTCTCACATTTTCAAACTTGATTTAATGTTAAGATGGGACTCCATTTATCATTTGCATTGCATGTTCCCTTGCTAAACTTGAAGTCGATTCCTCTCACTGCTATTATTCGTGCTTATACATCTATCTGCATGTCATTCTTCATTGTTGCTCTCATTGTATAGGGATCAACTTTGACATACATAACAAGCATTGGCATAGCCAATAGGTCTCGCCTTTGGGACCTTATAAGTGTTTAGCCATGCAACAGTTGCATAACTAAATACTTATAAGGTCCCAAAAGCGAGACCTATTGGCTATGCAAAGCGGCCGTGCGGCCGCGAACCCGAAAGTAATCGTGGTAAAGCACGGCGCGCGCGCCTGCTCACATGCACTGTAGCTCTAGGCTGGCCTGGTAGCATTTTTTGGAGCCCTCTCAATAAGTCTCGCCAGACCAGCGCATGCGCTGGGTCAGGCGAGACCTAAAAATACATATCAAAGAACCAAAAGCAAAACCTTTTCCAAATATGCAGATGTGTACACGATAAAGGGTGATACAACCACAGCTTGAATTATAAAATGTAAGTAGTGGTGTGCCCCAAAGGGAGACCCACCCCACTTCCCCAGCATAGTCTAAACTTTGTTACAGACAGCCACGTGAGAGGTGAGAGGTGATGGAAAGAAGCACACTGTAAAAGAGCCTAAGTCGCAAACTGAATAAGTATTGCGGCGTACGAGTAGTCAACTAATGTGGCCTAAATAGGATGCTTGGCAAGAAAAAATTATAAACAAAAATGAGGGTTCAGGCGACGCCTCAAGGTGTTACAGTTACATTGTGCCCCATCCAAACCATACGACTACAAACGAGTTTTTCCTAATTCTGAGGGAAAAGCACATCTATCGTATGTCACACCGCTAACAAAGAAGCGTTCCGCTTCTAAGCACGTTTTAAGTTTCCACGTCACGACTGAATGAATCCCAACACTGCAGTTAGTGTTCAAGAGATGGCACACTCCCTCAGATGGAGTCCTTCGGAGAGAGCGCTGCCGAGGGCATTGATCCTTCTGTATACTGGCTGCTCCAGAGACCAGGGCAGAGAACCATGGATTTTATTTTCCACACCTAAAGGGACAGATGTCATTGCTACAACAGTATGCGACTCCTGTCCAGCTTGTCTCGAGCTGGGTTGTAAAGTGTTAACAACCCTGTCCCTGACTGGCCCAGAGCAGCTCGCGCGTCCACCCTTTCTGCATAAAATTTACAGACGCTCTGCTAGTCAAGCGAGCTCAGATTGTGCTGCCCAAGACCATTATTGGATCCATGCGCGGTTTATTGATTAGCTGTATCCTCCTTAACGAGGCCCGTGACGCGGCCATCATGACTCTCGGCTCTGGTTCTCTGCCATCCTCTCAGAGCTGTAGTGCGGGAGAGCAGCCAGTATACTGATACCTGCTGTAGGCAGAGTCCATTTGTAGGAAAATACCAGGGCCACTGGAATTATGCTGCAGGGGAGGGCCAGATAATGCGGTAGGTTCTATAAATTATGCGGCAAGAAAAGTCACATTATGCGGCATAAAGCATCACATTTGTGATAGTATTACTTAATAGTTTTTTTCATTGTTAAACTTGTTAACACGGTCTGGGCATTGGTTGCACCTCATTAGTACCAGTGCAACACCTAAATATAGCAATTAGCATCGAAAGGTGACAAGATAACTTTTGGAAAGGGCCTTTCACTGTGCTGCAACATGTTGATACGTTTTTAGTAACTTTTGAACCGTTTGAGCTAGGAACGAAAATGTATTTTGTTACAATCTGCAGATTATGCAGCACGTGTTCAATTATGTGGGAAATGCGGAAAATCTGTAATCATGTGAAAATCGCCACGGCGGTACAGTTACATAATTCCAGTAGACATTCAGTCTGGACCCAGGGATTGGCTGCGATTGACTTCCACTAATGGTGGCTGAGTGGCTCACTGGTTTATGACTACTCAACATTTAATTGAAATCGTTTAGAATCATTTTTTACTTATCCAGCTGCCAGTGAAGGTCTCATTCCAACTAATTGTGCTCCAGTTTTGTCACATGATTAGTAAATAATAAACCATTATTAACTGTCTGATGAAAATGTTCAGAAAACAAGGGAGGTTGATAGCTTCGATCCCCTCTACCTCCTCCACCCCCCAACCACGACCCCACCCCGGATCTTCGCACTTATTTTGTCACCTTCGAGCCTAGGGGGTCGCAGCACTGACCCCTAAATGACATCCATGAGGGGGCATATTTAATCAAAATGTAGCACATCCTTGTGAGGAAGGGTGAGGCTTTGGCCAGAAGAGCCCTGTCAAGTACTTTCCAAAGTAACTGTGCTCCATATGTACATTTGCTTACATTCTTGCTAAACCTCACTGGTGGCCATGTATTACATTCAGTAATGCTATTGGGGGGGGGATCTGGGGACCAAATAAACTGCCCAGTGGTCTGTAAAGGTTATCACAATGCCAAGGTGTTCTTTAAAAGTAAACATGACTTAGGTATTTTTTAAATCACAAGTTCATTTTGATATAGCTGGTTATGATGCCTGATATTTGTACAGGGGACAGCTGCCATCAGTGGCATTCGAACTGACTGGAGATCTTACAGGTGGACCTGTTCATTTGATGGCAGGGAGGTGTGGTTGTACGTGTTCTGTGTTGGAAGACTTGTGTGAGGTGCTGGTCTAGTGGTGTCACAGTGAACTTGGCATGGCTCTGTGCAGGCCCATGTTCAGACGGTACGCGTTGAACATGGCAGGCCATGCTTCGTGGAGCTTTATCATACCTGAAATCGGAAAGTTCGCTCCTGGATAGTGTATTATCCTGTTCTTCCAGCTGTACTCCACTAGCTCTTTGGTTGATAGGTGTTGACTTGTAGGTTTTTGAAGATCACTTTAAGGCCTGACAATACAAAAAGCCCAGTTTTTAAACCCTTGCTGAAAGCCCAGTGGATCTTTGGTCCCCTTATCTGGGTGGAAAGAAAGTTCCACAGTTTGCTGACTTTAACTGAGGAAAAAGCGACCTCTGAATCTGGTTTTGTGGGAAAAGGATGTTTTTGTTTCAAACAAGAAAATGTTTTTTGTAAACAATTAGTTAAATACTGGGAAGTTGTGGATTCTGGTGCTAACTATAGCTGATAAATGTCACTTTTAATTCGTAACCATCAGTGTACAGTAAATGCTGTTTTTAAGCGATTGTATGTATGCTTATGTTGGTGTTTGTATTAGGATGGAATGTACTCTTACCTCTTAAAGCAAGGAGTTCTCTCGGCTAACCACAATCAAATAGTAATTTATTGCATCACCAACAATAACTTTAATGTTTTGCCCTTCATAGTCATCGGACATGACAACTCTGTTTTTACTATGAAAATTGTCACTTTAGTCAACTAGACATAGGAAATAAAACAAATTCAACAGCACAGTTAGCGTGAAGATCGGGGTGGGTTATGCCAGTGGGGACTTGGACACCTCCTGCCTGTTGTAGGAGGGCTATGTATTGTTGGAGACTGTTTTAAGTTTGTTCATGTGTGTGCTTCACACAGCACAAAATGTAAAGGATTCTTGGCGCAGCAGCAGATAAAGCCTTGTGCAACAGAGAGATGTAGCGCATGATTTCATGGATTCAGGTATTGCAATTCAATATTGTATTGTATTGGTTTTGCATTTATATGGCGCTTACTACCCAGGACTAGGCGTCGAAGCACTTTTTCAGCCTCCGGAAACCATAAAGGATTAGTGGTGAATTAGTATAGTGAAATATGAAACTAATTTAAGAAGTGAACATGTTAGTCTGTTATTTGGATTGAAAAAATGTGTTTTTTATAGTAAACATGATATTAACGTGATATGGTGCTGAACAAGCAACGGCCATGGCTAAAGCTGGAAGCTGTAGTCTACTCCCATTTAGTAAAATTACATTCCAAGATTCTCAATCAATCAATCAGGGGAATTGTAAGCGCGCTACTCACCCGTGAGGGTCTCAAGACGCTGAGGGTGGGGGCTGGGGTTGGGGGAGGTCCGCAGGTCCGTTTAGCCGAAGAGCCAGGTCTTGAGAGTCTTCCTGAAGGTGTTCAGGGAGGGGGCGCGTCTGATGTCTGCCGGTAGCTCATTCCAGGTCTTGGCTGCAATGTGAGAGAAGGATCTTCCGCCTTTATAGATGCGCGGGGTTTCGGCCAGTGCGAGGTTTCTTTTGGGTATGTGGAAGTTGATTCTGTCATTGAGGTATTTGGGTCCGTTGTTGTGTAGGCATTTGTAGGCGTGGGTGAGTATTCTGAAGGTGACTCTTTTCTCCACGGGAAGCCAGTGGAGTCTTCGTAGATGTTGGCTGATGTGTTCTGGCCTGGGGATGCAGAGGGCGAGTCTGGTGGCGGTGTTCTGTATGGTCTGGAGTTTTTCGGAGTAGGGACTTGTTGATGCCGGCGTAGAGTGTGTTTCCATAGTCCAGCCTGCTGGTGATGAGTGTGTGGGTGACTATCTTCCTTGACTCAGGGGAGATCCATTTGAAGGTCTTGCTAAATATGCGGAGGGTGTTGAAGCAGCAGGATGTGACGGCGTTGATCTGTCGGTTCATGGTGAGTGAAGAGTCGAGTATGATGCCCAGGTTCTTGACGTGATCTGAGGTCGTAGGTGGGCTTCCGAGGGTGGTAGGCCACTAGGTGTTGTCCCATGCAGAAGGGGTGGTTCCGAGAACAAGGTCTTCTCGGCGTTGAGTTTCAGACAGCTGTTGGTCATCCAGGCTGCAACTTCTTGCATTCCTTCCTGGAAGTTGAGTTTGGCGGTGGGGGGTCTTGGGTGAGGGAGAGGATGAGCTGGGTGTCGTCAGCGTAGATTACGATGTTGAATATTCTCACAAAACGGGGTCCATTCCACGATGGCCACCAAACATGAACAGGATCTCAGTTTATGCCTTTCAGAGGCCAGCCCCTTCCTATCACATGGTTCCTGTTCTGCCAGTATATAAAGAGCCTCCAAAGAGTGCCCCACTGTAGCACAACTCACCAGGCCTGTTCATGCAGCTGGATTCGTGGCTTCGGCTCCAGTCCTGCGAGCTCCTGCTCCATTCAATTCAGCTCCATCTTTGTGTCTGTCCTGGTTTTACCCAGATCCAAAACAATCAGCCTTACAAGAACTGTCCTACAGTTGAGCCATAGCACTTTGGGGGGGTTTGTCCCTTCGTGCTTTTTCCTCCATCTGCTGGCAGGCACTACTTTCCAGAAGGCATCCTCTCTGTAATCTGTTCCACCCAGGGCAGACAGTGTGGCTTCTGAGATAGGTTGTCCTTTGCTCAAAGACTGTAAGTAAGAGGTAGAAGATCAACCCCTAAGTCCAGCCCCTAGCAGCATGCGAAAAGACCATTGATTGTTAGGTTTTATCGATTTTGTATTGCAAAGGAACGGTTAATGTTAGGGCTCTGCACATTCAAAGAAATTATGCCACAATGCTGGCAGTCATACAGCACAGGTACAAAAAGTACACATATCAGGCATCACATTTTAGTCAGGGCTTCAGTCTTGGAAGAGATATGGTATCAGTTTTTCCCTGATGACCATGAGGTTGGTGGTAATTTGAATAAAGAGGAGCAAGATATTGGTGGGGATTGATTGAAGAGAAGCCTTTCCTCACCTCTGCTTTTGTGTTTGGCCTTTGGAAACAAGCAAATCTGTGTGCGCTGAGTGCAGGGAGTGTGGAAAGATGTAATGTTTCAGGTTTTCATGGAGGTAGTTGTGGCTGTCCTTTTTTCTTTTTAGGGGGAGTTTTATATAGTGCAAACTTGACCCGAAGGTATCAGAGCACTTTAAATGAGCACCAGCTGCGTTACAGACGGACACTCGTTTTGTTAGGCACCGGGAGATTAAGTGATTTGCCCAGAATCACAGGATGTTCAGCGTCCCTGCTGAGACTCGATCCTGGTTCCCCAGCCTCAAAGTTGACCGCTCTAGCTGTTAGGCCACATCCTTTCCTTCTTGATATTTGTAGATGAGGCAGAGGGTTAAAAGATGACTGCCTGCTGTGGGAACCGGTTTATTCTTCCACAGTGACTAGAGACCGGTGGACATTCTATATTATAAAAGATAAGCCGCTTGCCAGTATTGTAAACTTTATTAAATTTCTAAAAAGCAATGCTGGTTTAGTGTAGGTGGGCATAGACATCGTGACTAGGGGTATGAGGCATCAGACATCTCACTTGTTTACATGTTTTTCAAAAACTTTGCAATGATTTCAAAATGGGAAGCTTGGGGAAAAATAGGGTTGCTGCTTCACCGACCTTTCATAGCAGCACACTAAACTGTTCATGTTAAGGCCCAGAGGTGGACTTCAGATGAACAGTTGTTCCAATCCCTTTGTGGGAGCCCCCACCCCAGCAAATCTGTTAGGAGGCAAGGCACTCCTGTCCTCTATGCTGTCCCCTGGACCAGGGGAAATGCCAGCTGATGGAAGGCCCCCAAGACAGGTGTGGGCCGGATCTGTTCCAGATGGCGGCCAGAGGTGGGTGGCATATTTTAAATTTTCACAGGCATCTTGCAATGACAGCGATTGGCTGGAAGGTGAGTAATGGGGGCGCCTGGGCAGGTGGCAGGGGCAACCAGGCGGGTTAAAAGGGGGATCCCAGTCCCACTCACCTTTGCCTGGTTTTTGTCTGGCTGCCACTGACAACCACTGACGTGCCTTCATTCAGGACCTTACGGCCTTTAGGACCCAGGAAGGATTTTACTTCCCCCGCCTATCCCTGTAGATAGTCTCTTTCAGGGAAGCGTTCTGGCAGGGAAGGCGTCATGTTTGGGCACAAAGCAGGTGGACAACCTTGGCATCAGGAATAGAAGTGCAGATGAATTCAAGATGGAATTGGAAGTCTTTGGCTTAAACCGTGGCTGGGGGTGCCATAGGGGTGCAGAGAAGGGCTAGGGACACCTGCTACAGTGATTGTCCAAAGCATTCCATGGTACTCCATTACATGGCCCTGGGGATGTCTGGGGATGGTACTGCGCCAGGGGACCCAGGTATGGCCCAGTTGCCCAGTCCCTTCTCCTGTTGGGTGCCAGGGGGATCCCTTCTTTGGATTGGCTCTGGCATGGTTGTAATTTGGGGGTCCAGATTTCATGCTGGCCCACGCTCCCTCTATCTTGAAGGAGCAGGTGAGTTGGAATAGTCGATGCCATGGGTGCCTGGGGGAAGGTCAAACATGACTCCTTTAAGATCTGCGGTTAGGAGATGCCATGTATTAGTTACTCCTAAAATACTGTGAAATGTTTAGGTCGAGGACCGTCCGGTCTGCCGAAAGCAGAACCGGAAGTCGGAGATTTAATGTTTTGGAGAAGAGGGGCTTGAACCCGCCCCTCTTCTCCCCTCTTCTCCATTGGCTGGCCTCTTGAATGCTGGCCAGCCATTGGAGAAGAGGCTTTGTCACTCCGATCAGGCCCCGTCCTTTTCGGATTCGGGGGCATGTTTTTTTCTACTTTTCTGATTATCTCCTCCAGCCAATGGCAAGAGGAGAGAAAAGAAAAACACGCCCCCGAATCCGAAATCGCCGCTGTGTTTCTCCGAGGCATTTCTGCTTGACCTCGGAGAAACATGGTGGCGCTCGCTCCCTCTCCTCGGGCCGAAGCTACGTACGTAAGAATGCCTCATTATTTACCTACACACCGTTTGTGCATTACTGGTCTGTGAAATGTAGGTTGCTTGTTATTTATGTAAAAGGATTACGTTGTTGTGGGCAACGTACTTAATGAATGGGATGGGACCTAGCAGACCGCCGAAGCTGGAGTGCAGCTGGAGGCAAGGGGAGTATACAGGAATGTGCCTTCATTTTGACCGGCGTAAGCAAGGGGGTGCTACTGGTCCCTCGCCACAACTTCAGGAGGAGTCCAAACAACACACCCTAGGACCTTGCTCTCCTCCATGGCATCTGACGCTGCCTCACAGCCCCTCCGTGCCGATTCCACAAAAACAATGCGGTGCGAGGCACAGGATAGAGCCTGCATGCCTGCGGCTTCGAGCAAACACTCCCCCTTTAAACACTATTCAGCTGTTGTTGGAGGCACGTGGGGACAACGGAGGGGTTTTGTAAAGGGACGCTAATCACACGGTGACTGTTTTCTTCATTAATGTATACATTTCACTTTCCGTCTGCTGTCAAATATCACCACGTTAAAAAAGCATTGCACCGCTCATTAAACATGTAAATTCCCCCCCCCCCCCCACCCCCCATAATGTATATATTTATTTATTTATTTTTATAGCGCGGCACGCTTTTAAAATAGCATCTGCGTGCCTTCATTTTGACCGGCGTAATTAAGAGGGTGCTACCGGTCCCTCGCCACAACTTCAGGAGGAGTCCAAACAACACACCCTAGGACCTCGCTCTCCTCCAGGGCATCCAACGCTTCCTCACAGCCCCTCCGTGCCGATTCCACAACAACAATGCGGTGCGAGGCACAGGATAGAGCCTGCATGCCTGCGGCTTCGAGCAAACACTCCCCCCTTTAAACAGTATTCAGCTGTTGTTGGAGGCACGTGGGGACAACGGAGGGGTTTTGTAAAGGGACGCTAATCACACGGTGACTGTTTTCTTCATTAATGTATACATTTCACTTTCCGTCTGCTGTCAAATATCACCACGTTAAAAAAGCATTGCACCGCTCATTAAACATGTAAATTCCCCCCCCTCCACCCCCCATAATGTATATATTTATTTATTTATTTTTATAGCGCGGCACGCTTTTAAAATAGCATCTGCGTGCCTTCATTTTGACCGGCGTAAGCAAGAGGGTGCTACCGGTCCCTCACCACAACTTCAGGAGGAGTCCAAACAACACACCCTAGGACCTCGCTCTCCTCCAGGGCATCCAATGCTTCCTCACAGCCCCTCCGTGCCGATTCCACAACAACAATGCGGTGCGAGGCACAGGATAGAGCCTGCATGCCTGCGGCTTCGAGCAAACACTCCCCCCTTTAAACACTATTCAGCTGTTGTTGGAGGCGTGTGGGGACAACGGAGGGGTTTTGTAAAGGGACGCTAATCATACGGTGACTGTTTTCTTCATTAATGTATACATTTCACTTTCCGTCTGCTGTCAAATATCACCACGTCAAAAAAGCATGTTTAGTGACTGCTTCATTTCGGGTGGGCTAGAGTCAAGGAGTTGCCTGATGCGAACCTGTGGTTCCAAAGTTTACCAGAGAAGTGTGTGGGTGAATTGACTCTCTTCCTGTTGAACTGTAGACTCTTCGCCAAGCAGCAGATCTTTATGCCCTAGGGACGACTGCTTTGTTGTGAATGATGTACTGTTCAAGCCTTAGATGGGACAACGCCAGGGCTTCCCGCTTTCCCCCACCGCTCCTACCCAAATACTTGTCTCCAGTCCCTCGTTCACGTAGTGTCCAATTTTACTGAGTTAGGTGGTGGTCTAGAGCTTCCTGTGCATTACAGTCCCCATCGAAGCGTGCAGCCAGTGCCTGCTGGTGTTGTACATTTCCACTGTCCATCCTACGCAGCACCCTCAGCAGTTCCTGCACGCTTTATCTTTAGTGGCGAAGTTCTCTTTTTATTTCCTTCTGATGTTGGCATTTAACTCCTTCGTTTCTCGTGCCTTAAACACTGTTAAATGATGATTTATTGCTAATCTCGTCACAGGTGCTGGAAGGTTTGTGGAAGCCACTGTGTGTGTGTGGCTCTGTGTATTTGGCTCTGTGTGTGTGGCTCTATGCGTGGTGGCTCTGTCTGTGTGTGGGTAACTGTGTGTGTAGGTGGCTCTATGGGTGGCTCTATTTGTGTGTGGGTTGCTTTATAAGAGTGGCTCTCTGTGTGTGGGTGGCTGTGTGTGTGGGTGGCTGTGTGTGTGTGGCTCTGTGTGTGAGTGCAAATGCAAAAGGTCTCGCATTTGAGAGTGATTAAGCTATTGACATTGTAAATAACAATGCCATTTCTTTAAATGTTTTAAAAACAAAAACATAAACAAAAATAATGTCATGAGCAATGCCAATAGCTCCAACTTTACCAATGCCGAGACCATTGCATTGTAAATGCTTGTTTTAATGTTGTGTTTATGAATTCGTAATCAATATGGCCTGAGAATTGTTATATTCTTTAAGGCAGGAATGTCGTCAGATTGTCTCTGTCTCCCTACGGGGAACTTCCAACCTCATTGGGGGATTGGAATCCCTGGGTGGGTGATTGGGATTATTCTCCCGCCTTAGTCCCACCTGCATCCTTTACTAACCTGCCTGACTCCCCATATCTTGCCTGATCACAAAGATGTTTATAGCTTTAATTCCCTGCCACAGTAATTTGTCACTGCTGGTGGCAGGGCAGGTTAAGTTTTGCTTTGGTCAAAATCTGGCAACTTTGCTCGCCTTTATGCTGGAGTTAAGTTAACCGGATTTGAGGGAGAGGTTTAAACTAAATTTTGCCTCCTTAAGTTTATCAGAGCATGCTCAACCATGGATGTAGTTTCTGAATGTGGTGAACTACTTCTTTTTCTTAAGAAGATTGGTTGGTCGAACCATGTAAGTCACACTGTGGTCTGAATAACTCTTGACTGTAAGGACTTTCCTAGATGTATGACATTTGTTTGGATGAAAATACTCTTTCCACTGAAGATGAGGTATTATCAGAGAGTTTATACTTAATAAGGCAGGATTGGCCTATAAATAGCATTTGTTTCACCCTCATTAAATTTGACTGGGTTTTTACATATTCAGAGCACAGGCCTTTGAATGTGTCTAAGATTGGTCTTTTACACTTATGTATACTTATGTGGCTAGTTCCATCAGAGTTATGTGGAAAACTTACTCCCAAGCCTCATCCTCATAGAGGGTCGAGCGCTACTCAGTAGAGAACATTGGCTGCGGGGACAACTGCCTCAGGCCTGAATTTCAACTGTGAAGTGTGCTCCTGGAAAAATACTGAAATTTGGAATTTGTTGACGTGCAATTTTTGTACATATTAGGCAATAATCGATTCATTTGAAATGAGAAAATGAAAGGGGCGTAGTTTGAGTTGGTCAATTTATGAAGCACAGCTCTACCGACAGAATTGCATGTAGGCTATATTTTATTTTTTGGGTGATACTCTTGATTGTGAATATTATTCTCACGTAGTAAGGCATTAATCATTGCCTGATTGCCATTCGCAGTATGATGGAACATCACTACCTCTTTTGTGTAGGGAACAAGAATATGGGAGCATCTGTTGACGAATCGTTGGTCAGTGTGAACCAAAGCTGTCTAGCAAACAAAATCAGTGATACAAGAGTAGAACTTGCCTGTACCACTATGGTCGTTCAGGGGAGGAGGTGGAAAAGCGTGGATCCTGGACGGTCAATGGGGACTGAGTACGTGGCTCCTCCAGCAGTGAGGTAATCAGTGTATAGCTCCAGCACCCGCATGTCCTGTGGTGGATATACTGGCGGACACCAGCTATTGATCGTGTGGAGAATTGTCTGTGCGCGGAGTAGGTTTGGGTGGATAACCACCATGAGAAAATGTCAAGTGGTTGTGAGGGGCGGGTTTGCTGGTGCAGGAAAACTTGACCACATTAAGTCGAGTCTAGTCACTTGATCATTCAGCCTGTGAATAGTTCTCTCAAAAATGGTGGTCCTTGTACCTCTCCGTACTGCATTTCCGTGCCGTAAAAGACACATCTTGGCAGTCACTGTGGAAGTGGAGACCTGAGAGGTAGTTACTGAAGGGCCCGGGCCCCGAGCAGGCCTGAAGCAGGGCCCGGCTGCCACACGAGCTGACCTGTGGGCCTCTCGGCCTGGACAGGGCCCTCCAGGCGGAATCCCACTATGCTCCTTTAGATATGTGCTTATTTTATCGACTTCCAAAGGATGGAAGGCAAGGTAGATCCTGCTGTGATTCGGGCGTCTTCAGTTTGTGCCCCTAATTGCATCCTCGTCGTCGTTTTAATACTAATTGCAGCGCTGCCGACTGTAAGGTCTCCTGCCGGCGTCACAGCTCCTTTGATGTGTATCGGAGGCAGCAGGTTAAGCTGGAATCTAGACATCCGTCTAATGACGTTGAGACGTTTTGACATCCTCACCCCCGCGTAATCTGATAAAAAATTTAAATAATTCCACTGTGTGTTTGCTACTGTCCAAACACATAACTCCCCCCGGATCGGCTGCTTAAAGAGGAGCTCCAGCTCCCTGTCGTCAAAACACCGGAGGGAAATGAAAAAGTGATTCGGCAATTATGTCATCGCTGAGCCGAGGCCTGTCTTTTTAAGACATGACCTATTAAAACGTGATTTCTTTCTTCTCAGGCTGCCTTCATCGGGCTCCACGAGTTCCCTCTGAGTCTGCACAACCTGTTGCTTTTATTTATGCTCTTCAGACACTCACGTAGAGCCTGATGCGCAGACACCCCCACGTAGAACCTGATGCGCAGACACCCCCACATAAAACCTGATGCGCAGACACCCCCACATAGAACCTGATCCGCAGACACCCCCACATAGAACCTGATGCGCAGACACCCTCACTGAACCTGACGCGCAGAGACCCGCACATAGAACCTGACACGCAGACACCCGCATATAGAACCTGACACAGAGACACCCCCACATAGAACCTGACACGCAGACACCCCCACATAGAACCTGACACGCAGACACCCCCACATAGAACCTGATCCGCAGACACCCTCGCTGAACCTGACGCACAGACACCCGCACATAGAACCTGACACGCATACACCCGCACATAGAACCTGACACGCAGACACCCCCACATAGAACTTGACGCTCAGACACCCCCATGTATAGCCTGACGCCCAGACACCCTTACATAGAACCTGAGACGCCCAATCCTGAAGCGCAGACACCCACATGGAGCCTGATGCGCAAAGACGCCCACGTGGAACCTGATGCCATCCTGTCAGTTCTGCTCGCTGATACCCAGGCCCAGAGGATGAAAAAACTGGAGCGTCTCTCAAAGGGGTGTGGCCAATGTAATTTAGGGCGTAGCTTAAAACACTTAAGCTAAAAATCTGTGCTTAGGATAGTGTGCCGCCCGACTTGCATTTTGCTGTTTCTGTCTTGCATCTAGATATATGATACAAAAAGTAACATACCTACAAGAAGTCAGGACTATTGGCTTTGTCAATGGTTACTGCTCCTCAGTTTTAAAAAGAGAAGAGAAAACCAAAGAGAAATTGACTCTCTTTAAAGAATTTCCCTTCCCCTTCAAAGCTCACCTGGCATGACGTCATGCCGTAACTTCTCCACTAGTGAGAAGTGAGCAGTGTGAGCAGCTCACATCGATGTGCCTGCTGTCAGTAGCGGCTGGTGGAGGGAGTGCCGCGGGAGGCGGGCAGGGCAGGGGAGGGACAGAGGAGGCGCATTTGGCGTTTCAGCACGCACAATGAAATTCGTTTTATTTATTTATTTACTTACATTACTCCGGCCGCAATGAGCTGGAGTTTACTACCTCCTACCCTGCCCCTCCCCCACCCCGCCTAACCGCCCCGCGCCACTCCGTCCACCAGCCGCTACTGCCTGCTGTCACTGCAGCCCAGAAAAAACTGACCGCCTGTGTCAGGGCACAAAACAGAGCCCGATAGAGACCCGTTTCGAGGCCCCCTTAAAAAAACTGCCGGTGCTGAGACCCAGTGAGACCTGGCCCACTTAAAGCCCGCCCATGTTGATGAAATGAGTACCATTGACGTAACGGTAGCATCCTGCAAACAAGCCTCTTCGTGTCAGCAGTATTTGAATTTGCCAGCGATATCGAATTTAACAATCAAACACCTTTGTGTACGCGATATTTCAATGTGCCGCTGATATTGTCTGTATATGCCAACAGCTTGCGTCGGTGGTGTTTGAATTTGTTGACACTGACTATAAAAAGTAAAGTTTTGCGTCGATCAGATTTGCCATAAGTAAATAGTACAGTGCTCAAAGTTAATAACCCAATGCGCTGCCTAATTTATTTTTCATTGTTGCCAGTAGTATTTCAGTAAACAGCATTATGTACCACAAATTTAAATATCGCAGAGAAATTCAAATACCACTGGCAGAAATTGTGAAAAAGTCAGCTTCGCCAAAAGTTAATTTTTCGCCGACACAAAAATGCACATCTGATAAAGCCAAGGGTATTTAAAAGGCACACCAGTGCTTTTGCTACTTCATCTTCAGTTTACCCTTACCTTTCGGTTAATGGTTGAGAATGTACAAAAAATTATTTCCGTGGTTCCCCGGGAGGATTCATGGTACCAAGTGTTATAAGACGCATATCTCCATGTGCCAATTACTGCTACTCTTCAAATGTTTTGAAGAAAATGGCTCTACTGGGACAGACCCACCTGTGGTATTTAGTCAATAATTATAAATAAATTATTACTGGGCACTCCTCAATTGATTTCAGTGGAGTCAAGGGTACTACCGTATGAGTACCTCCTTTTGGGTCTCTGTGAAAATTAAACACATCTCTAAATGAGAACATGACATTTGTACTCAAACATTTTCATAAACATTTAATGTATGTGCTGGATAACTCAAAGGCTAGCAAACACAAGGAGATGGTGGAAGGAGGGCTGAAACATTTCAGACACTCACCCCCAATCACTGATATGGGTTGAACCGATCATTGTTCTTTAGCTCACTCAGCCACCCCAGTTCAGACCCAGCCATATGCAAATCAGTCTTGACCCTATTCCTTATGGTAACAGTCCAGCCCTAACTGCCAATCCAGGTCTTCCCTGAACCGGAAACACGCATCCTGGGACATGTTTCGAGGTAACACCCCTCATGAGCCAGGCTAGCTTGATTCCAGTGGTAAAGTGAGCAAGAAAACCCACGTCTGGGCATACCCTGCCAACTTAGGGCGAACAATGCAAACACGAGATGATGGAAAGAGGGCTGAAACTTTTCAGACACTCACCCCCAGTTACAGATCTGGGTTGAATCCATCATTGTTCTTTAGCTCACTCTGCCACCACACTTCAGATCCAGCCATATGCAAAGCAGTCTTGATCATGTTCCTTATGGGAACAGTCCAGCCTGAACTGCCAGGCCAGGTCTTCCGTGGACAGGAAACAAGCATCCTGGGACCACATGCAAGGTGCGAGGGGAACCAAGTAGGTCAGATGGCAGGATGACTTCCCTTGATGAAGTAAGTTTCAGGGGTATATTTTTAAATGGGATCAACATTGACCGTACAGGGAACCCAGGAATGATTAATGGAATGTACATTATATTTCTCCCCTCGGTGTGTGACTACAGGGATTGCCTGCCCCCATTGCCTTATGGAGCCTAAAGAGTCCATGCTTTATGTAGGTTACAGGACATACCTTTACGGAGCATTTGTGAGTGCATGTAATCACGGTTTCTCACCTTTATTAATTTCTCTTCTTAATCTTAATAATCTTTATTTACGTTTAGTAAACCATAAAAGATACACATTAACAAATTACAGATCGCAATAAAAACACTTCATAACATAGTTTTTCAAGAAGGTACCGCTAGACCAATGCATACGTTTTAGAATCGTATTTCTGATCTAAGACCTTTGTTAATTCTTAAAAGATAAACTTTTAAACGTTTTTTTAAAAAGGATCATGAGAACATTAAAACATTAAAACCTTGAGGAGTTACAACAAATTTCATTATAAAATACCAGCAACCAGACATATTATATCTGGATTCCTTAAATAAACTTCCTGATCTTTAAAATACTATTAATACAAAACAAAATATATATGCCCAATATAATGTTCCAACTGATTTTTCCTTTTTAATACCATATAGAAAATATAATAATACTAATAGTATTCTTCATGTACTTAACTAAAGTGCAAGTGCGAAAGACCAGTATGATTTTGGAATATTAAGTTAAAATTTCAAACCTTCCTTTCTTCTTAATAAACGTACTCCAAACAGGTACCTACTAACACTAAAAACCACAGTTTGAGATGTGTCAGTTTTTAATATTCTTTCTGGCTCATAGCAGGATCTTGTACCCAACAACCGGCAAATGGGTTTGAACCATTTTCTTCTATATTTTATATAGGCTGGGCAGAAGAACAATATATGTACATAGTTTTCTTTAGCACCTGTATGGCATAATGCACAACACTCCAAACCTTCTCTCCCTTATTTCTGGACCCATTTTGATGTATTTGAATTTGTCTGTAATACACCGTATCGGAATTTCAAGTATAAAGATTTTGCTAACTGGGGCGGCACCTCGTCCAAAAGTGGCTCGAAACTAACTCCAGGTTGGTTTAATCGAGAGGACCCGTGTAAAAAATTAGTTTAAGTACTTTCTTTGATGCCATAGACAGTCCAGCAGGTTCCTCCCAAAAATACTTAAGTCCTAATTTATGAAACCAGGCGTGAACATGCTTCAGCCATGGCAACCATGTATCATTTTTTAGCCTTAGAATTTCCTCCAGCCCTTCCTTATAGTGGACGAGCTCTACTGTCGACCACAGTCGCACCCAGAACAATAATGGTCGTAAAATTGCCTGGTAGTCTATGCGGCGTATATTTAGGTCCATTACAATAGGTATTAGCGGTGTGCGTACGGGAAGGCATAACAATCTTCTAAAAAACGTATTTTCTCCCGACACAAACGTATTACTGCTTGAAGGTCCCCATAGTTCTGCCCCATATAGGGATGCCGATTGTGCCCTATACTTGCATACCTCAAGGGCAGAGGATACCGCTTTAGACAGACAGCTCTCATGTTTCTTTATTATTGGTAGAGCGTTTTGGAGTAGAGTAGACTTACTTTTCTCCAATTGCGGTTTCCAAGTCATTTTGGTGTCCAAAGTAATACCTAGATAATTAAAACTGTGCACATACTCTAGCTTTTGATTTTTGATAGTTAAGTTATTTTTGAAAGACTTGTGTGGATTAATTGCCATATATTTTGTTTTACTAGGGTTTATTTCCAGACCCTTATCTTTACAGTATACCCCAAAGGTGTTTATTAGACATTGGGCGTTTGGGAAATTCAAATAGTATCATCCGCGAATAAGAGCACAGGTACTGGCACCCCCCCACCCCTCTAATTTGGGAGAATTGTGTTTGCAGCCCTATAAATATTCAGGAATATCATTTACATATGATGAAAGGGTGCCAACACACATCCCTGCCTTACGCCCCTGTTTACATGGATTGGTCCAGTAAGTTTGCCCCTTGGGCCACATCTAACCCTTGCAAAGTTACCTTCATGCAGTCTTATTATTTGCAAGAGTATTTCTCCCAGTACCCCTTGAGTTTTTAGGGATTTCCAAAGGAGATTTCTAGGGATGAGTTCGAAGGCAGCCTTCAAGTCAACAAAGGCAATGTACAGATGGCCCTTCTTAAATACTCTGTATTTCCAATTCATGCAGAGGAATCTAAAGACCTGGTCAATTGTGCTGGTTTTGGCTCTGAAGGCCGCCCTCTTATTTTGTGTGCCTTTTTAAATGTTTTATAGGTTTCTTAAATGCAGAATGGCAAGCTGCAAGCATGAAAGTGGGGTGATCTCACGTGTATGCATGCCTTAACTCACACACAAAGCCTGATGTGACATAAAAGGGGCAAGAGAATGTACCCTTAATGAACCTAAGGATTTCTTTTCTAAATTCCTAGTTAATACAGAGGGAAAGGTCTGCAGTGGTCTGTATTTGCGTGCATACTTTGTACTTGTATGTGTGAAAAAAATCACATCATCTAGAAATGTATATATTTTGGTAATACCAAACATCTGATTGTAGGAATAAAATAGATATAGCCTATAGAAGAAAGCCTGCTGACCCTTAGAGGCACATAAAAGACTGAAACATGTCTACCCATGAATGTTTCGGGTCATTATACCCAGATACATCATGTTTTTTAACTTTGCCAAAGGACCTCAAATGAAACCAGTGTGAATCCAGAAGGCAATTTTAATTCCCACTAAAATTCCTCATTTTTAGTTAAATGCTCCGCTAACAAACTGCTTCGAACCCACCCCCTCACACGAAGTGCAGTAGGTGAGTATCCGATGATGAAGCATGCTACAGGTGGTAACTGTGGGTGAGGATCCTACAAAAATATCTAAGATATGCCAAGATCCCACTAATGATCTTTCAAAGTAGAGAGAAAAGAAGGTTAACCCTCTTAGGTTGTAGTGATTTTACGTAATTTGGGTGGCTGAGGGTTTCCCTTTCATAGCCTCTGTCACATCTCAAGTGTGACACTGAATTTCTTCACATTCATACTAAATCTGCATGCCTTGCAATTTTTACAAGTGAAAAATCCAACAGTGTCTTGTCCTTTATCAATATTCTGGTAATTGGAAATTATATTATTACATAAAATAGTGTGTAGTGACTTACTCCATCTAAAGGAGATTTTAAGGTGGCAAGCTAGTAGTTTAGAAACTAGTACATCAGTGTGTAGAACGTGCCAATAGTTTTGAAAAAAGATATGCACACATTTAAAGGTTTGGGGGTGGGTTGGGGTATTGGGTGGTAAGGGTACTTTTAGAGTTTAGGGGTGGGTAAGGGTATTAGGTTGTAAGTGTGTTAGTATGGTTTAGGGTGAGTAAGCGTATTGGGTAGAAAGCATCATTACAGTTTAGGGGTAGGTAAGGGTATTGGGTTGTAAAGGTGTTTTTAGGGTTTGGGGTGGTCAAGGGTATTGAGCTGTAAGGGTGTTAGAAAGTTTAGGGGTGGGTAAAGGTATTGGGTTGTAAGGGTCTTTGTAGGGTTTGGGGTGAGTAAGGGTATAGGGTGGTAAAGGTGTTTCAGCAATCAACCAACATCCCCCTGTATCAGCAGTACACTCTCCCAAACAGCTTTGATTGTTTTTTTAATCGGAATTGCAACCCCTTTAACGCAACATGATTGTCTAGTGCACACAAGATGATCTACCCATTTTTGTTTCTTTCTTAAATCTTTCCATTCTTCTTTCAGAAGGTGGAAGTCTTGTAACATTATGACTTCATTGTCTGAAAGTCTCAGATACTCTAGAATCTTTCTCCTTTTATTTACCCTAAGGCCATGTACATCCCAGGGTAAAACCTTAAAAGGTACAGACCTTACCGACTATGGCATTTTATCCTAAGAGGAGGTAGGAAATTCTCTTTATATGAACTCCATGGATCCTTCATACTTTGATTTATCTCTTTACAAATGAGGACTTTTGATTTGAAAAAAAAAAAAAATCTCCTACATGCTTACCCATCAAGTGCTTGTTTATTTATTGATTTTCCTGTCGTGCCTGTGACCCACCCTGGGAAACCCTCCCTAAAACCAGGCTGGGTACATTTTTATTTCCTTTTTAAGCTCTGTTTTCCTCAAAGTTATTTGTTAATTTCTTATGTGCTTTAATCAATTCTGCTAGGTTTCCTACTTCTTTTGGATCCCTGAGATTATGCATTTTATTATTCCACATGATTTTTAGACTAGCAGGGAATCACATCTGGCTGTGGCTCGTAATGTTGTAAGCTCCTGGATATACTTCCCCAATTCCCACTGCCTGTCTTGCGTGGCTTTGGTGACATCAGACCTAATACAGAAAGACCACTCCGTCTTCGTAAAACTACCAGCTTCAAGAGCTTCAGACAGATTTTTTTCATTTTTCATTATGTCACGTGAAAAACTAACAAATACATGATTTAATCCACCTACCTCTTCGACTCACCGGATTTCACTTTTGAGATCAATGATATTGAATTGGCCATGCCGTGTCCCAGTACCAGAGCCCCACTCTCCACTGTGTAATGGGCACAGGGCATGGTCTTCAGCCATATTTTGTTCCCACAACACCTTACCCTGTCTTTCTCTTACTTTGCGACTCTGAGTTTATTTGTACCCCGAGCATAAAAAGCAGTTTGCAAGCTGAAGTGATGAACTGCGAGGGAAACTTAACCCTTGAAGAGTCCTGTTGGCCAAATCGCCTCCATGGCTGTGGTTCGAAGACACCTAGAAGGGAGAACGAAAAAAGACTAGCACTAACCGAAAATAATGAAAGTAGAGAGAGGACAGACAAGCCCATGCCTGCTGACTGTATCTTATCAGATAATCTAAAAATAAACCACCTACAGAGGATGGGGAAGTGGTACTGAATTCAAGAACATATAAGGAAATGTGGCCCTAGATAGATTAGGGTTGTCAACAAATCATTTAGCTTATTTAATAAAACTTATTGAGACAGGATAATGCTAGAAACCATGAAGGTTTATTAAACAATTAAAGTTAATTACAGAAGGTAAAAATGTGGTTGATCAGTCGAAATCATAGTAGTCACATTTTTAGGGAATTAACATAGAGCTCAGTTAAGTGCAGCAAGGAGCCTGACATACGTTCATGCTTCAGAGAAAATATAAAAATTATTCATAAGTACGTGAAAGATTAGCATAAATCTGCTCTCTCGGAGTCGGGCAATCTACCCTGGCTCACATCCAAAGGACCCCTTCTTTTATAGCAAAATACGCAGTCAAATCATACAGTCAGCATGATGTGAGCAAAAAGATTCCTAAGCTCCGCAAATCACAATGCGGAATAATATGCAACAATAATACTATACCCTAAATAAATAATTTGTCCCCATTTGGCCTAATATCATCTGATGTGCCAGTACAAATCTTGTTGCACGTAAAACAATTGCAAAGTTATGAAATGAATATACTCACTGAGCTTCGAGCAGGAAGGACAGGAGGATTCTTGGACTGCAACATTTGCTTCCTCTAGAGCTTACAAAGCCCAACAGCTTATTATGATAGAAGCTCAATACATATAACATCCAATAATGTTTCAGTCCACATTTTACTGCATGCGGAGAGAGGAAGAATGAAAACATGGTCACGTTTTGAATTTCAAGATGGAGTTAAAGCCTAGTGTGGCAAATAGAAGAAAACATGGTTCTGCTAATGCAAATTATTCATGCCATTAAAGAGCCATTATTTTTTAATTAGAAATTTGATCTAACACACCCAGGGGGAGCAAGGAGGATCCTACTTGCACATGCTCATCATTTTAAAAACCAGGACAAGGGTCCAGACTCTGAAACTGCGATGAAGCCCATCACAGCAGAGGATGGACTGGCTTTCCAATGCCTGGAAGACTGGTGGAGAGCAAGTTAGATGTCCCAGAGCCAGCAGAAGAGGAGTGGCCCTTAGAAACCGGCAGAGGCCACAACACCAAACTGACAGGAGACACAGTGGACACACGTCACCCAGACACGCCAGGACCCACGGGAGGGTTGTGGCTCACCACGTGGGTGTCCCCCTGGCTTGCTTTCTCTAGGAGAGCTAACTTGCCCAGGATGAGAATGCTGCATCTTAAGGCAGTGCTGCTGGCTTCCCCTGTGAGGAGTGGGTCGGCATCACCAGACCACTACGTTTAACTGCTGTGTTGGTGATGAGCAGAGCCTGATAGGGCCCATGTCGGTGAGGTTGCAGATATGTCTTCCTATGGTGCACTTGACTATACACCCAATCACCAGGCTAAAGGAAATTGCAGGCCTCCATCGGACATTCAGGTAAGGCAGCTTAGACCTATGTACAGAGAATGTTAACAGTGTTTAAGCTTCCTGAAATATTGTAAAACTTCATCATCATGCAGCTGTAGTTCTAACTTTGTAGCTGAGATTGGAAGTTTGAAGGCAGCATCGTAAATTGTCCCATGACAATCTCATAAGATCTCAGCGTAGTTTTCTGAAATATATAGCGCTAAAAGGCCATAGTGCTAAGGACATGGCACTAACCATTCAGTTGTGACTTCAAATACATCTTTGCTATCTTGATTTTGATCCTTTCTAATTGGCTGGCAGAATCTGGATGGAGCACACAACGCAAGAGTTCATCTTTCCCAAACGCTTTGCAAACCTCCTTTACCACAATTGAAATTAAGTGTGCTCCTCGATCACTTGAAATTCAATTCAGTTTCCTGAATCGGAGAATAAATTCCTAAGTAGGCACTTTGGCAATGTAATGGCATTTGCCCTTGTGCAGGGGTAGCGCATTTTACCCAACCTGAGAATATATAGATAATGACTAGCACATATGAATAAGATGTGTACCTTGGCATCTGGAGGTGTATAAAGGCTCCCCACGAAGGAGGGGGGGGGAGGGGAGTGGTTGCTTTACAACATTGTAGGACTGACACGTGGCACAGGAGTTACAATGATTCTAGGCCAAGAAAGATACCTCATCATGTGGGTATTGGTGAGCAGCACACTTAACGCCGTTAAAGTGCTTTGGCTGTGCAACTCATTGAGAAGATTTTGGACATATTGCCCATTTTAATGGGGTCCTGGCACGTGTTAAGAACCCCTATTGCATCCAAAGAAAGTCATTCATCAATTCAGATGCGTGCTTTGAGTCCATATATACAGTTACAATTTTCTGTTTGGCTAGGATCCATGCATAGGTTAGGGCTAAGAGCGCAGACACTTAGCCTGACCTCACATGTACTGTCCTTCGCAAACAATGGCACAAACTAATCTGTGCTCGAAAATGGCCATTGATGTGACAAATAGTAAAACGCCAACATCACATATCACTGGACTAACACCGAAATGGTGCAATACAGTGTTCCAAACCTAGAGAACAGAACCCCAGAGTGCTGCCTGAAAATAAAGAATAGTTCTCTGGAGATTAGAGAGTCTTGCGTAAGGCAGTTTTCCAAAGCAAAAAGGCGACTGGTCCCTACAAAATAGGACTTGATGTCTGATGGCAAATGGGCCTCCAAAAGCTGCAAGTCTCTGGGATAGCATTCTCAAGCATTCAAGGCCTACCTCGAAGGAAGTGATGTGATGCTTGAATGAAGTATCAGAGTCGCAATATAGGTAGAAAGTGTCAGCCAGAATAATTTAATACAAAAGACCAGTACCTGAATAACACCATTATATATTTTACAGAGTGCCATTACCCACTCTGTAGTTATAGTTAGGTTTTCCAGAGATCGGAATTCCTCAGATGTTAGCTTGCTAATAACTTTGCCCCCGTTTGACGAGTCTCATGAAACTTTTCCGACCTATTCCTTTTTCCACATTGGTATGATGCAAAGTTTCGTGGTAATTAGTTAAGGAGAGGCAAAGAAAAAAGGGGGGTCCCAAAATGCGTTTTTGAATCAATACATTGTCCATAGACTCTTTACACGAACGTAGCAGCAAATGGCAAAACAGATTTTCATGAAATTTGGCAGAAAGATTATGGTCTGGAAAGGATCCTATTTGCTTTTTCATGAAAATCCATTCTATAGTTTTGGACTTTTAAAGCACTAAAACTTAGTGAGATACTGGGCTACGTTCAACCGTGGTACATGATGATGACAAGGCAGTATATGATTGGCTGTTGGATGCCATTGCAAAAGTAAAAAGCAGCCATGTTGTTTTTAACACAGATAGGCTGCGTTTTGGTTCATGGCCTTATATTTAGGTAAGTAGCTGGTTTTATATTTTTTCCCTACCTAGTATCACTTTCTTAAAGTGGTAATAAGTCGGCAATATTACTTATATTTTACTGTATATTTTAAAAAACAATTACGGACTACTTTGGCACTTTCTAGGAAGTAAAGCGGTACTTAAAAATAAAGTGTAAAAAATTTTTAAAAAGCTGTACTGTATGATATTTTGCAAATACAGTGTACTGTATTGTTTTGCATTTTTTTACATATTTAATTTTTTTTATAAAGTTTATGGATTACTGCGGTACTACCTAGAAATTATCCCGCCCCTTATAAAAAAAATGTAAAAAATTATTTTAAAAAAACTACTTTATATATAGGGGGAGAGATAACTTACAACGGTGTATTTTTTTATATTTTTTACATATTTACCTTTTTTTCAAATTTCTATTTTATGGAGAAATATGGTGTAGTACAATGTATTTAAATTTAGAAAAGCAAAAAAAGACAAAAAAACACTGCACTACATTATATTTCCCTTAAAACCCAGAAGACACACTAACCATGGTCTGTCTTAATTATATTTCACACTTTTAATTTTGGAAGGGCGAAATATTGTTTAGACCACACTTACTCTGCATTCTGGGTTTATGGAGAAATATAGTATAGAGCACTGTACTTACAAAAACTCCACTGTACTACACTATGTTCACCATTGAAACCAAGAACGCAGGCTAAGGGCCTGATTTGGATTTTGGCGGGCGGGTTACTCCATCACAACAGTGATGGAGTAACCCTTTTGCTAAATTCGAAATCCCATGGGTTATAATAGGATTTATATGTCGGCAGATGGGATATCTGTCACCGTTGTGAAGGAGTAACCCATCCGCAAAAATCTAAATCAGGCCCTAAGTGCGGTCTAAACGATATGGTACCACCAGGGTACTCCGCAAACTTAAAAAAATATATATAAACTAGTAAAACAAATTATATTTACCTTTACTCACTTATATAAACTGACTCATATCTTCCTATACACTTATAAAACAGTAGGACGGTGTATTTACAATTAAAAGCCATAACACAACTAAAGTGTGGTCTAAACAATACGGCTCCCTTTTACTTTTGTAAGGGCAGTTATTAGCCAGTCATATACTGTTTTGTCGACTTGTCCACCGATATACCGCAAAATTGCCCCGGTCCAATATATCACTACGTATTTGTGCCTTATGGGTATGATTCACAATGGTAAACGTACACTTTTCTGTATGTTTACCATTATTTGCTGTTCACAAAGGCTTTTTAATTGTATCTTTATGACTGCGGAGTCTCCGCAAATAAAAAGATAGGACTGCCCTATCTTTTTATTTGCGGAGACTCTGCAGTCTTGAAGATGCTACTTGAAAAATATCTTCTTGAATAGCAAACAATCATAAACTTATCTATAAATATAAGCCCTATAACTTTAAAACTGCACTAATAATATCTGCTATCAAAAAGGACCCTTTACACCATATAATCAATATTTCGGACACATTTTAACTGCATCCAACACAACACTCTACTCCACTTCACGACACACCACTCCGACAATACAGTCCAATGTGGCATTCCATGCCACTCAACTCTCCGACACTGTTAGAAATGGTATCTCTGGTTGGCTAAGGCTTGCTTTAAAGCCAAGCAGAGACCACCACTCTAGTCAGGGTAAGGGAGTTACACGCCAAAGATAACCCCTGCTCACCCCCTTGGTAGCTTGGCACGAGCAGTCAGGCTTATCCCGATGGCAATGTGTAAAGCATTTGCACACGCACACAGCAACAACATCCCAGGCTCACCACAAAAGGAACTCCACACAAGGTTATATATGAAAATAGCCTTTGTATTATCATAACACATTAGAATAGTAATCACATAATATACATGGTGCCACCTGGCACTAGATCATATTTACAAGGGATTATTTACACCTGACAGGGCCAACTGGACCACTGTCAGAACCATCACAAAGTGAACTTAGTAAATGTAGAACTTATCATAAACATAGAACACAACCAGTAACTACTGGTAACCACTGTACTCAGCATCAGCATGTAACATAAACCACATTATGCACAGTATCACATTAGGTGCAAATTACACCATTCCACTGCACACTGCTCCACTCTACAGCGCTCCACTCTATGCCACTCCATGTTACGCCACTCCCCTCTATGCTACTTCACTCCACGCTGTTCCAATCTACGCAACTTCATTTTACTCCACTCCACGCTACTCCACTGTAGGCTATTCCATTCTATGCCAATCAACACTACGCAAGTTGACTTTACACCACTCCACTGTACTGTATTCCACTGCACACCACTCCAGGCTACTTCAGTCTATGCCACTTCACTCTACACCACTACACTTTGCCCTATTTAATTCCTCTCTACGCCACTTAACAACGCAATAGGACAACCCACTGTTTGAAACTGTCCTCCATTGTACTCAATTGCACTCCATTTAACAACACTCCACTTGATGACACTCCACTCTACAATTTGAAACATTAAAAAAATAAATTGAAATTCAATGAAAGAACCAAAGGTTAAAACTGAATTACAGTTAGGAAAACTTTATTTATTACTATAACTGGTGCATCTACGTACACAATGTTGTCAACTCACTAGCCATAGTACATTAACTGTAACTCACATATTTACAATGTAGTGCTTATACCAATTCATTTTACATCACTTATACTATATGAAATAGTAGCATTCCTAGTAACACTTAAGACATCTAAAATTGCATAATTTCTAAGAACACTGTGCATGGTAGCGTGCCGAGTTATAGTTAATGTAGTGTGACTAGTGAGTTGACAACACTGTACGGAGGTTATACTAATTTGAAGGTGGTGCATAAATGATAAATTTAAGGTATAATTTTAGAATTTCAACTGTTTGTGTAGTTCATTTGCTTTGTAAAGAAAGAATAATTAAAAACCAATACAGTGATTGCTGATTGTGAGTAATGTTCTGCTCTTAGTTATTTGAGAGCATAGAGGGCTGTGCTCTATGGTTTGTAATACCTATTTCAATGTGCCTCCTAGGAAAATTACAAGAAATGCAATATAAAGGTTGCAGCCTGTAGGGAAAGAAAAACAGAATTTAGCACAGCATTGTCAGCTATCTCGGTGCTTGTGGTAGATAGTTATGTGACTGGGCTGGACAATGCCTTTTATGTTGAATGTCTTGTGACCCAGAGGTACTAGCGACACAAGCTCAATGACTTCAAAGCAAGGGAAACAGAATTTGGCACTGAAGTTGGACAAATGGGACTGACCCTTAGAAGAAACTTCCGTGTGGAGTCCCAGGCTCTTACGGCCCACAGGACGTATTTGAGTTTTTGGATCCAGTTAATATGCAAGCCAGCTGGACCTTTGCTTAGCTAGACAGTCAGAGAATCCCTAATAGTGGCTTGTGGAAACTGTTTGAAACACATTATCCGCTGACGGTGCAAACTCCTCTATGCTCACCCTATGCTGGACTGATCCGAATGGGTACTGGACAAGGTAGGGCCATTGCCACAAAGGTGAACAAGCAAAACATGGGCACAGAGAGACATTTTCACTGTTAAATATAGTGCAAACCAGGCTCCAAAGAATATCGTAACCCTGCAAGTGGGAACCTTTATACCATATGAAGGAGCATGTGATAGGCCACGTTTTAATCAGAGAGTACCGGAACACAACATGCTGGACTCCATGAGGGGTGTCAAAGGGGCTGTAACAGGTTTGAAAGTGGAGCAGGGCCAGACAAAGTGCTATCAGGGCGCAGTTCATGTAGTTAGGATATGGAGGTGATTTAGATAGTGTGTAAGAGTTTATGGTAGGCCTGGATGAGTCAAGTAGGACTTAGAGATTTGGAAGCCTGGTGAGAAATCTGGCCAAACAAGATGACAAGAAACTAGTTGAAGACATGGCCTGTGAATATAGCAAGTGCTATGATAGACTTTATTTCTATTCGTGAGAACAGTGTTTTGAAATAATTATTGAACGGAACATTAGATACAGTTTAGAAGCGAAGCAAATACAAGGAGCTCACTTGCTAATACTCATTGCCTTGATTAGAAGTTTCCACTAGAATCAGTGTGGTACATCGTCAATATGTTTAAGAGCAGATCACCAAGGAGAGGGCTGCTCAGTAGACAAAAGGGAACTTACCTTAAGTGCTGGTACCTCAGGAAAGCCAGTACTCTTAGACATTGTGAAACAAAACATGCCGCACACTAAAATTAATATCACAATGGACTGGATTTATGTGTACCAAAGGTCTATGTTTAACCAGTCCCAAAATTGGTTGAGCCCGTTTTCCCTTCTGGATTTAGTGTCAAGAAGTGAGCATTGACAAGCCAGACGAACACATAAATTGTTGTTGTCTGTGGGTAAAATATTCAGAGATCAGAGTAATTACGTTTGTCATAATAGCAGGTCACAGTAAATGTCAACCTCATATAAGTCTTTCAATTCTCCTTAGGTCACGTAGGCTTAGGGGCATTAACAGAAATTGGAAGCTACTGACAGGCTGATGTCTCTACAAAGAACGAGGGACTGAATCTGGGTCAGTCGCATTACATGAGTGAGGCCTGTGGGGATAAGACTAATAAGTACTGAGAAGCCCATTATATTGCTCTAGTGTTAGAGCGCATTTCATTCACTGCAGTAAGAAGTTTCAAGATGCCAGACTTTGCCTAATTCAAATATACTACTTGCACGCCGCCTACCTCACCCCAGAGCACCTACATAAGGCAGGGTCACGTCCCTCTTTGAACTGCACGCGTCTGCGGCCAAGAACCGGACGATTTTTACCACATGATCCTGACCTTCCCTAACCTTATCCCGTATTGGACAGCAATAGAATCGGAACTCACACGGGTCCTGGGCTGGCAGGTTCCCCACAATCCCAAACGTCTCATCCTGGGATTAATGGACGGCCTAGACGGTTCCCGATCTGACGAGCTATTACTTGGGACAGCCATCGCGGTGGCCAAGCGTGACATTGCCGCCACTTGGGCGCAATCTAAACCCCCAAGCATAACCAAATGGCGCCAAGGGGTTGACTGGTGTGCCGCACAGGAAAAACCGTTATTTGAGGCACGGGGCTGCCCAATAAAATACAACAAGATCTGGGGCAAATGGACGAATGAAATAGACTAGCTGAACCAATGTTTGTTTGTATACACAAATGTAATGTCTATGCGCTGTGGTTGTGATTTGAACCATTTATTTGTATGCAATCAAAGCTAACACACGCGGTAATGCCATGAACTATTGGGTAAATGTCTTGTGCTGTGAATTGTTTGATCCTAAAAATCAAGAAAGTTGATTGTAAAAAAAAAAGTTTCAAGATCTAAGGCCCACTGCTTAGAACATTCAATATCCAAATTTAGTGTAGAAAACTTACAAGGCAACTGGTTCTACTAGAGAGCTGTTGAAACAGTAAGCTCTTTCCAGAAACTCCATTTATCTGTGGTATTCTTGCACAACACATGCTGTTTCTGGTACTCGAGGTGTTGCGCTGCGCTATCCTCAGGCCTTAAGAACTAGCATTGTACGTACTTGATATTCAAAGGAATGTGTCTGTCCCCAGCTCTGTGTGGCTCCTCCCTCTTATGGGTGATTGGCTTTCAGCACTTCCTCATTACTAAGAGTACTACCTCAGCTATGTGTTCCACCTAGTTTGTAACTAAGTTGAGGCAGCAGGACCGTCCACACCCTGCAAAAACTAACTGCACTACGCCCTGAAGGCTGCATCCCCGACTGCTATCTCCAGGCGTGGGTGAAGAGCAGATTTGGGCCCTACGGGGGGGGGCAACACAGACCACAGGCCAGATGGTTGGTGTGAAAAAGGCCGCTTTATTGGAAACAGGTGCACCTTACATAAAAACATCCCTTGGCCTGTGCCGTACAAAACTAATCCTCACTAAATATAGCCTTCCTATCTGGCCCCCCAACCCCCTCCCCTAACAATGTTTCCCCCCTGCAACAAACATCAACAACTTACAATTCCTAACTTCCTACTTTATCTAACTAGGTAAATTCTTCTGTCCTACCCCACCGTAAACACAAATCATTAGATGTCCCCCATGACCTAGGAAAAGCGCCCCAACTCCTAGCGCAACACACCAGCACCTGCTCCAGCGACAAGTCCCCCACAAAGCTTCCTTCCCTGACGCACCTGTCCCCAAGAAAACCACTCCAGATTCCAACCAGAAAAAACGCCTCACCCCCAAAAAGGGGTGGGGGCCCACCAGCTCAAAGGGAGGGTGGGCGGGACAAGACAACCCCAAACACCCCCCAGCCGGCCGTTGTGTCGCGATCCACCAAATGGTGGGTCGCCACACAAAATGGCCAGCTATATACCCCCCCAGCCCAAAAGTAGCCCAAATAGCCCAAGGAGCCCAATACCGCCCAAGCCCCGGAAGTGTTTCTCCCGTGCTCCGGATGTCCCCCCCCGGCCCAAAACCCCCCGGGAGGGCGAGCCTCCCGCTGGTCGGCCGCCCTCCCAAAGCCCTATTGGGCCCTACAGGGGGGCAACACAGACCACAGGCCAGATGGTTGGTGTGAAAAAGGCCGCTTTATTGGAAACAGGTGCACCTTACATAAAAACATCCCTTGGCCTGTGCTGTACAAAACTAATCCTCGCTAAATATAGCCTTCCTATCTGGCCCCCCAACCCCCTCCCCTAACAATGTTTCCCCCCTGCAACAAACATCAACAACTTACAATTCCTAACTTCCTACTTTATCTAACTAGGTAAATTCTTCTGTCCTTCCCCACCGTAAACACAAATCATTAGATGTCCCCCATGACCTAGGAAAAGCGCCACTCGAAAGTCGGAACTGCTGGCTTTCGACCCCCCCTCTAGGCCTCCTGACGTCTCGGGTACCTGCACACCCCCAATGCCCTGTCCACTGCCTCCTTCAACTGAACAATGTATAGCTCCATGCCATACCGCGACAAATGCACCCCGTCCTCCCTAAAGAAGTACACTGCCGCATAACGTAGTTCCGGGTGTTCCATCCTGCCTATCCCTTCCCTGTCACAAAAAACCCGCATGTCCCTATTAATCTTCCGTCGCGCCCTATCTATGGCCGCTGGGCGCGCCGCCCCCCTCCAGATTCTCCGCGGAATGAATTCTGACCAGATTATGTAACAACCTGACCACCGTGCCCGAATCTCCAGCAGATCCCTTTTCCTCTGCTTCAGCAACGCCAGGCCCTTGCACTGCACCAAATCATTCTCCCCCAAATGTACTACCAGGACATCCGGACACACCCCCCCTTTACAAACCTATTCAAGACCGGGAAAAGTTCATGCCATCTCATACCCCCTTGCCCCTGCCACTGGCATTGAAACAACCTAGCATCCAACTCTAAATTCAGGTTCCTGCTCTTGTCCCATTCGTATCGCTCCGCTCGCTTGATGAAAGAGTGGCCCAGGATGAGGATGGACAAACCGGCCGCGTCCGGCCCTGCCACCGCACCTGGAAAGAGACACATGTCAGCACAGAGGGAGTACCCCGCCTACCTGTCTCCCCGCCCCCTGCGGCCGAACGTATGTCTGGTAACAGTCCGACTTCCACCTCCCCAGACGCATAATGTCCTTTCTCCCCCACCCTTGGCGCGCTGCATCGGTGGCCGCCCCGATCCGAAAGGAATGTGTCCCGAACCATTTTGGCTCCACCCCCATACCGAGCAGGGCGTGCCGCAAGACCCACAGCAGTTGGGCCGCCGTCACCCGTTCCCCCGCGACCCGGCGAAAGATCTCACCCTCCACCGCCCGCAAATGCGATGCCAAACGCCGCCCCCACACCGCCAGGCAGATGTCCTGCTCCCCCGCGGGCCCCAGAAACACCCAGGTCCCCTCACCCCGCTGGTCCGTCTTTGAGCGCTGCAAGCGCACCGCCACCTCCCCGGCCCGCAGTTCCACCGCCTCCCAGCACACCCCAGCCTTCCCTCTGTGCCCCACCAGCTCGGACACCCTGAATGCCCCAAAATACATCCACGACATAAGGGTGGAAAACAAAAGAATCTCCTCCCGATTGTGGCAGAAAACAGGCAGGCGTCACAGCACCCCTCGTAGCATGGCCCCTGTAATAGGCCGACGCTGCCGAGCCGTGGCCCCCCGTTCCCGCACCCAACCTTCCAGTAGGCGCGCGCCCAGCTCCCCTGCCGACGGCGCATAGCCCCACCACAACTTCCCCATGAACGCTATGGCCGACAGCTTTCCCGCAATCGTCGCTTTAGACAAGCCCTTGTCTATCAATGTCAACATGAACCTTACCACCTGCTCACACCGAGCCCCCGGATCCCCCTGCCACCCCGCCCCTCTGTCCACAAACTCCCACCACGCCTGTTGATATGCCCTCCACGTCGACCTGGCCACGGACCCTCTTACCAATTGTACGACCCTTTCTCTCCTACCGACCACATCCCCTCCGGCACTGGCGTCTTGCAGTCGTCCGCCTCCGTGGCTAGCCCATGGAACCTCTGCCACTGTGAACGAGACAAAGCATCCGCAATGTCATTGTCCACCCCCGGCACATGCCGGGCCTGAAACAAGATATCATGCTCCAAACAACGCATCACAAACACCCGCAACAACTTGAGCACCTGCGGATCCCTAGCGGACTGCCGATTTACGACATGCACCACTGACATGTTGTCCACCTTGAAAATCACGCGTTTGTGCGCCAGCTCCCGAGCCCACACCGTCACCGCCACCACCAACGGGAACAACTCCAAAAACGCGATGCTCCTCCCGCCGCCCTGCCACTGCGGTGGCCATTCCTCCGCACACCACCTCCCCTGCCAAAACAACCCGAAACCACCCACTCCCGCCGCATCCGACGAGATGGTGACATCCCACTCCCAATCCTCTGGGGGAGCCATCGGGATCCCATTGAAATGTGCCAGGAACGCCCGTCACATACGAAGGTCCTCTTTCGTGCCTGCTGACAATCGCATATGATGATGCGGATATGTCCCGCCCGCCAGGGCCCGCCCCAAACGCCTACAAAACGTCCTACCTGCCCGCACCACCCGGCAAGCGAAATTCAAATGTCCCAACAGAACCTGCACCTCCCGCACCGTCACCTTCCGCTGCCCCAACATGTCGTCCACCAAACCCAGCATGCCCAACTTCTTCTCCTCCGGTAACCGTGCCTCCATGGCCACCGAGTCTAGCTCAATGCCCAAAAACGACAGCACCGTGCTGGGACCTTGTGTCTTCTCTGGTGCCGGGGGCACACCCAGGTAGCCCATGAGCTCCGTAAAACTGTCCAGCTGCCGCTGGCAGTCCGCCGAACCGGGCAATCCCACCAGGAAAAAGTCATCCAGATAGAAAGTCATTGTCGCCTTCCCCGTGTGCCATGCAAACGCCCACTGTAGGAAGGTACTGAAGCGCTCAAACAAAGCACACGAAATCGAACACCCCATGGGCAGTGCTTTGTCCACAAAAATGGCGCCGTCGAACTGTATACCCAACAGCTGATAGTCCTCCGGGTGGACTGACAACAACCGGAACGCTGACTTGATATCGCACTGCGCCATGAGTGCGCCGGGCCCCACCGCCGTCACCAAACGCCGCGCCACGTTCACGGTTGCGTACGAAACGGAAGACAACTCTGTCGCAATGTAGTCGTTGACCGACTCCCCCTCTGGCCACGACAGATGCTGGATCAGCCGAAACTGCCCCGGCTCTTTCTTCGGCACCACCCCAATGGGCGAGATGATCAGTCCCGGAAGCGGCACCGCACCGAACGGCCCCGCCATCCGCCCCTCCCGTACCTCCCTGTCCAAATTCTCCCGGACCACCGACTTCTGTGCCGCGACCGATTTCAAGTTTTCCGCCCACCGAGCAATGCGCGGACCCTCGTAGCCCAACCGAAAACCCTCCCGGAAACCCTGCCGTAACAGCCCCGCGTCCTTGGTCTGTGGATAAGCCGCCAGCAGGGGTCCCAACCGGTCCAGTCTAACCGGTGTACGAGCCCTTTCCCACAGTCCCTTGTCCCCCCTGACCTCCCCTACCCACCGCCTGCTGTCCGCTCGGAGAGGGCTGCTGCCCCTGGTTACCACCCGTCCCCCAGCATTGCACCACCGGGTGACGTTTCCCACATTTCGAGCATTCATGCCTGAACTTACAATACTGTTGCGTACAAAGACCCTTGTTGAAGTCCCAGCAGGCCCCAACCGGGGTTCCTCCGGCACTGTCGCCTTGCCCCACCCCCCCTCGGGTAGGGCGGCTGGGAAAGGGGCGGGGTGCCAAGGGCAACCTACTCGCCGTGTAGATTGTCTTGCCAAACTTGGCCCCCCCCATGGTCTGCTGGTAGAGATCCGAATCGATCTCCCCCCATTTTGCCTCCGGGTCCCAGGCCAACCGCGCCCGGAACTCCTCATCATAATGCGACCATGCGTAACCCCCATAGGTAACTTGTGCCCTCCGGACCACATCCATGTACTTAAAAAGGGCAACGGACCGTTCCGGATATTTCTCGCAGTAAACACTAGCGAAGATCAGAAACCCCGCGGACCAGTTCTCGATATTCATGGGCACTCTGGGGCGCTTTGCCAATTCCTGTTCCTCCTCCTTGGACCCCTCCTTCGCCATCAGCTCCCTATGCAAGAGCTTCAGGATGTCTTCATAGTCCCCTTTCCATATCTTTTCTTTAGTGGCCAGGGACAAATGCGCCCCCAAAGGTTTCGTAATGCCCATATACGGCAGCTTACGCACCGGCAGCTCATGGCTGTCTTTCCCTTCCTTCCCCTTCGCACCCTCCTTGTCCGGAGTTGCGGCGCCCCCCGCCGACCCCGCTCCGTCCGTGCCCACCCCCACGTCGCACACGTACCTGCCCTTATTCAGCCGCACCCCCCCTCCCCCCCCCCCCTCCCGGCTCCGTACCAATCGCGACCATGCGCCTGTCCCTCCCGGAGCCACTCCCTGCCCCGTTCACAGCCTTACCTGGCGTCAAGGTCGACGTCCGCACCGGATCCCGCCGCCTCACCAGTGGAACAGGGGGGGCCGTCACTCTCACCGCCTTACTCCGCGGAGGTGCCTCCTGCAATGATCTAGGCAAAACATTACTCTGCCCCCATCCTCTCCCCTCCTCCCGAATTTCCCCCTCCTCTTCACTCTCCTCCTCATACTCCAGGGACTCTCTCTCCACCTCGTCATCCACCACGCGCTCCTGCCACAAGCCGCCCTCCACGGTCTCCAGCCTGCTCAGACCCGCCCGCTCCCTGCACGTTAGCAACAGCTCACTAAGGTCCACACTCGCTCTCCTCCGCTTGCCATGCCGCTCTTCAGGGTCCCGATCAAAACGGAAGGACCGCTGCCCCCGTCCCCCAGGGCCGCATCTACCCTTTGGGGTGGGGCTGGCGGGGACCTACCGCCCCGCCTATCTCGCGCCACCGTTGTCAGGTCCCTCGTTGGAGCGCGGCCGCCCGCAAGAAGCAGAGCCGGCCCATCCACTCGGCAGAGTGGAGCCGTATGCAGCTCTCCCGAGCACCTCTCCAGACGTTCCTGTGGAAACAAAGAAGTGGAGTCCAACGTGCCGGGGTTAAAGCGGCCCGCCCCCCACCCCCCCCGCGTCGCCCCACGTTCCCCCACCCCTCCCGATCCACGACGAATGCCCCCCCCCGCCGCGCCGGGGCCGACCGCCATGCCCCCGCGTTCCACCCCCCGCCCCCATCCCGCCCCCCCTCCTCTTCACTCCATTCCAGCGCCTCCAGTTCCCTCCGCACAGCCCCGCCCGCCCCCTTCACACCCCAGCCCCCCACCCCCCGGTACCCCCCACTTCAGTCCTCCGTGCATCCCCCCCAGATCCCTCCCCCCCGCTGCCCCCCCAACCCTCCGCACGCCAGCTCCGAGACCCCCCCTGCCGCTCTTCAACCCCCACCTGGTCGCCACTCCCCCCAACCCCCCCCCCGCCCCCCGTCCTGCTCCTCCCCCTCCCCCGAGCTCCGCGTCCCTGCCACCCGCGCCCCCCCGAGCAGCCCGCCGGACACCCCCCCGCCGCTCACCTCCCCTTCCCCCTCCTCAGAGCTTTCGATTAAGAGTGGCGAGGCCCCACCCCCACTCCCCCCATCTATCCCACCCCCTTCCCCCCCAGTCCCATGCCGTCCTCCTAAGCCCCCCCCTCTGCCCGCCCCACCCCTTCAGTTGGTGCCTTCCCGCTGCGCCCGCCGCTGCCCTCCCCCCACCCCCCACAAACTGTAGAACGGGCCGCATTGCCCCCCGCCTCCGGCGCGCAGGAGCCGCTACCGCCCCCCCTGCCCCGCCCACCCCCCGCCGCCCGCTGTCGTGCACGCGGCGGGTCACATGCGAGTATCACTGCGGTGACTCCGCTCGCAGCGCGCCTCTTTGGTCTCACCTGGGCATCGGGCCGCAGCAGATCCGTGCGGCCCGCGCCGGCGAGGAGGCGGAGGGCCTCCACTACCCTCGGGTCCTCATTCCTTTCCATTTCTCCCCGGTGCGTCGCCGCTGAGCCTGTCGTCTGCTCCGCCATCTGCGTGTGCGAGACCCGACACCCTGGCCTCTACCAAATTCACCCGCGACCCAGGAACTGCCGACAGTGGCAAATATGCCCCGGAGCCCACGCGCCGTACAGTGAAATCCCCAGCTATCCACGCGCTAGGGAACCTCACCTGACACCTGAAGTGTCAATGTTGGGAAAAACTGTCAATAGCAATAATCGCGCCTCGGTGTGACCTCATGGGTTCGATACTGACAAAACAACCCCAAACACCCCCCAGCCGGCCGTTGTGTCACGATCCACCAAATGGTGGGTCGCCACACAAAATGGCCGGCTATATACCCCCCCAGCCCAAAAGTAGCCCAAATAGCCCAAGCCCCGGAAGTGTTTATCCCGTGCTCCGGATGTCCCCCCCCCCCCGCCCAAAACCCCCCGGGAGGGCGAGCCTCCCGCTTGTCGGCCGCCCTCCCAAAGCCCTAATCTACAAACAGTAATGACTATTTCAGCCCTTCCGTCACTCGGAGAGGAGTGTTGTAAGCTTGCCGCAATATGACCAGAACACGGTTGCAACGCATTGATTAGTGATGAAGAGGAGTTGTGAGTGGTGAGTGCTTGGTAAAGTGTGTGCCAGCCTCGTAAACTCTTTTACTAAATCCCCTGTATTCCTTTTACTGTGCAATGTAGGGTGCCTTAGGATGAGGGTACATTCCATGGACTAACTAATAACGGCGCAGCATGGCAGCACTTTGTATTTTTTCTGTAGGTGTGGCCGAGGGGTGGTTGATTAAAAATAATTCTTTATGAATCAGAGCAGACGCTCATATGAAGATGCATTTATTCTTCACAACGGCATGATGTCATGTTTCTGTGTATGTATGAGCTTTTCTAGCTAAACATAGCGACAATGCTAGGAAGTGGTGCTGCGAGGACTACCAGATGAAAGCTGTGGGAGATGGAGGGATGCACCGATATTAAAATATAACCTGGCCCAAGTTGGTGTTTTTCGGGAAAAACTGATATTCCTTTTTCAGTCACAAACAACTTCCGAGCTCGGCAAATGCAGATTTTTTTTATTTGGAATCTAATGAAAAAAACACGCATGATCACACTTTTAAATATAATTTGGCGTGCTTAATAATCGATGTACTGATGAGCCGAGATGAGGCAAAATAATTATCCTATGGTGTGCCGCTTATTGTTTACACACACGTGTGTCATTTCTGCACCCCTGAGGCACGATAATGTTCCTCAGATCTATCTATTTATGTATTGCTTTCTGTATTGTGCTTGTACTGCTGTGAAGCGACCTCCAAATGCTGGAGGAGGGAGAAGAGCCATGGGAGGTTTCTGAAGACAGAAGTTGTTTGAAGACAGGTCATAAGCCGCGAGGAACCTGATATGTACGTAGAGTGCTGGCAACTTCGGATGTGAATGCAAGCCACAGGTGGAACGGAACAGCAGGGCTTTAGGCTTGTTTTGAAATGTATGTGGTTCGGTTCTTTGCTGAATTTTTTTTAGAAAGGAGTTAGCTGGAAGCTCCTGTAGGTGGGCTCCTTCCGCGTGAGCATTTGTATTCTCAAGAGTAAAAGCTCAGTTTGTTTTGGGAGACTGACAATGGGCGTCTGATTCATAAGTATAGTTAGAACAGTCGGGCCTGGTACCATGGCCCAAGGCTGGTTGTTAATTAGAATACAGTCTAGGGCAATCGTGATAGGGGTAATGTGATATGATGCACACACTTGTGCTTTGCAATTTTTTTGGGTCGTCATTAAGCGAAGGTAAGGTCACCTTGCAGTAATCCAGGAGGATTAGGGCGTGACATTGAATCGGGATGCGGATTGTGAAAGGAGTAGCAGATGGAAGATCCTTCGCAGAGGCACAAGAAGCAGAGTGCTGTTGATCTCATTGTTTACTTCTGGGAAGAAGAGTTGGACACAAGGAAGATACACAATAACACAGTCATGTGTGGGAGCATGTGAAAGCATTAATATACTTAATCGCATATATACCCGCCGCAAGATAGCTATAGGCTTAAGCACAGTTTTCTACAGAAGTACGACAACGTAGGTGCAGACATGAGAAGGGGCAGATACATTCATACGTGGACATTTACGTGTAGGTGGAGTCACATGAACAAAAATACACAATCACATATAAAGATGGATTTATGTTAGATACATTCACTCACTTGTACCAGCTCCTCTTCCATTTTCTTTGTTTAAATCTGTTTTATTGATTTCGTTTATTCTCTTTTCTTAGTACAAATTCAACCAGTAACAGGTGTGAGGAAAAGACATTACAAAATTAATTATGTTGCCAATTGCTCAACATACTTCCACATTTCATGCATCTTCATAATCTCCCCAGTACAATACAAAACGAATTTTATATGTATCTACATTGATGAAGAGAGTCGGGGATGGGGCGGTGTGTGGAAGGTTGATGGGTGGAGAGCGCCATTAGTTGAGTATAGACATCTGACCCCTGTGGACAGAGCACCGGGGGGCTGTCCTTTCCTAATATTAGCAAAATGTCGTTCTTGGTCAACCCTGGGTACAATAAGAGGCGGGAGGGAAAAGTAATAGGACAAAGCAAAAATAACAGGAATAACTTGGCTCAACTAAAGTAATGCTGGCCCTCCTATTCGACAAATTTAAAGGTGTTATGCATACTGGAAACCACTGGTTCTGTAGTAGGGGATCTCTGTGTATAGTCATAATCATGTGAATAGTCCCACCCATGTGCGTGGACCCCGGAATAGTCCCGCCCAGGTGCGTGGACCCCGGAGCACTTCAATAGATAGTCTCATAAGTTGTCTTCTTCTGCAGTCCTGCATAGACACTTAAGAGATAATAAAAGACAATAATGCAGCCTGAAAACAACTAGGCTACTCTGGCCATTACTTCATCCTGAAGTGAAAAAGATAGCCAGTTAACAGTTAAATTTAACTATTTTACTAAGTTTCACATATAGAGAAACTCCCCTTCACAAAAAACCCTTTTTCATGATAGAGATGAAGGGTTGGACAGACGAGCCCCATAGGCTGCCATTATTTGTCTGTAAATGGATACCGTGCCTTTAAGAATCCTTCCAGAGACCCTCTGTGTCCCATGATGCACAGCCAAAGGGCAGTTACTTTCAGTTCTTTTTTCCGGCTCCTTCTAGCTGGACCCTGGAGCATTGAGCTCTACCTTTAGTGATATATCTTTCAATTATTAAGCTTTAAAGTTAGTTTGAGTGTTTTACTCGACGTCTTTGGCCTTTCCCTTCCTTTTGCTGTCTTTTTTGGGCAGTTAGCTCACATTTTTCTTGTCAAAATGCCATCTTTATTTGACAAGTGCCCTGAATGTGGCAGGAAGAAGGCCAAGTCGGACTCCCACAGAGTTTGTATTCTCTGTCTACCTTCTTCACATGTTCCTGAATCCTGCGCCATCTGTAAATCCTTCTCCAGGAGGACCCTGCGTGACAGGGAGAAGATTCGTCTTCAAGGCCTGGAGCAGAGAAGACCACAGGCTGCAGGTTGGACATCTGGGCAAGGAGAGAGCCTTTCCTCCTCCACAACCCATGCGTTAGCCTCTGGGGGGGCTCCCCAGTCGACAAAAGGCTCACAAATGACGCCGGTCCCGGTCGACTTCGAAGGGGACAACATCAACGTCAAAACCAGGTATGACGTCGATATGCCCCCCGTCGACTCAGGGCTCTGGGTCTAAGCGACGTCGAAGATCGACGTCGAGGGGAAGGACGTCAAGGCCTCGGCTGAGGTCGACGTCGAGAACATCACAGTCAACGTCGACACATCATCGCCGTTGATCTGGGTCTAGGAGACATCGGCCGCTCACCGTCGACGTCGACGCGAAGGTCGGCGTCGAGGAGAAGATAGACGTCGGGAAGAAGGAGCTCAACGTCGAGAAGTGGACAGTCGACGTCGGAGGTACCATCGTAGCTCGACGTCAAGAGACCAGTCTCCCTCTGTGGTCAGCATCTCAACGTCTGCGAGTTCTAGATCACGATGACGTCGGCGCTCGCCGTCGAGGGGCACTACATCCAGGGCTCCCTCTTCAAGGCCAGCCCGCAAACGGAGAAGGGAAGTAGCTACCTCGGACTCTGAGTATTCCAGGACCTATTCTCCAACTAGGACACTGGAACCTGCTCAGCCTGTGGTTCCACGTCAGTCGCCTATGCGGCCCAGGACTCCTACTCTTCCGCCACCACCTAAAACTCCTCCGCCGCCGCCTCCTCCGCCACCTGCAGCTCCACCTGTGCCCGTGATTCCTGCAGAACCGAGAAGGCCAAGATCATGGTCCCGGCCAAGACATCGCTCTCGCAGCAGGCACCGTTCCTCTACAAGGTCTCACCGTCGCCACGAGAAAAAACTTTCTCGATATACTAGGGACACGGCATCCTCTAGTGGGGGGAGATACTCGCCAACATTGTTGGACTCTCCACCTCTGAGAGTTTCACCTGTCGATGACATTGCCACATTTCAGGAGGTTCTGGTGAGGGGAGCGGCGAAACTGGGCATTGCGCTGTCTGTGCCTTCTCCTACTACATCGGTGATTTTTGAAACGCTACAACAGAGGCAAACCACGCATCCTCTGCTTCCTTTGGTGCCCGGGTTGGAAGAACCGGCGATGGAATTGTTCCTTACGCCTGCCTCGGTGAAATCGGCGCCTTCAAGGCTTCAGAAGAAATACCGTCCCCCGGACTCTGACCCTGCATTCCTTCGGGCGGACCCCCTCTCGGATTCAGTCATTGTGGTGGCGGTGAAGAAGCAGCATGCTACGGCCCCTTCGACTACAGGCCCTCCGGACAAGGAAAGCCGTAAGCTGGACTCTGCGGGGAGGAAAGTCTGCAACACTGCAGCCACATCGATTAAGGCGGCTCGTTCTACTGCCCTGCTGGGCCGTTACGACCGTTCCTTGTGGGAGTCTCTTCACCAGTTCATGGACCTCCTACCTAGGTACAAACATGAGGATTTCCAAGAGATACTCAACGAGGGACTGATGGTCTCTAATCAGATTATCAGTGCGGCAGCGGACACCTCTCTCCTGGCAGCCCATGGGTATTGCCATGGCGTTGCTCTCCGACAGCATTCCTGGTTGCGTCTCACCTCCTTAAAACCGGAGGCTCAGCAACGCATCACAAACCTCCCATTCTCAGGTACCACCCTCTTTGGTTCCCATGCGGACGAGGAAATGGCCCGCATGAAGGCTGAGGTTGAGACTCTCAAAGCTGTTGGCTTGGAAAAGCCTAAGGAGCAGTGTAGGAATTTCCGCCCTTTCCAACGGCGTTATTCCTCTCAACGATGTCAGTCTGGACAACAACAACAGCAACAGTTTCAACGGTCATTTCAGCCGTTTCAGAGACGCCAGTCGAGAGGTAGGGCTAACCAGCAGTCGACACCAGGGAATAAGGCCGCAGCGGGTTCCAAGCCCTGAAAGGTTACTTCCCCCTCTTCTGGTGCCCACTCCGGTGGGGGCAAGCATTCAAAATTATCTGGCAGAGTGGAAAAAAATAACTCAGGACAATTGGGTGCTGAATAGTGTTTGCAGTGGATACTGTCTACGTTTCACCGCCCCTCCTCCATCGATACCACCAGTTCGCTCACAATACCGGTTGCGCGAACTTCAGGTGGAGGCCGATACCCTGTTAAGAAAAAGGGCGATAGAACTGGTTCCTCCTGCCCAGAGGGGACAAGGTCTATATTCCAGGTTCTTTCTCGTACGCAAGAAGGACAAGAACAAATTCAGACCCATTCTCGATTTGCGACAAGCGAACAAATGGATCTGCAGAGAAAAGTTCTGCATGTTATTCCTGCACCAGATCTACCCTCAGCTTCATCAGGGAGACTGGCTATGCGCAAAGGATCTGCAAGACGCATATTTTCATGTGCCCATAGCAAGGAAACATCGCAAGTTCCTATGGTTCCTGGTCGGCACCAACCACTATCAATATGCATTGCTTCCCTTCGGCCTGAAGTCAGCGCCCAGGACTTTTTCAAAATGCATGGCAGTAGTCGCAGCACACCTCCGGAAGAACAAGGTGTTCGTCTATCCATACCTGGATGACTGGCTGATCAATCCGGCCACGTTTCAGGAGGCACAACTGCATTTCAACAGGACGTCCGTTCTTCTGAATCGCTTGGGTCTACACATCAATCTTTCGAAGTCTGTCCCGACTCCTGTACATTGTCTGCAGTATCTGGGAGCCTCCATCTAGACACATGCAAGGCAAGCGTGTGTCCTTCGGAGGAGAGACGGTTATCAATCCTTTGGAAGGCTCAGACTCTCATGACCATTCCCTCGCCGACGGTGAGGACGGTATCTTCTCTCCTGGGTTCCATGGCGTCTTGCATCTTCCTCACTCCACATGCACGCCTCCACATGCGGCCTCTGCAGGAATATCTGGAGGATCAGTGGGCCCAGAGACGAGGGAATTGGGAGGACAGGATTCAGCTGTCGCAGCAAGCCCTTCAGTCCATCAAGTGGTGGTGCTCGCCTCACAATCTCCTCCGAGGGATTCTGTTCAACAAGGAGATACCGTCTCAGACCATTGTGACAGGTGCATCTCTCCACGGCTGGGGAGCGCATGCAGACCACCTTCAGATACAGGGCACGTGGTCCCAGAAGGAGACCACGTATCACATCAACTTCCTGGAACTCCGAGCGGTTCACCTGGCGCTGAAAGCCTTCCAGCCGTCCTTTCGAACCTGTTCGCTGCTTGTCCAGACGAACAACACAACAACGATGTACTATCTCAACAAGCAGGGGGGTTCAAGATCGCACACATTGTCTCGGGAAGCGCAGACGATCTGGAACTGGCTGCTGGCCAGGGACCTGACCATAACTGCGACTAATCTGCCAGGTGTGCAAAATACTCAGGTGGACGCTCTCAGCAGACTGGTTCAAGAAAATCACGAATGGGTCTTACAAGACAAAGTGGTAAGAGAAATCTTCGGAAGATGGGGCACTCCAGAGATCGATCTGTTTGCCACCGCGGAAAACAGCAAATGCCGAGACTTCGCCTCCAGGTTCTACCAACCAGGGACGCTGGGGAATGCACTGTGGATCAGTTGGTTGAACAGCTTTCTCTACGCTTTTCCACCCATTCCCCTGATCCTGACAGTGTTGATCAAACTTTCCCAATCACGGGCCAAGATGATCCTCATTGCTCCGGAGTGGCCTCGTCAGTGGTGGTTCACCGATCTATTACACCGGTCTCTCCTGCCGCACCTTCGACTTCCGCGTCGGCCGGACCTTCTCACGAAGTTCGGAGGGCAGATGGTGCATCCCAACCTCTCGTCGTAGAATTTGGCAGCATGGCTCCTGAGCTAGTGCAGTATGGACATTTAAATCTCCCTCAGAACTGCATGGAGATACTAAATGAAGCGAAAAGACCATCTACACTGACTTCCTACGCATATAATTGGAAGAGATTTTGCATCTGGTGTGCCTCTAAAGATGCAGATCCTACATCCTGCAAGGAGGATGTCATTCTCCCTTACTTGCTGCATTTAGCGCAATCTGGCCTTAATTTTCATTCCATTAAAGTTCACCTAGCAGCTTTAACTGCGTATAGGAAATGCCCTTCACAAACATCCTTTTTCCAAATCCCAGCCATCAAAGATTTTCTGGAAGGTTTGAAGGCGTCCTTCACCCCCATGGGAGCTTAATGTGGTGCTTTCTAGACTGATGAGGGAGCCTTTTGAGTCCATTCATAAGGCTTCTCTTCAGCATCTGTCCTGGAAGGCGGCTTTCCTTGTAGCCATAACAGCGGCTCGCAGGGTGAGTGAAATCGAGGCTCTCAGTTGTCAAGAGCCTTACACTGTGTTTCATTCTTCTAAGGTAGTCATGAGAACTCACCCTAAATTCCTTCCTAAAGTGGTGTCAGAGTTTCATGTGAATCAAACGATTTCTTTACCCACACTTTTTTAGCATCCTTCCTCTCCTGCTGAGAGGTCTCTTCATTCTCTCGATGTTTGAAGGGTGTTGAAATTTGAAATTCTACTTGGACAAGACTAAGGAGATTCGTAGATCGGATCAGTTGTTTGTTAACTATGGCTCTGTCAGGACTGGTCTTGCTACCTCTAAGCAATCCATCTCTAGGTGGATTGTGTCCTGTATTACGTTGTGTTATCAGAAAGCCAACAAGACTCTAGGTAGTAAACCTAAGGCTCACTCTACCAGAGGTAAAGCTGCTACAGCGGCTTTACTACGTAACGTCCCTATTGCAGAAATCTGTAAGGCTGCCACTTGGAAGTCAGTCCATACCTTTGCTAAACACTACTGCCAGGGCACATGCTCAGGTTGGGCAGGCTTCGCTGAGGAATATATTTGCACAATAGTGGGTGTGTTTGTTTCTTCCACCGCTGGGGTTGTTTTTTGGGGATGGGCTTGCCATTCTATTCACATGATTATGACTATACACAGAGATCCCCTACTACAGAAGGAGTAGTTTCTTACCTGTAACTCCAGTTCTGTAGTAGGGGTATCTCTGTGATAGTCATTAGCAACCCACCCTCCTCCCCGGTGGATGAAACCGTGATATCCTGGATGCAACAGGCCTTGCTTTATACACCTTCAAAAAGAACTGAAAGTAACTGGCCTTTGGCTGTGCATCATGGGATACCGAGGGTCTCTGGAAGGATTCTTAAAGGCACGGTACCCATTTACAGACATTTAATGGCAGCCTATGGGGCTTGTCTGTCCAACCCTTCATCTCTATCATGAAATAGGGATTTTTGTGAAGGGGAGTTTCTCTATGTGTGGAAACTTAGTAAAATAGTTAAATTTAACTGTTACCTGGCTATCTTTTTCACTTCAGGATGAAGTAATGGCCAGAGTAGCCTAGCTGTTTTCAGGCTGTATTATTGTCTTTTATTATCTCTTAAGTTTCTATGCAGGACTGCAGAAGAAGACAACTTAGGAGACTAGGGGCCATATGTATGGAAGGGTTTTACCCATTCTGTGTCAATGGAAAAATGTGTTCATACATAAGGCCCTAGATCTATTGATGTGCTCCAGGGTCCACGCACATGGGCGGGACTATTCTGGGGTCCACGCGCATGGGCGGGACTATTCACATGATTATGACTATCACAGAGATACCCCTACTACAGAACTGGAGTTACAGGTAAGAAACTACTCCTTCCTTATGTCGTGTTGGTTGTGAGGCAAGCACCTGATTCCAGACTCAAGCTTTCTCGTGTCAGTTATGTGGGGGGGGCTATCGGGTTTCCTCATCTCCCGCTGTTGCCAGCATCACGATTCCCATGTGGTCTGACTCTGCTGGTGGGTCGTTTTGAAAATCATGCAGCAGTGCCAGCTCCTCTTCCATGTCTCACTGCCACCACCTGCTCCTGACCACCTCGTGTCTCGCCTGCTCTTCCGCTCATTCACTTTGCATGCTTTGGCTCTTCACCTCTGTCTTCCTGCTCCGGCTGTTCTGCCCTTCCTCTACTTTTCTTGTCTTATACTGCCACCCCACTTTTCTGCCTTTATACTTCAGCTCTTCATCTCTCTCTCCCTGCTCCTTGATTTTCTGCCTTTATACTGCTGTTTTCACCTTAATTTTGCTTGTATTTACCTGCCTGCTGCTGTTCTTTTCCCGCCTTTTTCTCTCACTGCCTGATCCACTGTCCCGCTTCCCCCATTCCAGCGCCACTCCCATCTCCCAGGACCTACTTAATGGAGGCAAGCCCCACTGCTCCAATCCGCGGTTGGACTGCTTCCAGCTCCAGAATCCCTGGCCTTCCCCCCACCCCCACCCGCAGCTATGCTAGCGCTGAGCTCCTGTACCTGGACTCCAGCTTCCACAACTCAAACTGCTTCCCCCACCTCCCCCTGCTCTACAGAAGGTCACTTCACCTGCCACCACTGCTGCATTTCCTGCAATGCCGGTACACCCACATACACCACGTCCCCACCACACCAACCATGATGACCCCTCAACAACTATGCTTCCTCCTGCTCAACGCCCGATCGCCCTGCAAGCACGCCTACAAGATCTGGGACACTATCACCTCCCTCACCCCCAACATCGTCTTCCTCACAGAGAACTGGCTCAGCATTGCATCCCCACCTGACATCGCCGCAGCAATGCACAGCAATGCACAGCAGATACAAGATAGTTCACCAGGACTGCGTCAACAAAGTCGGACATGGGGTCACCATCATCTACAAGTAATCCATCCATTGTACCACCACCACCACGGACAACACCCCCACGTTAATGAAATACCTCCACTTCCAACTCAAGGTCAATGGCAAAACCACCTTCGGAGACACCCTCGCCTACAAGCCTCCAGTACTATTCCCCGGCTTCTAAGACGCCACTATATCTTCCTCGGAGACTTCAATTTCCACCTCAACTACCATAATGACGCCAACATACTTGACAGCATCAGCCTTACTTAGATAGTCACTGACCCCACTCACACCACAGGATCACACGTTGGACCCTATTTTCACAGCCAGCTGAGGAATCAAATACAGTCGCACCACTGAGCTCACCTGGACGGACCATGCAATCATCCACTTCACCTCACAGCAGGCCCCAGCGCCACCAACAGACCAACCAGTACCTCACACTGCAACTGGAACAGAGTATCTGAGAGCCAATGGACGGATGCCTTCAACACTGCACCCCCAACACCTCCACCAACCTCGAACAGGCCATCAAAAACTTCACCAAGTGGATTACCAATGGCACCGAGAGAGTAGCCCCCATCAAACCCACCAAGCCCAACAGATCCTTCAAACAAGCCAACTGGTACAACCCAGACCTGAGAACCACAAAACTCAACTGCAAAAAATTGGAAAGGATATGGCACACCACCAATGAACTCACCCACTGAACTGCATTCAAAACATCGCTCAAACAGTACCACCGACTTCGGAAAGAAACTTGAAAGAATAACTTAGCCAGCCTTATCAAAGCAAGCTCCAGCCACAGCAAGGAGCTCTTCATCATCGTCAAGGAGTCTGCCAACCCTGTAGCCACTGAAATCATCATCATTACCTCCCAGGAACTCTGTGATACGCTGGTATACTTCTTCCATAACAAGATCTCCACCATCTAGACTAACTATAAACCCCAACCCCCCGCCTCTGACACCCTAAGCCGCCTCGCTCCCACAGGCGTCCCCCTGGACCACATGATCACTGTTTGGAACCAGCTCACCACAAAGAACACCTGTGACATCATGCACTTTGTACACTCAGGAGCTCTCACGGACCCATATCCACACCATATGCTCAACCTCTACAATTACATCATCAGCCACAAGCTCACAGCCATCTTCAACACATCCATCACCTCTGCCTCCTACCCAGACGAATGGCAACAAGTGAAAATCAAACTCCTCTCCAAAGAAACATCTGCCGACCCCAGAGAGCTCTAAAACTACCACGCCAAGGACCACACCGGCATTACTCGCCATTGCATTTTGATACTTACTTTGAAGATACCGGCTGAGACTATTGAGACCGAAACCGATTGAGGATTACATATCAACACTAGTGAAGGAAAGCACCCAACCTGGATTTACATTTTCCATCATATCAGAGGAAGGCTGTCCATGATAGAGGCAGACCAAACTTGTTGTGTTGAATTGGTAGAACAGTCCATGCCCTGATGAAGTCTTTGGCTATCGCCATTAGACAAAACACGCGTTGGCAAGAACTGTGGCTGTTGGTTGTATCACTGAAGAACTGAAGTTTGTTTTGAGTTCAAAAAAAGTCTTCCCAAGATACAAGTTACAGAATAAAGACCAAGGACGAACACTTGAAAAATCTACTGTATGAACTCATGATTTGAAACTTTATCATTTGCTCAGGAAATTGAATTTCTGTTTAATTTATAAGTATGTGCAGGCCTGCATATACTAATTAACGTGGGGTGGTCGTTGTTTCAATTTCCTTTGATGCAGTCTTGTGTTAACTTATATCTCAGATTACTAAATCCCACAACCGTGCGCACTTTATACCTCACTGCCTTTTAGTAACATTCCCTAATGAAGAGGCTCCATCAGATTGGCATCCAGGAGGACGCCCTTAAATGGATCACAGCTTCCCTCTCTGGGAGAACACCGAGAGTCTGCCTACCTTCATTCACCTTGGAGCCCAAGAACATCATCTGCGGCATCCCTCAAGGATCAACCCTTAGCACAACTCTGTTAAACGCATACAACACCCCCCCCCCCCCTCCATCCCCGTCAACATCATCAGACACCACGGATTGAAAAGCATCTGCTACACAGACAACACATAGCTCGTCCTCTCACTATCCATAGACCCCTCCATCTCAAAGGCCAACATCTACCTCTGCATGACCAGCGATGCCAAGTGGATGCAAAACAACAGACTCAAACTCAATACAGACAAGACTGAGGTTCTGATCTTCGGGAACACCACTTCACCGTGGAACGACTCCTGGTGGCCCGCCAAACTAGTACGCTCTCTCACCCCCACGGACCAAGCCTGGAACCTCGGCATCTTCCAGGGTCGGACTGGCTGTAGCGGGCACCGGGCAATCCCCTGGTGGGCCGCACGGGTGGGGGTCGGGTTTGAGCCCCCGGGGCCGTTTTTGTAACAAAATTGGCCGAAACCCAGCCCTGGCAAAGAGCTCGGTGGCACCCCCTCCCCCCAGGGGGGGGGGCGTCCGAGCTCTTTGCCAGGGCCGGTTGTGGTTCCCAGTCCGGCCCTTGCATCTTCTTGGACACCAAACTCATCATGAAGAACCAGATCAACGCAGTCTCCTCTGCCTACTTCCTTGCCCTGTGTATGTTCCGTAAGATCTTCAAATGGCCCCCAGTCTCCCTCCCGTACACCCCTGCTTCCGCCATAGCAACAGTGGAGTACCTTCCATCTCCTACCTTGCCGTCAAAACCTGTAACAGCCTTCCACTACTCCTCCGGACCTCACTCACCCTTCAGGAATTCAGAAAGGGACTCAAGACCTGGCTTTTTGACTGAAGCCCCCCGAACAGCCTTGAACTAAGCACCTGGACACCCTCAATGGTGATTTGAGCGCTCTACAAATCCTGATTGACTGATTCACTAAGACAAGCACATATAGGGGTAAACAAAATCACATAGAGATGTAGACACATTCAGGATTAGTGGATAATATACAGAAACAGACATGAGATGAGTTTAAATGCAACACATAGCAAGCAGGATTGTATACATTTAGGCATAGACACAATCATCCCCAGACAGACGGAGGTTTGAGTGGAAACATTTACAAGTTGAAATATCTTTCTACTATTGCATGCAGAAGCAGACACGTGCAGGGATATACCATCACTTGCAACAGCAGGCAAATTCCGGAATTTGCAGGAACGGAGGCAATCGCATTTAGTGATCGTCATTTCACATGCAAGAGCAGGTCTGAAAAGTATTTACCAAGACGCGTTGCAACTATTATCTGATCCTGTTCAATTCACCCACAAGTATAGCCATTCATGCGTCAGTGGGCATCTAAGGTACTATCCCATCTCTGATAGAGCCTGTTAGCTCTACTGATAGGTCTGAAGCCTGCGCAGCGTTCCGTTGTAAACACTTAAATAGTAGTCCGAACTTCACAGGAAGCAGACTTCAGCACGCGTCTGAGACTTGTCTCAGCAGCTGAGCCTTCATGTTCTGCACTATTTGGAACTTTCGTGCAAATGCCTATGTGCTCTCTGCCTGTGCGTTACCCCCAGAGCTTTATGAATACATGCGGGTGTTTCCACGCGCACTAGCGGATGGCGAAAAATGCACATCCCCACAAGGCTTTAAATACTGCATGACTCTTTGAATTATTATGCAGCGTAAATATGGCAACTGAAATTAAGACTTTAAAGAAACAGACCTTCATAATTGATTGGTTCGACGCAGACTCATCATCTCAAGACATTGCTTCATTTACCGACTTTAACTTGGAAATCCATGTGCGGCCACCCAGAGCATCGGAAGAAGCCTCGTGACTTCCGCCAAGGTAGCCGTGTAACCGATACAAAAGGGCTTCCTTCTGGAGCAGTAGTGAGCTTGGGTGAGCTAGGTTACCAGTCATGGCACTGGTATGTATGTCAGAGGACTTCACCAAGAGAACACTCTAGCAGATGATGGTCGCGCGCCTCTATCCTTATTCGACGGACGCGCAAACACCGGGCAGAATTATTAGTCACAATAAGGACTGGATAATTTGTGAGCATCTGTAAGGGACTGACTGAGGCAGAGAAAAAGGTTGGAGTCCATCATTGGAGATGCGGTGTAAAAATGTACTTGTATTCATATGTGAGTTTTTCTCTCACTTTCTTTTCCTTCCAGATGCCCGCATCTGACTCCATCCTTTTGATGACCAATGGATTATTCAGCTGGTGTCAAAACATCTCCTTAGATGAATTGGAAAAGAAGTCCTGGAAACTCTTATACTTGAGTCAAATATAAATTAGCATTTTTAATTTCAAAGTATTTTATTTAAGAAATGTTATACATTTGTAATTGTATTAAACACCTTCATTGCTCGTACATATCTAGGGGCATCTTTTTATCAAGTGTTTTGTTGCCCCTGAACTTTCAGCACTTTTCCTCCTTCACCTCTCAGGAATATTGTGAGCTCATCACTCATCAAATAATATATACATTATCGTGCAGCCGTCTATCTGTTTCTGGTGATGTCATGTTTCTCGTTCAAGCCCACTGTTTGAGCATTTACTGAATAAGGTTTCAGACACGTGACCCAGTATTCACTACTAGTTCTCATGAGCAACTTAACTCGGTTGAATCATCAGAAGAACTATGGGTATTAACTGTAAGTTGTGACCATAGTAACTAAGCCAGATGTGGCACCCTCAGTACTTTTTTGAAGCCCATCATGCATTTCGAAAGGCATGTAGATGCTCACAATCTGCGCAGTTAATGTCTGTCTTTCTACCATGACTCCAACCCCTGTACCTCTGTGCTGCGGCAGCCTGCCTGGGAGACGGTCGCTGTTGTGTGTCTCCGGCCTCCAGTGGCCTATGAGAAAGAGCTGGGCTCTGGTAACACATCCAAAACGCCTCTTCAAGTTCCAGTGGCATACGTCACAAAACTGAGTATGCCTCTTCTGAGTTTAAGAAGGAAATGATCACGAGCAGAGGTGGTCCTGTCCCAACCTTCCGAGTGGGCCCCTCGCCTCTCTTAAGCTCCAGTCTTCATCTGATTCCAGGAACCTGCAGTCCTGCCCCATGTTGTAAAAGGTGTACCCTGGAGATAGATTTTTCACCTCCCTCCTCCACCTACCCAATTAGATTTCAAAGTTACTGCTGAAAAGAGCAATATATTACTACTGCAAGAGTAGGGTATAGCATTGGTACCTTATGTACCTCTCATTCACCAAGAAAAGGCGGGTAGAGGAAATCAAAGCCCAAACTGGGCCTTCTCCCCCTTAGAGGTTCATGACACTTACTTTAGCACAGATCCAGCAGCCACTGTTATGAGACATGATCTCCCTTAACATCCAGTTGTGGATTTAAACTTTCCAGTGTGCCCCAATCCCGTGACGTTTCTACATTAGTTTTGTCTGGTTGCACCATTTACACTTTGGATTCTAGACTCTCATCGGCCAGTAGAGATTTCACAAAGGTATCGGTGTTGGGAGTCGCTTGTTTCCACAGGAGAAGCGTTCATTTTTCACTCTACCCTAATGACTAACTCCTCTAGGTTAGCACCCCATAAAAACCACAGCCATGATCTTCACATAAATAGCTCTACTCATGTGATCGGGTAATGCCAGATGTAAGCATTGGTGAAGGAGCTGCAGCTCCGTTTCTGGGCCAGAGCATTGACTAGTTCCTGTGCCACAGCTGTTTACCTTCTGTAGTAGATAGGGATGGTTAGGCCTGGCCATTTTCCCCAGTGCTTAATTTGTAAAAAAAAATATATTAATAATAATTACCAGTGCTCTGGTCAGGAGGCCACTGCAGCTTGCACCACACATTGCCTCTGCCATGCTACCAATGATAGTAACACGACAACTACTACCCATCACACTCCTGCAATTGTGACAATTCAGACTATTTCAGGCCCCCAAAGCTATGAGAATGGCTTGGGCGGCAGGTAATAGTCATTTGTAATGTATATAGACAATGCCACCTTGCGGCAGACTGTCACAAGCACAGAGGTTGACATTTAATTGCAGGTGCCGAGCCCAGGAAACCACCGGCTCAAATTAAGCACTGATTTTCCCCAAAACATTCAGACTAACTTGTGTCAGTTTCTTTGCACTCGACTGTAGCCGGGCCTCATTATCCTTCTTGGTGTCCGGGTTATGTAGGGTTTAAAATGGGGATATTGAAGGTCGGAGTCGGAGAGAGTGTTAACAAGAGAGCATAGGGAGACAGGGGCAAGAATAGGATGAAAGCGACGGACAATCAGGGGGTAGCACAGTGAGACAGGTATTTATTATAAGCTGTGTCCTAATTAGCTTCTTGTTCTAATTTTTAGGCTGAGGTGAACAAAATACCGCAAAAACGATGTTCTCAAGTGAAAATATATGCAGTGCCTGCTTAAGTCTGCTTTGGTTTGGCAGTGATATCCCTCTTGTAAGTGCTGCGGGACTTTGTGACAAACTACTTTTTCATGGGGAATGAGTGCATGTTCCCTACTTCGCATTACAAAGGATTTCTTTTTCCTATTTTAGCTGCCAGGCGAATGAATCTGTGTATGTGTCTCTTCTCTACTTTCATTACTATGAGCACATCGCACTGATGAGCCCACTCAGAGCGAAAGTCCTTTCTGAAGTGAAATTCAATTTAGTTGATATCATTCTAGGCATTTGCTTAAGATTTTTAGGATGTAATAGTTGGCAGGAACAGTGTGTGTGTATGAGTCACCAATTATGTCTGTCCTTTGATGTTAAGGTGAAGTTGCATAAAGGATTCCTGTAGTGGGGCTGTGGTGTCCAGAGTATAGTGGCGTGCATGGTTTCTGATGCACAATGTTAAATTGTACTTTATTGTAACATTTATATAGCGCTTACTTCCGCTATGTGGGGTGCTCAAGCTCTTGCCTACACGGGTAGCATGCTGCAGTGTTTAGGGCGTGTAGTTGGCAAGGTGATGCCTTTATTGTTGATCCTATTTGGGAAATGTTTCCATGTCATGCATGAAGCCCACTGAGCTTTGGTTTTCGTGTTAATGGATGCAGCGCTTAGCAGTGTGATGAACAAAGATGTGTGAGGGATAGATGCACCATTTATGGTTTTCAGTACGCTGGTAGTTTTGAGCATCTCTGCAGGTCCCTTTATGGTGTTTATTATGATCATAGTCCACTTGGGTGATCACTGCACTGGGTTGTCCATTCTGAGATATTTTGTTATGAGTAGGCGTAGGTTGGAAAGAGAAGCAGATCTGCTGGAATGGACATTGTTACCATAATTTCATACCTGAATGTTTCTGATGCTAAGAAGCTGTTACGGTATGTAGCTCGTTGGTACCTGCACTGGACTAAATTAAAGTGCTCTTTTGGGCAGCGGCATGTGGCAGACGTCTTCAGTTATTCCATGCATGTTTATTTGGTGATAGGTGGCTTATTGTTCTGGGCTGGGACAGTCCTGGGTGATGGACATGACCCATAACAGTTTTGTCTTATTAGACTGTAGGAATCTATTGCTCCCAGACTGATACAAATGAAGGCTAGGTGTTGGCAGGATGGGCCACTCTAAGCTGACGAGTGAAAGGAGCTACCACCTACCACACTGGCACATCACAGAGGCTCTGCCTGAGTACTCTCACAGAGCTTGTCACCAGTCTTCTATGACCCCAGTTAATCTGGGGCTAGGACAGGGAGGAAGGGGATGTCTTACACCTCAGGGGTGTGGAAACCTCTAGAAACGTCCTCATCTTTAAAGTGGGCACCAGATGTAAATATTGACCCCGTAAACCCAACTCTTCAGTACATTTCTGGAAGAAGATCTGATGTGCTGCTAAATGGGCTTCCACTCTGTAGGACTGCTGCCTGGAAAGACTGCTGCCTTCCTGTGCCGACCAGCTACCCCCATCCATGCCTTGCCTGCATCTCTAAACCCAGGATCCTAAAGTGACTGTAAGAGCTAATTGGCTGGCCTCCCGATCAAAAGCCTCAGGGACAGAACAGGCTTCCATCAACCTTGAGCATAGCACCTGGACTCTGTCATATGTGAGTCCTGCCCTCCCAAGTGGTGCTGAAGGTGCCCATCTATGGATTCAGCAGAACCGACACATCCTCCCCACAGTGCATCTCCCGCAGAACCGGCGCATCGCCTCTGCTGCTCGACAAATCATCCTGCACAGACATCCCTGATGCAAGGACTTAACATCACCCAACTCAACCCATTGGAACCACCACCGCTGTGCAACGCATCCCTTTGCCCAGACTTTGCATCGCCTCTGCTGTGCTACGCATCCTCAACACAGGACTCATCCTTTTCACTACCAGGATTTGAGGTACTTTTCTTAAGCTGGCATAACTGGGTCCCTGTAGCCGGACTGGGCAATAATACAGTCAGCCTGAACTTGTGACTTTGTCCCGGCCTAGCAAGACCAGATAAGCACAGTTGGGGCCTCGTGCATTTTGGCCCTATTTTCACTTGAATCTTTAAACGTGCATATCTTTGAATCTACTGATTGGATTTTTGTTGTTTTGGTCTTTTTTTTTATTTCTTAAAGCTTACTCTATTCTTTTTTTATTTGGAGTGGGATTTTACTTGTGTTTTCTTGACTTTATTACCATTTGAAATGCGGCATAAATACTTTAAGCATTGCCTTTAAGTTAATTAAGCCTGACTACTCTGTGCCGAGCTACCAGAGGATTGAGCACAGGTTAATTTGGGGTTTGATTGTGACTTCATCCTGATGTGGTTGCTGCTTGATTAGGGTTTCACACCATCCTCCTGCCAGTAACCAAGTTTCTTACAGACTGTATTTCTGATTCGATTTCTTTTATATTAATCATACTCTTGCGAGAAATGAACACAAATAGATTTCAAGAGTCTGCAATAGTGAATCTGTAGTTATGGTTTAGCCACACTTTCTAGCGAAAATTATTTTTGGGTTTTCCGTATAGCTTTGTTGCCGTTTGGCGAACTGCACAAAATCTGGTGAAACACCTAGCAAAATGTTACCTGCTTCTGCACGTCAACTTTCACACCTATCTGTGTAGAAGGAGAAAAAGTTAAGAGGAGGGTATAAATTATGCATTTCCCATTTAGCTCTGATAGGAATTTTTACTCTCTGCTACAATAAAAAGCACAGAAGGGATTTGTATCAAACATGGCATGAAAGTACTCTCGACTCAAATACATGTTTTTTTGTGGTGTGGTGTAAATGCCATCAGCAGTTTTTGAGATATTAGCATTTGAAAAAAGCATGTGGAGGCAACACAACTTGATTGTTGGAAAGGTGTTTTTGCTTGGCTTATAACCAGGGCCACTGGAATTATGCAGCAGAAGAGGATCAAATTATGCAGCAGGGTTGAGTAAGTTATGTGGCAAGAAAAGGCACATTATGAGGCATAATGCAGCACATTTTGAGATATTACTTCATTATTTTATCATTTTTCCACCTGGTAAAAGTGTTTGAGGAAACAGTTCACCCTAGTTAGTCCCAATTTAACAACCAAATACAGCAATAAGCAACTGAAAGATGGCCAGTCAACCTTTGCAAAAAACCTTCTGGTGTGCAGGAGCCTAAGTCGCCATTTTATTTGTAACTTTTGATACATTTGAGCTAGGAACAATTTGTTTTTAATCTGCAGATTATGCAGATGCTGAATTATTGGCAAATGCAACAAATCCATAACTGCGAAAATCGACGCAGAATCTAATAATTTTAGTGGCCCTACTTATAACGAGTGTTTAATTTATATCGGTGGTTTCTAGTGGTCGTCATGAGTACTTACTTAAGGGCATCAGAACACTCCCACGGGCGCAGCCTTGATTGTAATATCCATGCTGCTTCAGCCTGTATTTCCAAAGAACTCCTAACACTGAAGCTAGGCCAAAACGTTTGCATAATCTTAACAATTTAGTGGTTTCCTTGAGGAAAAATTGGCATATTTGTTATATTATTGATGTCACTGGTCATATAATATATGATGCCATTTGCGATGTCATCCATAATGTAATTTGAGATATCAGTAATGTCCTATAAAGTCATGAGCAGTGCATGGCAAGGGTGCAAGTTATGGTTCACTAAATGTACCATAAGTGGTGCATTTCAGTGGGTTGTATGTTTTGTAATGTAACATAAATCATTCTTTAGCTGTGCTTTTATGTATACGCACACGATAATGCATAACTGGTAACAGTGTAATATGGTCCAAAATTTCCATTGGTACTAGTAGTGGTGACAACATAAATCACGAGGTTTGAAAATGTCGCCAAAACTTCTCAATGACCAAATTGGACCATATTATCTATGCTGCCTACAACTTTTTTTTATATTACATTTATTTTGTGGTGTTTATCTTGAAAAAGCTGCTTTCTTCAAAGTGCAGCTAACAATGGGTACTGATTGGCATTGGAATGTTTAGGCTTTCATTAACTTTCTTGAAGATAGTATTTGTAAAATAATAGACAGTTATAAGGGTCAGTGAATTTATGTGATTCTGTGGCTGCAGCATTTACCGCATGATTACCTTCACCACAGAATTGCATAATTCCACTGGCTTTAGTCATTGTCTATTGTTTTACTAACAATCAATTAATGTACGATAAACAAAACCTAAACATTCCAATTCTATTTAGTGATCATTTTTAGCTGCACCTCAAAGAGAATAGCTTCAACAATCTCTCCATTCAGACAGTGTTTTTTTTTACTTTTTCATTTTGTAAGTTCCTGAGCATTGCATTTGGGAGGGAGAGTTATGGTTTGCGTGGTGGGGACGAGAGTTATGGTTTGTTCAGCTTAAATAACTGTTCAGTTTGTGTTTTTTTGTTTCTGTGTACTAACTTGGTGTTTTATGAGCAAAAGAAACCATACAATTAACAACGTTTTTTCTGTGTGTGTGTGTAAATATATATAGTAACTATAACTCATGCCCTAAGGTAACTATAAATCGTGCCCACTCATTGCACTGCTAATTACCCCACTTATTGCATCATTCGACATCTTCTATGAGATCATTGGTATTATCACTGCAACATTTGTAATTAAATTATTGATGAGAAAACTGTGCATGGCCTGGGCTTTTGGGCCACAGGGACCCCATTCCTCTGGGGCCAAAACATATATATTAAGGGGAGGGGCGGGGTGCAACCCCCACCCAGTCTACACGCTTTAATAGGTCCTGCAGACTCAATTCCCCGGGGCCAAATTCAACAAAAAAGGAGAGGGGGCCATGCCATCCCTGCCCCCCAGCCCAAGTTCTAAAGGGGGCGTGCAGGACCCCATTGCCAAGCCAAAGCCAATAGAAAAGGGGAGGGGGCAGCATGACCTTATTAGGCCCCTGAGCCGCATGACATAATGAAGGAATAGGGGGTTTGTGTCTCCCTCCCTGAGCCTTCACAGGCCCCAGGGACCCCATTCCTTGGAGATGTACTTTATTTAAAAAAGGAGGGTGCCCATGCAGCCACCTCCAGAGCCTATTATGGCCCTGGGGACCCCACCGCTGGGGTCTACCTTAAAAATAGGTGGGTGCCCCGCTGCCCACCCAGGGCACACCCATGAAATACTGAGTTGAGGGCCTCTGGCAAGGCCCAGGGCCCCTGTGTCTCCAGCTGGCTCCACGCATAGTGTGGGAGACAGCATTGCTTCTGCCCGGAGGGAGCAGCATTTTTCTGCATGCTCTCTCTGGGAGGGAGCAATGTCTGTTCAGTTTCCCTGCTCGCAGGAGTGCAGACAGGGAAACAGAACACAAGTCTGCTCCCAGCCGTCTGGAGAATTTTAAAATCTCTCGCCAGCTGGAAGCAAACTTATATGTTTGCTCCCTTTTGGTGGGAGATTCAATGCTCCACCAGATGGGAGAAAACATAGGATTCTCTCCCCAGGTAGGGAAACCACTGTGTCCCGGGGTAGGCTCCCTGGGGGCACAGTCACTGAGCCAGCCCTGAGGGATGGGGTTTCTAAGGCCTTTAAAGGTTCGATGGGGGGGTCCCTGCAGTCGTTTTTAAGGCTTGGAGAGTGATGCCACGGGGCTCTCTTCCCATTTAATTTATATTTCGGCCATGGGGCATGCCCACATCCCTTTATTAATTAATCTTCCTCTGGGCCTTTTTAGTTCGAGGAGAGGGTGCCGGGCACCTACCTCCACTTTTTAAAGCATTTCGGCCCCGGTGGGATGGGGTCTTACTAGCTCAGGGAGGGGACCCCCACCCATTTATTAAAATGGCGGCCCCTGGAAATGGAAGAATGTTTTTAAATAAATATTTTGCACGCAGTTATGGTGTCTGTGTCCTGATGTCCAACGGAGAGAAAGTGACATGAAGGGATTGAAATTGAGATATTGAGATATATGTTTATATGTACTGTAAAAACAGACTTAAAAAAGGGAGTTCTGAGTTACTGTTCTGGAGCAAATGCGACAACCTATTAAAATTCATCAGTTAAGTTTACCAATGCACCCATTAAACTCCATAACTTGCGCTGACCACCATGAACAAAACTGCAATTTGTAAACAGTCACAAAACAAAGAAAATGATATAAAAAAACAACATGATTGAAGTCTGGAGTTATGGCCTGTTTTGTGTATGTTGATAACTATAATTCGCAGATATCAGTTGTTTGTCACGTTTGAGTCAGTATACATATGGTTAGGTCAGCGTTCTGACAGAAAAGGTATTTATGTTTTCTTAATAACTGCTACAATTTGATGCATCTACATGAAACTTTCCAAATTAATGTACATTCACTTTGGGTCCTTTGTGACACGTTTTATGCATGCAGATCCATTTCCCATTGTAATTCCCATGGAATTATTTGCTTATCGATACTTAAAAATCAGCAGAACACAATTGCACCATATTTGGTCGGAAGGTATTGTGTTACTCAAGGTATTGCATCGATTCAGTAGTTTACAAAAATAAGTGTTCTAAAAGCTGCTCAGAATGAGTATGAACAGCTTACGTTCTAGAGATATCTGGACCGTTACCAAAACATGGTGCACCGATCTCTTAGTTGGGAAAACGACAAAAAGAAACTGCATGAGAGGGTGAGTACTCATGACGCCGAGGCCCTTTTTAGGTCTCGCCTGGCGTAAGACTGCGCAGACATGCGCAGTCTCGCTGGCGAGATTTAACGTTTTGGTTAGATTTCTCTAGTGGGCTTTAAGCGCCACCCCTCCTTTCCATTGGCTGGCGTCGCCGTTTATGCTAAACGGTGGCCAGCCATTGGAAAGGAGCGTCTCGTGACGTACACTTTTCGCTTTTAGAGCTGTCCCAGTTGGACTGGCTGCCCCGACTTACTGCTGGCGTAAAAGGTTTTCTTATCTTTATGGGGCCAAACACATGGCCCCATAAAGATAAGATACCAGTCATGTGAGTCAGTCCAACTGGGACGGCTCGCAAGCCAGTCCAACTAGGATGGCTCTAAAAGAGAAAAAGACTATCCCTTCATTTATCTCCTGCACACACATGGCCAATTCACTCTCTTCCTACATACACCATACTCCTCTAAGCTCCATACCTTGCTCTTGGCGCAGGTCACGCTCCGCAGGGCTCCGTAGATGATGGGCAGCAGCGCCATGATCATCAGGCTCCCGTAGGCTAGTGCCGCCCCTCTGGGGAGGCCGGCAGCCGGGCAGATGCGTTGGAAGCTGTGGGGTCCGAGTCGTTGATCAGCGACGGGGGAGGCTCTACCTCTGCCATGGCTGGAGGTTCGGGGAGCTGCGGGTTTCAGAAAGGGAGGTAGGACGGGAAGGTGCAGCGCCGAGGCTGTGTGGAGCTCTGTAGGAGGGCTCCGGACAGGGAAGAGACTGCTCTTTCAAGCTCCGCTGCTTTTTGGTACCGGTAAGGCCACGTTCTTTTTTTTTTTTTTTTTTTTGCATATTTTATATAGCGCGAACTCGACCCGAAGGTATTGGAGCGCTTTACATAGCACCGTATTTACATTACACATTCAGGCACGGGGAGATTAAGTGATTTGCCCAGAATCACATGAAGTGGACGCGACCTCGAGGCTCGAACCCTGGTTTCCTGCACCAGAGTCGGCAGCGCAGAGTGACGTCCCTCCCGGATGAAGCACTGCGCAAGCTTCACTTTGTCCTTAGTAAATCCGGTAAACGTGCTTAACCTCAATGATAGACTGTACAGGTAAACCTTCATTTATTTCAGAGACCACAAGAAGTTTCGAAATTGAGACTGCATTTCTGAAACAGGGCAGGCAGCAGAGAACACTGGGCGCCAAAAACCAATCGGCTTCTTTGTTGTTCTTGGAGCACACGCCAAAAAAGGGGCCGGAAAGATGCCACCCGCAACCGATATCTAAATGAACATCTGAGCGACATCTGCACAGCGCTCAGTTTCATTTGACAAAACGGGCTGGGGTGAGAGGTCACTTCTAAATCTCATTCAAGCAGGAGCGGAAATATTTTAAGTCACAGCAAAAAGCAAAATCGTCTGTCTACCATCTATTTCTAGCATTAAATAGATTGCCAAACTTACTCCATAGTCAGCAATGTCGGTAGGGGCGGGATTCCCAGTAGAGCGCGCGCACTGGTACAGATCAGCTGGAACAAGGACGGGCTTGCAGAACGGAAGAGGGGTCATCGAGTAATGGTTTCCTCTCCGCACTGTGCCACTGCACCCGTGGTCATGAGTGAGTGATGGCCGGTGCTACCAAAGTGTACTCAACACTGTCAGCAAATCATGCGACCAAAAAGAAACTGACAAGATTCCAGATCACACGTAGGAGATGGACGCCGTTATACCGTGTGTACCTTAGCCCTCAGGTCGGCTTGGGGGCACTGCTTAATTTGTATTAAAACAAGGATTGAAAATGCAATAGGCCTCGCCTTTTATTAAGTTAAAGCCATTCGCTTTGCTATATAATACCATTAGCAAAGCAAATGGCTTTAACTTAATAAAAGGCGAGGCCTATTGCATTTTCAATGCTTGTTTGTGGATGTGTGGGGCAAAGTGACAACCTGGACAAAAGCTAAAAATAAATGTTAACACATGATTTACAAATCTCATGCTGGATTCATTAATATTAAACACATCTGACCCAAGGACTCGTAAATCCAGTATGAGATCTACAAATCCTGCACAAAATGAATAAAGTAATTTATTGCGTTTATGCTGCGTTTGCCCAACGACAGCACATGGGGGTGTTCCACATCTGACGTGGAGGGAGAAGGGCCTGGCTTCAGTTCCGGCCACGTGGGCAACCCACAATGACAATTAATGGCCAGAAGCCATGCGATGTGGGTTTTGACTGTCTGCAGATGGACAGTTGGGTGACTGGAGGCAAGATGCCAAAGGCAGAGATTGTCCACCTGCGGACAGTTGGGTGACTTGCCTTGTCAGCTTTGCAGCAAACCCGCACTATCTATCTATCCTATCTATCTATCCTATCTATCTATCTATCCTATCTATCTATCTATCTATCTATCTATCTATCTATCTATCTATCTATCTATCTATCTATCTATCTATCTATCTATCTACCTACATATTACATATGAGAGGATGTAGTCTTATGGCTAAAGCGGTCGACCTCGAAGCTGGGGAACCGGGTTCAAGCCTCAGCAACGACGCTCAGCATCCTGTGAGTCTGGGCAAATCACTTATTCATTTTTGGTAGGCACGGGGAGATTGCGTCCTTTTGTAACGAAACTGGTGCTCATGTAAAGCGTTCTGATACTCGATGTCCAGGGTCTAGTTCGTGCTATATAAAATTCTTAAAAAAATAAAAATATGTGTAGTTATACACGAGTCAGAGTTACCATAGGAAGAGTGCTTTTAGTTTTGCTAAGAACTTTGGTGCCATCCATTTTACGAATCTACACAAAACTTTCTTAAAGAAAGTTCATCTACCTCAGCTCCTTCCTGGGACGTTTTTGGGTGATCAGTCAAGTGGGAACCGCATGCCTTTTCCATAGGAATAATTAGATAAGGATTAAGAGAAAACGGCTGAACAGAATTACACCACGTTTGGCAGAAATCTAGATCTGTAGAAAGAAACCATGCTTTTTATGATTGGGTGTAAATCTAATGGTCCGAATGGTTGCCAGTGCTTTTTTTTCTCATTGGCCTACTCAGTCTCACAAGATTCCAGGTCCTTTGGCTAGCAGCAACATTAAACAAAACGGTGCAGCCTCCATTACTGGACATGGGGAACAGATGTGGCAGTCCTGTTCCCACTCAGCAAGACTTCACTATATGCTCCAGGAATTTGCAGATAATTTAGGCTATGATTTTTGGAATAGTGGATGGTGCTGGCTGCATGCAGTGGTTTCAACTTCTTGCCACCTCTCTAGAGAACTGTGCAATATTGTCTGACGCTTTTGTCCCTGTGATTATGTCTGGCTGGGAAGAAGGTACAGTACTATGGCTCTGGAAACTCATCATCATCTGTCAGAGACAATATTGGATTGTTCAGATTCCATTTCCTGCGCACCTGGTGTAATAACAAACTGACTGCTTGGTCCCCTGCCAGATTGATGTGGGCATGAAATGAACACGTGGTGCAGGGAGCTGAACATCATGCTCCAGCGATCACGCCACCTTCATTTAGCGAAGGGTAGGCAGAGAGAATCCAATCTTCGGACACTTTGCATAGTGCTGGCGTTTACACTGAAATTTGTAGGAGGCTGCCCAAATCAACTTCAGCCTCCCCACTTTTACCTACAAACTGATATATGGTACAGCACCGCTGCCACAATTCATCATAGGCTAAATATATTGTCCTCCATTCAGCAACAACCTGCCTTCTACCTCCAAGGCTTCTATGCAGATCCACTGCTTCTGCAAACGATGGCTCAGCTTTCTGATAACTGTAAAAGCCATCCTGTCTCATTCCCCTCTCACTCATATTCTTCAAATCCAGCACTTAATTTGTAGAAGAGTTGGGCCCAAAGTTTGCTCAGAAGACTGCAGCTGGCCCAATCAAAGGTTGAATGCATAGGATTGACACTCTCTGCCTCACTAGAGCCTCTTGGGGGTACTTCTTTCTCCATTTGGCACTGTTTCCACCTCTTCCCCTTCTTTGTTTCCCTCATGCTCTGGATAAAAGCCTGTTGAGAAAAATGTTAGTGCCGGTCTCACAAAATGAGTTCCGGTGGGTCTCACCTGCAGCCACCAGCTCAAATTAAGCACTGCTCAAATCTTCCGAGTTTTTTTCTAACTTCCTTCTTTTTTCACATCTCCAAGTGCCCATTTAACTAAGCTAAGCTGGCTCTTCAGTCCCTACCACCCTGCTCTCTGTTTAGCAGTCCCTTTGCCCCCATTGGTCTGCCCTTCCCTTCTTCCGGCGAGTGTCATGATTATCCTTATGATGTACATGCTCTGAAGAGTGCCCTGGAGCGATTCGTTTAATGCTCAGTGTTTCACACTAGGAGACCCGGCTTGCCAGAGCGGCTGGGCAGCGGTGATCAAATGATTTGACAGACCCTTCTCCGCACACTTGGCGCCTGCTGCAGATTCACCGGGTCACCCACTTCCAGATTTGCCTTTCAGCGCGGGCCTGCCTGCACGCCCCCTCGATCTGAAATCGACAGTTCTTTCCTTTGAAGATTATGCGCTCATGTATTTAGCTTTAATAACTTTCTAATCAGCTCAGTCCGCCTTAAGCCTGACGTGAGCTGTGGCCGGACGGCTATTTTCTAAGGGATATTAATTCTCTTTGAAATACTTCCCTGCCAAACAGTTCCAGACTTTTGGTCTGTGAACAGTTGACCCCTTGTTCACCTGTTTTAATACACAGATGCTTTAGAATTAGTCTATCAAGGGCTCTTAGTTAATAAACACTGGTGAAGCATGCTCCTTAACTTGCTTGAAGTGTATTGCCATGAAGGCCAATCAGAAGATTTGGGGAGAAGTTGGTGCTTCTGCCGGGACGCTGTGGTTGGTAAACCCCCCGTGTTGGACTATGAAGTACCCACTGGTGCCCAGTTACTCTCAGAGTAACCCATTCCAAAAAGGAGCTGATTTTCTCAAAGTATGCGCCAGAAACTGAACATCCCATCGGTATATTTGTGTCCACTTGAATTGAAAGCCCAGTAGGAGAAAATCCTGTGGGTGCACTGGCAATAGGAGGAAAGGTGACTCAATATCTGATTTTGGCAACCAAGCGCCCCTCCCCAAACCTTTGAGTATCTCAACCTCCTGATCCAAAGAAGCGTACTTAACACTGTATAGGTTGTCATCAATGGCATCATTTATTGACACACCTCTGGGGGCCGAAAGATTATGAATCAATCAGAATTCCCCTTGCTCTTTTTTGGGGATTACCCCCAGCGGGGAGCAGACAAAATCCTGCATTGGGGGGCCTCAAATGGGCCAGCTACTCTGCCCAACCGAACTTCCTGCTTTTAGCAGCCGCCACCACTTCATTAGTCCTGACTGATAACTGATTCTGGCATTGTGACACCCCTACATACCCAGGCGCGGGGATCCTGAAACCATCCCTGAAACCTTCTAAAAGAATTCTCGCAGATTTTGGGCAGTTGAGGCTGTTCAACCATGGTATCAAAGTGTTGGCTATGATGGGACATCTGGCTTTACTGAGGGACATACCCTCAGTCATGTTTTTTGCCTTCTTTGTCCTTTGTTTTCTTAAAACACTTTGATTCTGGGTGTGAGGAGTTCCCGCAGAAAGAACATGTGCCTGCTGCTCTGTTAGACGAGCGCATGTTAAAGTCCCAGCACGCCCCCTTACTTTTACCTCCGCCCCCTGCACCACTTGGGGTGGCCTGGGTGAAAGGGCTGACTCCTAAAAGTGTCCTGTGCTGAAACCCAAGTGGCATCCTGTGGACCCCCTCTGAAGTGCGTCAGGTATATGATCATATCAATCTGATTCCAGCACAGAGCCGGGTCCGACGCCTTAGCTCTCCTAAAATCCTTGTCTTAATCTTTCCACCCAGTGCCACCATAAGCATCCTGTGCACAGGCGATCCTATTTTGGTAACAGGCCATTTCTGAAGCAAGGCCTGGGAAACGCTCGCCCATTATGGATGTGAATACCGTGAAACCTTTGATCCAATTTACCAATGTTTCTTCAACCCACTCTCTTGAGTTTGTCCATTCTTTCTTTTTCTTGGCCTCCTCCCTTTCTGACTCATCTAGCAACAGGGAAAACATATTCACATATGAACCCTTCCAAATCTTTTCCTTAGTCTCCTGGGACACATGTCGGCCTAGATGCTCCCTACCGGAGCGGACTTCGCCTAAACCCAAAGGTGGCAACGTTTGTCGTATACCTGTTGTTGCTGCTGCCATTGGCTTTGCTGCGTCTACATCCGTTGGTGGAATGACCGTGGCGGGAACTCCGCCGTTTGTCCCTGTGTGCTCCCCCATCGCACCCACTGCTGGTGCGGCTAGACCAACTACTGGCTGAACCCCCTCTAATGGTGACATTATCTGTCATGCCTTTTCCAATGCGTCCTCCCCACTGCCGGACACCCCTGCCTCCGGGGACCAGTTTCCCACCTTACCCAGCCAAGGAAGTACTGCTGCTAGATTAGCTACTAAATTAGGCTGGACTGGCGTGCTCCCGGATGGACCCTCAGTCATAGGGACCAGCGCGGCCTGTGGGCTGCTTCCCGTCCCTCCAGGTGTGCTTGGCTTCCCCTCAGCCGGAGTCCCTGCCCCCTTGTTGCTAGGCAGATCACCCTCAACACCCGCATTAGGAAGAGAGTTGGTATGTGCGACTGGTAGGTACCGGCCCCTCAGGAATTGGCGCTGGGGCACCCTCTATTCCCTCCCCCTCACTAGGTCGTGGTGCCCCACCTTTATTAGTTCTACTCCTTTTAGGGACTGGGGGAAAGGCTGCCTTCGGTGCTACCCCCAACCGCCTGGGCCTGGCCTCTGCCCCCTTTTGGCCTTCAACCCTTTCCTTCCGAGCTGCTAATGCCAGACCCATATCATCCACTTTTTTCACCATGGAGACCCCCGCCCCCATTTTTCTCATCATTGTCTCCATGAAAATATCCATGCGTGAACGCTGCTCGTTCCGCTTTACCTTAGGGGCCATTATTGCACGTAATCAAATACCTGAGACACACTGAACTTGCGATCTCTGGCGGCAAGACCCTTCTAAATGTATTGTACCACGATTAATACTGGTTGTAACAGGGCACAAAACCACCCTTTAGATGACAACCCCCACAAAAAAGGCACATGCACCAGGACACTCCTGTCAATAGGTCTGAGCCACTGCCCAAACCCTTACCTGGTAGTAGTAGCACCCACCAGCCGGCCACAGCACCCACGCAACCAGAGCCACGCCCACCAGCTAGTCTAGTGGGTCAGGTGAGTAACTCAAACATGTGTGGCTCCCGGAAGAGATGGAAAATGCAGGCCTGACGGTGCTGCCCAAGTCCTGTGTCTCCTGCCTGTGATGCCTGCGCCAAAAATGCTGCCTCTTCACAATAGAGACCGAAGCGTGGCCGCCGTGCCCCCTTCAATATGCACCTGCAGTGGGATAAAGGAATGAACAAGACAATACTGCTCCCAGTCTCTTGTTCAATCTACTTATGCTGCTGTCTGTGCCACCTGCAGGGAAAAAAAAATAAACCAACAGAGGGCGCTCTCTCTCCTCGCTGTTCCGTTAACAAAAACAGCTGATCTCCCAGCTTCTGACCAGTCGTATTGAAAAATTAAATGCTGCGCGCCGTACCTCCTATGTGAAATAAAGAAGACTCTGGGCCAGTTGCAGCAGCGCACTCCCCCGGTGCACCGATCGCTCCTTCTCTGCTCAAAAGGGGGAAAAAACGAATGCCTGGAATACTCTCCCGGCGCTCAAAGCTGTCCTGCCGGTCCCACGAGCAACACCGATCCCTCCATGCAGAATACCTGAAACACAAAAAGAAAGCAATGAAATAACTTAGTTGGGGCCTCAGCCTGAGGCCCTGTCCCTGCGTGTCCTGTCGGCAAAGCTGGGGAGCGGTGAACAGAGACTGTTTGCTCCGCTCCCCAGCCTTTTATTCCCACTGGTGCCAGGCAAGCCGGTTCAGACTGGCTTGCCCGACGTTGTCCCCACCTGCGAACCGGAAGCCCTTGAAGTGCTTCCGGTTCACACCCGGCTGACCAATCAGGCGGATGTTGACCAGTTGAGGCAGAGCACCGCGTCACTACTGTGCGCGGCACTCCCTGCCTTCGCCTGTGTGCGGGGGCCCAGCGCAACCGCCATAATGGCGGCAAGCCCGAGTTGGGCCCGCCTTCCAATTCTCCCTCTCCATCTCTCACTTGTATTTTGAAGCTTTCATACTTGCCAAGCTCTAGCAGGACGAATATTAAGGTATGAGAGATAATTGTTGGTTGCCAGGGGGTGTAGCAAAGGAATAGAAGGAGTAGGAAAAAGCTGCTTGACGCCCAGAATTGAGAAAAATATAATATATAACCCAATTATGCACCCTGGGAATTAGTACCCAGTGAGTTCTTAATCAAACGCCACCGCTCAAATGTAAACATGACTAGTGTGGCTGAATGTGCCGTGTGTGCACTACTCTCTAGTTTCTCCCTTATCTGCTCGCCACCACACACCACAGCCAGTTAACATTCTCGCTCTTTGTCCCTTGCTCATAACCAAAGTCTTGCGTGTCGCCTGTCCTCTGGCATGAGTCAACTGCGAGCACCTTCACTGTGTACCTACTTAATGTTATATATAACAATGGGGTAACCCGATAAGCCACTGGACTCGGGTACAAAGTGATACATAAGTTAGTGTCACAGTGGAAAGCTGTCTGAACACATATAATACAGAAGACGTTCCTTGATTAATTAATCAAAATGTAAACATCACCAAGAAGTTGTACCAACAATGGTTGTGATTTTATTTCATCACAAAACAGGAATAATCAATTTTTAAAACACAATGTATTTCACATTTGGACAATTTTAGAAAAAATAGGTGCATCCAGGATGGAGTGATAGGTGCACGGGAGGGATTTGTGAAGGTGATGTGAGGAGGGAAAGTGGTGCGTATATATACATCAGCAATCAATATTTATAACCTATCCTGCCAGAAGGACTGACCTGTATATATATGACAAACCATAACAGAATAGATGCAGATATTAAATCTCTGTCATCCATGTTTGACAAATGCACCTATCACTCCATCCTGGATGCACCTATTTTTTCTAAAAATGTCCAAATGTGAAATACATTGTGTTTTATGAATTGATTAATCCCTGTTTTGTGATTAAATAAAATCACAACCATTGTTGGTACAACTTCTTGGTGATGTTTAAATTTTGATTACTTAATCAAGGAATGTCTTCTGTATTATATGTGTTCAGACTGCTTCCTACTTAATGTAGCCTTTTTTATGGCCCTGCGCTCTCTTGTGAGTTGCCTGGCTCGTCACAGCTCGTCATTCTGGAAGCTCTGTGGTGTTCAGTGCTGCGCTCAGTGCTCAGAGCCAGGACTCAGACAAACATGGTGGCTTTCCCTTCTGTTTTTGTTTTACTGGATGACGGCCATGTGCTGGACTATTCTGAGTACAATCTCTGTATAGTAACCCAAAACGTGAAAAACTGATAGAGTTCGATAGTGATTTGCACACTTTGGGAACTACAATCCAGGTTATTTGATGCAGCTCTGATAAGTGTGTTGGACACTATATGTGCTACGTACACATGTATGCACATTTCTCCATAGCGTATTGTATTAAGTCATTGCGGTGATGTTTCAATAGATTTAACTGTCCTCTTTGGTGCCACTCACTTCATTTGTTACTCAGAATTTTGTTTAGCAAAGTCAAGTTTCCTGTGTCGTCTTATTATTAGTTTATTCAAAATAGGAAAATGCAAAAACTCCACTAGGCAGTCCTCTGATTGGATGGAATTACTTTATTCAGTCTTTTAATGCCTACTTTGGTACCTTAGTCAGTTACAAATTTAGACCTGACCTGAAGAAAACCCTATTGTATTACTATATAGGTAATGAAGGTGAAGCTGTTTTTGAGCAGACATGGATGAATAGCAAGGAGCAGTGAAACAATCAGAAAAACACTTTTAAGCACAGAAGAATCTAGTCCTCTACAATCTAACCCTATCCACCCCACTCCAATCTACCCCACCCCAAAGTACACTACTCCAATCTACCCCATCCCAAGCTACCCCAATCTGCCCCCACTCCATTCCATTCTACCCTACTTTAATCCACCCAATCTACCCCACTCCAGTCTACTACACTCTACCCCACTCTTCCCCAATCTACCCCAATATATTCCACTCCACTCTACCCCAATCTAGCCCACTCTAATCCACTCCAATTTGCCCCATTCACCAAAATGTAACCCACTCCACCCCACTCCAATCCCATCTCCCCCACTCTAATCTACCTCACTCCAATATACCTCGCTCCAATCTATCACAATGTTCCCCACTCTACCCCACTCCAATTTTCCTCAGTCTACCCCACTCTACTCCTACTACAATCTACCCCATCTACCCCATTTCACTCTACCCGAATCTACCACACTCCAATTTACCCCACCCCACAAAATTTTAGCCATGCCAAACAGCAACCACACTTGTGTACAACATGGCTAAAGCACCTTGCCAAAGCCAGTAGCTCTCTCATAGGCAAGACATATTAGCTTTACCAATGCTAGTTAAAAATGGCTGTTTTGTTTGAATAGACTCATTGTTAGAAAAAATCCAAATCTGAGCTCTGACAGGTGCCCCTCCCAGCTCAGCCTTCTCTTCTTACTGGCTGGTCCTTCTTGCAAATTGCAACAATTTTAGGGTCTGTAGCATGGCTTTGGACTTTATCCCCATTAGCTGTGCTATTTTGCACTGTCATAGTTTATTGCTAGATTAAGGTACAGTTTGCTTCTGCAATTTATCCTAGGAAAAACAATTGCATGTTCTGAATCATTGGAGAATATTTTGAGTAGTATCCTTTTCAAATTAGCGAGTTCAAGGGAGAAAGGGGTACATTGATGGGGTGACCCCCTATTGGAGCTGGCTCCATCTATTGAGGGCATCATTAAACCAGCCATATTGCCTTTTGTGGTTGCAAGTATTGCTTCTTTTTCACTTGCATCAAGCTGAGTCCGGATCAGATCATCCAGGACTCTGTTTTTTAACTCTCCTGGTTAGAGTGCACTACAAGCTAGCTGATCTGCTGGTATGCCTCTGTCATTATCCCCTTCACCATCTGCCATCAGCCCACACCCTCCCCAAAGACTGGAAGCCCCCCGACTGATGTTGCAGGCATATTGCTTCTGTTTTTGCATTCATTCGTAGAGAGGAGGGATGAGACCAACGTCCCAGCCTGAGTCTGTAGAGTCTTAGGAAAGAGGTCCCCAGACGACTCCACGCAGGACCCTTGTTCGTTGTTCAGGCCATCATTGGGTGAAATAACTCCATCCCTGACTCCCAGCTGTGAGAGCTTGGAGGAAGCATCGCTATGTTTGGTCCCTGGCCAAGTCCCCATGATGTACGAGATTCTAGCGCTAAGGGCCCATTGACCAAAGTCAAGTGCTTAATGTGGGCCGGTGGTTGCATGTGGTGCCAACTAGGTCTTATTTTGTGGAAGGACACTTATTTTTCCTCATCTCATTTTGACCCCCAGCATGAGAGGGGAAAACACGTAAAGAGAAAGACAGAAAAATCGTGATACTGGGAGAAAGCAAAATCTGTATGAATGTGGTAAAGAGACAGGGAGTGCCCCGTGGCGGATTTAAGAAACAAGAGGTGGAATCAAAACTATGCTACTTAGTGTAAGACACGCCGATGTTAAATCTTTCTGAGCAAAACTCTGGGCCTCGGCACTTATCCTTTTATAAATTGAGCACTGCCAAAGCCCAAGAGGCTTTTTGTAGCCTCTCTTGCATGATGTATTCAAGTGACAATTTTTAGCAAAGCTTGGAAAGAGAAAAAGGTTTTGTAAAAGTAAGGAAGGATGCGTCAGACTATTAACAGATAATAGGGAAATACAAAAACAGCAAGAGTTCGGCAGAAGGATGGAAGGAAAGTTAAGGAACATAGGTAGCCATGGACCGAACAATACTGTGAAATTATCCTTTTTGGCCACAATCTCATAATTAAAATCCAAATAAAACAATGAAGAGTCTAGTGCATTTCACCCTCTTTGCAAGCAAACCTGAGGAGCCTGGTCTGATTAACGAATCATTTCTCAAGTGTTCCCCAGGGCTGTCGGGTGCAGACAAAACTCTGATTAATTTGGTGGCCTTTCAAGAACAGCATTCCATTCCGTAGCTTTAACAGATGCAATAAGAAGCGCCGCATCTGTCAGGGAGACACAATAAGACGCAGACGACATGGAGCGCCTCGGTCTCAGAAAGGGGACGCTTACCCCGAGGATTAAACAATAACCTGTCGCAGAGAGACGGGAAGAGCAGGGCCATTTATCATGTTCAGAGGCCACGGCGGTGGCGTCCTGTCTCCATTCAGTCAGAGGCAGGGGCGGGGTTCGAGCATTCAATATAGTGCCTGGAGAGGCGAGCGGGCGTCTTTAGCGCCGTGAATTCCGATGAGTGAAGGGAGCGAGCGCAACTTCTCCCAGGCGGCGTGAGAGGGTCGTGATGTTCTCACACGTTTCACGGGGACGGTCGTGAAGTATTTAAAAACGTTCGTGGTGTGCCAAGCAAGCTTGAGCGCAACATTAACATGTTGAAACCATGGTGGTAGGCTTATGTGTTTTTCTTCCCGGTCAACGGTCATTGCAAATGTAAGTTTCTTTTATTAACTGGGCACAGGAATTCCTCTTTAACAAAGGCCTTATTATAAAAAGCCTTTTGAACGAAGCGTAATCACGGCTGCATCCAGGCGCGCAACACCCATTGGACTCACAGGGCTTCAGCCCCCCCGTCGTGTGTGGCAGCCCGGGATGAGACACCTTCCCGGGCAAAAAAGCAGCCGCACCCGAGCACTTCACAGGTCTTTTAAAAGACCATTTGCATGTTAATGAGGCCTCGCTGTTGTTTCACCCCTTCTAAGAGCCCCTGCAGCTCCACTCTGCCTATTGCTTAAAGTTCAGCCCCCCCCCGAAATTTTTGCTCGGCCCCCCCCCCCCGAAATTTGGCTCTAGTTGCGCCTCTGGCTGCTTCAATACTATGCCAGTCTTTATGCGAATCGTTTACTGTCACGCCAGAATTTTACCACGAAGAGAAGGCTAACAAAGCTGGGGAATGGGCGGTTTTGGGGAGAGAAAGATCGGAGTTTCAACTATTTACTGATCATCAAAGCGGCGAGTGAATTGGTCATTAGAAAGATATCCAAAGAGTAAGTAAGTGGACTGTTTAATTACTGAAAGATGCATTGTGAGTGGCGCGTGATTAAGGCATTCGTTGTTTTTGTATGTCGGGTAGCACTCTACGTGCCGGGGTGCGGATGCGCTTCGTTCTAGATACTGGCGTGATAAAGCCAGCATCAAACTAGCGCTTTCGTTGTTAGAGCTGTCGGCCCAATGGCTTCTGTTCTACCGTCAAACATCCAAGATGGCAGCAAGCCAGCTGTCTGACTTACCTAAGGAGCCTTTCTCCTGACCCTTGGAACCTGGGATTCCCTGTGAGCCATTGAACTGAATCTGTGTGGGTCATTTCAACTGACAAAATCGGGTACAGTTTTGACATTGGAGACTTGACATGAGCGATTCTACATTCCGGCACTATTGATTTGTTGATCATGGACAGTTGAACGCTTGGGTAAAACTGAAATAGGTGTCTCTGCTGGAATAGAGAGGGTCATTCCTTTAACAGCAGCCTCTTACCCTTCTGCTTCCTCATTTTCGGTCAGCGAAGTCCCCATTGGTATGTGGGATTCTTTACGTTTCCTCGCTGTCGCCCATTCTTTTTTACATCGATTTACGACGATTGTTTGACCTGAGTAGGTTGTTTACCTGGAGGTCCCTGTAGTGTCTTGTAAATGAAAGAACACTGGAACTCTTTTGGCTCCCACTGTACACCATAGGCCTGTGGGGAAAGCGTTTGAGGGATGAGTTGAATGCAGGTTTAAAATGTTGAGTTCTGACATACACGCAGAAGAATAAAGACATGTAAAACTACTCTCTGTGTGTGGTGGGTTATTGGTGAGCACCTGGGCTGGTTGGATCCTACCGGCCCTTTCCTCTATTGATGATGCCCATCTTATCTTCAGGCTGGAACAGCGTCAGACTGGGACAGAAATGGGTCAGGGCACCCAAATGAAAGTGGCCCCTATTAGAGAATATGATAGGTAAAAAAAAGTTGCCTACATTTGCAAGTCAAGGTAGTTTTGAACTTTCAACGTCACACTGTAAATATGTTTTGCAAGGTGTGGGAGACTACATGCATTTGTGTTTGCTGCAGACAATGTTTGAGGTAATGGTAAAGTTAACATTAAAAACAGCCCACCAGACCATAAAACAGGCCCACAAACAGCCCACATATTGACCTGTCAGACCAACCTTCTGGCACTGTCATATTACTCTAAATACTAGTCTGACCCTGGGCTGGACAAGCAGGCTCCAGTGTCCTTGCTCAGTCGATGGTCCATAGTCTCCTGAAGGGCAGTACTAGCAAATTTGAGCTGTTCGTTATTGGAAACAACTTGGAGCACTAGGACAGTGCTCTCTGCCCCTCCTCCCCATACAGGAATATCTTCGTCCTCAGCCAATTCTCGTCAGTTCATTCTTTTGGAGTCTTGATAGTTCCGGGGGTCTCGCTGAAGGCTGGCTGCTTGGTTAATGTTGTGAAGTTTGCACACATTTCGTCTCCTCAGGAAGATTAAGAAATGTATCGTGAAAGAACACAGTACCACCGTTTGTAGTATCATACATGTTTTACTGACTCAACAGCTATAACAGCATGTACTTGGCTCTAGCCATCTATGTTATGGCCATTCTACAGTGTGGTAATTTTGATGCCAGGACAATATACAATCTTCAGAAATGTGCCCCATTTCTGCAGCTGACAGGAAGTGCACTCGCTCGAAGCGAATCAAAAAGTGAACTTGACGAGTCTATATATGACCCACAAACCCTTCTATGGCCGGGGAATCTAAGCTGACTAATATTAGTCACCCTTGCACTCCTGATCATTCATTGTATTCTGAATATGTGTTTATATTCCATTCACCCAGGTCAGACAGGATTGTGCTGGCAGATGCTTTTTCAGATACCTCACCAGAGACTTACCTCATGAGGTATGGAAAATCAAGAGCCACCTGACTTTTTGAAATCGCTTAAGACTTTTTTCTTTTGGTAACTTGCCCATCATCTTCCTGGGCTAAATGTTTATCAGCACTTTTATTCAGCTGAGTTTTGTTTGTATCTCTGCTGTATAAAGCCGTTCTGGTATCTGGGCACTTTATAGATAAATACATTTTAAACAAGAGCCTTTACATGCAGTTTTGATACCCCGGGTGTGCAATTTAAAAAATGGAATCCTGTTTGTCAGGATGCACATAGCAACCTTTCTTCCCTTCTACCATTAACTTTTTAGGTCTCGCCTGACCCAGCGCATGCGCTGGTCTGGCGAGACATTTTGTGAGGGCTCCAAAAAGTGCTACCAGGCCAGCCTAGACCTACAGTGCATGTGCGCAGGCGCGCACGTCACGCTTTACCGATATTACTTTCACTTTCGCGGCCGCATGGCCGCTTTGATGTTCTCTGTGAGACTTCAATAGATTGCAGCAGTTAAAACAATCATTGGCATAGCCAATAGGTCTCGCTTTTGGGACCTTATAAGTGTTTAGTTATGCAACTGTTGCATTGCTAAACACTTATAAGGTCCCAAAGGCGAGACCTATTGGCTATGCCAATGCTTGTTTCATTATTAGGTCTGGCTTGACAACACAGCGGTCACCTGACGTAATGTGATCAAACTAAAAAGAGCTTTGGCTCTTCCCACATTGTCAGACAGGAGTAACGGATTGAGAAGAAGTTGTATGCTTCCTCAGAATAAAGTGCTTCCCCTCCATGCAGCTGTGATTATTTAATTTATTTATCCAGCTGCCTGAGCTAGCAGCAGTATCACTGCCTGTGCTTCAACTTTCAGAGGCGCATACACCCATCACCCCATTTCCCTCATCATCAAGTTATGAACGAGACTATTATATGTGTGTGTGTCTACACTATATATATACATATGTATATATATTTATATATATATATTTATATGTATATATATATATATATAGGTGCCTATGTATATATATATTTCACATATGTACATACCATGTGTAAGGGAAAGGCAGAAGAGTTCAAGTACACCATCTTATCTTCCGATTGAAAAATCTGTTTGTATAAGGCCTTCTAAAGGCACAAAAAAGAGAACATGGGAAAGTGTTTTACCATAGTACATTACATTATATCACTGCACTGAAAAGCCTCTATTCAAAGTATATTGCTGCCCTACTCCCCCAACCCTGATGTCAATAACACTAGTGAACTAAGAAACAAGTCAGTTGTCATGCGTACCTTATATGGGGCCTACATTCTTTTAAAACATGGACCAACATTCTAGCCTATTAAAACAAACGCATGAGGATTTTTACAGCGCACATACTGAACTCTTACGAGACACCTGGAATCCTAGCTCTGTTTTTAAGAGTCCTACTTAAGTCCTTGCTCTTGCTCACAAACAATGCACAGGGAGGAGGAGCTGGGAGGGAGGGAATCTGCCTCAGTGGTGCTGTCAGGCAGATGCTGAGACAGTGATTTATCCCGTCCTCGAGCAGGAGGACGGCTACACTGATGAAACAAACATGACGTTTTATCGCAGCAGATGAGTAAAAAATTGCCGGGCTTCCAGTGCCTCCTTACATTTTCTGAGAAAATCGTGATTTGCAAAATCGCAAAAAGCTGTGAGTCTGGTCTCCTGCCTTGTGAATGATGGCATTTTCTGATCACATTTGTGCATCCAATCTGAAAATGAGTGCTCTCCAGTGTAAGAACTGGTTGGTCAGTTCATTAGTTTTCAATTTTCTCCTTTTATAGCTCCCCTTTAATGTTTTTGCTTCTCCTATTTTAATGTTTCTTAAGAAGATACTACATCGTTCTAGGGAGTGCTAACGAGATACTTGCTTGCTGCTCATATCATCTGCATTGCGCTGCATCCCTTGTGGCCACTTTTTTAAAACCAGGTGACCACTATGGAATATCGTTCTCCATAGTTTTACTATTCAAAGATGGACAACACATTTATTCTGAATTTAGTGGCCAGGCTGGAACATTAAAACAGCTATAGACTATTTACAGTACCTCTGCAAGACAGACATTGGCTGCTATGTTTCGTTTCGTTATTGCAAGCGTATGCTCACTATGTTTAGACAGCAGCATGTTGTCACTTTTGTACTTGCTTTCTTTAAATGGATCTTGACTCTGTTGTTGAGTTTGTGTGTATTTTGTTATAGTTGTGTCAGAGGGCGACTGAAGCAATGAGTCGGTGGATGGTGAATGGATGCATGAGTGCAAAGATGAGTGGCAGTGCATGCATGATGACATATTGAGTACACAAGTCCATCAACGACACAAAAAGTTCTTTCATTCATTCGCCAGACCTATTGACTTTGCTAGTGTTTGTTCAATTCTGCTCCTTCCTGGCAGATTATCAGCCATATGGTATTATCAAGAATCAACCTTCAAGGGGTAAGATGTGAAAGGAAATATTACATAGGTCTAAATCTCATATCGTAGATAGCAGAACTATCCCATAGTTGTAGTCTAATACCATTGTTAACCAGAATTTTAAAATAGGACATTTCCATATTCATTACTATTTGAATTCAGATCAGCTATTGTCAGGCAGCGAGTTGTTCAACTGGGTCAAGATTTAAACGACACACTTGCCCCAGGCTGGACACACTGAAGTTGTTTACAATAAGATGTGTTAAAGCTGAATCTTCAGTGCAAAGAAGCCAATCTTCTATTTCTGGCCAGTCAGTCTTCCAGCTACTTTAGTGGATTGAATAAAGTCTGACATTGGGATCTCTTCGGGACGTTTCACAGCCTGTTTTTGGAAACCTCGGGTCATTAGAAGGGGTGTAAATACAAGAGAGTATATTAAAATCATTCATGTGTAGATCTTGAGCTAATCGGACATTTTTGTCAGGAGTTCCTCCCTAGTAAGCGCCATTTTGTTGTCTGAATCTTCCACAGGGTCTACTCTCCTCATGTCTGATGGCGTAAAATAGTTTGAGACTCTGTTTGCCTTATTTTTCTTTGGAGGCATAAAGTCTGGGAGGTGGCTATAGCAGAGTATAGCAACAGTGGGCAATGATATCCTGCACATCACCCTATCTGCTATCACTGTGGAGAGATCTAGCTTTTAAACAAATCGCTGGGCTATAGGCCCTGTCTCCCCTTCTACGATCTGTAGCAGATTAGTGCCCCCATCACTATATAGTTGTCCGCGGTTTACAAGTTGCTCATCTAAAAAAGCAGCAGGGCCTAGGCAATTTTTTCCCCCACGTGGTGCTGACAGAATATACGTCGCATGCTCTCATTGAGGGGTAAGGGGGCCTCTCACCACACCTTCAGCTGGAAAGTTCTTAATGCTATAGAACGATCCTTTGTGCCCTATATTTAGAATATGTAGCATATTCAGGTTGCAAGATTGCCGCCTCAGCGAAGGGTAATAATAACAAAGCAATGGGGTTTGCCCTAATCATCCTACCACATCTTAGGTCATAAACGTTAGAAAAAGAAAAGGGGGTTGATGTGGAGGAATCAATAAAAAACAAGATAAAACTCAAATGAGTCCCTACTTACAGGTACGAAGTCCCAAAAATTAATGAAACTATATTTTACTTTACATACCACCTCCCAATCCAATTGAAACAATTTTCAATATCATTTTATTCATTCTTTACTTCATTATCATCTTAAACATCGCTCTGTTTCTCCGTGCTTGTCTTTGCAGTCGCTCTCGTAATTCTGGCGCCTACGAGGCTGGTGATATCATGGCGGCCCATTCCAATTATTACTCGAGCCTTGTTTGGTGCTAGCCGCTCGTCTGCCTCAGTGCCACATCTCGTCGCATCCGCCTCACAGCAACTGGTTTTCGAGGCTCTAGGGGTTCCGTTAGGTAGCAGCTACAAAACCGCTTCGTCTGAATATCGGAAGATGTGCTAGCGGGTCCTATCCTGCACCATTTGTCACCCATACAATGGTTCCCTTGTGGTCTACGTCTGCTCGGCCATCTTGGCTGGCCCCTAATTGGAAATTTTTGGTGTTAGTCAATAAGACACTGTGCCTACCTCTAAGCAGCCTGTGCTTGCGGTTGATGATGTGATTGCACAGAATCCAAGGTCAGGCCTTTGCTTTGAAGGGAAGGGTTTTACTACATAAATCAGAATAGCTACCTTTCCTTGGCCATAGGTTCTCCCCCTGTAAGCGGCATAGCATGTAGTGACCTATTTTAGTTCAAGGCATTTTCTCTCGGAAGGCGATGTATTTCAGAGATTAATTTGTCTTCTGTGGGACAAGCAGACCTGACAAACCACGTCATCACCTTAGGCTTCAGTTTGAAAAATAGTAGCTTATTGGTAGACCTGGCATCTTTTGGCATGGTTTTCCCTGGCTTTTGTTTTACTTCTGACCCCATTTTTAGGTCTCGCCTTGCTATCGCGTAAGCGATCGCAAAGCGAGACTATAGGGGCTTTTAAAAGTGCTCCCAAAAAGCGGATTGCATGGCTAGCACGCGCACAATCACGCGCATCCTGCCACCATGTAATCTGCTTTTTTGGAGCACTTCAAAGGGTCCGCTCCCCCGCCTGGAATGCGCTTCCCCGCCCCCAAGCGTGCACGCGCCACGCTCTGCCGGGCTTGTCTTGTTTTCCTCTTGATTTAAATAATCTGGTTTAACTTCCCTGACAAATGTATTGGGATACCCCACCCACCCCACCTTCCATAGCCCTCCCTCCGACCCCACTCTGCTTTTGTGCTCAGGCAGTTTAGCGAGGTTGTGAAGGAAGGAGCTGGTTAAGAATGACTGGTTGCGTAATTCTGTGCAATGAATTGCTGAAAAAAGATCACAAGGTTGTAGTTCCTTGGGTCTCAACCAGGCAGTGCACGCCCCAGACACGCCGCCTCCACAACGCGGAACCGAAGCACCGCCCATCCTTCCAACCAGCTACCTCCACTGTTCCCTGCAAATGCTCACTCCTCCCTGGCCAACAGCACGCCCTCATCCCTCCTTCTCCACTCCGCAATCCCCCGACGAGGACCGCCCCAGCACTTGCGCTCCCCCTCCCCACGCCATCCACCACACCCGTGAGTACTCACTCCCCACCGGACCCCACGCAGCTCACCCCCGAGCCTCGACAGCAACGCACCCCCAACCACAATGAACGCAGCCTACCCCGCACCCTCCAGCCGCCTGTCCCCGACCACATGAACTTCTTGGCCCGCTTCTCCTCCCTGCCTTCCCCCCACCAAGCGGCGTTCAGTTGCAGCACCTCGCACCAACCCTCAGCCGGGAGCCTCCGGTCTCCACGCTCAGGCAATGGAATTAAGGAACTACTTAAAAAAATATAAAAAGTCTCCCATTCAGTTTCAACAAGAAAATTATAACATACTACCTGGCAGCTCAAAGTTGTTTTTTTCATAGCAACATAGTTTAATTAAATAAAACGCTATTTGCATTTGTTTAAGGCAATTCAATAAATAACATTCCGAGCTTACAAATAAAAAAAAAACTACTACTGCAGACATATTGAGGGACAGTTCCCTGTCGCCCAGGACTTTAAGTGGGATTTAAAAACTGGGAGCTCTAAGGGGCGTGGCCAATGTAATTAAGGGCGTGGCTTCAAACGCGTGATTAAAACACGTAAACTAAAAATTTGTGCTTCGCATAGTGTGCGGTACTACTGGTATTTTGCTATTTCTGCTAGGCAGCCAGATATATAATACAACTACTAACATTACACCTACAATAAACTAGGACTATTAACTTTGTCAATCGTTCTTAGATGCACATGCTAAATAAACAACCACTTTGGCTTCCTTATATATAATATTGCAAATGCTTCAGTTGTGAATTTATGAGACAGTGAAAGAACTAAAACGAGTCCCAGGAACATTGATCCTCACGCAAGATTGCTACCAAGCGTTGCTTTTTATTTTATTTTTTATTAATCTAAGTGAGTGAAAGGGAGCACTGGACACGGTTTAACCTAGGAGCACATGACTCGCAGTGGCCCAAGCTTCCCACTTAAAGCACCAGTACTTGCAAAAACCCACCCAGGAAAAATAAGCATTGGCAGTGCCAATAGGTCTCACCTGTGGGAGAGCTATAGGCTATGTACATTTACTTTATCAGTTTTTTACACCTGATTAGCTGCTGTGCAGCATGGCTGAAAGTTAGAAAAACAACAAGCATTTGCAATGCAATAGGTCTCGCAATTACGCAAGTTTGAGCTATTGGCATTTGCAATGCAATAGGTCTCGCAATTACGCAAGTTTGAGCTATTGGCACTGTAAATGACAATGCCTCTTATTTATGTTTTTGTTTGTAAAACATAAATAAAACGCATTGTCAATTACAATGCCAATAGCTCAAATTCCCGTAAATGCGAGACCTATTGCATTGCAAATGCTTGTTGACTTTGTGCTGAAATTAGTTTTTGGTGGCTTTAGGACTTTTGTGCACTTTTTCATTGCTGACGAGTGCTAAGGTGCGTGTGCTCTGTATCTAAAGTGTAATGGCATTTGGTTTCTCCATGATTGGCATATTTAATTTACTGATAAGTCTCTAGTACAGTGCACTACATGTACCTAGGGACTGTAAATCAAGTGCTACTCGTGGGCCTGCAGCACTGATTGTGCCACTCACATGCGTAGCCCTTCAAACATGTCTCGAACATGCCACAGCAGAGTCTGTGTGCTCTGTTTTCAACTGCCATTTAGACCTGGCAAGTTCACCTACTTGTATTACATATACGTCACCTCTCAGGTAGGTTCTAGGTAGCCCCATGGGAAGGGTGTAGTGTATATAAAAGGTAGGACATGTATGTACATTTGAGTTTTTTATTTCCTGGGCAGTGAAAAACAGGTAAACTCGTTCTTCAGTACAGCAAGGCCTATCTCTCCCAGAGGTTAGCATTGGAGCTGCCTTGTGACACTTGTCAAGTATAACTTCCAATTGGGAAAAGATAAGAAAAGTAACTTTGGTCTCTCTTGACTCTCAAAATAAAACCACATATTTTAGTGGTTTGTTTTCAAATTGCAGGTCCGAAAATGCCACTTTTAAAAAGTAGGCATTTTCTTGCTTTAACCATTCTGTGCCTCTGCTTGTCTCTGGAATACACGTCTGGGTTGGGTGACAGCTGGGCTTTGTGCATTCCCTCTGGACAGTCAAACACAATGGGAGGGAGCTAAGGTCTGCCCTGCATATCCTGATAGCTCATCACCAGGCCGATGGGTCTTCCTGAGCTATAGTGGGAGGGATAAGCTGACACTTGCACTGCGTCTGGGAATGGAGTGTGGATCACGCGCTCCCCATATGTTTGTACTAAATCATGGTACATTTAGGGCAAGGCATAGCCCAGTTTCGCACGCAAACTGCAAAGTATGTTAAAATTTACACGGATTAAACAATGACTTTAATGGGACAAAAGCGGTGTGCATACCACCCCGTTCAATGTTTCAAATGATTGCCCTATGCTGGTTTTGCACCCGAAGATGAAGCAAGTTGGAAAGGAAGGATCGTTTTGATCAAAGACTCCACATATGTTGAAACAGCAAGTTCACAGCAGCGTCGGAGGAAGGAGGAAATGTGAAAGGACATATACATTTGGTTTTGGATGTACAAATGCAGAAATTCATGAAATCTTACACATATGCAAGTGAGTGAAAATTTACGTGTGGTGTGCACACTGTTTTCTTTAAGGGGATCAAGTGCATCATGGGTATTGTAGTCTAGAGAGTAAAGCCATGGGCGCAAGGAGATTTATTTTCAACACGTGATGGGGGTGGAGTACATATGGTTTAAAATCGTGCTTGGGCTGCGGGATGGTTACACGGGAGAGAAATCCGAGCTTAAAGCAAACGCTTAGCAAGGAGGAGGCAATTGAGTGAGCAGGTATGCGTAGAGTTTTTGGTTCAGGTTTTTTGAACAATGAAAAACGTGCAATACGGAGATGTTTGGTAATTTAAGAATGGGAAGGTAAAGGAAAGCGTTACACGCTCGTTAGGAGAAAAGTTTGAACGAGGTAATTGGGTAAAGACTGGAAGTAGGCAAAGCACGAACATTTAAATGAGAACAGTGTCGAGTCAGTGTACTTCAGATGAGGAAAGAATGATATCTAACTGACGGACGTTAGTCATGGTTGAAGGGAATGATTTATGAGTGATAGTGAGAAAGTTTAATATCATAGAGTAGATGTATTGACACACCGTTTATTTTGATATTTTACCATGTTTATTGAAGGGAGTAATTTGAGGCGGCAGGGGATGGGGACTCAATACTTAATAAAATCGGCGTAAATTCAAATCATGTAATGAGTATTGTTGAATTGTATATAAAATGTCATATGCGTAAGCCTCAAGTAAGATTCATGCAATTTCAATTGATAAAAGACAATAAATATTAATGATATTATTTTTGTAATTGTTGACTTTCAGTTACCCCTGACGAAGGGCTTGAAATTAGCTCGAAATGCATTGGGTTTTTAATAAAGAACAGCTGCTCTGAACTATCTTTTGTATTGGGATCGTATTTCCGAGGAGGCCTGGATGGGCACATGTCAATACGAGAAGTGTCCTAAATACATTATGTCTTATATGTGGATTAGTCAAAAGAGAAGACGCAAATACGGTAAACACTACGGCCAAAATTGGATGAATGATGAACATGGTCAAATGGAAAAACAATAGTTGGATCTAGTATCCACAACACGCAGTGCGTCTGGGAGTGGAGTGTGGATCACGCGCTCCCCACATGTTTGTACTAAATCATGGTGCATTTAGGGCAAGGCATAGCCCAGTTTCGCACGCAAATTGCAAAGTATGTTAAAATTTACGCTGATTAAACAATGACTTTAATGGGAGAAAAGCGGTGTGCATACCACCCCGTTCAAAATCGCTGCTTGTTGCCGCCCTGTCTCCTTTTAGCCACGCCCGCCGGGATTTGATCTTTTACCGGCGGCGTGGCATTCTCCCCTTTATTGCTCCCGACGCACTTTTTTCTTTTTTGTTTGCATTGGGTTTTCTTTTTCACTGTACTAGTTTGTCCCTTGCACTGTAAAATCATGCAGCCCCTGGTGCAGCACGTACGTGATAGTGAAATCTGTTGTGGTGCGTTAGATGGTGGGATAGTGAGACACTGGTGGGATAGTGATACACTTTTTTTGAGTTAGCGATAGAGTGGTCGTGTAGCCGTATTTATAGATCGCCGCCCTATACAATTTACCCTGTAGGCACTACCGCGTTCTGCTGTCTCACTGGAAATGCAGATATGTATCCCATTTCATGCTTAGGTTAACAGCACAAATATATTCCGAGCTTTAAGAACCCCAATCTAGTTATCAACTTAAATAAGTTTAACACGACAGATGTTCGAGTCTATCTGTTCTCGTCAACTTTTAGATTTCATACAATGTCACTGGAAATGTAACTCAGTAGATTAGTGCGCCTGAGTAATTTGGACGTCACAGGTTTGAATCTGGGTGCTGGACCCCCAATCACTCCTCCTTCTACTCGTTAATGAAAAGAATACCGTTGAACTGATTAATGTTGGCTTCTGATATTTTATATATGGTTATTACGGAGCATGGTGGGACTTGCAGACTAACGTTTACAACCATAAATAGGAAACTACGGGTCACTTCACGGCATGCTCAGTGCTGAAAAGGCAGAAGTGGCTGAAACTCACACTCACGGCACCACAGGCAAGCAGACACATGTGCTATTATATAATCTCTCCAGAGTGATATTTGAAGAGGGCACTTTTCAATGGGCAACCGCTGCTTTTTGAGGCCAGATACCTTTGGGCCAACTCGGGTGGCCTCTGTTAGGAAGGCGGAGCCTGGTGACCTACGGGGGAGTTCTGAGCAGTGTCGCCTTAGTAACCACAGAGGCTGACACTAAACACCCGGAAGTAACTGTGGTGACATGGCCAGGGAAACGTGTCACGCCCTGGAGGCAGCAGCTATGTACGTCTTCATGGTGCTGGCGACGCCGAGCTCGGGGCAGGCTCTATTTTACAGGCTCCACGCCCTCCACCTTCCAGTACAAAAGGGTCACTTCTTAGCTTTGGCTCTCCGTAGCTTCCACTATGGTCCCTGTTTGTAAATGAAGAACAAGCATTAAAAATGCAATAGGTCTCGCCTTTTAGTACGTTAAAGCCATTTGCTTTGCTATACAATACCATTAGCGAAGCAAATGGCTTTAACTTAATCAAAGGCGAGACCTATTGCATTTTCAATGCTTGTTCTGACCTTGCAGCTGTCTCTTGTGCCTCACTTGCAAAGATGGACGCAAACCGAAATCCGTCCTGACGAAAATGTTCAGCGCAATGCCATATTGAATGGGTCCGTGTGGTTCTTCATCGTTGTGTGATGGCCGTCGGCCCCGCTGGAAAGCATTCAGCAACCCACATCATGGTACATGCCCCCCCCCCCCCCAGCCAGATGCCAAGGAGCACAATGCATCTAACTGCTGAAGAATCCAGCGCCATTTTAAAAGTTTGACAAATTAATCGGACAGCTTGTCCGAGGAAAAAGTTGGTATTGATTTGATACCAAGATGGCGCTCCTCTGCACTTCTAAGGTTGGGAGTCTGTGTTTTTGGTCGGAAAGTGGGAGTGGTTGTTACCAGCGCAGAGGGAGAGATTCGCTTCGCTGATTAATTATTCAGAGCTGTGGCCTTTTAGGCCCTGATATTTCCATGTTGATGGCCCGCCTAATTGCTTTGAGTTGAACGATTACTGTCTAGCCACATTAATGCCCAAACGTGCGTCATTAACGGAGTGTTTAATTACCCTGTGCCTCAGCTGGGCTAGGCACGAGGAGTGCGTCTCAGAAGGGCTCTGACCGGCCTATGGGAGCACCGAGAGATTTCCTGACAGGCCAGGGAGAGGCCGTCACCTTTAGTTCAACCTGCACATCTTGTTCTAAAAGAAAAACACCTGCAAAATCAGGCTGTTGAAGGGTTAACCTAGGAATAGGTGCAATATTGAAGTCAAGAAACCATCTTAAGAAAATTGCTGCTTGACACGATTCGATTTGTACATAAGAAAGTCGTGGCCGCTTTCATGGTCTGTGGTGACATATTGATCCATGTCCGTCTTTGGCATGTGATGACAAACACTAGCATAGAGTGCTCGGTCTCCGAGGCTGTCCAAGTGACTCACCATGGTTTCGTTTTCCAGCATCTGGGTTGCACCTGCCAGTACTCTGATCCCCCCTGTCTCCAGGATCACCGGAGAGAATTTAGAATGGGGATGCCAGAAACTTCCAAACCAACATATTCCAAACCAACATATTTCAGGGGCCCTTGAAACGATGCGCTGGCTCCCGGTGACCAGGCACACCACCTTTTAAGCGTTGTGCATAGCTCTTCGTGCCAATTGCGACTCTGGACCACTCTTTCAGCACAAACCCAACCAGGCTTATTAATTAAGACCTCTGCTGAGATGAACAAAACAAGATAAAACACATAAAATCATCACCGGGATACATTACCAATAATTAAAAAAAGATTCAAGAACGAGCACAAAAAAAACATTCTAACAAATAAATGCTTTTGGTGATGAATATATTAAAGTAATCAAATCATCGACATTTGGTAGATTAAATGTAAAATACAAAGGAACTGAATAGCGAGTAGGGGGTATTGCGATCGATGGACTTGCAAATAAAGCATGTTTTAAATCTTGAGTTCTCCCTTGCACAGGTCCCATAGGGTAGTCTCTGATTTCAGGCAGACCACGGACACTTGTATGTCTTCAATGGAAGTATGCCTATTCCACGCGCTAGTATAACACGCCTAACTCCGTGGTCAAGTAAAGCAGAGAGATACTCTTGAGGGACATATACTCAATGTGATCCAGATAAGAGGAGAGAAGATTCAGAGACCTACAATGATTACTGTCTTATGTGAAACGAAATCTTGGAATTTTGTTTTTTTAAAGTGCTTTAATCGTCCGGGCCACCATGATTTTTTTTTTTTTTTTTTGAAAAACCTTTATTGACATTTCAATCAATAACAAGTATGGGCCTACAACCCCCCGGGGCCGGCCGCTAAGCAATCAGAGCAACAAAGATCAAGTGTGAACACAGGCAGCACCTCGGGGAGCAGACTCTTCATGCTAATATAGTCTGACCAGTGAACAGCGCAGGTAGGACACCAGGATAAAAGGGTTTTCATTTTATAATGAAAAAGACAGAAGGATCAGGTGCCGAACAATTTCCCAACAGCGATAAGAGGCAGGCAGAATAATGACATAAGCAATAATCAGCAATCTATTGGATCAATGGCGCAGACACAGGAATTTCAGGATGAGGAAGAATATCATGAGCAGTTGCGCCTGCAGTCCCCTGCCCGAAAGCCCAGGGAACACCCCGGAAAGTGCGGCACACATGAAAAGGCGACGATTCACAACAAAGGAGATGCACCACGCTGATCCCAGAAAAGAAAAAACAAGAAGAATCAGAGAAGAAAAAGGAGGCCATGGAAAAAGGAGATGAAGACTAAAGAACCCCTTCCCCCAACCCCCCACCCTGCACCTCTGCAGATGAGTACGGCCCCTCCCCCCAGCAGTGTGCCTGTCGCCCCGGAACCAGACCCGAAATATAGAAGAAACAGGGAAAAAAGGAGTAAGAAAAGAACCCCACCAGACGGGGGGGTAGAGAAAGTATTAATAAACTGGAGGAGGGCCTTCAAAACATACCCACGGCTTCCCCCTCCCGCACGGTAAGTTTTCCCCAAAGCAAACAGTGAACAGCACGAAATCGACCATATCAAAGAAAGATGGGGAGCATTATGCACCGATTATGCTAATAGCTATACCATGAGAGCACGCAACCCCTGAGCCCGCCCGTCTACTAGATGACCACCCCTGAAGGATCAGCCTTATCCTTGACCACTCTTTGCAATTCTGCCCATGCCTACCCCTCGACCCAGCGCCATGTCCGATGTTCCAAGGTAAAGGAGTGTCCAAAAACGACCGGGAAGCGACACACACAGGTGGGGTGGAAGTCTCTGAGTACCAACACAGTCCACAGCATGGAAGGACGGCCTTCCCAGTGCTGCCCCAGAGTCTGCACTGCACACAGGGTCCAGGAAGGCGGAAGCAGCCAAAGTAGACAACAGTTGCTTGAATTGTCCCTGGGTCACCGGAGGCCGTGCACGGGACGAGGCCACCACCTCCCGCTCAGGTCCAATACCTCCGGAACAGATCAGACCCACAGCCAGCCGATCACACTGTAGCATACTGTCCGGGGTGTCCAGCTGTGCACCAATCTCAGGGGTGGCCGCGACTTTGTCCTCCGGTGTGCAGTGTGGGAAGTCCCTGTGTACCTGAGGACAGGAAGGCCGCCACTGTCCCAACGCTGATGTCACACCATCGAGCTTACTCCCCAAGACCCCGACGCCATGAACCAGGGAGGAATGAAGGGCACCGAGGGCCTCGAGGAGGTCGCCGTACCCCAGCATAGCTCTCTGCGATCGCTCCGCCACACTCCCAAAAGTCACACACTCCCAAACCTGCTGTGACCCAGTGGACAGGATGGTAGGCTTCACCGCAACAAAATGGCCGTCGGGTAGGCCCGACCCGTATGGGGGCCGGGACCCAGGACAAAGCGCCTCGAGGCCCACGGCGCTGGAAACAGGGTCCGGGGGCAGGCAAAAAATGTATCCGTTGCGTGGGCACGGGCAACAGTCGTCCCCACCACGGACCAGTTCCCGCGAAAATCCGGGAGCCGCCTGCAAGAATCAGGGCGAGTTACGGGCGGCGTCCGGACAGCTCGCCGCCAAGGGCAGGGGCTATCACCGGGGAATCTGAGAGTCGCACCCCCGGGCAGGCACTCGGTCCGCTTCGCTTAGCGGCAGGAACGGCCACGGCGAAATGTAGGCCGAGGTTGGCACCGCTCCGGTGGACCGACTCCACCCAGTCACCACAGGCCGCTGTTGTTGAACTGCCACTCGGCCAAGGCGTCCACTCGAGGCCCAGGCTCCAGGGCTGCACGGGCCGCAAATTTAAAATGCACTTTTCTCCGGCGGTACCGCAGCCAGAAACCTCGGAGTCACACGATCGGTTGCCACTCTCATTCACCAACACGATCGCATCGCGCAGGCTGAGGATCTCATGCAGGATATCCGTGCGGGATGCGGAGGTTCACGGAGCCGGGAGTCTACGCTGCCGTCCCGGTCGCCATCTTGGCTCCTCCCCCCGGGCCACCATGATTGAAGGGATTCTATTTTGCAGTTACGTTTTCTAATACAAGCCTCAGATTACTAATAAAAGTAACATTTGGTTAGGTGGTGTGCATGTTTCTTGCTTTGAAATTTCTCTATTGGTGCCTTCCGAGGCATGCAGCAGATTATAAGGCCAACAAACTACATTGCCATTGCAGACGTGACGGTCCTAGTTAATTCAAGCCCAAGGTATAACGACTGGACTGGGGTTGCTTGGCTAACTATTAGTTTGCGCAGAGCCTTACCTTCATATCGGTGTAAAAGGGACCACTTTACAATTGGAATATACTCAAGTACTTACGTGAGCATAGAGGGAATTTTTACTTTATACATTTTTGAAAGATAATTAAAATGTCTTCTTCCAGAAACTATATAAAATCCATATCTATAACTCTTCTTTCAGCGCAACTGCTGAACCTACCACCCTTCCTTCAGCACAGACTCCATACCTACTAGTCTTCCTGCACCACAAATCCCTAGTTCTTCCTGAAGGGTAAATCGATGCCTACCACTCATGCTTCAGCGCAAACTCCATACCAGCCACCCTTTCTTCAGTGCAAACTACATGCCTATCACCCTTCCTTCAGAGCAAACTCAATACCAACCACCTTTCCTTCAGCGCAAACGCAAGACCTACCACTCGATCAATAGAGCAAACTCCATACCAGCCACCCTTTTTTTAGCGCAAACTCCATACAGACCACTCTTCCCTCAGAGAAATCTTCATACCTACCAGTTTCTCTATAGAGCAAACTCCATGCACCGCCCTGCCTTCAAAACAAACTCTATACCCACCACCCTTCCCTCAGATCAAACTCCATACCTACCACCCTTCCCTCAGAGCAAACTCCATATCTACCAACCTTCCTTCAGAGAAAACTTCATACCTACCACCAGTGCTTAATTTGTAAAATATGAAGTGCAGGTGCTCAAATGTTTGTCGGAGGCCACACCTATTTTTCTCTGGCTCCACCCACTTACACCATTAGCTCTTGCTCCATTATCTCTCTCTCTGTATCTGACCTCGTCCTCACACCTCTTTACCTCTGCCTCTCTCTGCTTCCTTCCCACCCTTCCTCCCTACCCTCTTCTAAGTTATTCTTCACCTCATCTCCCTCTTGCTGCCATACTTCTGTACATGCAACATGTCAGCAAGGATCTGCACATTAATAATGAACCCAACAATGTGTGAATCGGATCTACAGAGTCTAAATATTTGATAGAATTGAGCATAGCTTGTATTTGAGAAGTATTCAAATTATCAAGCCACAGTGCAGAGAAAAAATAAAAAAGATTAAGTTTATTTTCCTCAGGGGAATCTCCTTTCCACATAGCTTCATTGAAACACTTGCAGCTCACAGGTTAGTGACTTTTGCAAATGTAATAATTTTAGGTCATTGTCTGCCTATTATACATTCTCGCCTGGTAACTCTGACACATTTTTACATTGATTACCTAGCTTGAATGCCACTGTGTTTGCATCACAGGTTGATTTGAGCTGCCACTATGCAGATCTAAGTAAGTGCTGCAGTAAAAGTAGTGGTGCAACACAAAAAGTTGGGGTTTCCATCAAGATTTACCAAGTAGCCTCTAAAATTCAAAATCTGTTATTAGCCACCTCTCAGACATACCAACGCCTTGGGCTCAGAGGGGGCACCAGGATGGATGTCACTTGCCCTGAACAGCAGGTGCTGAAGTGGCGTGGATTGTCCTAGCTCTATACATAAATATCATGGTTGACAGTTAAAACTCTACACCTAATTTTTGTGGTAGGTAGCCACCGTCTATGATTTATATCAGAGCTGTCTGAAGTACAAGGATTACAACAAACAAATGATGGACGGAATGCTGACAATGCAGACATTCTCCCCCAGTCAAGAGATCTGGGTTAAATCCATCGTTCTTTTGACCACTACATCACCCCAGTTCAGACATGGCCATATGCAAATCAGTCTTGACCCTGTGCCTCATGGGAACAGTCCAGCCCGAACTGCCAAGCCATGTCTTCCCTGGACCGGAATCAAGCATCCTAGGACCGGTTTCTGGCTATCAGCCGTCATCAGCCAGGATAGCTTGACTCCAGTGGCGTAGTGAGCACGGGTCCCACGTCTGGGAATACCCATCCCACTTAGGGCGAAAAGCATTACAACAAACAAATGATGGACGGAATGCTGACAATGCAGACATTCTCCCCCAGTCAAGAGATCTGGGTTAAATCCATCGTTCTTTTGCCCACTACACCACCCCAGTTCAGACATGGCCATATGCAAATCAGTCTTGACCCTGTGCCTTGACGGCTGTTAAACTTGGGGGAAGATTTTTTCAAAGAAACATATAATTGTTTTTCTTCATAAAACAGACCATGACACCAGTCTATACTCCACACTTCTTCGTGATACACACTGCTCAATGCTTACAGACACGAAAGTGGTGAGAACCTTGTGCTCATTAAGCACATACATTTGTGAACGTGTGTGACTGTACAGCGCCTACAGTAATGACAACAACAGCAAAGGCGCATGTTCTTTTCACTTGCAAACCAGAACCCCCCCCCCCTCTCCCCCCCCCCGTGCCAACGCGTCGATTCACCGTGTCACTGCTTCCAAGGGGGGCACACCTGGGGTCACGTTCGCCCGAGCCCGACCCAATAAAACACAACGAGGAGCACCTTACACATTCCAGGCGGCCTTCCCTGGGCTGCTGTGACGTGTAAACCCAGCAGGAGGCATTGCATATTATTGTGGCTTGAAGTTTAGTTACAGCCTCGTACACGGGAGACCCAGGACTATCATTTTTGAAACACCCCTCTCGCACTGGAGACGGGGGCGACCACATAACAAACAGTCTTTGTTCCACACGAACTCGCTGCACTGAGACTTCCGGAAAATCTACAAACAAAACAAACATTGGCAAAGACAATGGTCTTGGTCTGCTGCTGGGGTGATGGTTATTATTATTATTACATTTGGGGGGGAATTGCAAGCATATGCTGAAAAAATAAAAATTGAAAACAAAAATAAAACATAACAAAGTCACTTCACCGTACAAAACAAATTCAAAGTTACAAAGAAATAATCTATGTTTATAAGGTTAATAGGGGGATGTTCCGTTAGGGCCAGAGCTGCAGACTTGGAAGCTGGGGAACAACTCGGTTCGAGTCTCGGCGTCACCTCAAGATCCTGTAATTCTGAGTAAATCACTTAAATCTCCCAGTGTCTAAAAAATGTATGTAATGTAACTGGTGCTCATGTAAAGTACTCCAAGAACTTCGAGTCGAGTTTGCGCAACATAAAACTGCGACAAACAAAAAACACACACCTGTGGCTCATTGCTTAAAGGTGTGCTTTTAACAGGCACATATAAAGATACCCTTTTAAGTTTGAAAAAATAACTCATGGACATATTATTTTTATTGCACAAACAACACGAGTGGCTTTGAATTATCTGGAGACATAGTTTAAAAAACAATCATGCCTACAAAAATGAGAATAAAGAATTGAACGAAAAAACGATTTCAACATGTAGTATTTGAAAATGGAGAACCCCGGCTTGTTCATTGTCAAATCTGGGATAAATGAAACTGAAATCATGTTTCACTTTTCACAACACACACAAGCTAATTATCCTTTAAAAAGAATGTACTCTTATTGTACACATATTCCGTATAGGTAAAGGAGTATTTGAAATATATAGAAATAATTATTTATTTGTCAGAACGACGGCACTCATCGCATGTATTCAGCCACACCCTTGGCTGCAAGCTACATCCTATAGTGGTTGCTTAGCGATTTATGCTGCTTAGATCATTCATCCACTTTAAAGCACTAGCGCCAGGCGACCCTTTGGGATGCAGGAGTTTTAGAAAAGATCACTATTAACTGGCTATGCCCTGGGTACTGGAATTATGCGATTTTTCAGAGTTGTAATATAAATATGGATTTGCCACATAATGCACCATCTGCTGCATAATCAGCAGATTAAAAAAAACATTCAAGCTCAAACAGAGCAAAAATTATTAAAAATGTGCTGATGTGTTGCGTGCAGCAGAAGACACTTTGCAATGGTTGACTGTTACACTTTCAGTGGCGTATTGCTGTAGTGCTGTGTTGAACGAGTACCTATAAGATGAAACTCTTCTCATGACAGTGATAATGTGTAGAAATGACTAATGAACAGATGGCAGTACGAAATGTACCACATAACTTGCTTTTTGTTGCCGGATAATTTAGTGAACCCTACCACATTATGTGGCTCTCCCTAGCCGCATAATTACAGTGTCCTTGGCTATGCCATACGTAGACTGGCAGTCTCACCCGCTTCATGCCGCACCATGGGCTCCTGCCCTCTGTCCACCAGGACTGTCCTGAGAACCGGCTCGGCCGCACGGTCCCCCATCTGTCCTAGGCAGTAGGCCGCCTCATGCTTGAGCAGCGCAGACGGATCATGGAACGCCCCGCTGATACCGGCGATGGCCTCCGGGCCGCCCAAGGCGCGGAGGGTAAAGAGAGCTCGGAAGCGCTGGCTCAACGGCCGGCTCTGGTCCACCAGCTCTCGGCCGGGGCGCTGCAGCTCCTCCTCGGGAACCATCTTCCCCGGACAGCACCGGTGTGTCTTTAATTGCCGCACCGGTCCTAGGCACAGAGCGCGGCCATCTTAGAACAGGTACAACGTAACAACTGGGATCAACCAAAGAACGAAATACATTTTAAAACATATTTTAAAAGCAGGCAACGCTTGGTCATGCCATAAAGAACACTTGTTTTTATTTATTTTAACTTCATCGATTACGAAATTGAAGATTTGTTCTTCGAAAGTCAGTGATAAACCCAAGCTTTCATAAACACGCACCCCTCTCTAGGCTCCCAAATGGTAATGGCCGGGTGTGAAAATAGAAACAAACAAGGCAGAGCAAAAGGCACACCACTGCCTTTCTCCGAGGTCAAGAAGAAATGCCTCGGAGAAAGGCAGTGTCGTTTTCGGATTCGGGGGCGTGTTTTGCTGTTATCTCCTCTTGCCATTGGCTGGAGGAGATAATTAGACTTTCTGCAAAAAACACGCCCCCGATCCGAAAAAGACGGGGCCTGATCGGAGTGACGGGACCTCTTCCCCAATGGCTGGCCAGCATTGAAGAGGCCAGCCAAGGGAGAACAGGGGAGAAGAGGGGCGGGTTCAAGCCCCTCTTCTCCAAGTCATTAAATCTCGGATCGAGACTGCGCAAGCGCAGCCTTCGAGCCGAGACCTCAAAAAAAAGAAAGCAGCGTTGGTTGGTTGCTACACTTACGGTTAGGTGGTGGTGGGCAGTGTAATTTTAATTGATATCTGCGATGGGCCTGCTGCCTGGCCTGCACTGATTCAACATCATCACTCTTCAGGCTAACCACCAGTTACCGCTTGCTGATGTCTCGTGGCGGGGTGCGGGTGTTCCAGGGGCATGGCATTTAAAAAAAATCGATGCACACTGCCTGCCACACAGCCCTATTCCCGCCAAACCAAATCAAGCCCAAATTGAGCCTAAACAGTGTCCCGCACACAAGGAAACTGAAGAATAAATAAATTATGATTTGAGTCGTACGGTCTGATGAATCATAAAATAGCATTATAGTGCCGATCGATGTGAATATTTTTAATGGCTCTCACAGCCACTGCCACAAAACACTGACTTCACCGCAATACTGCTTCACGGGGACTCGGCCTCGGGAGACGAACGAACACCGCCAGTCTACCAGTGCCAACACAACACTGTTTGCGCCGAGTGAGTCAGTGAGATAATTTTATATACTTCGTACGAGCACCACAATGCCATATGACGTCCAGAGTTGCAACGCGGGGTAGACCCAGCCCTGATCAATAAGTGCCGGTGCTAAGCACCGGAAAGCACCTGCACCAATTAAGCACTGCCTATCACCCTTCCTTCAGAGAAAACTCGATAAATAATGCTCTTCCTGCAGCATAGACTCCATGCCTGCTGCCCTACCTTTAGACAAACTCCAGACCTACCGCCCTTCCTTCAGAGCACACTCCATACTTACCGCCCTTGCTTCAGAGCAAACTCCATACCTACCACCCTTCCTTCAGAGCAAACTCCATACCTACCACCCTGCCTTCAGAGCAAACTCTATACCTACCACCCTTCCTTCAGAGCAAACTCCATACCTACCACCCTGCCTTCAGAGCAAACTCCATACCTCCCACCCTTCCTTTAGACAAACTCCATACCTACCACCCTTCCTTTAGACAAACTCCATACCTACCACCCTGCCTTCAGAGCAAACTCCAAACCTACCACCCTTCCTTTAGACAAACTCCATACCTACCACCCTGCCTTCAGAGCAAACTCCATACCTACCACCCTTCCTCTAAAACACATTGCACTGATAGAAGCTCCTTTTCACTTTAAACGACTATGACATGGAACTTAATCTCTGCCTGATTAAGATTAAAAGCCTTCTTGAATTTTAGGAGCGTTACAAATCTGAGCCTTACTACACACATCACTATTAACTATGAAATAAGAAGGGTCGGTATCGCCATGCGCATCTGCATTGTAGTCACACTTGTCTTCAGCAGCGCATGTTTATGCACAGCAATCCCTCTGCAGTATCTATGCTTGCAGCGCGTTTGCAAACCTCAGTCACCTCACCCAAAGCCCCCCCTTTGCAGCAGAGCACCCCGAAAAGGCATCCAGCAACAGATTCAAAGCGGAGCGCATCGCGACCCCCTCAGGAATTCCAAGCATGACATGCTCATGACAACACAAAGCTGATTTGGGGTCCAGTTTGGAGTTCTTGTTGTTCTCAATCTTTTATTTAGACATTTTCGTTTTTCAAAGAAAGACTGAGCGATGAATGTGATTAAGCATGTTAGAGGGGGGTCACGGCAGGGGGCCTAGCGCAAGCTATGATGTGCACGGTTGGAGAGACCGTGTGTTCGCGTTAGAAACCAGTAGCTGAGTTCAGCTCCTGTAAACTGCAGTCGCTAAATGTGCTATTGGGCGCAGCTGTCTGCTCTCGCTGCGCCATACAGCACTGTGACAAGTCATCCCGGAAATCACCAGCTGGTTGTTAGCGCATGCCTGGTGGGGGGGGGCAGAGACCTGCCAGAGCATCGCCGGGTGCGCTGCCCTCTGGCCAGTCAGACTCCATGGGCAATGTAGTCTTAGCCCTCTCAGTGACGTGCGCAGGCTGTTAATGATGGATTGCCCCACACGGCCTGATGAACAGACTCCGTCTTTATCAGATGTATTCTGGCTGCTCAGCAAGTGGATCACTGCCAAGTGACGCGAGACAAGCAGTACATTATCAAGCACACTAGTCTGCACCGCATTCCAAGTGGCACTGGGGATGTTGCTCCCTAGAACAGATGTGCTACCTATCTGTTACACGTCTGTGTGTCAAGGAACGAGGGCCTCGTTCAGAAGACTTTTAGCAGAGCACGAACACAAACTAAAAGCTGCGCATGCATAAAACATGGATGGTTTATAAAAAGCCACGTACATCTGAGATACGCAATCAAAAGTGTTCGCCACAAGTGCGCAATGCGTGCTGCGTGCATATTCTGAATCCAGCCAAAGAATGTGCGTAAGTGTGCAGCGGAGGCCGTTCCAAGAGGTGTAACCGCCAGATAGGTTTTATTAATAATTTTTTTTTTAATTGAGTAGAAGTATAAAGAGAAAAACAATAATCGATAAAAACAGGGCATTGTAAGACACAATTTGACCAATATTCAGAAACAATTGAATAAAAGATATACTATAAAGTGCATAATGGCATATTCCAGCAATAACCTGGCTAAATACAGATTTTACAAAATTCAGAGGCTAATATCCCTACTTAATACTTAAGTGCAGTGCTAAAGTGCATCCAGTGCAAATTTCCTTCGTCATCCTTAGCTACTCATTCTAATGTGCGATATTAAAGTGCATTATTGTTATTTATTTATTATTTGCTCCCTTCCATCATTTGTAACCCCCTTGCATTCTAAACAAGACTTTGTGGTACGATATGGGCTTCTTCTTCCACCGTAATTTCTAGCTTCGCCATATATTTCCATACAGTAGTGAACTTTTTAGTTGCGCCTACTCAGTTTGCACATGCTTCTTCAAATTTCCTTGTGCCTTTCATCTTATTTAGCCACCCGCATAAGTAGGTATTTTTGAGGGTCTCCAATTCTGTTGTATCGGGGAGCGTGCTATGAGGGAGGCGATTGCTATAAATGGCTCCTCACCTCTTGTCATTGCTAATTTCACCCCTTGCGCTGTAATACCAAAGAGAGCTACATCTACTTCGGGATCTAATCTCTTCTAGATCCCCTGGCTAACGGCAAAGAAGATCCTTTCCCAAAATTGCGCTAGCCTTCGACGAGTAAAAAATGTATGTAGCCAAACTCCCTTACCCTTCTGCCTGGCAACGGAAGAACCTATTCTCCAATTCTGGATAGATTTTATGGAGTGCCTTAGGAGTATAATATGCCATCCATCGAGACAGAAAGGCCATTCTTTTATAACTAGCAGCACTTAAGGCCTTGCTACCTAACTGAGAAATGGCCTGCCAATCCCGATTCGAAAGTGTACGTTGTGTCTCCTGGGTGACTTTTTCAAGAAATTTCTTGACCGGCATTGATTCTTCCTGTGAGCATAAAAGACGCTACCAGTTTCCCACCCTTCTTAACTTTGCACCCAGTAGGGCACTCACAAATTTAGTGGGACCGGTACTTGAAGGGAGATTGTATCTATTAAAAAAATATACAATCTGTATGTATTCAAAAAAGCAAGGCTGGCTATAGTCACCACTTCTGTTTTGGACCTCTCGCCAAGCAATCACTCCATTTCCTATTAGACAATGTCCAACTCTTTAAAACCACAATTATACCAACCGCTTCGATGGCTAGTCCTGATTTGAAGACCCAGACTTTTACATTTGCCTAATTTTAAATAGTGAAACCCTGTAGCACCTGCTTGCTTATAAAAAGTCTGTAGTCTATAAGAATATTCCGGCAAAGTCTTGTACCTAGTTTTTTTAGGGAGTTTTGCTGTTTTTAAAAATATCCGCCAGAGAAGTTGCTAAGGACAGCCAAAGCACCCGTGGCTCACATCCACAAAGCCGTAACCTTTTGAGGTGACTAACACACACTCGCCACAGTTGTTAGAGCAGCCGATTTTTACCTGAGTAGATCTGACGCCAGCAGTAGAAAGTGGGTGATACAACGAGCCAATGATAATAATCGTAATAATATTAATAAGAACTAGTAACAATTCATTTTTACATTGTGCTTCCTGCCATTTCTAACCGCTGCAAATAAATTCCCCCAACAATACTTAGTTTAATGGTCCTCTGTTTACAGGATGTGTTTAGCAAGAGGCGGGACGAGTGGGAATATCTCAGAATTATAGGGTACATGAGCACACAGTGAAAAATAAGTACGATTACCCTAGGCACGCAAACATTATTATGCATGTGTAATGTTTAAAAAATGAGCATAACCCACCATTTGAGATGAATACTTAAGGTGTAAATGCACACAGCGTGTAATGATTACCTTAAGCCAGGTATTTACATAAATATATGTGAATTACCAAACCGTTATAATTTCCATTCCAGCAATAAGGTTGCAGATTTATGTTGTCTTTGTTGGATTGTCTTTGTGGTTAGCCATCAGCTGTGGTCGGTTCTGGACTGCCTCAGTTCCCTTTCCATAGAAGTACGCAAATGATTCATAAGGTGCCTGCTGATACTCCAGGTCAGATAGACCGCCTTCACCAGGGGCAGCTCCTCCAAAATGGCGGAGGAGCGTCCCCCCACTGGCTCAGAGACAGCAGCTGAAAAATAAAACAATATTTTTATATTGTTTTACTTTTCAGCTGCTGGCTCTGAGCCAGCGCTGTAGAGAAGTGCGGGCCCTGAGCCATTGGGAGGTGGGCGGGGACGAGGACTGCATAGTAAGTGCGCATATGTGTTTGGCCGGCCGTCTCAGGTCAGCCAAACACACATGCACACTTCGGTTACTGCAACTTGGCTGTATTGAGGAGCCGGGCTGGAGAAACAGCATAGACACCCTGTCCTGAGCGGAGTGTCAAAGCAGCCCGCTCAGGCCAATCCCTGCGCTGCTCTCATACGATGGGAGCATTACGGGGATTGCACAGGGAGTCTGATGCTGCTCGGTCAGCTTAGCCCTTTGTTCACCTGCGTCGTTACAATGACACAAAAAGCAAATTCGAAATTTCTTGCTGATCATTGTTATATGCAGTAAGCTGCAAACCATGGATTTAAGATAGAAATGGGCAAAGCCTTCTGCACCCACCAGCACAAGCAGAAACGTGAACTATATCTCCGAGTATCCGCTGACCAAGAAACTGTCTTGCAGCCATTGAAGGCAATACTTGTCTTGTTGGTCAAAACCAAATATATCTACAACTCTCACCTTCCTCTTTAACAAAGCCTTCATGAAATGTACTCAGGGGCATGTCACCCTTTCATGCTGCCACTTGTGAACCTCTCAAGTTCACTTTAAAACGTTCACAAACGTTTGTAAGATTATGCATGTTTCAGATCCACCACATCAGAAGAATGTAAATGAGCTTGCCCTATAGGATTTAAGTAATGCCATTATTGCTGCAGCACCTTCTGGATTGTTCTCCAAGATCAGCACTAACTCTTAAATCGGTTCTTCACTCTGCAGTAATCATGGGTACCCGTAAATATGGCGGCATCCTCTCTATCCTGCTTTCCACTTGGAGCCAGGTTTCTGTTTGTGATCTGCAGCATCATTTTCAAGGCACTTCTTCAACAACCCTGATTGCTTGGTTCATGACCCGCTTGTACCAAGAGCCACTAACGCCTGCATTTCCACATTCACTAACTAGGGTGAATAATCTGAGACTGGGACGCTTCTGCTAGAGTGAGAGTTCCTTGGAACATAGTGCCAAAGGCTCCTGTGTGGCTGCCTACTTCCTTGTAAAGCGTTTAGAGGTAAAATGCTGTTAAACATTGTCACTGAAAGAGCATAATTACTTACAAAAAATATAGCTTATCTTTTCTTTCGATATGACTCGATTACCCTCACAATAGACGTGTTTCATTTTGGAGCGAAAATGTGGTGCACACTCTTGTGCCTTGAAAGGGACTTCATCCCTCTGTTAACTTTATTGTTGGGGGCGGAAAATAAGACTGTTAGTCCCTTTCTGAGGGTGTCTTGTTGGTTTTTCCCTGTGTTTAAAATCTAGTTTAAGATGAGCTGACCCACCTAGAAGGCCTTGATCTTTCAAGGACCATCATATTGGTGAAGGTTCTCAACAAACTTGGAGGAGTGCTGTATTGAGACTGGATAGGCAGAGGATGGAGACATCTCAGACTGCACAGTTGTTCCAAATCTTGGGAGCTCATTTGTTTTACGAAGGTTTCAATTATATTTCTTTTTCACTGAGCTTTTACTTAATTCATGTCTTCCTTCTTTCGTAATTAATGTCTTGAGTCTTGTCTCTGCGTTCTGTGGATGGCTTGGACGAAGGGTAATGTGTACTCGTCAATGTCCTGCATGAATGTTCCGGAATGTGTTTTTAATACATTTCATTGTATCTGTGTTTTTATCTTGCGACTAAGCACTCCCTTAACCAGACCTGGCTTGGTCCATTCTCGATTCAGTATTGTAAATAAAGTGGGTGACTGTTTAAAAAGAGACAGCTTTTATTATTCTTAGGATGAAAATGGGTTTCTTTTTTCTTGGTTGGTAAAGTTGTGTGTCTGTATGATGCAAAGATTAGGTGGGTGAACGTGAAGTGGGAGAGGTTTCTGGGGTGGCAAGACTACCCAGCCGAAGATTGACAGGAAGCGTTTGCCACTTGTCATTAAATGTAATACAATGTTGGCCTGTTGCAGAAGTGTGTCATGCCCATAACTGGTTGGCTGCAATGATACTAGGAATTCACTTAGAGCAGCGGCTACTATTTATGAACTCTCCTGTCCGGAAAAGCCGCGAAGGATGCAGGTCAAGTAGTTAACATGATGGATACCTAGTCTAGCGGACACCGGTGCAGAAGATTAGTTATTCAGACAGGGCTTAGCTGCTGCTAGGAGCTGAGGGGAGCAGTTACCTTAGTTCTGTGTAATGTTTCAAACGGAAGAGGCAGTGTGAACACATAAGATTGGTTTGACTTTCTGTCGATTAGGATCTGTCTGTGCTACAGGGCGAAGAGTGGATGGAGCAGCTTAGTGGAAATGAGGCTCGTTAGAAGGGTTTGGGAGACTGGGTGGGAATTTCGGTCCAATGTGTGGGGTTTGAAAGTTCCCCGACTCGAGGCCTCTTCAAGGAATGACGAGGGGTCTTCTTTGTCCGTCTAGTAAAGGCATTTGGGTAATTTGTCCTTTGATTTAACCGGTAGTTTGTAGCATGTGTTTACAATAAGAACATTCGTGGATTCTCTTCCTTGCTCTTGTGTTTCAGTTCCATCACGTAGAGCTCCCACTGTGGGGCTCAGATGACTTGTAGGTAGCTTCTTGGGTAGGCGCTTAGAAGAGCACAATTAAGAACATCTTTTGGTCCAGTTCAGGGTTTAATAATAGCAATAGCGCTTTAACTCGAGCTGGAACTTCAAATGAAGCCCCTTCGGTTCCCGTCACCGGCACAGCTGTTGTGTGCTTGCACAGAGCTGGCTTCATCTTTCCCCTGCCTATTCTCATGCGGGCGGGTTACTGTTGTGTGTTGAGTACCCCCACCCCCCCACCAGAGACACGGGCATAGTGGGCAGAAGAGACACACCACCTTTCTCTCAAGGCTCTTGCTAACTTGTGAGCCCCTTAGCTCTCCCTTTGTCAGCTACCCTGGCGATTAATTCTTTAGTCGGAAGGGGCCATCATGCACATGCCCTCTTGGCTGCATTTTCTTCTTGTCCGTTCCAGGGAATGGGGGTCCACAGGTCAATTTTTGAGAACAGTAGGGGTTCCATGCAAGCCCCTTGGACATTTTCCTCCCTGGGAAATTTGAATAGATTCAGGAGCGGGATGCCATGCATGCCTGGTCCTGGTTGGTCGCCCTTTGGTATTAACAGTGAGAGGTTGGGGTAAAAGTTAATACATTTGGTTCAACCTTTCCTTACCATCACTTATAGGGTTAAGTCCCTTTCTTGCGCTGGCTTACGAAGATAACTCGCCTTCAGGTGTCAGATCTTTGTCACTGTGTTTTAAGTCAGGAGCTATATCATCATAATAAGTTAAATCACAAATACAGTTCTATATTAAATCAATGATGAGTTTCAATTTATTTCTTATTAAGAAATTATTAAAATTATTTTTATTCTGTTTATTTAGATTGGTCAATAAAGTCAGGTAAGTTTACAGAAATCTCATAAAAGTATGGTTAGAAGAAATAATTAAATAATGTATCGAGCATGTTCCATAAAGTAAGAATTCCCTATTCTAAAGAACAGGATCCAAATTTTGTTAGTAGAACTCATGAAGAGTTCTAACTCAAAGGAAAAAGTGGGGTAAAAAGTGCATAAAGCTCAAAATGCAATAAAGGCAGCAGAATTTCCAATTAAGAGTAGTTCATAAAAATTAGCCGAATCTCAATCATTTGAGCAAATAAGAATACAGTTGCAATAGCAATCTGTAAATATCGAGCATCAATAATAAGGCAAAGTATGATTAGCAGCAGCCACAGGTGTCAGTTGAGGACAAGGGAAATGGAATGTTTGTCTGGGAATAGATGTGTGGAAATGAGTGTTGTCTACTCTGGGAACACACACGAATACTAATATAAAATGTAACAATAACGTTGCAAAATGTGTCACAGGTCTCTCCTCTTTGGATCCAGTCAGGCAGCAGCATTCGTTTGAGAGTGAGTTCAGCTCGCCCTTTTCCACGAAATACCATGCAGCTAGTAAAGTTTTATCACAAAGTTTATTACAGATATCTTACGTATGTGACTTCTTATTCAGAAGCCACCATTCCCATAGGCATCAAAAACAGTTTAACCTTATAATGTTAAATGTTTCATTGCTTAAACAATGGCTTTACCTCCGGGCTATCAAATCCAATCCCAAAACAGACTCCTTGGCAGAGGAGGTGGCCTCGCGATAATCTTCAGAGAACAATTCTCATGTAGATCTAGCGATGCCAATATTGACGACTGCGAAAGCTGCCTTTTGCTTTACAAATATCCCCCGCGAACTCCCTCTCGGGGCTGCTGATATACCGCCCGCCGGGAACCCCAGGGAAATTTTCTAGCGCTCTTGTCGATACTGTCACCCAGACAGCGACTACCTCTCCCAACTTTCTTATCTTAGGAGACCTTAACCTCCATCTATCAGACTCCAAGGACCTAACTGCATCCGAACTTCTTCTCGACCTTATGTCTTTTGACATCCGATTAGTCAACTCAGAACCCACCCATGACAAAGGACACCTTCTGGACCCCGTTTTCACCAACATCATGGATCTTACCACCTGCACCCCGCTCCCCCTTCCTTGGACAGATCATTTTTTAATATCTATCTTTTGGCATCTCTTCATCTCACCTACCCAACAGGCCAAAATTCGGGTCACTGACCGTCGCTGGCACAAACTCTCGCCAGACGAATGGGCTTCCATTCTCAGGGCCTCTCCTCCCCCCCCCGGTCTCTGACCCAGCCATCGCTGACAATCAGTTTAACTCTTGGCTCACCACATCTTTGGACAAACTCCTCCCTAAAACTACCACCCTTAGGCGAATCAAAAGAGTGAGCCCTGCTCCTTGGTACACTCCTGATCTTAACCTCCTAAGGAAGGAATGTAAAAGAACGGAGCGCTCCTGGAGGAAGGATAAGTCTATAGCCAATAAAGACGTCTTCCGTACCTCCTTAAAAAACTATAAGATCGCTCTTCGTAATACTAAAAGTACATTCTTCCAGGAAAGGATAGAAAACTCCTCCTGCTCCCCCAAGGAAACTTTTATCATTTTAAAAGATTTACTTAAAGTCCCAGACCCTGCACCAAAGAATCTGCCAGACCTCAAGGAAGCTGAAGAGAAATGCCTTAAACTGGCCAAATTCTTTGAGGAGAAGATTCAGAAAATTCTTGCCTCTCTTCCCCCTGTCGACCTCAGCATTTCTGAGAAAGACTGCTTTAACTCAAACCCTTAAAGACAACGGGGCGACCTCTCACCCCGTTTCTGGACGCACTGCGATGAATACGTGCATACCAATAATGCAATACGTTAAGCCAAGTTTACTCCAAAACGTATTCAAAGTTCATCACGGTATCCAAGATTTTTCCATAGTCACTTATGAGACGTCTTACTTTCAGCACTGTAACCTCAAACGCTGAATAAATTTTGGAGTAAACTTGGCTTAACGTATTGCATTATTGGTATGCACGTATTCATCGCAGTGCGTCCAGAAACGGGGTGAGGGGTTGCCCTGTTGTCTTTAATGTTTTTCATATACGTGGCTTCGGGCAGACCACGATTCTGGGCCAGCACGCGAACAAACGCAAGACTGAGAAACTTTTGAAAAACCGGTGTGCACTCTGTCACTCTTTTTTGGATTAACTCAAACCCTACCATTCCCCATCTAAACTCTCTCGGACCAGTTACTATTGAAGAGGTATCTACTACGCTAGACACTATCAAAAGCGGATCCCCCAGGGACCCGGTCCCCCTACGCATCCTTAAGAAAGTGGCCTCCACCATCGCCCCTCCACTCACTCACCTCATTAACACCTCACTGCTTCAGGGAAAAGTTCCCCACAGCTGGAAGGCGGCCGTCGTCAAGGCGCTCCTTAAAAAACCTTCTATGGATCCTTCGGATATGACCAACTACAGGCCAATCTCTCTCCTCCATGGAACCAGTAAAATTGCTGAAAAACTAGTTAATAAAAAGCTCTCGCTGTATCTGGAGACCAACAATCTGCTCAGAAGCTCGCAAACTGGATTCCGCCCAGGGCAGGGCACCGACATCGCCCTACTTGCAGCAGTGGAGGAGGCCAGAGCCCTCTTGGACGCAGGAGGATCAGTGGCAGTGATCCTCCTGGATCTCAGTGCGGCCTTCGACACCGTCAACCATCGGGTCTTAATCCAACGACTCAAGAACATCGGTGTCGAGGGCACTGCTCTGACTTGGTTCAAATCTTTCCTTGGCCACCGCTCCTTTCAGGTCTGGGAGAATGACACCCGCTCCCCCGTAACCCCCCTCCAATGTGGTGTGCCCCAGGGTTCAACTCTGAGCCCGACATTATTCAATGTCTATATGTCCCCATTGGAGGAGGTTGTCACACCGTTCGGAGTAAAAATCATCAGCTATGCTGATGACACTCAATTAGTGGTGTCCCTATCCCACCCAAACCAAGAACCTTCGGACCTCTACAACTGTCTTGCAGAAATTCAAGGATGGATGAATACTTCGTCATTGAAACTTAACGGTTCAAAGACAGATATTCTCCTCCTTGGTCAGAAGGGGTTTCCCCTCCTTCAGACCATCTGGCCCCCCTGTTTAGGTGAACCCCCAGCCCCCAAGTCTGAGATAAAGAGCCTGGGAATTTGGCTTGAAAAAGACTTGTCTTTTAAGACCCAAGCCAAAAAAATCGCTGGGACATGCTTCGGGCTTCTTAAATTTATCAGGAAGATTTTGCCCCTACTTCCTCCTGTCTCCCAGAAACTGTTAATCCAAGGCCTTATTCTATCAAGGCTGGATTACAGCAAGGCCATCTATCTGGACGCTCCCGAGGCCACCCTTAATAAACTGCAGAATATCCAGAACGCTGCGGCCCGGATTCTCACCAATACCCCGGCTAGATCCTCGGCCAAACCAGCCCTGAAACATCTCCACTGGCTCCCAGTGAGAGAGAGAGAGTTAAGTTTAAAGCTCTCTGCCTGTCACACAAACTCCTACAGGACAAAGGCCCCCCTATCCTAAAAAAATTCATCAGACCCTACAAAGCTTCTAGATCTCTCCGGTCTGACCATGAATACCTCATCAATATCCCCAGAGTGAAGAGGGCACGCACTGGCGGACGGCGCTTCTCTGTCAACACAGCCCGCCTCTGGAACTCCCTCCCCCGTGACCTTAGGACAGAACTAGAATATCTCCGATTCAGGAAACGGCTAAAAACTTACCTGTTTCCCTGATTTTCTTTTCCTCTTCGCTCCCCCCCTGTTTTCCTCTGGTTGTCCGGATCTTAGCGCTGGGATACTTATGGTTTACTACGCGCTTTACAAAACCTACTAATAATAATACTATGCTAAAAAAGAGAAACATCAACTTGCAAAAATACTGTTTAGTAATACATTTCATTAACACAAACAAGAAATATTGTTTTAAAATATAAAACTATTTTATTCAAGCATTATAATAAATATGGTAAAATAGGAACTTTGTTCATCACAAGATGTGTCCTAGCAAAATGTAATACATTTGTTAAACCGGAAAATTCTGCAGTTATGACGAATATTTCTAAGCACGTCACATTAAGGTCAAAATTCCCTTTTGCACATTTCAGCATTGTGGAATTCCCTTCTAGTTAAAAAAATATCCTGCATTTAAGACGTTTCTGCACCCTATACTAATAACTGTCTGCATAGTGCAGGTTGCACATTAAAACGTGTTTGATTTCATTTTGAAATTTTACATTAATCATTGCACACACAGCTGTTCTTTTAAATCATTTGTATCTTAATCCGTTCGCTTCTGCACTACCAGGCTTCTTTTCCTGCTTTTGCTCCTGGTGGCCAGCTATTCCCACTGGGAGCATATATTTCAAGCCTCCTGGAGTCTAAAATTTTTATAGTACTTTGAGAACCTGATTTTTAATGCACTCTCTCCTTACGCCGGACCTGCATACTGTCTGTGCACCTTGCACCTCTCCTAGACCCAGGGTCTTCATTAGCAGCATCCCCAAAGGCTCTCCCTATCTTCACCTTCCAGGTCCTAGTGCCTCCTTTAGCCACTTACACAGCACCTGGGCAGTGGAAGTCAGGACCTCCTCTTTTCTGCAGGTCGCAATCCTCCAGCACCAGTCCACAGAAGATCTAGGGTAACCCTCCAGGGTCCCCTCCAGCAAATCCGTCCCTCATCTGTCCACCAGGGGGTACAGAGAGGGGTAGCACCATTGGCTTTGGAGAAATAAATCCTAATCCTTGGGTGCCAACTGAAGTCAGAAGTACTTGAATCTAATCTCCCATGAGGAGTCAGGTGTCTTATCTCTTCCAACTGGGTTTTCCACCGGCGTGCTTCCCCCAGGTCCAGACTTCTTAAAAGTCTCTCTCGTGTGCAGGGGTTTTTAAGTGGGAGTCAAAATGTTAAGAAGCAAAGCACCTCTGCCCAGTCCTACAGTGACCCATCATCATTGCACCTGTACTCCAACACTGCACAGTATTTCGGGAATTGCAAAGATAGCACTGTCAAGTCGTCTGTTGAAAGACCTTCTCTGGGAGGCTAAGCCTTGCCCATAACTGCCACAGATTCCTGGTTCCTTACATCCTGTAACTGGCTTCAGAGGTCTGGCAACCCTCCTTTGTTTTTGGGGGGTGGGGGGTTTGATCCTTTCCAGTTAAGTACAGTGTGAAAAGTAATTAACACCTACAGATTTCGACCCCACCCTTTTCTTTCTCAGGAGCAAGCCTAATAATTGGTTAATGGCCCTATTTTGTAGGGGTTGTGTTTGCGTCTCCAGCGGATCATTAGAGTAAGTCCCAGTGCTTCATTTGTAAAATATGAAGTGCAGGTGCTCAAATGTTTGTCGGAGGCCACACCTACTTTTCTCTGGCTCCACCCACTCCCTCCACGGGCCCCACCCACTTACTATATTAGCTCCACCCACATCTTCAACTGGCACTGCTAAAAGTCAGATGTAATATATACCTGATCCGAATTTCAGCAAGGGAGCCTTCCTCATAGTAAGGTTTTGATAGGAGATTCCCCTGCCCTGTGAACAGTGTAAGGTGTAAGAGCACTTTGCATCATTCACACATTGCATAGATACAATCCTACGTGTGTAAATCAGTATATAGGAAATGTTACACCAGGCAGGACTACAAGGTATAGGAGTCACATGTCACCCATGATTGTCATTGTAGGCAATATAGTTTAAGAGTTCGAAGTCTGGAAAAGCGCAAATTCAGAATTTAAAACATAACAGCATTGTTGGGGGTTCTCTTCAATAAGAATTGGTTTCTACCCAAATTAACCCTTTTTGCAAGATTAGGATAATGAAAGATTGGGCAAAAAAACACATAGCTCTAATATATAACTTGCCGTTTGCATGCAGCTCTTTGATGACAGACTTGTTAATAGCTTGCTGTTCTATGATAGGATTTTAACTTACAAACTGCAAGTAACAAAAGGATCTCTCTGACAGAAGCAGTAACATACACTGACCTATGTTACATTATATGCAATTTTTGATCTGCATGGTAAACGTTCTTTGCAGCAGGTATATAACCCTTTACTACCTTTCAAGCATTCACAACTTCCCCTAGACAAAACTCCTGTCTCTCTCCAGGTCCAGGAAGACGAATAATCACCAGAGTTATCTTGACATTTTAATTTATGCCTGATTATGCTCAGAACTGGGCCCTGCTGCCAGGTCCTGTCTGCCACTTCACCCCTGAAGGCCTGGACGTGAATGGCCACGATTCCGAATCGGACGGTGGTGGTGGTGAGCCTGAGGCAGTGCGGGTATGCTGGGGTGTGTGTGGCAAAGCACCGAATGTGCACGCAATTGCAATGTGAAAAAAATCTGCGCACGCTGCTTGCCGTGCACAGCCCCAACCCCCGCAGATTTGCTGAACCGAAACTGATTCCATGATCCAGGCAGCCTGGGCCGGCCCGCAACTGTGCAACATGACATCATCAAACTAAGTGCCGCGGACCCGCGGCCACTCATCATCACACACTGCATAAATCAATATAAAAACATATAATCACGGCGCCTGCCAGGCCCTGCCTCACCTGCACAGCTTTATTTTAAACTCATGATGATTAGGCCGCCCGCCGCCGCCGGACTACCCCAGGCCATGCCTCACCTGGTGGCGCTTAACTCTATGTAGTGCACAGTCCAGAGCAGTAGTCTACTCCACCGCCGAGTCCACTGACCTCAATGCAGCCAACGTCGTCGAGGTCCCGCTACTTTGAACGGCGGCTGGCTGGTCACGATGACTCGGACGGTGTGGTGGTGAGCCTGAGGCAGTGCAGGTATGCTGGGGTGTGGCAAAGCATCTAATGCGCGCGCATTGCAATGTGAAAAAGTATGCGCACACTGCTTGCTGCGCCCAGCCCCCACAGATTTGCTGAGCCTGGCCCTGAACCGAAACTGAATCCATCCCAGTAGTACTGTAGTACTGACCCATCCAGGCAGCACTGCCGGGCCGGCCCGCAACTGCGCAACATTCACTACTGGCAACATCTGATCAAACTAAGGGCCACGGCCACTCATCGTCAGACCAATCAACATTAAAAAAAAACGTAATCACGGCGCCTGCCAGGCCCTGCCCTGCCTCACCTGCACAGCTTTATTTTTTATATCATTAATCATGATTAGGCCGCCGGCCTACCCCAGGCCATGCCTCGCCCTCACCTGGATCGCCGGCGCCGTTGGAGTTCAACCACCAGTGTGGCGCCGTTGGAGTTCAACCACCATTGTGGATACACGGTGGTGATACGCGGCCGTGCAGGTATGCTGGGGCGTGCCGTAGCAAAATTAAAGCAGCGAATGCGCACGCATTCAACTGCAAAATCTGCACACGCTTCGCTGCCTCTGCTGCGCACAGCCCCAACCCCCGCAGAAGAAGACCAGCCCAGGCAAAGCCCTGCCCAACTCAGTGTCCCGCCCACCACTGGGCCGGCAACACTGATCCGCGGCCGGCGGATTGAGTCTAGTCTTGTGAGTTGTGAAAGAGACGAGTGAGAATGAGAATCGGAGTCATGTCACCATACAGTTAAGTTCTTCACCATGATCATCAGTCCTGTCATGAACAACACAACCAGTACACGGTAAAGTGACAACAGCACTTACGGACGTATAGCAGCACACGCTCTCTGTGCCAGTGCCACTAATTGTCAATTACTGACGTGCACTAAATGCGTAACTGTAGACCCAGCCCTGATAATTAAGTGCCGGTGCTAAGCACCGGCAAGCACCGGCACAAATTAAGCTCTGCTCAGTCCAACAGAGTGATTCAAGGGCCCGAATTTCATTAGGAGCTAAGTTGGAGAAAAGTGATAAATCGTGAAGTACCACAAGGAGTGCACATAGGGGGGAAATAATGTCTGTCTGCACTCAGTATCCTGATTTGGTATAATATTCGTGTGTCAACTGAATCTATAGGTCTAACTATGGCGAACCTGTAGTTTGGTGCAGATTTCACCCTTTTTTAGTAATCACTACAGATACTCACACTGTTAATGCCAACTCACCTTGTAAGTCCATGATCGAGGTAGTCAAAATAGTGAAAAATACAGGTGAATCAAATATGGCAGAACCCATTTCTCACACCATTCAGTCATGGTGGTCATCCTATTGTCTACATTGTGTTTTTGACCAAGTCGTCATGGATGCTATTTAGACCGGGCCTTTTTGGTCTTTTGCTTCTTGTTGTTTTGGTGTATAAGCTGGCTTGGCTATCTCTAGCATTGCATAATTGAAACCAGTCTGTTTCTTGAGTCACCGATTTGGACATGCCTGTGTCTTTCTGTAAGCTCCAAGCCTGCAAGCTCTAGTGCTAATTTTACAAGTACAAATTGTGGTGGGTTCAGTTCTTCATGCTACTGCCTTGTAGAATTCACTGCATTAACCCTAGACTGATAGCTTTCATCCTAAATATTCAGCTGCAAGTATTGGTCCTTCATTCAGAAGGTTTTTATGCCTGTAGTCTCTTTCCTTTGTGGGAGTGTTGGCACTAATTTCCAACGGGTGTTCTACAGCATTTTGTGCTTTCAGTGGAAAAGACAATGCGACCTCCAGAAGGAGTTATCTTTACCTAATCTTTTGGAAAGAGGTGAAGAATCATGCCTCAAAGTCTGCCCTTGCCAGTGTGCTATTTATCAATGTGCCATCCCTTATCAATTCAAGCATTAGTCTCCCCCTTCTCACCGGCAAAAACACACCAGATTTGCACATGTGGAAATTCGATGGATTGTTTGCCTAAGCCATCAATCTAAATTTCTGGGAATGGTGAAGCCAATATATACCAATCTTCATCCCTTATGGCAAGTCTTTCCTTTAGATAGTCTTCAAATTGGAAGAGGAATGCAAAAGGTGAGAAGGTCTGACACTTTCAAATGCCACATACAATGGGCAAAATATAGGAATTATATCGTTGAGAATGGTTATTGGATTCAATTTCGCACTAGCATAGTCCTCTCCTGTGCGCCTGCAGCATTCCACTCTAAAGGTAGAAAAGATAAAAAAATAAAAGGTGTAAGACTGGTTGAGGAGGCCACCCTGGTTAACCTGTGACACAACATGCACTTTTAATATAGGCTAACAAGAAGTGGCAGTTTTGATGAGCCTTGGAGCACATTTTTCAAGTCTGTTGTCGTTGGTCACTGCAGAGGGACCCACTCCCACAAAAGAGGGATTGACTTCCGGTGAGATTCATAGGAGTTTTAATGTTACATGATAGTGGACAGTGTGGAACACCACCAATAGACTTTAGATAGTAGGTGACAATGAAGTAAGCGTTAATCACGATTGAAGAAAAAAAACACTCATTTGCTTTCTTATGTTTGAATAAACATTTTTCTACATCCTCTACTCAGACGCAAAAGATAGCAGAGCTGTTCTAAGGTGTAAAAGGCTCTACGGTGGTATTGGTTGTAGGTTAACGGCACCACAGAGAATATTTACATATGTAGTGTTCTGAATTCCTTCTTCGACGGTGCTAAAAGGTAGGAAGAACCACCGGACTTCCCAAAATTATGGGCAAAGGCCCTCTACAATAGAAATCAATCCTTAGCACACGTTTTCGATTAAATATTGCTGGTAAGTATAGCGTGTTTACACATATAAACATATACACATAACAGAAATTAGTCTTTCTTCTTCTTATTTGTTTTTTTATTTGTATGCGACTCTCCTTAGTCAGTCTTTAGCAGCCACAAGCCAACACGTGTTTCGTCACTTGAAGGGAAAGTAGTCCCGCGACTTTTTCAAGGCTGTGTTACATGGAAATAAAGTAAAGAAACAAAGAAATAGTATATGTACTTAGTATGTCTGAGTACTATAAGCAGAAAAATCCACAGCACCCAAGTGATGGGAAACTCCATAAAAGGTGTAGATACTATTAATATCTAGTTTGAAACAATGTATCATTGGTGAGAATAAACAGATAAGAACACACGTTGAATCTCCGTGAACAACACAGTAGGTCTATGATCCTAATAGAGATGGAGAGAGCTGGTAGCAGTAATTGTGGTGTGAGGAGTCGAACTATAGCCATCGTTATGTGGTGATGAATAGTGAGTCATTGGTAGTAGCAATAGCAAGTGAAGTGCCACGTTTTATCAGTGTTCTAACGGTCAAAGTGGGTGATTAAATGGCTAGGGTCGGGTGAAGCATTCCTGCTCGGTGTTCGTGTAATCACCGTGATTGATGCAAAAACGTTTACAATATATCTACCTATTTTCAGATTAGAAGTAGCATCTGAAAAACAAAGTTGAAAAGGCGTCAGATGAACTGCTGTATGTGTCATCTGTTATAGATAAGTGGTATTATTTGCTAAAAGAAAACCTAAGCGGTGATACTTCCAAACCGCAGATTGTTTCCGTGGTGGCGGCGTCACTTTTATCAAAAATTTCGTTATCTTCTCTCAGTGCTGAAAAGTATATAAATGGGGTCCCAATTAGAAAGTTTTTGGTAGCTTAACTATGTAAATAGAATAAAACTTAAATTGGCCAATATCTCGCAATTTGAAATGCCTATTGCTAATGGGGGAAGGTAGTAGAGTAATCACACCCTCAATATAAAGAGTTCAAAGCGGTGGCATGTAAAAAATATACCGCTCTATTAACTACGTCCCAACTTAGTATTTCACTTAATTATACTGTCCGAAGGTATTTGCTATGCGGTCCCCATTACGTAAAACGGCTCAGGTCTCCCTTTTTAAAATGTATAATGTGACTCCCATCGATGGTATAATTTAGAAAAAGCCCCAAGCCGTAACGACTCTGTTCTCCATTACAGATTACGTTTAGTGACTTCAACCTTACGTGAAGTCAAGATATCGTTTAGCAAAGTGCTCACCTTATTCCACTGTAGTGCAAGTGTCTGCGTGACGCCTGTTGATAGTATCCGGAGTCGAGTGCGCTCATTCGCGTTAGTTACTGTTCTAAGGTGTACCTGCCTTGAGTTCTGGCCAAGAGTGCCACACCTGGTGTTTGGAAATGGAACTCCTTCCCAATCTTTATTCATTCTACTAGCCCCCCTCTTCTCAATCTTTTCAAGTAGTTTAACATTGCCCGATAGATTACATTCTCTTAGTGGGGTTGGAAGTGTAGCACAGCTGTGAGACAGCTCTGAATGCTGGTAAACAGGGTGGGCTTGTCTTTCTTTGGTAAGCAACTGTAAGTGCTAATGTATTTTGCTTTCCTCTAAAGGGACAACTGCACAAAAGTTGATCATTTGGCCAATAGAGTAAAAATTAAGGAGGATGGAATTCCCAACAGCCTCTTCAAATCTCACACGTCACATTGTCGCTATTGTGACGGCAATCTTTTGCAAGATGCTGTTACTACTTGATGTAAGCCCACAATACAAGTGGTTTTTTTTAGCATAAAATCAGATAATAAATGGTAACGCCAGTTAATCACACTGTTTTTCAAGGTTCCTTCAGTTTGTTAAAAAAAAAAATGGAGTGGTGTTTTTATTTGACATAGCACCTGGAGCATAAATGCTGAAAGGAAGTTTCGTCAAATAACACATCAGACTATTGATAGTAGTTTGTTGCAGAAACCAGGAAAGTAGGGCAGGGGTAGATGAGTGAAGACAGAGCAGTAATAGAGTGGTCCTATGAGCGAACATGATGTTGCAGATCAACCTAAGGAGATTCTGTATCTTTCTTGCACTAAACCTGGGATTACTAGTGTACTTGGGGGAAATCTCGTGTATTATTCAGCAGCAGCTCCTCCGCTAAGGCGGGGAAGCGCCTGCGCCACTGCTCTCCGAGCAGTGCAAAAAGGGAAAATACAATGATAATAACACAAAGTTCTTCTCATTGTATTTGTCCGTACTGGCTCTGTTTCTTTTTATTTTAGGAGTGGGACTGGGCTGGGCTATCCCACGTAAAAGCCCTGGCAATCTTTTTCTCACCTTTCCAAAGCAACTTTATTTCGCCCTTTTCCACTTAAGTATCCACCACACATTGTTTCATTTGCTTCCTTACACATACTTGTCACTCTTCCTAGCAGATGCTTGCTCCGCGTCCATTCATGCTCGATTTCCTTCCTCCATACATCCCTGGGCTTTACATGGTACAGGCCTGTCTGCCTCATAGGAAGAGGAATGGAACCAACCCTGTGACAGAATGTGGAGAAAACCTACATGGCTCTCTTTGCCATTCAAAGGCTGCACCTCCGCTTCAGACTCTGGAGGCTGTGGAGTGGTCTTTACATGTACCGTGCCCCAGGACTGCCTTGTTTGTCAGCAAACCCTTCCTGCAACATGCCACTTCAATAACCTTTTGTTGAAATATCAGCAGTCACTTGGAGCGCTGTCACTTGGAATAAAGTGACAGATGAAGCTATTTCTGATAAACATGATCTCAGAGGTCAAACAAGGTCGGAGGGCAACCTACCCCCGGACTGCACTCTAGGTGACAGAAGTACAGCGGTGTTAGCTATCACCAGTGCAACAGGTGCAGTGGCACCAGGGCTAGGCTCAGAGAGCCCTTTGCACCCAATTTAAGTATTTTCACTACTCAGCATTGTAATTGGGTGGGGTCATTTTTATTCGTTCATTAGGGCTTCTGGCACCGTTGCTTCACCAGTACAGAAGTGATGACTAGTGTATCTCTAGAGCCAGAAACCTTTGACGTGACTGAAAGGCAGCACAATAGCACTATATAAAACGAACGTAAATACCTAAATAAGTAGATAAATATATAGTGCAATCACATACTGTGGGGTTGCCTCAACTCACAAAAAAATCATCTATTATTTAAAAACCCAATTCTCTTCCAAGGCCGTCATGACAGTTGGGCGTCTTCAACACCATGGTGCTACTCATGGTTGTATGGCAACGCAACGCATACCTTTATCATGCAGCCTTTACCACACAGATGCCTTTACAACATGTGGTAAATATAATGAGATAAGTAAAACCCCGATATGTAATTATATATCCCAGTGTTAGTAGCAACAGGGTAGTTATCATTATTACCAAGTTTCAATGGGAAAAGCATTTTTGTTTTACTAATAATTTAGCGCCGTTTGGTGAATTTTGATTAAACTTAAAAAAAAAAAAATTCTTATCCACTACAGTTTCTGTCTGTTTAGGCGAGATCATCAAGAAAGGGCTGAGGAAAAAAAGGGGGGGAGGGGGTCAGAAACGCATTAATGGCCCGGCGGCCGCAACCCCCTGGGCCGGCTCACTAGCTATGTCCCGGGGGAGCCCATCCCCTGCACTTAGCGGTTTACCTGCCCGCACGTACGCTTAAACCCGTTTATACAGCAATGTGTACAAAAGAAGCTTGGATGATATCATCAGTGATGTCAACAATTATATATTTTGAAATATGTGATTTCATAAATCATGTCATAGAATGTCATGAGTGATGTAATATCTGAGGTCATAAACAGTGCATGACAGAGGGATCCTCCTGGGCCAAAAACAAACACAAAATATGCAATAATGGCTGTGATTCTGGGAGACGCCAGCGGGATCCTCAAAAACAAAATGGCGTCAGGGGCCAATTTGTTTAATTAATGAGATGGCGTGCACACAGCCCCCATCCCCTCGCCTTTGCAGGGCCTGGGGAGCCCACCATGGGGGCCGATATTATTGTATATAGAGAATCTGAATGCACACCCCCCTTCCCCTAGCCTTTACAGGCCCCGGGGAGCCGATTCCGGGGCGGACATGTGTCAAAAAGGGGAGGGGGCCTGTGGTATTCTGTATTCATTACCAAAGTTCTGTATCTAGGGGATGAAGTACTGCTCTGTAACACGTGCATCATCCCTGGAATGTTATTATTGGACTTGCTTGGGTGGATAGTTGGAAGCCCTCGCTGAATTGAGGCAGACACTGTGGAATGGGTCTCCCGATAACCTCTTATTTGAATAAAGAAGATCCTTACAATTCTACGTTATGGTGTGCCTTTCTTCAAAGTAACAGTGGTGACGAGTGGGTACAACCCCCTACAGCAGAGGTCTTCAAACTGTGAGGCGTGCCTAGGGGTCCGTGACTGTATTCCCAGGGGGCGAAAGTGCCTCAGCAAAGAAGTGTAAATTAAGATCGCCTGGAAGTGTGGCCTTCTTTATTTGGCACATTTCCTGGCCGCTTTAATTTACAAAGAGATTTGAGTATAAAGTATAGAAACCCCGTGCTTTGGGGGCTGGGGTTATTGAGTGTGGTGGCAGGGTCAAAGAAGTGGCTAAGAAGATCAAACTATTCTGTAAGGAGTTTGTTAATTTATATGCAGTTACAAAGGCAAAAAAGTAACCCACACACAATGAAATAAAAAATAAATGCAAGTTAAACATCCTGTTATTCTGGGCAAATCACTTTCTCTCCTGTGCCTGCAAATGAATATGACCTTATGTAATGTAATTTGTGCTCCTGTAAAGCCATGCAACATCTCGGGTCAAATTTGCACTATATAAAATAACCAAAAAAATAAAATAATCTTATTGTGCCAAATGTGTCATCTCAGTTGGTTATTGTGATCACTGTAGATGTTTGTATATATGTGTGTGTGTGTGCGAGACCAGACAAGCACAGAATTGTATCCTAGTTGGCGCAGTGTGGAATATTGACTTATGTATTTATAGTGCTATCAAATCCCAACCTGTGACAAAAAGTACTGTGAAACTGGTAGTCCATATTAAATTGTAAAGACCGAGGAGAAACACAAAACAAGATCCATGAGTAGTGTCAAAGATGTGGCCCTGAAGAGGGGTCACTATGTGGGGGCTCATTTTTTCATTCACAAATGAACAGAGACAACTTCCTCAGAGAGGTGCCCCCTAGGATGGGTGAGATATATAGGAACATCACAATCATTAGTGTAACGGGTACTGAGGCATGGGTGTAAGTGACCACTGCCCCACAATTATGTCTACCTTACTATGAAAAAGGGGCTGTGGGGCATTGTCCTTGCTAGCGTTAGAACCAGGGCACCCTTGCAGCTTCTTTTTTTTTTTTTTAACACTCAAGGGCAGAAAGTATCCTTGGTGCTACAGGTAGAGTGGCACCAGGGCTCCATGGCATAAGGAGCCAAGTAAACCCCAATCCTTGGCCTGCATTAGGGCCCAATGCTCACTTGCTATGTTGGTGTTGCTTTCTGCCTCAGAGTAATTACTCAAGAGAGGGGAAAATTGAAGCAGAAGAGGCACCTCAGTTTAGCCTCTGAGAGATGGCATGGAGAGGTGTGTGGCAAAATGGGAGCACTGTTTTTTTTTTTTTTTTACAAATGGCAAAGGAGGTAGCCCTCTTTGCATGGAAGAAGCTACCATTAATGAAGTAGGTGCAACCGTCCAGGGTTCTGAGGGGCACACTGCATCAGAGTTATGACTTTCACTTTAAAACGGGGTCATGGGGACTTCTTGTCATATGTAGCACTAGGGCACCCTTGCGGAAAAATGAAGGGTTATCATTAGGGGGCTTCTGTTTTTTCTTGAAAGCGACAGAGAGCCTGTTGCAAGGTTGGCATGATGGTCAAGCAAGGTGGGGAAGAGGTGAAAGTGGCAGAGGTGATAGCCTGCTACTCAGGGCCTTAGTTATCATTGGTGCAGCAGATGCAGGTGCATTGGGGCCTAGAAGTGCGAAGGACTCACAACACCCCAATTATGGGGAGCAGTATTTTTGGGTCAGTTAGTGGTTTTGTTCGATGTGTTTGCTGTTTTAGAAGTCTCACATTCACTGTGGACTATGGACTACAGAAAAAGTACCACTGAAATGATCTCATAAGTCTCAATCAATCAATTAGGTGTTTGTTGAGTGCGACTACTCACCTGTAAGGGTCTCAAGGCGCTGGGTGTGGAGGGGGGGGGGGGTGGTGGTGCAGGTTCCAGTCCATCAAGGAGGTGGTCTGTCGAAGAGCCAGGTTTTGAGGTTTCTTGCGAAGATGGGGAGCGATGTCTGTCTGAGGTGGAGCAGAAGGGTGTTCCAGGCTCTGGCCACGAGGAAGGAGAAGGAGCAGCCTCTCGATCTGGTCTTTCTGGTGCGGGGAACCACAGCATAGGAGAGTTGGGCTGATCGTAGGGTCCTTTGGGGTGCGTGGAATTTGAGTCGGCTGTTCAGGTATGCTAGTCTGGTGTCGTGGCGGGCCTTGTGTGCATGGGTGAGCATCTTGAAGGTGACTCTAGCTTCGATGGGGAGCCAGTGGAGTTTGCGCAGGTGCTAGGAGATGTGGCAGTGTCTTGGCAGGTTGACGACCAGTATTGCGGCAGCGTTCTGGATGTTCTGTAGCTTGCGGTTGAGGTTTTTGTTTATTCCGGCGAAGAGTGCATTGCCGTAGTAGAGTCTGCTGGTGACCAGGGCTTGAGTGACGGTCTTTCTGTGTTCGAGGGGGATCCATTTGAATGTCTTATGTAGGAAGCGGAGGGTGTGGAAGCAGGAGGACGAGACTGAGTTGATCTGGCGGTTCATTTTGAGCTCGGAGTCCAGGATGATTCCCAGGTTGCGTGCGTCGTCCGTGGGGGTGAGCGGGCTTCCGAGGGCTGGGGGGCACCAGGTGTCGTTCCAGGTGTCAGGGTTTGGGCCCTTGATGAGTACTTCTGTTTTGTTGGTGTTTAGTTGTAGGCAGCTGTTTTCATCCATTTGGCGACTGCTTCCATGCCTTCTTGAAAGTTGTGTCTGGCAGTGTTGGGTTCGTTGGCTAGGGAGAGGATGAGTTGGGTGTCGTCTGCGTATGACACAATGTTGAGTCCGTAGGTTCTGACGATGGGGGCGAGCGGAGCCATGTAGACGTTGAGCGTAGGGCTGAGGGAGGACCCCTGGGGGACTCTGCAGGTGGTTGGTGTAAGGTCCGAGAGGAAAGGGGGGAGTCTGACCCTCTGCGTTCTGCCGGAGAGAAAGGAGCGGATATAGTTGAGGGCCTTGTCCTGGATTCCTGCGTATTAGTGTGTGGTGAGACACTGTATCGAACGCCGCTGAGAGGTCGAAGAGGATGAGGACTACTGTTTCCCCCTTGTCCAGTAGGGAGCGGATGTCATCTGTAGCGGCGAGGAGGGCGGTTTCCGTACTGTGTTTTTTTCTGAAGCCGGATTGGGAGGAGTCGAGGATGTAGTGCTCTTCGATGAATGTGGCGAGTTGGCTGTTGATGGCTTTCTCAATGACATTTGCTGGGAACGGGAGCAGGGAGATAGGTCTGTCGTTTTTTAGGTCAGTGGGGTAGCCGAGGGCTTCTTCAGGAGGGGATTGACCTCGGCGTGTTTCCAGACGTCGGGGAACGAGGTGGTCGCCAGGGAGCGGTTGATGGTGTGGCAGAGCATGGGTGCGATGATGTCGGCGGCTCTGTTTTTTTAACATATTTTTATTGATTTTCACAACTGTACAAGACTCATAACCAGTGGTTCCTAGCTTATACATTGCATTGTAAATAAAAGAAAAGCAAACAATAAATTCTCCCACCCTCCCACCACCCCTCCCCGGACTTAGTCTCACATTTTTATACATGCCCATTGGTCGACAGCACAATAAAAAACAGTTAAACACAATGGCACATTTACATTCCTCGTCCTGAACAATATACATAGAGTTTATACTATCCCAGGCTGTATTCTTCCTAGTGCTATGAATGAGCCTATATTCTCTCTGGCAGCATGCAGTAGCGTATCCCGATCTTTATAATTTAGTATCCGCGATATAAGCGGCCTAGACAGCGCCCCAGGGAGGGGGGGGCCTAGTTGGAACTCTGTGAGCTCGTTCTACGCTATAGTGTTCTGTGAGGCCCACCGTTGCCACCCGCTCCCGCAGCCATTGTTCGACAAATTGGGTGGGATTGGATCCCTTGCTCCTCGCCGGAATTCCCAGTATACGGACATTATTGCGCCTAGATCTCCCTTCCGCATCATCCATCCTGTCCTGTAGTCCCTTCAATTGACACTGTAGTTTTTCTGTTTGAGGTTCCTGGGGTATTTGGTCATACAGGGCTATTTTATTAGATTTGACCTTGTCCGCCAGTTTCGTGTGATCCGCTTTCAGTAAGTTGAAACTGGTAGTCAGTGTACCAATTTGAGCTTCAATGGCGGTACGGGAGGCTCGTATTTCCTTTAAAATCAAATCCAGTTTTTCGTCATTTCTAATGGGCTCCGTAGGCGGAATCACATCCAGGTCTGGGCTATGCATCTGGGTGTCCTGTACCGTGTCACGTGGGCTGTCCGAGGGTAGGGGATCTGGTTGTTTGGCCTTGAGAAGGACCCGGGGTAGGCGACGCCGTCGTGTGCACACTGTAACACCACCCGCCGGACACAAGCGGGCGGCCCCACAGCGCTCCCAAGCTGCCTCTCTGCGTGCGCCAAGTCTGTCAATCTTAGGACCACCTTACTTCCGCCTCACCACGTTGTACAGTTCCCACTGCAGGTCAACCCCTGAACCACAGGTATCAAATAGTGTCCACTCCGCAATATTCTCTGTGTGGTGGGGGCAGGGGTCTGTGGGGACCCTCGGAGTGGATTGGCTTCATATTCTTCAGTGTGTCTACGGTGGTGAGGGCTGTCCAGTTGTCAATCGCTGGCTTCAGGGTGTTGGGGGTGGTTGGTGAGGGTTCAGTGTGTTGGTTGTCTTCATCAAAGTTGTCGTAAATGCTCTTGATTTTGTGGTGGAAAAAGGTGCTGGGTTTGTCGCAGAGGTCTTGTGAGGGAGGAATGTCAGTAGACTCGGTGGTGGGTTGGGCGAACTCCTTGATGATGTTGAAGAGTTCTTTGCTGTTGTGCGCGTATGTGGAGATTCTGTCTTCAATCGCTTTTTTCCTCGTTTTTCTGATGAGTTGGTGGCGGGCGTTGGTGGCGGCTCTGAAATTGTTTTGGGCTTCTGTGAATTTGGTGTTCTTCCATGCCTTTTCGAGGCGGCGGTAAACCATCTGGCTTTCTTGGCGTGGGTGTTGCTGTTTTTCTTGAGGGGGGGCTATGGTAGTGGCGCTTTTGGAGATCCATCTGTGAGGGATTCGGGCTGCGGTGTTGGGGTCGTTGTTTTCCGCGATGGTTGGGGTGGAGTTGCTGACTGAGGAGGTGAGCTGGTCGTCGGTGATTCTATTCCAGTTTCTTCGTGGGAGCAGGTGCTGGTGTCTGTGGATGGTGGGTGTTCTGAAGGTGAAGTGGATGCATTGATGGTCAGTCCATGGGAGTTTGGTGGTGTGGCTGAAGGTGATGGAGTTTCCTGTTGTTTAGAGGGGGTCGAGGGTGTGTTCTGCTGAGTGCGTTGGTTTGGTCATGATCTGGCGGAGTCCAATGTTGTGGAGGTTGTCCAGGAGGGATGTGGTGTTGGGGTCCAGTTGGTTGTCAAGGTGGAAGTTGAGGTCTCCCAGCAGGGTGTAGTTGGTTGATGCGAGGGCATGCGGGGAGATGATGTCCGTGATGGAGTTGGCGAAAGGTCCGCGGGGTCGGTAGATGAGGGCTCCTCGGAGGGTGATGGTAGGGCTGGCCAGTATCTTGAAGTGAAGGTGTTCCATCAGGTCTGTGGGCTCGTCGGGGAGTGTGCTCAGGTGGAGGGTGGATTTGTGGACGATGGCAATTCCTCCTCCCGGGCGGGTGGGGCGGTCCTTCCTGGAGATCTTGTATCCTTGGGGATGGCGATGGCGATGTCTGGTCCCGAGGTGGTGTTGGTCCTTGTTTCGGTGAAGAACGCTATGTCGAGGAGGTCCCAGATTTCGGTGGCGTGTTTGTGGAGGGATCGGACGTTGAGGAGGATGCATTGCAAGGTCTTCGGTTCGGTTGTGTTCTTGTGGGCGGGTTGTGCTGGGTCTGTGTTCTTGGCGGTGCTGTAGGTGTGCCGGTGACGCTAGCTTGCAGTGAATGTTGTGGCCTGGGTTGAGTGTGTGGAGTGCCGCTGGGTCGTAGCGTTGGCAGTGCGGAGGTCTAGGGTTCCTGGCACTGGTCATGGTCGGGTTGCGGACGGGCACAGACGCGGCTTGCCTTTGGCGCGCCAGCGGTGCAGCTGCGCAGCGTCCACCATTAAGAGGGTTGGACAGCTGGGAGGTGGGAGCGGGGAGGGGAACTGGAATGGGCCGGTCGTGCAGGGGGGGAGGGGCCGCGGGGGCTGGGTTAAAACGGGCAGAAACGGGCTGAAAAAAAGAGGATAGAGTGGAATAGGGTAGAAAAAGTGCAAGAAAAGTGGAGGAAAAAGACAGAAGGGAATTGAAATGGGGAGATTGAAATTAGGGAAAAGCGAGTGAAAACGGAGGAAAGACACAGAAGGAGAGTGAAAGGGGGAGATTGAAATGAGGGGAAAACTAGTGAAACGCGAGTGAAAACAGAGGAAAGACACAGAAGGAGAGTGAAGGGGGAGATTGAAATGAGTGAAAACGGAGAGAAAAAGCGGAGCGAGAGAAAGGAGACAGAGGTCCACTGGACCACCAGGGATGAGGCGCAGGTAAAACCTGCGGTTTGAGGTGGGCCTCGAACACCAACACTCGAGAGTGCGGGGGCTCAAGGGAACGCTTTACTTAATGGTTGAGCTGCGAGGGAGGGAGAGCAATTTCACTGACAATGAGTCAGTGGTCTTACCCCCTGTGCTCAGCCCCATCATTACCACTCTCCCAATCCTACTTATAAAGTTTTGGAGTGGGGCCCAACTTCAAAACATCTTGCTTAGGGGGGCTCAAAGCAGAAAAGTTTGAAGACCTCTGCTCTACGGCATACTGACAGAATACTACCAATCATCGTCTCAAGTGGTAATGAAGGACGGGGGCCCTAATGCATCGGTTTTACAGCAAAAGCAGCGGAGAGGCAACTTTTGTGAGAGGAAGGCAGCAGAAGACAGGAAACCAAAACTTTTATTACAGCAGTTGCTAGGTTATATATGTACCTTTATCATACCGTGGCTGCAGCTGTTGGGTACGTGTGTGAGCGTCATTTGTTACTCCGCTCGAGCGTTCGCACACGGTGGCTCTCCTCCGACGTGCTGGAGGTGTCAGAGAGGAATCTCTACGTTTTGCGGAGGACGTGCTTGTCAGTGCTTCACACATACAGAGGTCATCTTGAATTGGGCGTTATTGCCTGGCTTGTGTGCCCCTTTGCTGTGATCCACACACAAGTTGGTGTGCTTCTCTTGCAACGTTAAGCTACATAACGCTGGGATACGCACACTAGTTGGCACGGGTTACAGTAGTATTTTGTTTTCTGTGACACGCACACATGATTCCTGCATCCCACGCATTGATTCAATTTTGCTGACATTCACATATGGGTAAGAAGCCCTCTTTAGCAGTGTAGTGCGCATCTAGCTTTCCATATCATCTCTGTGATACGCACGCACCATGTGTTCTGGCTTCTGCAGGTCGGAAAATGGGAGTAAGGAGTAGGTTTTTTAGCAGTGATTGGCTGGAACACGACTCACAAGGACCTGGTTTCCTTCAGGTGACTAGTGTTGGAGAACAGTTTTAGGGAGTATGTTTCATTTTGTGCGTATATTCATTGTTTGTGGGATACTTCAACAATGCAGCATGTTACAGCACCTCCACTTTTTCTAAGTTAACCTGGTGATCCAGTTATACCTTTGAGTAAGTGGAAGAAATTGTTCACCCATTATGCCAGGGTGTGTGGCACTTCTCTAAATATAAAGAATAATGTTTCTGTTAATGCACTGTCTTGGACCTGAAGGTCAAGATGTATTTGGGCATCTTCCGGATTTGTCAGATGGGGATGTGGCAAATCTTAATGAGTATGGAATATGTTTCAAGAAATCAGACCTGCACTATCTACTCAAGTTGAGTACTGTTCTGGAATGGTACCATTTTGCGACGAGGATTGAACGCCATAGTAAAACTGTGGAGCAATATATAACGTAGCTGCGCAGATTAGGTTCTACGTGCGCACTCTAGGTTCTACGTATGGGAGGGGGACTGTGGTATCCTGTATTCTTTCCCAAGGTTCTGTTTTAACACGTGCATCATCCCTGGAAAGTTATTATTGGAATTGCTTCGGTAGACAATTGGATGCCCTAGCTGGATTGAATCAGACGCTGTGGATAGAGTATCCCGATACCATTGTGCTGGAATAAAGAAAACCCTTGCAATTCTACGTCAGAGCTCGAAAAATCATAAAAATGTTACTAGACCTACAGGTCTAGTAACTTGAATAATCTGCTCGACTTAACTGTAATGTACTTGATCTGTGAACTGGTCTCAAATTGTGTGATCCTAGGCAAATATTTTGTCTTATTGAGCAGCCTTTTTCTTTATTATCACATAAGAGAGCACCTTCGGATATGCAAGTTCACTGTTTCTGCTGTACAAAAAAATATTTATTTTACTAAACTAAACGTTTGCTCCATGCATAATAAGAATCAAGTCCAAATATATGGTACGCATGACCCATGGCTTACCTCTTAGTTCACTAATAGCATTGTCATTTGGGCAGGAGTAGGAATATGTCCCAGTTCATGTTTAAAAACGTACTTTTCATAAATATATTACTAAAGCATAATGTGGTAGCGCACTGTCATTTATAGATAGCACATTTTTCATTGAAATATCTACAAAACGTTCCCACTAACATGTCGTTTTACTGATAAAACTATATAGCACATGAACATTGTTTGGAAATTGGGGTTCAGCTAAAATATTTAACATTTGCACATCATCAAGTAAAGTGTTCTGATTTGTTTTGAACCTATGGAAATCTTTTTCACCACAGAAATACAAAAATGTGTCTTCATAACCAGCTAAATATATTTGAAATGTTTCAACAGTTCACTTATTAACTATTTCAGTGTTGTGTTAGAACAAAAGCCTGAAATCTCACAGCCTTTCATTTCACATGATTTGCACAGCACGAATGTCACACAGTACACTTTACAAAATCCTGTAACTTCAGTCACAGAAAGAAAAGTAAATGTAGGAAGACAAATTGACTTTTGACCTCAGTCTCTGAAAGCCTAACAAATGTGTGAAAATAACAAGATTTAAAGGCATAGTTACTGTTCATTCACTTTGTGAGCACACAGAACACCTGTTGTCAGCTCATCAGAACAGGTGAGTAGGCCCTAAAAAATAAGTTGTCATGGTTAAACCTGGCTCAGCATAGTGAGTGGGTGAATAGATTTTTCGAGCCCTGTATGTTATTGTGGGTCCATCTTTAACGTAGCAGGGACCCCCATACCTGAGCCTAAATAGGCCCCAGGGACCCCATACCCCCGAGGCCACTAAACTAAGTTAAAGGGAGGTATGCCTTGCAGCCCCCTTCCGCAGCCATTAATGGCCCAGGGACCCCAACCATCAGGGCCACTAGCTAAGTCCTTGAGATGTCAAGAATGATGTCATAGAACATGTCATGAGTGATATAACATGTGAAGTCATAAGCTATGCATGACGGAGTGCAAGTTAAAGTTAGGATAGGATAGGGATTTATAAAGCGCACTAAAACCCGAAGGTGCCAAGGCGCTGAGGGGACGAGGAGAGGAGAATGAGAAGCTGCTGACTAAATTGAGAAAAGCCAGGTCTTCAGTAGTTTTTTGAACACCGGAAGGGATTCCACCTGGGAGATCGAAGAGGGTAGAGCATTCCAAAGTTTGGCCACCGCCATCGAAAAGGAGTGGCTGCCCCATTTGGCTTTGCGAACTCTAGGGATATTCAGTTTTCTCTGGGATGAAGAGCTTTGCCTACTTTAACTGGTGAATTTCTATGGTTTTTTTTGTACAAAACATTAATATTGCCACTGACATATTCACCAACTAGAACATTACTTTAACCTTTGGTTTTTTTGTGTATATATACAATATTATATTACATTTTTTTTCTTCTTTTGGGTGGAAAACCCCAGCAAAACCCCTTTTTTGTTTTAAATTTACTCCTCACATTCCCTTACACTGTCCACCACTAAACTCTAAAGTCACCTGTGCCACCTTTTACAACTACCCATCCCAGACCCTAAATTTACCCATACAACCCCTAAACCCTAAAACGACACTTGCCACTACCCACCCATAAGCCCTAAAATCACCGTTCTGACCCTTTACCACTACCTACCCGAAAACCCTGAAAATTACCATTACCACCCCTAAATTCTATAATTACTCTTCGTTCCATTGACCACTTACCCACCCCTAAACCATAAAAATACCCTTATACCCTTTACCACTGCCCACCCATAACCCTAAAATTACCCTTACCTCCTTTTACCACTTGCCACCCCTAAACTCTAAAATTTACTGTACCACCCCTAAAATGTCCCTTACCACCCTTTACCCATCTACTTATCTTACCAGTCCGTACAATGTGTGATAAAGGCATGTGACGTAAAGGCGATTTCCCTTACTCCTGGTCTGCAGGCAGGTTCTGATCACCATGGCTGTACCCGGCCACGAGCAGCCATTGATAATTCCTCCTCTGTCACTCAGGGAAGACTCCTGACACTAAACCTGCTTCCTCACTTCAGACGCACTCTGACATCCCAACACGATGCCATCAGTTGCACTTAACCCGGCCTAGCACAGTGTCTAAGGCAACTACCCAGATATGTTTTCAGCCCAAGACAGCACCACAAAGCTCTCATTATACCACCACAAGGCTCATTTAAACTGACTGACCCGACATTGAGAGGACGACTCCGTACTTGGAACGATTAAAATGTGATCAGTTCTGACACTCGCCTTTAATAAGCACGTGTCTTCCCTACCCAGTATGACGCTGCACCTTTTATTGGGGGGGAAGAGGGGAGTGCGTTTGCCGTGATCGGGGGGTGGGGGGGAGATGTTCTCTTATTCTTTGTGCCTTCGCCAAGCATGTTCTGAATTTAATAACGAGTGTGTTCGCACACCCTGGAGCTAGGCAAGCGAAGCGACTCTTCGTATACGAGATGCAATGATCAGGCAGTTCAACTGAGAAGGAACACAGAGCGATAATGAAATTTCGATCTCCACTGCCACTCGAGGGAACATCTTCTGTAGTCGTACTTTTCATGGCAGTGCCTGCGGCGGCCACGTGCCGCCGCCCACGCAGGCCTCTGTTCCTTTAGAATGCACGTGGCGTCGCGCGACCCTCGCCTAATGCAAAGGAGTGGGCGAGCCAACCACGTAACAGGGAGAGCCGAGGCACGGGCCTGGCTTGGCTCTTAGTGTCCGTGCACGAGCCAAGCCTTGAACATTTTCGGCAGGTACATTAAACAACAGATCTCATGACAAACATGATAAAGGATCTTAAAATTGAAACGGAGTACATGTTTTTAACATGCGCAAACGTTTCACCTTAGTACATCTGATTATATCACCGCATTAGGAAACACTTCTAAAAAGAGAGTTTTTAAACATGAACTTCTAAACATGGATGCCTCGCCTTCGACGACACAGTGCTACTAGCGAAGCAAGAGGAAAGTCAGTTGCTACAACCTGCGCTTTTAAAACATTCCCTTACCAGAAGCGCTCTTGTCCAGTAAGAGCAGTGACGTGTTCTTCCACAGTTTACATGGACACTGGCAGTAATGTCCGACCACTAGTGTTGTGTTACTGTATTCCCAAAAATAGTACATTTGATAAATTCTAGATTATTGAGCAATATCTAAGGGAGCTACCGTTATAGCATTTCATTTTATATGTGATCTGGCTGATCAATTCACAGAATGGCCACTTTGTCGACCCGTGGTCACGAGAAGGCTAAATGCATTTGCACTGCACTGTTTTACCAGACTGCAATAGCGCTGAGCAATCAACTGACAGCGGAGGAGAAGTCCCTGCTCACTCAAACGTCAGTGGTCTGTGAATCACAGAATTAGGCAACAGAGGTCCCCCCCCTACACCCAAGGAGCATAAATGCTAATGCACACTGAACACTTTTATAGGTTTTACGCACCGAAGCATCAATGGAAATCACACAGCTGGAACCGCAACAATTGGAACATTGCATACACAGGTAGAACCTGAGGGACACAGTACATTCTAGAAGTTACACAAATATAACCCTTCCGGTGCTGAGTAAGCTACTTGAGAATATTGACTTAATATTGTCAACCATGAAAGTAAAGCTTTATACTTTAGAGGTGGTCAGCTTAGTACTGCGGTTAGCAGGTAAAGAAAATGATGGTAGTAGCACTACGGAACATTTCACACCCCCCAATGTATTTATGCGGATTTATTTCCAGGCTGTTTAGCTGGTGCTTAGTAACTATGCATAGAGCATAAATCTGCTGCATAGAGCATGATTCTGATGGTAGCAAGCCGACACTGCCTTCAGTAACAAAGACCGCAGTTCAGGACGAGTGGTCTGATAAAGGAGCAGCCCCCCTCAATCATGAGTTGCAACTTGAATCTTTTCAAATCTGGAACAGAGTTGAGTGGACGAAGAATCCTGAGTTGGTCAATTTGTTTGTTGTGGACCGAATGCGGCCTTGCCACCCGGATCTTCAGTAGTCACACTCATTGCATCTAACCGATGCCTCGAACAGTTAAACAGCTCTGGGAGGGTGCATTTTCCCGCCCTTAATTATACTTTGCTCTGGCATTGAACATGCACTTAAAATGATCTCCTTCTTTGATGGCGCCAAGAAAGTGTCTTTGTATATGATGGCAGCCTCTGTAAGTGACCCCTTTCCTAGAGCTGTATAGAACTTGGAACAGTCCGCCATGGGCATATCCCAGTACTGTCCATTTGCATAGGCCGCATCATACACTGAATTGTTACTTGGTACTTTTATAAAAAGTGTTACTTAACTTATTGTAATCATTTTATTGACCTCCTAAAGATCAAAGGCTGAATTGGTTCTGCTTGCACTCGAACCGGGTTACCTGAAATTAATACTCAGATCTCTGAAGTAGATGCTGAAATCACTGAGCTAGTTAGTACAGCCTGAACGGCTTTTCCTCCATTTTGCTTCTAGTCCTATAGGCACAGCAGAGGCAGAGGCAAAGGCAAGGCAATACAGCCAAAGTGAGTTTCTGCTCAATGACGAGGAAGTGGTAGCCTTACCTATTAGGAGGTCGGATTGATCCATGGCAGCCTTCCTGGGAGGATTGTGATTAACAGATGCACTCCATCATGTTTTTGGGGAGACTTGTTTCCTCTGTCCAAGCCCTCTGCTGGACTTCACATCAGGATATCTGTATTCTGAATGTTGTGGTGCAGCCAATTGAGCTTCGCTCTGGTCTCGGCATCTTCCAGATAGTTTATCAGTTTGTGAGAGTTACGAGCTTTTGATGTCTATCTAGGTGCCGTCCTCATTCATGTGGTAACGAGTGTGAACAACTTTAAAGGTTTATGTTCACAGTACCATGTAGATGTTAGAAAGGGTTTGAGGGCCCCACAATATTGATGCAATAAAGGAGCCTATATCCATTTTCTGGATGTGATTACTTAAGAAGGAAGTGACTCATAGTAGGGCCGTTCCACTGAGTCCTACGTGTATGAACAAATGAATGAGCAATGTATGGTGGTCAGTAGTATCTGGCTTAGAGAGCCAGAAAGGGCCAGGCCATCGTTATGGTTGATTTGTTCCATCCCAGACCTTGGTTCCTCAATTTGCACGGAAGATCTTCAAATGTGTACTTGCCAAAGTTACTCGATCAGCCCTTGAAGGCATGTGTGGCATAGATCTTCTTTTTGATACTTTCAAAGATCCGATGCAAAACTTCCCTGTGCTGTGTGCATTGTTCAGGTCTTTCTGCTCGCCATTGGAACTATCAGTACTAGCTTACCAAGGGCCAGTGACCAAGAAGGTTACGAATGCTGAGTATAGATGACTAGCACCATCCATCTAATAATTAAAGTATTTTTTTGTTGCCTTTGTAAAGCGTCCCTTGCAAACGTGAGCCTCTTCACAGCTGTTTCGGTGAGACATGCAGGAGATTACAGTTAGCAGAGCAATTCTTGAGCAAAGTACTCCAAGCAGCCACCTTTGTGAAAGATGCCAAAGCCTTGAGAAGGGACAAGACAGTCATGCACCGCCATGAATTTTCCTAGTGGTGGGTTCAGCCTTTAGCATCAGACCACACTGAGATGAGTGCGATACTCTTCAAGGAGTTGAGACAAAGGTTAGTCAAACGCTAGTCGCACACAATGGGTATTGATACTTTGTGAAGGTTGCTCCAGAGTGAAGATCCTTGTACTTGGCACATTCTACTTTGAAATTGTCAGAAGCTGTGGCCAGAGAGCAAGAATTCAGGTGACCCGAGACTCCTGGAGGGCTAGTACACATGGAAGATCTACAAGAGCTGTCCGGTAGTGCAGTTATACAATAATGTATGGTTCAGACACCATGATTTGAACTGTGACATGTCTCTGTTAAATTGCCACTGCATTGATTAATGTGGGTGTAATTTGATAACAGTGCCTCAGGTGAGTAGGCACCAGGCTACCTGATTTCATGCCCTTTGGGGTTCAGAAACATTGTTTATAGCTGCCCTATATAAAGGGTTTTGTAGTAGTGCTAGCGGTAGATGACCACCTAGGGAAGCAGTGCTGTTTTGTGATTTGGAAACACTGAAAGGATTTCCTGAATCTCTCATAGCTGTGGAAAGCATTCTTGTGGAGCGCATTCACTTGGGGTGTGAGTGACGAGCTATGGTCAAGCAAACCTCCCAGGTTTCATGCCCTGTGTAAGAGCGTTGGAGCGGGCCATGAGTCTGACTATGCATTAGGTAAGCATCAGGGGTCACCTGGTCTCAGCATCAGAATCTTCTGACTGTTATGGACCGACAATTAATCCTTTTTCAGCTCTGGACATGTCTAAGTCAGTTTGTCGCTCTTTGGGGGTCCTCGTTTCCTTTCTGCAATTTGAGATTGTCTGGTTGTCACCTGTGTATGTGTGGTGACCATTGTGATGGGCTTCCCACGTGCAGGTTAGCAGGACCATGCAAATGTAAAAGAGGATTGACATGATGATATCCATTTATGTCCCCACACCACAATTACCAGTTTGTGAGAAAGTAGCCAAATCCGAGTTCATGGATCATTTTATCGAAGAAGGAAGTGGCCCATGCAAGAGCAGTTCCACAGACTCTTATTAGAGTGCACTGCAGGCCCTGATCAATGGTGTTAGAAGTTCCTCTAAGATATTTAAGTGTAAATACAACTGACTGCATGAAAAGTTCATCCTATCTTCTGCTAAAAGGTAGATGGTCTTAGTACCATCAGTACAGACCTAGGAGGTCACATCACAAGTGTGGCTATCATCCTCCCCCCATCACCATTAAGGGAAGACCGTGATGGTAACTGAGAGATCCCCTGTGAATCGGCCTGTTGAGAGGGGTTCCATTGTGGCACACACAGCATGCCCACTACGAATACCTCTCCATCCCTCTGCAGCACACTTGGCATATCCTGTTCACCGGCCCTTGCATTGCTCTCCAGAGCACCTCTGTCCTATCTCACAGCTTCGCTGCCTATCCTGTCCTGTCTAGGGACCATGGACGCTGTTCTTCTGTCAACATGTATCCTAACCAAAAACATTCCCTGCTCTTCCAGTACTGCATTCCCTCCATTGCATATTACCTAACACACAACATGCTGTCTAAGTAATTGGGATCCTCTACACAGCTGCCCATTGCACATGCAATCTTTGCAACACTAAGCTCTGCTCTTCCTATACTGCAATCTTTTTTTCACAAATGTGTATTGATTTTCACAAAAAAGATCATTCGCTTGAGCAGAATCAACCATGCAGCACAGCGTAGTTGCAGAGAAAGGTATATGGACATTTTGGAACATTTTATATCAATGGTCTCTGAAATTGGGCAAATCGTCAAAAGGCACTATCCAGCAAGCACAGGTCTAACCCTCACAATCACAGGGAATGTACATGATGTGCAGCAGCTGCGTAAGATTAACTTGTGGTGAGATCAGTATGAGGAACAAAAGCGGCTTGATATGAACCTTCATGACGTTGATTGGGAGTATGCTAAACAAGGCCTCCAAACCCTATTTTGTTTTTTGTGGCAGCCTTTCCTCTCGATTTTATATATTTATCTTTCCATGTGTGCACACCGGTCAATTCTATTCTCTTTGGGCAGGCATGGTTTCAGAGCCTCACCTATGAGCGATGTCTCGTTTTGCACAAACACAAACTATTGCCAACAGGAGGTGATTTAACTCTTGGTCCTCTCTCCTCCTCAAGTAATCCTAAGAGGACCTTCTTGGGGATAAAATGAAGCAGTCCACCCAGTGCATCCGATAGGCACCTCTCAATCTGGGACCATAAATGCTGCATGACAGGCCATGTCCAAATTACGTACAGGAAATAGCCCTCTCCATCGAACAGCAGTAACATGTGCAGTCGCGGCCGGCATGGCTCGCGGGTAGGGGGGCCGGGAGCAGGGAAGGGGGTCGGCGGTAGGGGTCGGAATTAAATTTTTTAAACAAACTTGTTACTTCGAGCCGGGTCATCCGTCTTCTCTGCTCCTGCTCTTCTGTCTCGAACAGGAAGCAGGCAGCCAGGCTCATTCCCCTGACCAATCACAATGCTGCAATGCAGCGTGGTGATTGGTCTGAGCGCCGTGACACGGCACTCAGCCAGGGGCTGTAGGGGTGGACATGTTCTCCATGCAGGCTGCAATAGAGAAGGCAAATGACTCTTTTGGGCGTCCTGAGAGGGCCGACCAAAAAATCATTGCGCAGTCAGGAGTGAGCAGACCACTCCTCCCCTGCTCCATGAGCAGATCAGCCCCTCCCACCCGCCTGCCGCATGACACGAAACATAAAATAATAACTATAAGTATTGTCATTTTATGTTTCTCACTGTTTAAAAGCAGTGGGGCGATGCTTCTCTGCCATAGTGGAAGAGCCGCCCCTGAACATGTGGGGTTTGATCTAAGACCCATCTTCCAAAGCTTTTCGGGTTTTAATATACCCTATACAAATAATTAAGTTGGATCAGTCAGAGACAGGCCAATACAGACAGGAAACGCAGGATCATCCTTGCAATCATCTTCTTCCAGTGCCCCCAGATGTTTTGGCCACTTATGACACAGGGGGGTAAGTGGTTCTGGAGTTTTTGCAATAAGGGAGCGGTAGAGTCATTATATACCCTCCACCTGTCCCCTTCTCCCTCCGAGAGGCTCCAGTGTCCGCATTGCTTCTATTGGGTCATATTCGGGTAACTGCTTGTAGACGGTCTAACAGGCTCCTGAGCTGCAAGAACCAGAAAATCTGTGAGTTGTGTAATGCAAACTCTCTCTTTTGCTCTTCGTATAATTTCGTATGCATTCCTGACCACCTGCCTCCTAGGCTGAAGACTCGGAGGCCTATGCGGTCCCCTCCTTCAAAGTGCATGGGCCATTCAAGAGCTTGCCAACCAGTCCCCCACCCAGAGTGGTGTTACTTGTGTGGGATTCTTCAACCATCTAATAAGTTTCAGCGCACCCTTCCAGGCCGGCAGCGGCCTGATTATTTACAAGTCATAACTGTCAGTAATATAAATGAATATCGGTCAGTTGCATTGCTCCATCATAGGTACTGACGACGTAGTATTGTGATCTTTACATGATGCTCTATTGTATAGTTATACGAAAACACATTTACATGCGCTCTTTCCCTTTCTCTCCCCTTCGCCCTCCTCACCCCCATTTCATCCAGCAGTGTGCCGGGGACCACTGCCCACAGTGCTCCATGCTCTTCCGTTGTGAGGTCCTGCACGTCGCTGTTGACTGCCCCTTTGTCCAACATATAGCACCAATGCTCTTCCAGGACTGAGAACCTAGTGTACTGACGTGCCGTGCCTAGAAAGAGGCGGCCCAACAAATTAACAGGGCGAGCCGAGGCATTGGTCTTGCTTGGCTTTTAGAGTCCGTGAACGGGCCAAGCCTTGAAAATGTTTGTCATATAAATCCTACAACAAACATCACGTAAAATATGATAATGTCTCTTCAAAATTCTAAAAAGTATATTTCTTTAACACGTGGAAGCTTTTCTCTTTCTACAAATTAGCCACTAAATTGTTATCTATTTGTCTATCATTGTCACCTTAATTGTTAATGCTTTGTTTTTACCTCTGTGCGCAAGGGTAGAGCGAGGGTGACCGGCAGAAGCCACATGAAAGCTCAGCTTGTTGTCGGCTCGAGTTTCCAATGGGACCTCGAGCTGATCCAGAGCCAGGCTTCAGGTGACTCGCCCACCTTCAGCTGTGCTTTTAGACCATGCTTCTCCATTGAGTAGCTCATGAGCCCCTCGGAGCTCTCCAGCTACCTGTAAGTAGCTCTCCTGTGTCTACTCCAGCCTACTAAAATAGAAGATTTTGCTTGACTGAATGTATGTATACCAAAATTGAAAAGTCTGAATTAGAGAAAAAATATGTATTTTCAGAATTGATAAACTGATGTTTGAATTTCCAAAATTTAAAGCTGATATTTTAGTGATAAATCATTTGGTGTTGAGGAGGCTTAGTGCTGGTGCCAGGGGCATTTAAACTAAGTCTGTTATGTATTACCCCCATAAAATTAATACTAAATTGACAAAGCCTTTTTTACATTACTGCTGGCAATCCTGTTTGACGTGCTGCGGTGATCACTGCAGTTACTTTACATAGGTTGGCTGCTAAAGTAATTTTGTCTGAAGTCACTATTACAAAACTAATGATATCAGTAGCTGAGGATAGTTCTTTTTGATCATAAGTAGCTCTTATTACAGAAAAGGTTGGAGACCCCTGCTGTTGGCTAACCTACTATATTCACTTTTCACCCTCTGCATGGTAAGTGTGGAAAATGCATACTATTTGAGCGCCACTAATATCCATGGCAGGAGCTTACAGTCCCAGATATGAGACATAGAGGTGAGTGAACCAACCAATTAACAGGGAGGACTGAGCCGGAGCCGCTCGGATCTTAGATCCTGTGCACAAGCTGAGACCGGAAAAGAGTTGCCATGTAAATCATACACCAAATATCATGTAAAATATGCTAAAGTGTCTTCAAAATTCAAAAGAGTGTATTTCTTTAAGACGTGGAAGCTTTTACATTAACACGTCACATTATAGCACTGCACTGAGAAGTACATATTAATAGGCAGTCATGTAAACCCTGTATGTGGCCCAGATTATTATGGATCAACATTATAGTTTAAGAACAAACATAATACGTTTTTGTCCATCTGGTATGCTGAACTCTCATATTTGAAAGTCCTTTCATATGCAATAATGAAGAAAAAACAGTTTTGGTGACCCAAAACATTTGCCAAAGATCCTTATGTTAAGGCTTTGTTTTCATCTCTTTGTGCTATATAAAAACTGCTGAGAAATGCACAAACTCGACCCGAAGGTTTTGGAGCACTTTACATGAGCACAATTACATTACACAAGATCACGTTATTTGTTTATTGAGAACGGGAGATTAATTGATTTGCCCAGAATCGCAGGATGGTAAGCCGAGGCCGAGACTCAAACCTGGTTTCCCCTTTAGAAGTCGGCATCTCTAGCCATAACGCCAATCGCCGGGTAGAGGGAGGCAGGCAAAAGCCACATGAAAAAATCAGGTCCTTAAGGGCTCGAGGTTCCACAAGGACCTTAGAGCGAACGCAAAGCCAGGCGGCAGACTCGTGCCTGGGTCCTGTTTGCACTGGGACAAAAAAAATGGGGCCAGGCGCCAAAATAAAAGAGGCCCCCGTTAGCGAACCAGATAGCTAAAAAAGTGGCTCGCCTTTGCAAATCAGGCCAGTTTTGAATTTTTAAAGACCCGTTGTATGAGTGTTTTTCATGGTAGGGGATACTGTGTGCATTTGTGCTTGCTGCATGCAATGCTTGTGGTACTATTATGGAAATTAACAGTAAAAACAACCCCTCATGGCCACAAAACAGGCCCACAAGCTGCTGAAAAGCGGCCCATCACATTGATCTGTGAGACCAGCCCATCAAGCACTGTCTGATTGCCCTATAGTCCAGTCCGGGCCTGGCCTAGGTCAAAGTTTCAGTGGCTTGTACACCTCTACTGAGGCAGTCAGTTCAGCGCGCTCACCTCACTCAGCACTCGGGCCACTTGGAACGTGATGAGCTTGCCCTGTTTTTAATTGCTCCAAACTCTCTTATAAATCCATTGTTACATAGCAGGAAGACTTTTCAGAGACGTGTTTATTTTAGGTCAGAGTTTTTCTGCTACACAGACCAGGATCAGGCAGGTAATTTAGAACTGTATGACAGGCATAGCACTGAGTGTCCCATGACATCCCAGAGAGAACCCTTTACCCAGTGGCGTTAGCGATGGAGCGTCGCCCGCTGCTCCTTGAGCCGTGCAAAAGAAAAAGAAAATGATAATAACAAGAAGCTATTATCATTTTATTTTTCTTTGCTCCCGCCAGGTCGGCCGGGGCTGGTTCGCCGCAGAGGAAGTAGGAGTGGTTTTTACTTAATCCCTATGTGCGCATGACAGCTTGACCGGCCGTCTAGGGCTGGCCAAACCGTCATGCGCACTTGGCATGTTCTCCATTGGGCTGTGTTGCACAGCCCCATGGAGAACATGCCGAGCCTCCACAGGCACTGCCTGAGCAGCCAAACAGGACGCTGAGAACAATCACAACGCTGCTCAGGCAGCGTTGTGATTGGCTGGGAGAGTCCAGAAGCCTGGGTGCTTCCTGTGCTGCCAGCAGACGGAGGAGAAGCATGTAGCTGTGGCGGCATGAGAAAGTAATTTTATTTATTTAATGTTTTTCACCCGCCACAACATCCCCCTCCCTTACCCCTCCTCCCCCCCCCTCGTTCATAGGCAGCCACCACTGCCTTTACCTGTGTCCATGGGGTGACTACCATGGTACGTGCTCATCACACCACCTGCAAAAAGGGCAGTTAGCAGACAGTGTTCAACACAAGTCCCTCTTGTGCCCTTCAGAGGCATCTGCAAGTCCAAAAGGCTGCCAGGCCCATCTTATCTGCCAATTTCCATTCCAAGAGCATGTGCAGCACCCTCGGATGCTCCCGCATCTCCAGCTGTCCCCTGGCTCCCACTGCCCTTTCTCGATCTCTGGCCTTTGGAAATGCAGTTCCGTTGCAGTCTCGCACTCCTCCCTGTTCCGCTTTCCACACACTGCAGAAACCAACAGAGATTTTAGATGAGTCAAAATGTAATCTCCCACAGCTGATTGAACACAAATTCTGATATAACTTAAGTGTATCTCTTGTTTTCAGTTGGCCTGGCCTTTGGTTTAATGTAATATTTTATGGTGGCGCGGCTGCTCCGAGATTGGTAGAATAATGAACCGTGTTCCCCCTCCGGCTGTAATTGTTGCTGAAAGCCAAGAACACACTTAGTGCCCCAATCATTCACCGCTCTCGTCCTCTGCCCGCACCGGCGTTGTTGCTGGGTGGCTGGCTGGCTGGCTGGCTAATAGAAATGGATATCTCGCTGTATGTATTCAGTCGGTGCCGTGCCTTTCCACAAAAGACACACGCTCACGCAGGTCTATTACTATGAAGTGCTTCGTGCGAGGCTTGCTTTCTGAAGTGGGCTAGGGTCTTGAAAGGTTTCTCTCCAGTGCTTAATTTGTAAAAAAAATAAGTGCCCGGGCTCTCATCGGGAGGCCACTGCAGCTTGCACCACACATTGCCTCTGCTAGAGCTGCCAGTGATTGTAACAACACAGTTACTAACCATCACACTCCTACAGGTGTGACACTTTGGACTATTTCAGGGCCCCCAAGCTATAAGAATGGCTTGGGTGGCAGGTATTAGTCATTTTTAGTGTACATTGAATTAATAATTAAATGTTGTTGTGGTCATCTCTAACCTTGCCATACAGTTCCCCTTTATGGCAGACTGTTAATACCAATGGGGTAACCCAGTCACGCACAGAACCTGGGGATAGATACGTTAAGCGAACAATGGTTCTGCCACGAAATGAAATTTAACCATTTCCTATTTTGTCCCCCCCAAGTGGTAGGACTCCAATTAATGGTGTGGTAAGCCACAACACAGAATCTCTACAAAACAAACCACTAACACCAAATGAAATGTGGTTAAAGTTTACATAAGAAAATCATATTCTTTCAAGGATTAGTGATAACTCCCAGGACATATACACAAAAAACAATCTTGGTTTTACACAATGGTGAAACACAGGGGAGGTAAATACTGTGGTTTTCCACATATATAACAATACAATGTATACATAAACAATGATACACATATAACACAATCAGTAAGCTCAGCGTTGTTTTGTCCATGTGAAACCCCTAACTCGACCTAGTATCTATTTTCTCATTTATAAGGTCTGGTTGGGCAACAATGCTTGCTTTTATATACGTCGACGTTTCGACCCCTTAAAAACGTGTGAGTATCAAAAAGCATCACCGTGGGGTCTTCATCAGGACTAAGAACAGTATTTGTGTATTGCCTGTATAAAAAAGAAGAATTAATATACTTTAAGGTTCAGTGTGTGGCAAAAAAATAATAGTAATTAAGGGGCATGTGTGAAAGCACAGCATTCATGCTCACCTTCTAAAATTGTCCTAGTGAAATGCCAAATATGTTGACCTCGCCGTCAGTGCAAGATGACCGGCACATAAGATATGTGTAAGTGGAGGGCAATAACTGGTGAGTGTGATAGATTACTGCACTTCACAAATGATGTCCCTTACCTGTATCTCCAGCTACAAGTAATAATCCTTGATAGGCAGCCAAAGTATGGCCGTCCTGAGAGATTTAAAACAGACTTGGTAGATTTGTCCTATCAAGAAAAAAATATATATAGAAGTGACCACCTATTACAGGTGTTCAGAGTGTAACCTCAATTACATATATTCAAGAGAAAGCAAGGTACTCTACCTTGTGAGTTTCTATTATCTCCACAAGTCCTTATAATCAAAACCTTATAGATCGGTCTTGTAATATCCACAATAAGGGGCACCGTGTGCTCCCTTAAGATCCATGAAAAAAGAGAAGAACATGCACCCATTTGTAATTAAATCGATAATGTGAGTATCATAAGGAAAGCACTAGAGAAGCTATAGGTATGCATAAACTCGCCTCCGGCAGTGGGCGCTCGGGGTGAAGTGGTTATAAAAAATCCCACAATCTCTATGGCCTCAAAGAGAAAAACGAGGCCAGCCGCCTCCATGTACGCATAATTCCATAGATCAAGAGCAAGCCTGCTACCTTGAAATCTGTGTAAAAAGCATAGTCATGGTCATGTCCATTCGATTCAAAAGATAATGATACCTTATGGCAGACTGTCACAAGCGCTGTTGTTGATAATTTAGTGCTGGTGCTGAGTTCTGGAAACCACCGGCCCAAATTAAGCACAATTTCCTTATTTATACTGACAAAAGGGCACCTAAACATTGATCCACTGTCGCAGGCAGGGTTGGACTGGCCAAAAGGCAGCCACGCAGGCTCCGACGAGCTGCTCTGACAAGTCAGTGTGTGGATTTTGTGGCTGTTTGTGGGCCTCTTTTATGGTCTGTTGGGCTGGTTTTTTTACTGTTGGATTTCCCTGTTATGAAAACAAACTTTGTTTGCAGCAAGCTGAAGTCCATGCTGACTACCATACCTTGCGAAACATGTGCACAGCGAGTCGTTGCAAGTTCAAAACTGCCCCAATTTGCAAACATTGGCTACTTTTTTTTTAGCTTTCTAATTGACTAATGGAGGCCACTTTTATTTTGGTAAAACAGAATGGACCTACTTCAAATCCCTTTGAGTCATCTTTGATTTTAACTTTTTGGCAAAAAAAGGATTTAAAAAAAAAAGTTTACTAGGTGTCTCCATGACATTGGGGACTCTCTTTAATAGTCGTGGCCTTTCCTGTTAAAACCTACAGCATTCTGAAGTTGTAGTCCTGGCTCGTAATTATCACTTAGCTCTTCCTGATAGGAAAATAAAGACTGCGTTAGCCTTGCCACAGATTAAAATCTATATATGCTTCTGGGAAAAAAGGATTTCCAAAATGTATTTGCCAAATTTGTCTCATTCAGCTCAAATGACGCTATAAGGCTTCAAAAGGGAGAGGATGTAGCGCTACTGCTAGAGCAGTCGACCTTGAAGCTGGAGAACCGAGTTCGAGTCTCGGCAACGACGCTCAACATCCTGTGATACTGGACCAATCACTTAATCTCCCTGTGCCTAACAAAAATGAATGTGTCCATCTGTAACGAAACTGGTGCTCATGTAAAGCGCTCTGATACCCAATGTCTCGGGTCTAGTTCGCGTTATATAAAACTAAACAAAAATGTTGAACTGTTGTGCACTGCATAGTAATCGCATGCATGCAAAAGCAATATTTATTTTGTTTAAATCTGTTTTGAGCTTGTGTGTTATATCATTGAATAACATTTAAATCTTCAGATTCTTCTTGACCTCGAAATTTATGGATCAAGGATAACATGAAAAATCCTCTGCAGGATGCAGACTTCATCCTGTAAAAAAGAGTCACAAACTGATCGTCTGCACCCCATTGCAACCACTGTTCTGCTTGATGATAAGCTATAGTTCTGCAATGCATAGAATGTCTATTCTTTCCATAGTAAGATAAATTACTCCCATCCAGCTACAAACATTGATGTTAAATATTTAATCAAGTCGGTAAGATTGGGATAAAAATACAACAGACTTTGAACCCAGTAGATAGCGTCTTAAAACCATCCGACTCACTCTACATGCTGTCCACCTAAGCCAACTGCTTTACTTTATGTTAAGGCATGCTAATGTCTGGATACGGGGTGCTTGGGCATTTAAATACACAGTTCGGTGAACATGAACTGTAAAAATAAGTAGATTCAAAGTCAGTGGCCTCAAAATGAAGCTGTTGTGGATTATAGATGTAGAAAGGCAATCAGTGGCAATTGCTGATTTAGTTGGGAGTATCAAGAGATTTTGATCAGAAAATAATGCTTTGAGAGAGAGAACGAGAGAGAGAGTCTCTCTCTGTGTCTGTCTGCTACGTGGTGCCTAATTTCAGGATCCTCCTGCATACAGTTTTTGAGTGAGTAGAGTATATCTGTACCCCAGGGCCGAGATCTGAACATTAAATCCAATAATCTCCTGAAAGTCAAACCTTCTTTCGATCTACTCTGAGTAAGTGTGTAATGGTTGTCAAGTACTTGAAAGTGTGCTCGCTTGGACAAATACATTGTGCATATGTCCAATAATCTTTGCCTGATACAGGCCCCACAATTTTCTAAGACCAGGCTGTGAGGCAGATGCTTCACGGTCCTTACTGCCAAGTTGTGGAACGCTCTCCCAGCCACCCTCCGTAGTGCTCCTTCAGTCTCTGTCTTCAAAAGCAAGTTAAAAACTTTTCTCTTTGACATTGATGCGCCTCCAATGATAGATGCCACTTGATGTCAGTATGCTTAAACCACGAGTGCTAGTACGCTTTCGCTGAAGCAGCTGTGCGCTGTACAAATGTCTTTTGATTGATCTGATTGATATGATCCCGAATGGGGGCCTGCCAGCATGTCTGCATGGTCGTCCTCTCCCTATCGAGCAGTTTTGTAAGCTTTTTACCCTCCTTTGTCTTTGGGGTATTGACAGAACGAAATTGAAATCTACCCTAATCTATCTGGAAGAACATGCTCATAAGACAGTTGTGTTTTTTTCTCTGTTCTCTCTGAATTTAGATTGGAGCTCACTAAGGGTCCGGTTCAAGCTATAGTTGGTAGCAAGTCCACGAAGATACCCTATTAATGGAATAGTTGCCCCCAAAGTTAGAGTCCCATCCAGCAAGAGGAAACTTTGAAGGGCCTGGATGTTGAGAGTTGACTTAGCCTCTGATGAGAGCTTTCTTCTCTACTTGTTTGAATAAAGAAATATTAAACATCAAACACCATACAGTTGCATTTAACAGTTGCTCAACTATGACCCCAAACACAGCCCATTGTTAGCCCAAGGGGGCACCACAGCTCAGCGTAAGTCTCATGGGTGACATTGGAGCTTGAGGGGTTACAGAGTGTTTACTACAAGTCTAGCCATCACGTAATGAATACAAAGTCTCTGTAGGTGCCACCCAAGTCTCATGTGGCAGCCTAGTAGCTGGCCAGGGTAGCTTAGCAGGTTGGCCTCATTTGCTTACTTTAAGCCTAATAAACAGTTGGGTCATACCAGCAGGGAATGATAACATTTGTAGGCTTTTGTTCAAGGTGGTCAGCATAAGGTTCTTTAATGTCTCTCAATGTCCAATAGCCTTCCTTGGCTTTTAGTTGCCTGTTGCAACTACTGGAGAGACATTAGTGGCCTGTGACTGACAATTGCCCAGCTGCAGTTGACTTTTTCAAGTGCCCATGGGGACTGGGATATTCACAATGTCTGTATCTTGCCCCATATCTAAATGTGGGCTGTTTTCACTGTCTAGCTGTCTCAGGAGCATAAGGCTAACCTTACTTGGAAATTTCCAAGAGCTTATTTTTCAGACTGTGTTAGATATGAGGTTCTAGTTGGCTAGGGAATGCACCTAAGCCAGGCATAACCCACCACTCTACTCAGGGTAAGTCAGATACAGGTCTAAGACAATCTGTGCTCACTCTCTGGTAGCTTGATGCAGAGCAGTCACGCTTATTTAAAGAGGCAAAGTATAAAGCATTTGTGCAACACACTCACACCGTAACACAGAGAAGACACCACAGAAGAGACTCCACATAGGGTTGTATAAAAAATAGGTTACTATATTATACATGACACAAGAAGAACAAAAATGACCTGTATCAGTAAATACTTTGTAATTAATGCAGATTGTTAGAATAAATCACATAAATTACAATGAAAACATAGGACACAGCACACCTGCGCTCCTGTTACATTTTATACTTTAATTTTCTATGAGCCCTGTTGAAATTATTGTATTCAGGCACAAAATGTAGGGCGCAGAAGCACCCGCGTGCCTCCTACACATGATACAGCCATTTCTTCCACCAAACCACATGTCACTTCTATTGTACCTTACACGGTTCGGCCAGGAAATGCCCAAAGCAACAGACTTCCTCAGTGTGGGGCATTCACGGTCCTTTCTGGGTCCTTCGCGTGGGACACAGAATAATGCCCCCTAAGGTCAGTCCACAGAAGAAGGGGAGTGGGACACCAGTTTGGGGGGCTCGGTCCCTCACTTTTGGCTCTTTAAAAAAAACAGCTGTCCTCAAGTGTGCAGCTGTAGAAGCACAGTACCTTTCAGCATTGCCGGAGTGATGGCCTCGGGGCTTGGGTCCGTGCTAAAGACGTTTTCGTCCAGCCGGAGTGGGGACATTGGCCTCATGGGGCTCTCCTCGGCAGTATCTCTACAGAGGAGCTTCTCAGGGAACTCCTGGGCTGAGTAGGTGTCGGCGGACTTCGAAGGCGGGGCCCACATCGGCAAAACCAGGTGTTCCTTTGGCTGATGCACTGGCCTCCGGCAGCCCTCTGGTTGCTCTGGAAACACAAGGGCGGGGGAAGGGAAGCCACACTGGACGGGGGCTTTCTCTGAGGCCACGCACCTCTTCAGCGGTGCACATCACAAGAGACACAGTGGTCCCTGGAGGAAACAATGAAGCTCTCACCACACGCTGGTTATAAAGCGAGGAGCGATCGCTCACAGCCCCTCGTTTGAGCACGCTTCTGCCGGACCCACAGAGGCTAGAGTCCCACAGCAGAGGTGCAAAACCTTGGGTGACCCTGAGATTGCGAAACAGGGGCAAGCCCTTGGAGAACACTTGGGGCACAGAAGAAGGTGACAGGCCGTGGGCCAGCACATAAAGGCAGTTTGCAAAGTGGCAGTCCCTCCTGCAGCCCAGCAATCAGCAGGCCGACACAGCAAATCAGTTAGTCAAAACGGCGGTCACTCCTGGCAGCACAGCAGTCCTCCTGGCAATGTGCATATGTAGAGGCAGCAGCATCTGGTTACAAGTCCCACGCAGAGTCTAAAAATATAGGGTCAGAGCCCCAGTACTTATACCTAAAAATGCCTTTTATGTACGAAGTGACTTCAAAAGAACCCTCAGAAGTGTACAAGAATCACTTTCAGCCCAGCTCCAGACAATCAGTAAGGGGTAAATCAGCCCTTCGTGTGAAGGCAGGACACAACCTATTAAAATGTAAGTGTGAACCACCACCAGACCTCAAAAAATCTACTTGCGCCCTCAGGTCGAGCTATTTTTAGCACCTACTAGTCCCATCTGGTGAACAAACTTAGGCTGGAAAGGAACAGCTGTTCTGCTCATCCAGAAAGTAAATGAGCAATAAAGATGCCATTAAATCTCATTTTTATATTTACACATTTGCTGTCTATTCAAGGAAAGAGGTCAAATGTCAGTTTGTCTTTTAACGAATTGCTGTTTAGAAAATTAGGTTTATTTTTCTTTCTCTTACTAGAGTAAGAGGTTTTTGTCAAGTGAGCTGTTTGAAGATGTCAGGTATTTTTCTCTAACACATAACATTTAAATAAATAGGCTGTAACATAATAGTCCAAATATTTATAAATATATCCAGAATTACAAAAGCACATTTGTTTGTAATTAAGAAGTGTAATGCAAACAAAAAGTTAAATAGGAGCAAAACAAACCAGAGCACGTTAGTTGGTGATGTGCAAACGACACATATTTGCAGAAACTCTATTTCCAAACATTATTGCTTGTATACTATATAGTTTTATCAGTAAAGTCGCATGTCACTAGTTAGATTTGTGGCCATTTCAATGTAAAATCTGTTGATTACAAATGACAATGTGCTACCACTTCATGCTTTAGGTAAGTATTTATTAAAAGTGATAGTTTTTCAACATGATTTGAGAAACATTCCTGGCCCCACCCTGATGAAAATGCTGTTAAGGAACTAAAGGCAAATCAGGGTTCATGTGTATCCTATATGTGATACATTTGTATTATATCTGGAAAAAATGTAGTCTAGTAAATCAAATAAAAGAGTTTTTGTACAGCAGACATGCTGAACTCGCACATTTGAAGGTGCTTTCATATGTGAAAACGAAGAAAATGTCAGCTCAATTAAGTAAATGATTTGCCCATGATCACATCATTTGAAACTAGTTTGTGGGTCAAGAGCTTTACAAATAGGTCTAGTAGATTATTTAAGTCACTAGACCTACAGGTCTAGTAAACTTTTTATGATTTTTCTAGGCCTGACCACTCCCTCTCCCTGCCCAGGAAGACACTCAGTAAGCAGATATATCTCCTGTCACACCCAGCCCTTCCTGTGGTGTGGCTGTCTGGAGAACATGCACAAAGTGTAGCTGTCCCCTGGCTCAGGGGTGCATTGGAGACAGGTTGCAAAGCACCAAGAGTTATAAGCACAGAGAAATGCCCACTTCAAATAGTGCCATTTTAAGATAGTAATGTAAAATCCAACTTCACCAGTAAGTATAATTTATCACTACTATTCTAAACGTACCAAACATGGCAACGCCACTCCTTTCCGATCAGGAATTACCACTCAAAAGTATATAAGGGAATTCCAAATGCTAGCCTGTAAGCGTAGTAGGCCTCATAGCAGTGAACAATGAAATAGGCTGTTTGTCACTACCAGGACATGCAAAACATAAAGGTAAATGCCCTACCTTTTACTTACACAGCACCCTGCTCATAGAGCTAGCTAGGGCCTACCTTATGGGTGACCTATTATAATAAAAGGGGAGTTCAATGCTTGACAAGTAGTTTTAAATGCCAAGTCAAAGTTGCAGTAAAATGTCAACACAGGCCCTGCACTGGCAGGCCTGAGACAGGTTTTAAAGGCTACTTCTGTGGGTGGCACAAGCAGTGCTACAGGCCCACTAGTAGCATTTAATTTACAGGCTTAGGGTATATGGTATACCACTGTACAAGGGACTTTCAAGTAAATCAGATATGCCAAACGGGTGCAAACCAATCACACCATGTTTAGGGGAGAGTGCACATGTACTTTAGCACTAGTTAGCAGTGGTAAAGTGCCCAGAGTCCTAAAGGCAACAAAAAGAAGGTAAGAAAAATAGGTGGAAGAAGGCAAAAGGTTTGGGGATAACCATACAGAAAGGGCCAGGTCCAACAGGATGCATCAATATTTGCTGACATCTTGTTTCACCATACAGTCTCTGCAGCCTGGGACACCCTTTTTGATGGTAGGTACCAAGGCAGCGGATAGTGGAGATTCTGGGAAGGCCAGATTAGTATCTAGTTGAGGGTGCAGTGTGGCCTCTGGCACTGGAAGTTCTTCGCCTTTAAGGTTATGAGTGAAATGCAGGTGTCTCTAAACATTGTTTGAAACCTCCATAGAGAGATCTCATCACCATTATCTATGCCAAGTAGGTGGAAACTGGAATGGGGCTGTCACTCAAAAGTGGGGACTCACCTTCAAAGGTTATAAAGGTTGTTTTTTTAGCAACAGTGAAGTGGTGTAGTCTTGCCAGAGAGAGCCACATGCCTAGAGCTGCTCCCCTGTTCCTTGTTGCCCGTTCTTTCCATACTCCTTGAACAAGTAGATCCACGGGAGTTGGGCAACTGAATCCATCTCCCACGATAGTATCAGAAAAATAGCTCCTTAAGAGTTGCTTCTGCATGAGTGATATGGAGGAATGGCTCAAAGACACAAACACAATGGAGGCTTCCTTTATATGTGAGGATGGTATTCTACACCATTGACCCTCCATTGAGAATCCATGGAAATCATGCTATGCTATAGCGGGACACATAGTTGTGGGTGAGTGGGGGCCTTACAGTCCAGTTTATTCTTTTATTTCCACTTTCTCCCTGCCTGCTTGTATCATGGCACTACTATGTTAAGGACAATATCTATATCATTATGAGGTTGTATGATTGCCCTTTAAGCGGCCCTGCGGTATCTTTAATTACATTTGAAAAAATGTGACATGTCTTGGACAAAATTGATTTTGTCAAAAGAGTGGGTTGAGGGTGCTATTTTGATTGAGGGGAAGGGCAGGAGGAGGAGATGATTCTGGCACTTGAGGTCTTTCTTTGGTGAATATCAGGCTTACCTAATGATTAGCTCGTGAGCTTCTACTAGCTCTTCAGCTATCTGCAAACAGCTCTTGTGCGTCTACTCCAGCCTACTAAATTAGAAGATTTTTCTTGACTGTATATTTGTATACCAAAATTGAAAAGTGGTAATTGGAGAGAAAATATATTTATTTTCAGAACTGATAAGCTGATAGTTTGAATTTCTAACATCTATTAAAGCTATTTTTTTATAGAAAATATATATATATATATATATATATTTTTTTTTTTTAAAACATTTAAACAATAGCGATATTCAAATCCCCCTTTTCTTCTCTTACAGTAAAGTGTCAACTTCCCCGGTATTCAAGACAAGAATGGCCCTCATGTTTTATGCAGTAATATAGAGTATGTTTCATTCAGATCCTGACTGATCTACACATTATTAAAGCTCATATAGGAGTGATACATCTTTTAGCAGTGAGGAGGGTTACTACTATTATTATTACTTGGTGCCAGGGGCATTTTAACTATGGCTGTTATGTATTACCCACATAAAGGCAATCCAAATTGACAAAGTCTTTTTACATTACTGCTGGCAATCCTGCCTGATGCACTGAGGTGATCACTGTGGGTAATTTTACATAGGGTGGCCACTAATATAATTTTGTCTGATGTCACTATTACAACACTAATGATATTAGTAGCTCTGGATGATTTCTGTTGATCATAAGTAGCTAATATTTCAGAAAAGGTTGGAGCCCCTAGTGTATATGCTGGAGCAGTAAGTGGTCTACAAAGGCGTTTGTCTGAATTTATGGATTTTCATAGGCCTGACGACCTCCTAATTAGATGTAAATCAGTGGCGGCGGCTCCACCTCGGCAGAGGAGCATCACCTCATTGCTTTGCAGCAGTGAAATAATGGAAAAATAAAATGATAATAACTTGATGTTATTGTCATTTTATTTTTCGCTGCTGTGGCAGCTTTGAAGGGGACGGGCTGCTCTGCTCACACAGCAGGGGGAAGAGTAGTGGGCACACGAAGTGCACATGACTGTTTGGCTGGCCGTCTCAGGCTGGCAAAACAGTTATGTGCACTTTGCATGCTCTCCACCCAGGCTGCATTACAGTGTGGGTGGAGAACATCCCCCGGCTAATAGTCGCTGGCTGAGCGCTGGACCACGGCGCTCAGACCAATCACAACGCTGCATTGCAGCCTTGTAATTGGCTCAGTGGACACTGGGTGCTTCCTGTTCGTCCCAACGTGGAGGAGGGACGACGTGGGAGAGACGCGGTGAGGAGGTACGCTTTTTTGTTCCTTTTCTTACACCCACTTACTCCCCCCCACCACTCAACCCCCAATCTGTTCCCGCCGCCACTGATGGAAATAATAAGCCTACAAATTCCAGTTGTGTGTAGAGCAGCAGAAGGAAATTTAGTATACCTGCACATATTCCGTCCTACTGCCTGTTGTTGGAGAGTAAAACTTGGTTATAAGATTTCTGAGAGACCATAACCCCTTCTGGAATCTGTAAATACCGTATGATCATTGGTAGCCGCGTACGACTACTACATTTTTTGTCAGTTGCGTCTCCCAATGAGAGAGGGGCGTGAATCCTGAATTGCTGCGTAATATTCTCAGGAGACCAAGTGCGACATTTCCCAAGTGTCTGAGTGATTGCCAAATTAATGGAGAGTGTTAGCCCTTTTTATTTGCCTCATTTAGAATTGGATGACTATTGTGTGATTAGCATGCACAATGTTCTTAGGAAAACTCCATGCAAATGACACGTGAGCAGATAAATTTATGGATTTATTCACTCCATCTCTAACCTTGCTGTTCTTGTGAAAATGTGATTTCCTAATCAGTACTTTCTCATTACTGACCATGATTGTTCGACGGATGTTTGATTATTTGAAATTACAGCTTATTATCATAGGTGATGATGGCTCCCAAATGTAGGCAATTTGCGAGGTTTCTTGTTCTATTTGGAGCGCTGGCAAACATTAAGAGAGCCAACACATTGTTTAACACTGCTGCTTCTAATTCATTTTGTGTTTTGTTTTTGGGATGTGGGAAGGAGGTCTTTTTTATTGTGATGCTAGAGACGCACCGAGGCAAAGTAGACACAGTTGAAACCAAAAAGGATTTGGCAGTGGGTTTATAAACCTATCGGGAAATTGGCAGGATTTCCACATACTAGTGGCTTCCAAGGCCAGAAGGCTTGGGATCATCAGATGTCAGGGTGTGCCCAGCACGCAGCTTCACCGGCTTCAATCGTACTAGTCCTTAATAGTTTTCTCTCCTTCTCTATAGCCGCGTTTTGTGCCTCAGTGGATCAATGGCAGCAGGGCCACCCTTCCCGGGCTCAATAATATGAGTAGCTTTGAGTTCCATAACCAGGAGCATCTATTATTGAGTTCCATGACACATTATTCTTTTATTTATCTAGTTATGTATTTGAAATGTCTTTCTATGCGTTATTATGTAAAACCAGTCAACCTGTGTTGAGATACTTGCCCTGTCGAACATCCCCAGGCTTCGAATGTGCCACCCAGTAGTAGGTTGCGTCAAAGTCCTCAATTGTGAAACACTATTCTTTTTGTGATTTAGGGCACCTGAATAATGCACAATTTGTTTATGTGCTTTTGGAAACCCATGAGTCCCTTCTTGTATTGTATTTTCTCTACTGAGGTATTTGTTCTGATTCAAACAAACTCACTTGTAATGGGAGCTGAAAAGCCCTTTCTATGGGATCTCATTTTTCACTTCATAAATCTGGACTGATGCCGCCAGTAGTTTCCAGCTGGAGCAGCAGGCAATGACATTTAGTGGGACATTGCATGTGCGTGAACTTGGAGAATCCATCTGTTCACTTTTAGTCAAATCATACACATGCCTGAAAATGACTGAGGGTTGGCTCTACTCTGCCCCAATTCAATGTGTCTGACAAATATGCTTGGAAACTTTGTTAATGCAACGGTCCAAATTGGGTGGTGATGGTTGTGGTGACAGAATCTCTTTTGTGCATTTTTTCATCACAAGTTGCATGACAGACTACTCTATTTAAATCTGGTGACACTTTTAATCCATGTAATTATTGATCAAATTTACTATGTTTCTTATAGAATAGTTAATGTACTAGGACACCTGATCTGGAAATGCATATAGGTTCAGTGGTGCTGTGCACTCTCCGCTGGTCCCTAAATGTGCTCAGTCATCGTGAGCTGGCCATCTAACACTATATTCCAAGGCTCTTTGCGTGAGCTGCTGAGAGAGGTGTGTGTCCGAGTTCAGCAGGCCACCAAGTGAAGTTGCGGAGCGAGGTGTCTTTGCTGAAGATTACTACTTCCATCTTGTCTGCGTTGAGTCTGAGGGTGTTAGTTTTCATCTTTCTGCTGACTTTGGTCATGCAAGCAGAGAAATGTATCTGGGTGTTTGTTGTCTTGTCGGAGAGGGAGAGTGTAATCTAGGTGTAATGAGCATAGGATATGATGTTGATTACTTGGGCGTGGATGATGCAGGTAAGTGGGATCATGCAGGTGTTGAACATACTGGGGCTGAGTAAGGATCCTTTTGGAACCCTGCTGATGAGACTGACTGTACCCAATATTAAGGGGGCCAGACTGACAAACTAGGTGCAGCTGATCAGGAATGAGCAATCAGTCAAAGTGCAGAATGTTGGATGCCGGCTTCGAGCAGTCATTGTATAAGGATTGGGTGGGAGACTGTCAAAGGCTGCGTTAAGATTCAGTATGTTGAGGGCAGCAGTGTCACCTCTATTCATGATCACCCGTATGTCGTCCATGGTGATGATGTACTGTTGTTGGGCCTCACTCCAGATTGAGTTATATTGAGTTGGCTATCAGTGAGGTGGGTTGCTAAGCAATTGCTTATCTTTTCCATGACTTTTGCCGAGTAGGCTAGCAGGGAGATAGGCCGGTAGCTGGCTAGCATCTTAGGGTCTGCTGAGGGTTTCATAAGGAGGTGGAGAACTGTGGCATGTTTCCAGGTATCCTGGTAGGTGGGTGTGATGATTGCGTCATTCAGGATCAAGGTGAGGGCTGCACTGCTGGGGTCCAGTACCCTGATGAAGATGTGGTGAGGATAGGGGCCCGAGGGTGCTCCTGAGTGTATGGACTCCGTGGTTGGGGTTTCTTGAGTGGAGATGGTGGGCAAGGTGGTCCACTTTGTGTTGGTAAAGATGGGAAGGAGGACTACAAGAGTGCTACAAGAGCCTGAGCCACTATAACATTCTAGGAAAATCAGACAGATGCCATTTGCACTTAAATACAACTCCATCTGGGACCAGACACAGTTTTTTGTGTGGGTGACCATTTAATGAGTTTCTTGACCCAAAAAGTCATTAACTAAAACTAACCCTGCTTTTGTACCTCCTTTCCTAAGGAACAATGTCTGATGTCAAATTCTTGGAGGTGACTGCCTTGTCATTTACCCCAAAGAGCTTTTTTCTGTTTTTTTCTGTCCAGCTGTACCGAAATGCTTATGTTCTCTATTACCCCTACTTCCTTAACAATCTGGAGCTATGGCAGACAAAGGGGGTAGGGATCTCAACCCAGCGTCCCTTTCCTCCCCCACACCCCTCTGCACCCCTTTATCGAATCTGCTGTTCTGCTATCATAGTTGACTGGGCCCACTCAGCCCCACAGCTGATTGGCATTGGCACAGAAGCATGTGGTACCCACTCTGTGTGGGAGATACCTTGTCCTCCAAAGCCTTCCTCTGAAGAAGCAAGATACAGGATGTTCTTAAAGCAGCTGATTGCGTCTGTGTGTCTACTTACATAAGTGTATAGAAGAAATGTTCTAGTCCGTCGTTGATGCATATAGCAATGCCCTCCGTGGCTCCCTTTACAATGTATGCACAAGCCTCCCTGGCTGGATAGGAAATCATGATTGTGTTAAAGACATGGCTGGTGAGGTTATTCCCTCCAGTAGTATCCGTATTGCGACCTGCCCTGTATGTTTTCCCTGAGGCTTTCGTGTCATTTCGGTATCTTGTGGTGGCTGCTGGAGTCGGTCCTTGCCTTGCATCGCACTACCCGCTCCTGTATTTCCAGCAGCCGGAAATTAGGTTTCAAGGGATGTAGCAGACTTTACCAATGTTTTTCTTGTGCAGCATAGTTTTAGTAATGTCATGTTGACACGTGTTGCTTCCTCTTGCTGCTGGATGAGTTGTATTAATGGTTAAAATTCATAACATTAGCTTTCATACCTAGACAGAGGGAAACCACCTTCCCCACCACCACTCCTGCCTTTCACCACCCTCTCTCAGACCTATCTTTTTCGCTTCTATCAATACCCTTCTTCTGCAGTCGCAGACCTCGATTATGTTTATGTTTAAAGCAATCATTCCTCTGAGAACATCTTACATTCATGTATTTATTTGCACTTCAACATATTCTCGATTGAAGCGCTATGTAAACAGCATCAGGCGATAGATAAACATCTAAGCAGTGATGAGAGGGAGAGTCAGGGAGCTCCGGTTGCTAAGAGATGTCTTGTGGCTGGGTCCATCACAAAGGAGGGCGCCTGATGTTCCCTAAGGCACTCATGTAGACCAGAACAATGGAAAACAGCACCCTTCTAATCGTAACAAAAACTTCTTTTTGTATGGACCGCTTCTTTCTTACCGTGCCCCTTGTTTCATTATCAACCAGTTTTTGGATGCTCAGGTTTCGACCTCGGAAGTATGAACGCCGAGTCGGCCCCTGCGCAGATGAAACCATGTTAACGCTCAGAGAGCAAACTTCTCTGCAGGAATTCATATAGGTCTTTTTTGGAAACTTCTTAGTGGGGACACGATCTTCTGCCTACCTCTTTCGCCTCTTTATAGGTCTTTTTTTCCTTCTTGTTACTTTTAACCCCTTTGTATCTCATTACTTTATCCCTTCTATCTACTTTGGATTTCCTCTTTCCCATTTATATGTTTATTTCACCGGTTTGTTAAATTCCCTTTCTCTACACATGTTTTTTTCTTCTGTTGACTATCAATCTCTTGTGTCTCCTTTTTGATCCTCCATTCAAGAGATTAGCAGTTCTTAACCTATGGTCCGGGAACCTCTGGGGGTTCATGACACCTACTCAAGGGGTCCGCGACCACTGAGAGAATGAAATAATATTAACAGATTAATAAAGTGTATATAAATAAAGAAGCAAAATGTAAAACTGAATATTTTAAAATATTGGGCAAATGTGAAGGAATTTGGATTTGGAGGCTACACATTTAGTTGATGTCCCTTTGGATTCATGCAAGTGCCTCATGCAGAATGTATTATTGAAGATGGGTGGTCTCAATTGAATTTAGAAAAGCCACAGCCTTCTAATTAAAATGAAATAGTTCATTATTGGTGTATTTGTTTGTTCAATCCTTGTTTCTGTAATTATGTGTATTGTCTTGATGTTTGAATCATTAAAATTGCTTACGCTGGGGTCCCCAGCTTCTAGTAATGACTCACTAGGGGCCCCAGATTCCAGTAATGATTCAGTGGTGGTCCCTAGATATTTAGTGATGATTAAGGGGGGGTCTACAGAAGTCACTAGGTTAAGAACCACTGCACTGTCTGTCTTTTCTCTATCACTTATTTATCTATCTCTTCTAAATGTCTGTCTGTTCTTTCTTGTCATTATAACTTGTCCATATTTGGTTCCTTCTTCCTCTCTCTCTGTGTACTCCTTCCTTCCTCCTGTCTTTTAGGTCGTCTTTCTAGTTTCTACCTGCAAATCTCATTCAACTCGCCTGTCTCTCTTCCACGTCTCCCTCTGGTGTCCCTCTGTTCCTGTCTCTGTAGCGTTGTCGTCTCTGTGTTGCTTCGATATTTTCCTGTCTATCTTTGATATCTGCCTCTACCTTCTTGGCTTTGAGGTCGTCTTCTCTACCTCGTCTTTTGCCGTCTCTTCGTTCGATGTGACCTGTTTATGCCTGACCATCCTATAAAAGTAAAAAAATATATATATAATAAAGGAGCTTACCGGATGAGCAGCATCTGTGCGCATTTACCTCAAATATACGAATCCTTTCTATCCATTTGAAAGCCACATTTTCAAAATAAAATCCATCAGTTTGATTGGTTACCCAGCAAGCTGTAGCGGTCTTTAATTGTTATAAACAGTGTTTCTATGGAAACTGTCTGACAAGGAGCAGCAAATCAAGTTTAATAACAAGAACATTGCCCATTTATGTCCGTAATGAGGAATAGCTGGGAGAAGTAGCTTCTTCCAGTTATGACCCGTACCCTACCCACCATTCTGAGCTCTCTCATGCAGTGGCCCGAACATTATATCCTGCAAAGGCCAATGTCTGAATCGGCCGGTCCAGCTTTATTCTAGAGGATTGTGTAGCAGCCGGCCCCTTCTTCAACCTGGCCCTTTGTCAGGAGCATGGCTATCAATGGTGCAGCGACTCCGAAGCCTGGCGGTCCCACTGAACCCAGATTATTGTTATATTTTATTTCTCAGCTAGTGTTCAGGGGCCCCGTTTTCCTTGCATATACTAGGGCCCATGGCATGTTCACTATGCCACTGCCCCTTGTTCCACTGTTCTCTTCTGTAGGGGCCCCAGTCTAGAATGCTCCCCCTTTCTGTACTAACCCAAATCCTTCTCTTACTGCAGTGGCTACATTTGTGTAACTACAACCTTCTCTTTGAATGGATCAGGAAAGCTAGGATAGACAGAGGTTCCAGCCATGGGCTTGTGCACTATTTTGCACCCTTAGTACAAAACACTTTGTGATGGATACACATAATACTGAATTGCACTTGTTGCTCACTGGAGAGCATCTGTGTGTGAGTGCATACATGTGTGTGCAATATTATACGGGTGCTGCCTTTGCTGCACCAGTGCTGTCACTACATAATCATTTGAGTAAGTCTGTACTATTTTGTGCGATGGCTTGTGCTACTACTGTCCATGCTGACCTGGTTGTTATGTGCCTGATGTTTTACTGCTTCTCCTTGTGTGTTAACTCGTGTGTGTGTGTTTTGGTGTGTATCGGGGACGATGCTAGGATTTTGGGGGCCCTGTACAGAAAGGTAAAGCGCGATGCTCCTCTAATTTTGCATACAACTTGACGCATTCAGGGATGTTTGTACCTCTGTCATTAAGCCCCCCCCCCACACTCCTGAAGCTACTTTATGCAGACCCTTCCTTCTCAGCCACCTACAAGCAGCTTTTTTATAGCTCCTAAAGGGTGGAAGATGTGAGGTTTGCTTTTCTTCTGAGAGGGTGAACGCCTGGGGCACTAATCTGCGGGACAGTGTGCATCCCCTGGTGGCTGTTTGTTAGAAATGGGGGTCTCTAGTTGGCAGTGGCTTGTACACTATCCAAGTAGGGTCCCTTCCTTCTAGTCAGGGTAAGGGAGTTACACGCCCAAGATAACAAGACCAAAACAACAAAAATCCAACACACATATATCACAGTTCAGTCAATATAAAACTATGGATGCGTCACTTTTAGTACAAAGTAACTGGGACACGTCAAAATTAAAAACCAAAACAGGCTCAGGGGAGGTGAGGCGCTGGAAAACAAAGCAATGCGTCGGTTCCTTACATGCAGTGAAGATGATGCATCGGTTCCTTGCCCCCAGGGGAGGAGATGCGGCTGTTCCTTACTGCTACTCAGGGGAGGTGATGTGTCGGTTCCTTACTGTAAGAAGAGGTGATGTGTCAATTTCTTACTGCGTAGGAAGGTGACGTGTTGATTCTCTAATCATGCGGTCTCAGTTCCTTACTGAAGCCCAGCGTCGCTGTAGACTTGGCGCACAGGTGCAATACGTGGAAAATCCAGGCGTTGCAGGTCGATGCAGCAGCGATCCAGGCGCTGCGTAAATTTCTGCAGCTGCAGACAGGTGATGCGTTGATTTTTCTAGCCACACAGCAGGGCCTGCTTCAGAGTCCGTGTGGTGGTCTTGGACTTCGGAGACACGGTGCGCTGAACTCGGGCTTCAGCAGTTCCTTCAGACACGGACAGGTGCTGCATCGATTTCTTCCGCCAAATGGCAGTGGTTCATGGAAAGTTTTCCAGCACAGTGGCGCTGCATTGGAAAAACAGGACGATGTATGGATTTTCAGCAACAAGCGCTGCAAAACCCCCTCCAAGGGCCTAGAACTGGAGTTGGCACCACAGGGCAGGTCAGAACTCACAGCAGTGGAGTTCAGGTTTGCTTCAGCAGAAATCTTTGTGTCCTTGAGACATCTTAACAGAAGGCAATCACACACCCTTGGAGATTCTTCTCACAGCAAAGTCCAGTCCTTGTTCTCTTCAACACAGAAGCAGCAACTCAGGCCAACATAGCAAAGCAAACACAGCAAAGGGGCAGTGCTCATCCTTGCAGCTCTTCTCCTTGGCAGATGTTCCTCTTGATACAGAAGTGTTCTAAAAGTCTGGGGCTTTAGGTAAAATACTTTTACCCCTTTTGGCCTTTGAAGTTGGCAAACTTCAAAGAAAGTCTTTGTTGTTCACAAGTTCTTGCTTTGACCGCCTTTGCTCCAGACACACTGCAGGGGGTTGCAGACAGCATTGTGAGAGGACAGGCACAGCCCTATTCAGGTGTCAGTGACAACTCCTCCCATCACTCTAGCCCAGGAAGACCCAACAGCCTGGTGATGGCTTATCAGGATATGCAGGACACACTTTAGCTCCTTTGTGTGACTGTCTAATATAAATGTACAACCAGCCCCTGTCAGTCTAAACCAGATGTGGATTCCTCAGGCAGGCAGAGACATTTAAACAAGAAAATTCCCAGTTTCTAAAAGTGGCATTTTCAAACACACAATAAAAAAAATAAAAAAACACACACTTTTGCCTAAAGATTTTTTTTTTTATTCTGTGCCCGGGGAACCCAAACTGCAAATATCCATCTCTTCCCAATCAGCTCCAATGATAACTTATGGTAGAGAGAGGCCTTGTAATGTGGAAAACGAAATTGGTGGTATTTCACTATCAGGGCATGTAAAACACATCAGCACATGTCCTACCTTTCACATACACTGTGCTCTGCCCAGGGGGCTACCTTGGGCCTACCTTAGGAGGGCTTTCCATGTAGAAACAGGGATGGTTTGGACCTGGCAAGGGGGTGCACTACATGGTAGTTTAAAACTGCACTCACAAACACTGTAATGGCAGGCCTGAGACAAGTTTACAGGGCTACTCACGTGGGTGTCTGTAAAGAGTAAAGCTCCAATAATAAATAGAATAAGGAGATCCAGGCAGCCTTCATTCAAGTTCAAGTAGAAGCTTTAATTCAGAGGTTAACAACCCACGACTCTTCCAGGACAGATCCCCAGTCTGAATGCTTACTTACAAACTTGCATTCTAAACTCTAGAACAACATGAAAATGAATATTCTCTTCCTTAAAGAAACAAGTGAATATAATACATCTTGTAAATACTACATGTAACACATCCCCCTTTCATACACAAACAAACAAAACAAAACACACAATACTCCACATAACAACAAAACACACAATTTGCCAAAAGACACTAAATTAATAGTACACGAAATCTTCACTTCTGAATGGTGAAACTCTAATCCTAGAACTGTGCCTAACCACAACATTGTCACCAGCACCTTCACTCCCTCTACCAACATCTGGAACAACCCTGTCACTAGAAGACATTATCTGAGAAGATCTGGTGTTATTATCACATTCTCCCCGATTTTGCAAAGGAATGGAATTGCCAGAATCTACAACTACATTGTCACTCTTACTATTCAAATCACACAAATCAAACCCATCTGAATGATCTGAATATCTACTTTGAAATCTCATCTTATCAAAAATTATCTTTGCTTGTTCTTCATTGAGTCTAATTACGGCATTGCGATTCCACCATCCCCTATCTTGCAGCATGACCGCCATTTCTGAGACTCTTAATACCTTGGCTGGCTTAGAAAATTTCGAATGGCCTTTCACCACTCTAATAGGTTTCTTAATAAGAACCCAATCACCAGGAACTAATGAAGTAACTTTGACATGTTTCCTTGCATCATAATTGGCCTTACAAACTTGCTGTTTTCGTTTCACAAATTCCCTAACTTTTCGCAAATCAATTTCCTGATAATCACCTTGTTCAACCTTTCCCTTCAGCCACGATGGTATACCTTTGTACCTCCAAACCATTATTCACAGCGGTTTGTACACCTTCTTTCAACATTTTGTTTGCCCGTTCTACCAAACCATTAGAAGCAGGGCTGTATAATGGTACCAAAATATGTTTAACTGAAACCTTATCTAAAAAACATTTGAAATCATTTGAAGTGAAGTGGGTGCCATTGTCAGTTACAATTTCAGAAGGAAGACCTTCAATCAAAAATAGACGCTGCAAAAAGGAGATAGCAGCTTTTGAATCTGAACTTTTAACAAATGAAAAATATAACCATTTTGAGAAGTAATCAATTATAACAATCAAAAATCTGCCATCATCACCTAGTATATTGAAAGGACCAGAGAAATCCAACCCTAGCTTTTGCCATTGACCCTTGGGCCACTCCACTGGACACAAAGGAGAAGTAGAAGTACGCCAATGTTTATCCGAACATAAACATTCCGGACATTTATCAACATATCGCTTGACCTGACCGTCAATGCCTGGCCACCAGTACACATCCTTGATCTTCCTTACCGTACTGGAAATCCCTAAATGTCCCTCATGGGCCATACTAATGATTTTACTCCTTAAACACTTAGGTGGAACTATTTTATCATCTCTTAACAAAATGTCATTGACAATTGAAAGTTCAGCCGCAACTTGCGAAAAACATTTGTCTTGCATAGATAAACTTCTGTCACATGGCCATCCTTGAACCAAACATTTTTTTACGCGCTCCAAACAATGATCTTTCTGTGCACACTCAATCCATTCTTCCTCTGATAATTTACTAATCTGTGTAACATCGTTGATAGTAAAAACAACATCTGAATCACTATTGTTATCAAAATCCGCAATTTCCTTATCCAACGGAATTCTAGACAGACAATCTGCCCTAATGTTTTTTCCACCTGGAATATATTTAATATCAAATTGAAATTCTTGTAATCTAGCAAGCAATCTGATCAACCGTGAGGAGGCCTTGTTCGAGTTGCTATTACCCAACATGTATATTAAAGGCTTATGATCTGTGAAAAGTTGAAATCTCGCACCCCAAATATACATTTTGAATTTTTCTACAGCCCAACAACATGCCAGAGCCTCACGTTCTATGGTGCTGTAATTCAACTCTGCCTTATTTAAAGTTCTTGATGCAAATGCTATGGTGTACTCCTTGCCCTCAACCAATTGGCTTAACACAGCACCTAAACCCTTTGAACTGGCATCCACTGTAACCATGCAACAGTGACCATGAGAAAAGGCTCTAATAGCTGGAGCCTCTAAAATTAGTTTCTTGACAGTATCAAAAGATGATTGGGTTTCTTCAGACCATATGAATTTTGCATTTTTCTTGAGCAAGTCTCTTAGAGGTTGTACCGTGACAGCATAATTTTGCACAAAACGAGCATAATATTCGCTGAGTCCCAAAAAAGCTCTCAATGCATCTTTATCAAATGGTCTTGGAGCTTCCTTGATAGCATTGATAAGGGATAGTTTTGGTTTGATACCATCAACCGAAATATTATGCCCCAAGTAGTCTACTTCTTGTGTCACAAATTTACACTTGCTTTTGTTGATGGTCATACCTATTGCTTCAAGTTTGTGTAACACTTTGTCTAGTAGTGAAAAATGTGATTCCATTGTGGATGTGTGAATCAATATATCATCCTGGAATGCTTGAATACCTTCTATACCAGCAAACATCTTATCCATTAAACGTTGGAAAACGCTGGCCGCCGAAGCTAAACCAAATGGCATGCGCTTATACATAAAAACCCCAAATGGTGTAACAAAGGTGGTAAGCGGTTGAGATTCTTCCGAGAGTGGGATCTGATGGTATGCTGATTTCAAATCAATGGTACTAAAAAATTTGCTACCACCCAAATTCGCCAACATCTCTTGAATTCTGGGAAGGGGATGACAATCCACAATAATATTCCGATTTAAAACTCTCAAGTCTGCACATAAGCGGATTTCACCTGAACTTTTGCGGGCTACTACAGCCGCCGAAACCCATTCTGATGATTCAACAGGTGTTATAATGTCCTGTGCACATAAGTTATCTAAAGTTTTCTTCAAATCCTCCCTGGCAGACAAAGGAACAGGTCTACACTTTTGAACAACTGGGAACGCATCCGTTTTAAGTTTGATAGTGTGCTCGAAATTATTAACTAAACCAATCTTATCTGAAAATACCTTAGAATATTTTGATAATATACTGGTCAAATCACCTAAGTCATGCTTTTCCTTTCCCACCTCAGGTACAATAGTAGATATAGGTAAGTCACCCAAGGTAACTGGTTCTGCGTGTCCAGGTTTTAAAATGATGCCAAGACCTGCTTGATCTTGCCAACCTAAAATATCCCTACCATTCACAGCGACATAGATTTTTGTGTGAATTACTCTTGAATAAAAGTGCTTTTTTCCTAGCTGCAGAATATTTTGTAGCATCAATCGCTTCTAAATAGTTGTCAAAAATCCTGAACCATCTATGCCACGGCATAAGTGGTTTCCCTGGATTGGGAAGAAAAGGAGGAGGTTGCATTACATTGTTGGATGAGCTAGACATACTAGTATGTGGTGTATTTGCTATTAAAAAGTTGAAACAAGATACACAAGCATGCAAAACTGGACTAATACTATACCTAAGTAAATATGTTAAATTGACTTTCACTAAAAAAAAAATATATAAATTCACAGGCAGTTCGTGGAAAATAAGGACACCTTGCCAACTAAATTCAAATAGTACTTTTGATGTTCTCTTGTGCAGCGCTAAACGCAATATGGAAAATAGATGCTTGTTCACGAAGAAAATCCACCAGGAAAGACGCTCGTCGTAGTGAATAAACAAGGGATTGGGTTTCAATGCATTCCAGTCAAAACAATCCCTTCAAGATGGCCGACACTACGTGATCCGACGTAGTGACGAGTGGACGTGATGACACTCCTTGCGCGTCAGAATTACCAGTGATTCCTCAGTGCGCGCACGGAACGGTGAAGTCTTCTTCCAACAGCAAAACTGGAAACCGAGACCCAGGTTGTTTTGATTCAAAGTTAATCAGGTATTTTCAACGTAAAATGACACTTGCAGCTATCGCATATATCCGCGCCACAACCCGAGTACAATCAGTGGTTCCAACAGTACTTACGATCGAAAACCTCTTTCTTCTCCGATTTAGCGCTAATCAGTGACATCCATCAAAGTCTCTGACACAGCTTTGCAGTCCATTCTTTTCAGACGAAAATCGACACTGTCCTTGAAGTAATGTCGTTCGTGGTGCGGGCTTTCTTTAACGCAGTGGGATCCAGAAGTTCGCCGAGTTACTGATCCTTGTAATGCATATCATTAAACACGGGTCGGTGGGTTCCTCCAAATTTTCAAACGTCGCCAATAATTGTAAAGAGTAAAGCTCCAATAATAAATAGAATAAGGAGATCCAGGCAGCCTTCATTCAAGTTCAAGTAGAAGCTTTAATTCAGAGGTTAACAACCCACGACTCTTCCAGGACAGATCCCCAGTCTGAATGCTTACTTACAAACTTGCATTCTAAACTCTAGAACAACATGAAAATGAATATTCTCTTCCTTAAAGAAACAAGTGAATATAATACATCTTGTAAATACTACATGTAACAGTGTCACAACCAATGCTCAGGCCCACTAGTAGCATTTGATTTACAGACCCTTTGCACACACAGTGCACTTTACGAGGGTATTACCAGCAACTCAAATATGTCAATCATGGATAACCAGTCATAATCACAATTTACACAGGGAACAGTTGCAGTTTAGCAGTGGCCAGCAGTGGTAAAGTATGCAGACTTCTAAAACCAGCAAAAACGAAATGCAGCACTCAGTCAAAAACAGGAGGTCAGAAGGACGAGGAAAGGGGAAAAACACACCAAAGATGCGAGGTTTAACACTCTTTATGGGCAGCAGGACAAACCTGCTGAATGTGTCTCCTTGCAATTGGGCCATGGGAGGGCTCACCTCCCCATGTCTCTCCGCCCTACATCATGTCTGCAAGGCTCATTGGTGGGGAGCCCTTTCGTGGGCACAGTTACAATGATACACCTCTCTCTAAATTGGATGGACATGGGTCATGAAAGGATAGGTGTGTCATGGCCTGGGTGCAGTGCCCTATGTTGGTAGGCTAAGTATGGGGTCCTTGGCAGCTGCCTATGCCTAGCACTGGCACTTGTGTGTATGGATGCATTTATGTCAGTGTAACATTCTGCCACGGCTGCGCTTCTGTGGTACCTGTTTTCTGTAAAGGAACATTGCTCAAGGCGGTGTGGGGGGAGGAGGGGGGTGCTGCTCCTGTTCGAACAACCAGGTCTTGAGAAGTCTCCTGAAGATCAGTAGGTCCTGGGTCTGGGGCAAGTGGATAGGGAGGGTGTTCCATATCTTGGCGGCAAGGTTCGGTGGATGCGAGGGAAGGTGGCTAGGGTGAGGTCAGCGGAGCGAAGCTAGCGGTTCGGGATGTTGAAGGTCATTTGTTGAGGTATGTTAGTCCGGTGTTGTGCTTTGTGAGCACAGATTCTGTGTTTTTGAGGGAAGCGCCACTCGTGCTGTCTATGCTATATAAGTGCTGTGACTGTGAGGAGGGCATGCACCTGGTAGTTTTGTGTGTGTTGGGGGGGGGAGCCTACACTGCAGATGGAGGTTTGACCTGCTTCCGCTATTGTTGTACTGTTGCTTGTGTGTGTTGTACTGTGCCATGTCTGTGTGTGGATGGAACTTGTGTGTTCCTGCCTGTACCTGTCTGTGGTGCTGATTACGAATGCTTTAGAGAGGTAGTCTATATTTATCTCTTCTGATAAAAATCGACACATCAGAGTTGGAAATTAATTGGCTGCAATATATAGCACCTATTCTGAGTTTTTCCCCAATAATGGGGAACATGCAGATATTGGAACTTATTTTACCAAAATATGGATGCTCCACTAATTAGATTAAATTGCAGCAGGCATGACCTAAATAGTACAGTGTTCATCCCCAATTTAAGGGTTTTCAAAAGAGTAAAATGCATTGTTTGTGGGATAACTTGATAATTTCTCGAATTGAATTGTATTAATTCTTCAAACCCATGATAAGGGTATCAATATTGATTGAGGGCATTATCTGCCTTCCATCAATTTCTATACCCTTATCCCTACAAACACTCACTAGCACTTTAGGCCCACCAGTAGATGGCCACCCATATGGGTTGATAACAACTTAGCCGGGGGAAAAAGTTGAGACTAATTTGGCAATAACCCCCTTGTATCTTTCCGTTTTAGAGTGAAGCACACTAGAATGAAAGGTCATATATCCATTACAATGGTTTTAAGGCCAATGTCTCTTTGAGACATATAACATTAAAATTATTAATGAAACAAATCCAATCAATATGTTGTAATTTTGTTCCAACCCTGGCCATGTTTCTCGACACAAATTTGATTTAGGTAAGAGCTTAATGGGGCAAGGCATGAGGAACTGAATTTGTTTCAGCCATAGATGACAAAGTTAGTGAGGAGGGACCCCCCTTTGAGATCCAACATTAAACCAATTAAACCAGGGGTTAATTCATGTTGAAGCTCAACCGGTCAATCTCACATTGCCTCCCCTAAGGCACAAATGTGTTATATATGGGAAGTGTCAACTGAGTTTGGGGATCCCCACTGTAGGTCCACTGCTGAGTAGAGTGTGGTATGCGTTTCAAACATTGAGGTCTACAAAAATAGCTCAGTGATACTGGTTCAATCACATTTTTCCAAGCAATGAACCTTTGAATTTATACAGTAAAGCGCCTGCTACATACTGAGACCTAAAATGTATTACACACAATCACCAGTACACTTCTTAGGTTCATAACCTAACAAAGCTACTCCTCTCACCATGTTGACAGCGTTACTTAATAAGCTTGTAGTCCCTTCCCATTTTGCCAGCCAATGCATGAATTTATTTTTTAATTCGTGACAATATTCTGTTCGAGTTTGACGAAGATGGGAGGGAATGTTTGAGACAATAAGATAGGGGGTTGCATCATGGGGAAGCTGTAGGGTTGCAATAACAATATGTTGTGGAGCTACAATCTGCCTTTCCTGTTGGATAGAAGTTGTGATACAGGGAAGCGCTACGGGGCGGATAGCGCCTAGTGGAGGGATGCTGGGGAACGAGTCAGAAGAAGGCAGGAGAGCACAAGGGGCTGCCAAATAGACCTTTTCCCACTGTAGACACGGTTTGGGAGAAAGAGAGGTGAGGCGTGCAATTTGAGTAAATGGAGCTTAGTTGGCGGAGGCTACACAGGTAGAAGTCGAAGAATCAAGAACCTTGGCTCATTTTTCAAGTACAGCCCATTGTGTTGCACCCAGCCTTTCTTCAACATTGATAATTTCATTGAGTATTGCCCCCATTGCATTGGTTAAAACAATAGGGATAGAATTAGTCAGGATTTATTTTTAACTTCATTCCTTTGAGGTAGATTTCCTTTTGCCCATGATGTACTGTGCCTGTTGCATAACTTGGAAAACTTAAACACAGACCCAAGAACTGCTACTGGCTCTGACTGGCTCAGACAGGCCGGTCTTGAGCAGGGCTCAGCCTGGGTGCGTTTTGCGCTGCAGTAGTCGCAGGTCCACCAAATAGCACTCATGCCGCATTCTGTTGTGTCGAGCAAACAGTGCTGTGCTATGGGCCTTGAAGTTCTAGGGTCAAAAGTCACTTCCAAATGAGAAGAGCGTCAATGGATCTGTTATTAAATAAATAATGCTGTTCATTTAGAATCAAACGTTAAAATCTGGTACTCATTGTTTCAAGCATTTTCTGCCGTAGCACTTAGCTGGTTAGTTCGACAACTTTGGGAAGGATGTTGAATGGTGAGCATAAAGCGATTCATCAAACAATATTAAGTAAAGCCATTTTGGTATGTACAGATTACCGGGGCCCCACAGCAAAGGTGTTGTAATCGTTTCCTGTCCAACTCTTCCACTGAAATTTGTAGGGAACACCATTGAGCCTGACATACTCGCATCAACACTTGTCTGTAAGGAAAAGTATCTTTTTGTTGTGTTCCCACATTTTTAGGTCTCGTCTAGACAGCGGGAGATATTTTGTTTACGGTCAGTTGGTTTACAGCATGCCCATTGCTTTTTATTTGTTGTGTTTGATGTCACTGATAATTGCTTGCTTTTAGGTGGTTAGCACGTGCTAGAGTGCCCTCATGTCGTCTTTTGAACTCTCCCGCGGAGCATCGCCCACTTATTTGTGCCCTTCCACAGCTTTGTTTGGGGGAGCTACTTTTTAGGTCAAAGTGTACCAGACAGCTCAGCTGTCTGGTTTAGCTGTCTGGTTTGCTGAAAAAATCATGGGGACATTCAGAAAGCTTCCCTGGGAATGCATTCTGCCCATTGCTTACCATTCTCTTTGTGGTTTGTAGCTCACGTCTCCTTGCTATTGCTGGCTTTATTGGTATGAGGCTGTCCAGCTTGGATTCATCCCTTCCCTTGCCCAAACCTTGTTTACTATAACCTTCCAAGATCTCACTTTCTGTAAACAGGCTTTTATATCTTGTTCTTATCACATTTACTGTGCATTTAAACACAAAGGTCAAATGTCGGGCTCCATCTTCTGAGAGAGCTTGGTGTTTACTTTTCTTCCTGTGACTTCAAAGTGAGAGCGTTTATAGCAAAGCAAGAGGAATGCAGATGACTCTAACCCGTGAAGCGCGCTCGTGCCCCTCCTGTGCTCCAGTTTACCAAGCTGTAACATAACCTTTAAAACAAGCCTGCAGGGAGGAGGTGCATGCACATTCTGTGACAACAAATATTCATGTTGAGGTTATTCTATCAAATCACTGTTGGCTTTTGCTTAATGTGAACCACTAGTGAATGTCTAATGATCTTCCTGTTAAGAAGTCAGCGAGTCAGAGTACTAAACCATTTTAATAATAACACGTATTGGCAAGCCAAAAGGTGTAGCCTACACAACTAAACTTAATGAGCAATAGCCTCTTTATGTGCAATATGTGCACTCTAAACCACTTTGTTCTACTCTGCGACACTGCTCTCTGCGCCACTGCACTCTACAACACTCTACTCTGCACCACTGCACTCTACGTCACTGCATTTTATACCACTCTTCACCATTGCACTCCATGCCACTCTCTTCTACTCTGCACCACTTCACTCTACGCCACTACTCTATGTGCCAGTCTACTCTGCACAACTCTACTCTGAGACACTGCACTCTGCGCCACTCTACACCACTACAATCTGCATCACTCCACGCCACTCTAATCTATCCTACACCACTGCAGTCTACACCACAGTATGCTTCTCTACTCTGTCACTGCACTCTGCGTCAATGTACTTTATATCACTTTGCTCAAAACCAATGCATTCGACACCACTGCATTCTACCCCAATCTACTCTCAACCACTGAACCACCACCGTACTTTATGCTACTTCTCCCAAGGCCACTGTACAACACTCCACTCTACGATACTCCACTAAATGACACTCTATTCCATCAAACTCAACTCCACTCTCCTGCACTCTTTGCCACTCTACAACACTAGTCCACTCTGCCATGCTCTATCCAACTCCCTCCGTGCCATCCATACCACTTAACTCCACTTTATTCTATGACACACTACTCCACTCTATGCCACTCCACTCTTCAACAATCTACTCTATGCCACCCTACTCCACTCTACATACCACCCTCTACACCACTCCACTCCAGACCACGGCACTCTACCTAGCTCTACTCCACTCTACGCCCTTCTACTCTACAACACCTTACTCCCTCAATGACACCCCACGCCACTCCATGACATTCCACTCTGTATCACTTTACACCACTTCATAACACTCCACTGTACTCCAGTTTACGACACTCTACTCCATGCCTCTCTCCTTTACCCCACTAACTTTTAGCCATGCTGAACCGCAGCCGCGTTGGTGTACAACATGGCTAAAACATATTGGCAAAGCTAATAGGTCTTACATAGTCGAGACCTATCGGCTTTGCCAATGTTTGTTTGTTGAAGACCTCAGGTGCTTTGACCCCTGCAGTGGTTTCGGCCTGCGCTAAAAGGCTCAGCTACTCGTGCTCTATATTAAGGACTTGATAGTATCAACAATGTTTCAATGCGGTGATGAGTTTTTAAAACAATATATGAGCAAGATTATTTTGGGCGTCTCATTGTCTCTAACTTGTACTTGACATAATAGTTCACGGGCAGACAGTGTAGGAAGATGTCAATTCCCCTAAAGAAACTGGTTAGTAATCGATCTGTTGCATCCTGCACTATTTGAAGACTTATCAAATGCATTTAGAGCTTTGAATAATGGTTGAGTAAAATTTACTCAAATGGATGGACCAATAATTGGAAGCCCTGCATGGCTTGTGGAGGGGAGGAATGTTAAAACCACTAAAAAATGAATTTGCTGTTGCACGCCTACAGTCGGAGAACTTCTCATTTTGAGTTCAGCAAATATCTACTATCAAATGTCTCCGACTTCCCCATCCAATCTGCCAAGGTTCATTGGCAATCCTGTCAGGAAAGAATGGTGGACCAGCTGTCCATTCTAGATTGACTGATCTTCCACCGTGTCTGTCCAAGAACCTCATGAAAGACTGCCACTGAAAGGGTGAAAGACTTTTAAGGTCAAGTAAATATTGCGCTAAAACAGCGAGGAGCACCCTCAGCATTGTATTGGGGCACGTGCACACGTACAATATCCTCAGGTTGGGAGAACTTATGGAGCGCATACACATCGAGTAAGAAATTTGGCCATCAGAGGCGGGCTTTGGTAGATTTACTTTCAGAATTTCCTCAACAATGGTTTCCTCTGACATCAGATACAACACTTTGTCAGAGAAACCTCCAGTGACCTGGCAGAGAAATCAAAATACCATGTATTTTCATTGACATATTGGCAGAGAAAGTAAATCTGACTCAAGAATAAGTGGAGATTCTGCCGACCAAACTCTAAACCAGGCTCAAGTGTCACTGGTTAGAAAACCACACTCTTGACTTAGCAACAAGGCAAGAGCCTAGATCAGCCTAGAGGTTGGGTCAACAGACGCATAGCATGGGTGCCACGGGCCATCCTCACCACTGTAATAATCGGGGTTGCGTGGGCTCCTCACACCTTTGGACACCAGTGCCACTGCACCTGCTGCACCATTGATAGCTTCTCTCCTCTCAGTTATTGTTTGAGTTTGTCCATTGTCATAAGCTCTCCAGATGTGCAGTGACCCAGAGTTCTTTCAGTATACGTGCATGGCTGTTGGGGTTCATGATCTACAGGTAACTGAACATCTTCCTCTCTTTTCTCTTCCTTTTCAGGGTGTAGGTGACAGCCTCCACGCACCATTCGTGTTAAATCACAACCCCAGGAGCACAAAGGAGAAAGCAGACCTTGAACTTCCCGATGACGTGGATCAGGAACTCTCCATCCGGATAGGTAGAGCTGCGCATCACAAAGGCAAGCATCCTGTCATATACCACGTAGTCATCATGAGAAGGGGCATTTGTGTAGTTATAAAGTTATGAAAACAAATAAGGGGCTGGGAGCATTGTGATGACCAAGAAGGTGGCCAGATGTTCTCTGAACGTAATCCTCTATCTTCTATGTTGTTCTCAAAGCCAATTCCAACCATCTGGAGATTTACTTGTAGACCCATGCCAGCGGAAGGCAGGTAGTCCATGTTACATTAAAACAAAGGATTAGATGTGTGCCTGTTGCATTACATAGGGCACAGACCAGCAAATTAAATGTATTATCGCCGTAATTATTATTTTATTGATCTACGGAAAAGAGTCTCAGTCTAGGTGCCTGTTGCTGTTAATTTCCCTGAACTCGTTCTTCGGTAGTTTGAGCTCTAAGGCTGTATGTGTAAAGCAACTGTGTAGTTGCACAGACTTACATACCAGAAAGCCATTTGCAGGTAGCTGAGAAGTTACACAGATACAGGTCCTGCTGCTACGTAAGTGAACCACAAGTTGATGCCTTGGGGGCTCAACAATTTGGGACTTTGTGGAAAGACCAATTGATAACTTACGTATTGCCCAGTTTAGAAGACCATCAAAGTGATTTGATGCCCAGTGGCTTTTTAAGTTTGACGGAGTAGCAAAACTATTTACATAATCATCTAAATTGCAAGAAATGCTTCCCATTGTGGAAATCAAGAGGCGTAAAAGTTGACTTACTGTAGATTCCCTTGCTTATGAGTCGACTTTCAAATGCCATACACCGGTGCTAGTACTCCAGTGACATTCTCAGACTTGACCAACTTAGAATAATGTTCACTATGTGATCGTAATGTCCAAACGTTGATACTGGATTGTTTTATACACAAGATCTCAAAAGAACACTCTCCTATACAGTCGCAAAGTACAAGCACTTTACAAGAGAAGGAGTACCAGCAAGAAGAATGGTAACAAAAGTAGTCCTGGTGATTGGAGGAGCTAGACGGGTGATATTCTCCTATGGGACCGGCCAAAGACCAATAGCCAACAGCAAACATGATAAAAAGCCCTGAGTCAAACGTTGGCACTTAACTATCGCACCGTAACAGAACTTTTAACCTTTATGAACTGCGATGTCTTTCTTTTATGCTTTTATTGTAATGCAATGGTTTTAATTAGCCTATGCGAATAAATAAACTACCACACTATGTGATCATACAGGACGAAGGGACGAGGCCCTTTCAAGACAGGCTTTGGACCCCCTGCACTGACCAAACAGCCACATCTACCCTCTTCCCACAGCAAGCATTCCACCATCTGGAGCCACCTTTCATGCCCTAGGAAGGTTCTATTTGGAGCCCAGCTGTGCAGAACCAGCTGCCTGAGCTGGAAACCTATTCTGTGCAAAGCTTTCCAGCTCAGCAAGTGACAATGGTTATTCACTGGATCGCTGTATGAGTGAAGAAACTGTGTCTCACAGCTGCACCACGTGGGTTGCCCGGCCTGCACCCTTATTACATTTGACATTCTAAGAGTATTAGCTAAGTGCATGGCAGCTGAGATCTCCAGCTTTATTAATGAAAAAGCAAGCTAATAATGCAGTCCGCGGATATCCTCAAAATAACCATATTCCGTATGTTGTCAACGAGCATAGCCTTTGAACATCTAAACCCTGCCATTTAACTTCCTTCAGAGCTTCACTGGCATTAGCCATGAGTTTAAGATCTTTACTAATGGAAGATGGCGATTACCTTTTCCATTGCCCTCATTTGGGCTTCTAAGGGTCTGCCCTGTACCATTCTCAAAACAAGTGCGTCTGTTTTATTTTTGTTATTCCATGCGGTTCAGAGGAAGCAGTTTTACTCCAGCAACTGAGCTGGTCTGCGGACCAACACGCAGTCCTTCTCACTTGACTATGCTGATGCATGGTCTCTACCAGTTTCCATCTGATGGTGATCCTGTCTTATAGTCTAAACTGATCACGCAGTCTTTACCCAACCATTGTAGTGTCAACTTTATCCCAGGTTCTCTTCCGCAATCAGATATCCCCTCCCCCGTGGCAGTGTAGATTAAAGCACGACAAACGAAAACAATTTCTTTCAGTGTACTTGTCCAAGGAACCTCCCTGATTATCCATAACTTTGTACATTTCTTTGATCATATATGTTTTACCCCCTTTAGGAGCATGTGTGCTATCTGTTGTGGACCACAACTCGCGATCTGGTTTGGCAACTAACCACCGCCAGTATTCACAGGGCCATGTGCCCAATGCTCTAAGGCTATACGTGCCCATGGTTGGGTGGGATCTACGCCAGAGTAAATGGTCGTTTCTGCACAACCTTCGCCTTATTCCTGGCAGTGTGTACGACCATACCTGCCCCAACACCTGCCATCCTCCTCTTCCTCAACGTGTCCAAAATACCAGCTCATAAGGCAGTGAAGAGGAAACAGCTCTTTCCTCTTCACTGCCTCATTCGAGCACAGTGACTCCATGTGCACCACCTGGCAGCTGCCCACAAAATGAAGCTCCTGCCTCTCATGAAAAGCACCTGACTTCTGGGCAGATAGCCGATTTCCGTGCAGCCCTTAACGACCTTGGCTACCACAGATGTCACGGTCTTGCTGCTGGCTGTCATGCCCCCTCATCATAGCCTGACCTTGCACTGCGGAGACCTCGACGTCGTTATTGAACCTTTGGGCATTAGCTGCACATAGCGCCTGTTCCATGGTCACGTGTCCTGCTGGTAGTGATACCCGAGCCTAGTGCAGTGCGCTCTCTCTTCATCTGTCAGTAGCTGCAGATAAGCAAACGGACGCCTTTGGAGATCCTCAGCCTCATGCAGGGCTTTAAGAGGGCCGGGTCTCACCGGTGCTCAGCACGGCAGTCTTTAAAAGGGGGCCTTGAAACGGGTCTCTATCGGGCTCTGTTTTGTGCCCTGGCACAGGCGGTCCGTTTTTTCCCTGACCGCATTGACAGCAGGCACATCAATGTGCGCTGCTCACACTGCTCACTTCTCACTGGTGGAGAAGGTACGCATGACCTCATGCCAGGTGAGCGTTGTAGGGAGGGAAATCCTTTAAAGAGAGTCATTTTCTCTCTGATTTCCCTTCTGTTTTTGAAACTCAGGAGCAGGAACGTTGTGGTGGTGTCACCAGAGATTTAAGTGGAAGCTTTTTCAATATTATATACAAGCCCTAGTTGCTGCCTATTTATCTTATGCAACTAACAACCATTGACAAAGCCAATAGTCCTGACTTGTAATAGGTAAGATGTTACTTGTTGTATCATATATCTGGATGCAATGACAGAAACAGCAAAGTACAAGTCGGGCGGCACACTATGCCAAACACAGATGTTTAGCTTATGTGTTTTGAAGCCACGCCCTTTATTACATTGACCATGCCCTTTGAGAGGCACCCCAGTTTTTTCTACCCACTTAAAGCCCTGGCCTCACGCATTGGGTTTGTAGCAGCATGTGTAAGGCTGTCCTGCCGCCATGCTCCAGACCCTGCTGCCCAGGGTGACGCAACGGAGGGCCATTGCGTGCCGGTGAGCTTCACGACCACCGCAGGAAAGGAACAGCAAGGTGCACGATCGAGCACGGTGACTAGAAGGGCCATCTAATGTCCTCAGTGCTAGCATGCATTGTAGCCAGGGCTTTAAGTGGGATGAAAAAACTGGGGTCCTTTCCAGGGGCGTGGCTGATGTACTTAAGGGCGTGGCTTAAAAACACTCAAGCTAAAAATCTGTGCTTAGCATAGTGTGCCGTCCGACTTCTATTTTGCTGTTTCTGTCATTGCATCCAGATATATGATACAACAAGAAACATCACACTTACGAGTCAGGACTATTAGCTTTGTCAATGGTTGTTAGTTGCGTAAGATAAATAAGCAGCAACTTTGGCTTGTATATAATATTGAAAAAGCTTCCACTTAAAGCCCTGGTGACACCACAACAATGTTGCTGCTCCTGAGTTTCAAAAAGAGAATGGAAATCCAGAGAGAAAATGACTCTGTTTAAGGATTTCCCTTCCTCTACAACCCTTCCCAGGCGTGACGTCATGCCATAAATTCTCCACTAGTGAGAAGTGAGCAGTGTGAGCACCTGTACATGATGTGCCTGCTGTCACTGCAGTCCGGAAAAAAATAGACTGCCTGTGCCAGGGCACAAAACAGAGCCCGATAGAGACCCGTTTCTAGAACCCTTTAAAAAACTGCCGGTGCTCAGACCCGGTGAGACCCGGCCCACTTAAAGCCCTGACTGTAGCCCAGGAGGGCCTCCATCTCAGTACTAAAGGGCTGACTGACTTCAACAGAACGGGCGGGGCCGCACAGCTCACATGACAAAGAGGGGAGAAGGTGCTCTGCTTCCGTAGCTCTTTGAGAAGGACACAGCAGTCCAGGGTTTCACAGCCAGCCACAGTGATGCTTGCGGGTAGCTGGCCCAGGGACAGCAAATTCAGCCTCTTCGCACTCCCCATCTGACGAAGAGGTGTAGGCAGGTATAAAGAGCATGTTATCCTGCCATCACAGCCTCACACTACACCTGCCTGTAGTATCCATCTTCAGAGGGAGACTAAAGACAGGGCTTTAAGTGGGATAAAAAAAAGAGGGTCTCTCAAAGTGGAGTGGCTTAAAAAGTAATCTAAAAATCAGTGCTTAGCATAGTGTGCTGCCCGACTGGTAATTTGCTGCTTCTGTCATTGCATCCAGATATATAATACAAGTAACGTTACACCTACAACAAGCAAGGACTATTGGCTTTGCCAGTGGTTGTTAGTTGCATAAGCTAAATGAGCAACAGCTATGGCTTCGTGCTATAGAATATTGAAAATGCATCAGTTCTGTCATGATGAGGCTGTGTAAGAACTAGAACGAGTCTGACGTTACATAAAAGGCAGTGAACGGTGGTACTGCTGCAGAGTTAAGATTTTTTTTACACCCTGAGGATGAGGGCAAAAATGGAGAGCCGGCAATGTGGCCGCAAATGATATTTTTGATCTGTGGGACTTTTTACTGCTTGCTGCTTGTGTTTATGAATATGTTTCATGGTCTCACTGTCCACTAGCGGCTGGCCTGAAGGTTGTAGGCCCATACTTGTATAACTCTTGAACTCTGTAATAAAGGTTTCCAAAAAAAAAAAAAAAAAAAAATGGAGAGCCGATGGGGACCCGTCTCAGCACCTGCTTTTAAGAACTGTCGGTGTTGAGTAATGGCACGACCCGGCCCACTTAAAGCCTGGGGTGGAACGGCCTATTTCGCACAGGGCCGAACAGGGCTTTTATTCCGCACCCCCTGGGCTGCAGCCCTCGGGGACCGGTTTTGAAAGCCCATGGTCGCTGCTTGTGCCTCTGTCTCTTTCACCACCTCCCTGAGCTTAATTGCTGCAATCAAAGAGAGAGAGAAGGGGGGGGGGTTGAAGGAGAGGGAAGGAAGAGAGAGTGGGCAAAGGAGAGAAAGAACGGATGGGTGGAAAGAGAGAGTGCATGAGGAGACCAAGGGAACTGGGCTAGTTTGAGCATTTTTGCCGGGGGCGCATCTTCCCTAGTGCGGCCAGGGAGCCACGTCACCGCACGCATCCATCTGAATAGGTGGGCTGTGAAGCGCCGTTCTCCATTTCTGCCAGCCCGCCCCCCTTTTTAGCACCACCGTAGCCCCCTGAGCGAAACGCATCCAAATTAATTGTATTCCATCATAGACAGAGGCCTGTACTTCCGCCTTACCCAGGAGCCAAGCTGGCAACACTTCAGCGGGTGACAGACTTACTTAATTAAAAACGATTCTTGCTTAAACCTAACAAATGCTGCGCAGGGCCGGCTCCTGGCATCCGTCGTGCAATAAAGCTTGTTACTATAGAAAATGCCTCGGGCACACCGGCAAACGATTGGCAGGCGCAGCGCTTGCACGATGGCACTTACTGTGTAGATATTAAAAAAATGAGAGAAAACAAACTCCAGAAAGTGGAAGTGGCTATGAGAACACAGCCTCTGTGTGATTGCTTTCCTGAATCTAAGACGAAAATCAATACTTGCCTAATCTGTGATTTCTTCTCTTCTGTCTGTGGTGGCGGGAGCAAAAGCTATTTTTCGCCGGAAGATTTTCATAGAGAAAAAAAAACATTTTTATTCTATCATGACTACTCTTGGAGCAGAGTTTTACCCGCGCGTGCTTTAGGTGAGCACTTAGAGCGGTGCCTGGGGTTATCATTGAATACTGGGCCGAGTGATGGCTCCCAATGAATATCTCCAGTTTTTGGGCCATGTTTGGTTTCCCATATGGCACTGTCTTATGCTGTGCTATGGTCACTCTGGGAGTTTCCCCCCACTAGCGAACGGTAAGTGCGCGAGCTGCCACTCGGGTAGAATTTCTACCCAAGCGGCAGGAATACCAGCACAAACTGCAGTTCGCACTGCACTCCGCCACTCGCGGAACTCCGCAAACTATGCCCAGGCTTAATTGTTACTCTCATGTAAAGATTGCTGCGAGGAAAAGCAAGTTCACACCCTCAGTATTGCTCAGTGCATTTTTGTTAGCTTTAGGTTTTTAATCTGAGGGTATGAACATGCAAACAATATACTCAAGGCACATTGCCGCTTAAGCCCTTCAACACAGCGTAATCAAGAATGGCTTTAAAATAGAGCTGGCATATCAGTCCGTGCCAGGGTTGTGCCATGTATCCGGGTTTGCACTATTGTTTTATAAACTGTCATCGGGTTTTTTCTTCAGTTTGTGCACATAAAGCAAACAAAAACTGCAAATCCTAAAATGAAACCATCTGTAAAGGAAAATATAGGTCTCAGTTACACAGGAACTATTACCTAATGTACCCTGCACCATAACACCCATGTGCTCGGCGTACACCATGTAACCCATTCCCTCTTTATAAAGTCACGTATATCAGTAATAATTACTGTGTCCACTTTTGGTGGAATTGTCTCTATCTATGTAACATCATATGTACGCTGAGCACATGGGTGTTATTGTGCAGGGTACATTAGGTAATAGTTCCTGTGTAACTGAGACATATGTTATTGATTTATTTATAGCCCTGAGGAAGTCAGAGATGCAGACGCATCCTATCTGACGAAACACGTGTTGGCTATATGTGCATCTGGAGAAGACGTGTATTTAAATATTGAAGGAATAAAACAACGGAGTTGGAACAAAGACAGATTGGACTGTGATTTACATACATGGAGTGGTGCTCAGGATAAATTGTTTATGCATTGGTGGACTGGTCCTTCTGGTCCTAAAGTTTTGGGGGTACTGGTGGCTGCTCTCTACCTTGGAGCACACAATTTGATAATTAGCATATTTGACTGTAGGGATTACTGTGATTTAACTTGCGCATAAAACCTTGCCATAAGTAGCTGTGTTTATTATGTATGTATGTAGTCAAGAAACCCCTAGGGATGAACCAGCCCCCTCACCTGATGGTTGAGAATGAAGGACCCCATCTCTGCTTCGAGGATGACGCCCCGCAAGGGATGTCAGACCACTGCATGTCGAAGATTCAGCATGCAGGACCTCATGTTAGCTTGGAAGGAATTCTCCTCTGTTTTGGGAAAAAGGGTCTTATTTTCTAGAGTGGTCACTCCAGGGTTTCTTCTAGAATTGATATGTTTTGAAAACCGTCATAAATGTTTTGAAAACAATCATGGATGTTTTTCCAAACAAATGAGATCGTGCACAGCTGCCTGTTGGCCAAGGATGGAAAAAGTGGTGACCCTTATACAAAATAATTATACCATGCCTGAGGAAATGTTTCTGTACGTCAGGTACAGGGATTATGATAGAGTCCTGTGAGCCTGGTGTCAAAGAGACAGGAGCAAGCTACTAGATACAAGGTCACCTGGTTAGAATCGTTATTGTTGTGTGGATGCGACAAATGTATGTAATAGGGGTATATATGACATGACTAGCTTGAAGGACATGACGCTAGGGGACACCAAATCTGGCTTGCATTTGCGAGCCATGCACATTAAAAAACTCAGCCACACAACGGTTGGCGTCATTTTCCAGCAACTCCGTGTTACATGCATAACTCGAAGTGGCCAAAACTTTGCTAACACCGTTGACGGAGCATAATTTGTCGCCCACCCCTACTTATTGCCATTATGTTACTCTCTGTGTGAACATGAGCTGGCCCAGCATAGGGCACCAACATGCCCCAGGCTCTACTAGTCCATGCACCATTGTGTGTGTGTGTTTAAGTGTATAGTGGTCCAGGCCTGGTTAGACATTTTCTGAAAAGTGATCAGTAAATATATGAATTGATTGAATTAAAGATGCTGGCAAAGTAAGAACCATCCACTCCACCCCCTTTGACTAAAATGTAATTGGCTTTCATCTGTTTGACTGTCCAAATCATGCTTAATTTTCTATGAAAGGTTTAACACTATGACAGTGAAGGGACTTGGACATGCCTGTCAAAAGTAATTCATTTAAAAATGCATATGGTCGTCTACAGGGAGTCTATGCTGTTCAACTGTACAATATTGGTACATCTGAACATTTTAACTGTCTTAGGACAAAAATAGATGGGAGGAAATCAGCAGTGAAAAAAATACTGTTTCTCTTTGTCTTTATAGCTTTTTATCTATAACATGTGCTTAGTGTAGACGGGCTCAGAAATAGTCTGAGAGCACTACACTACTGTCATCATGATTTTAGCGCTTCCAGCCAGCACACGGTTATACACACATCAGTAGCACAGTTGTATGCCAAGTATGGGCAGGTAGTCAGTTTCACCTCCCTAGTTGTATGAAGCGCTTAGTGTGGGTACTTTTCATATCACATGCTTATTGTACCCAAGCAGAAGGAATCTAGACAATAATAGTTGTATAATGTGATTAAACCAGGTTATCACACCCCACAGTTTAAATACTGTACTGTTATTTGTTTAATGTTTAGCGTATTCAGTCACACAAGCTGTAAACACCGTATACACCTTTCTGCAGAGTTCTTAAGTTCTCTCATGTCAAGAGATAGAAGCACAGCCGGTCCAAACTTTTTAGCTCATCATTGCATGTAACAGCTAGGCAAACAGGCACCCCTGCTGTGTTCCCTATAGAACAGACCCTTGCATAAAGTGAGTATTAAGAAGTGGCCTTCACCATACTTTAGGATTGAATCTACTGTACCTGGGTTTGCATCAGCTACTCTACTGTTGCATCATTTACTCTATCACCCCCTCTGTGCTCAAGCACCTTCCTGACACCAGTATTTCTGATGGATACTTCTACCTGCAGATTAATCTCCTCTGACTATCCGGGGTGTTAGACTTAATCTAGAGATTTCAGACATGGTTTTCTTCCTTGCCAGTAGGGAGTATTTGTTGCATCTCAACACTGGCAATGGAGTCATGGTGACATTACTGGAGCCATATAGCTCCCACCACGGTGCCCTGATGTCAGCTCCTTTTTTTGCATCTTTCAGTGTGAATCTAGAGCTTCTTTCCTCAGCTGCGATCATTTTCTTGGTCTCTCATAATTCTTCCAAGGCGCAGTGATTTTTGGAAGATGTCCCCACTGAAAATGTCGGGCTTTAAAACTTGCAGTAAGTGTGACGATCAAAAGTTCATCACAGACCCACACGACAGTTGAATGTAGGGTTTAAGTTCTAGGCATGATTTCTTTACTTGTGATCTTTGTCGTCCGATGAATCCAAAGGCAATTAAGGAGCGGGAGGCCAGACTTTTTATGGCGTGTGACAAGGATGGCTGCTGCAGCCATTTACGGCCAAGATCCAGGTTCCCTTTGTGCTCCCTCCATCACCTAAATCCTCCAGGGGGAAAAGAAGCACAGGCACATGAAAGAGAAAAGGAACTCTGCTTCCCCCACGAGGTGATTCAGAACTCTGGGTAAATCCGCACCCAGGCTTTGTCCCAGACTCCCTCCTCTCTGGAGCCAGAATTGGTTGAGCGTTCATTTCTGGAGGTCCTGCTGGTACCAGCCCCCCTTCGACCGGTGCTGATTATGGTGCCATAGCCAGCTTTCCCCAAGCTTCTGGCATCCAGAGCTGCAAATACGTTTTTTTCTTCAGGCTATTCTGTCCAACAACCTCATTCAAATATTGCAGCAGGAAGTGGCAGTCCAGCTGTAGTAGTGAGCAGTAGAGTTGGTGCCAAATCAGGGAATTGGTCAACTCGCTGTGCTTCCTCGTTATCAAAAAGTAAGGCTGTCTTTGTCCGATCCTAGATGTGAGGGTCTTGAACTCATTCCTTCACATGGTAACATTCAATATACCGTGCCTAGCTCAGGTTGTTCTGGTGCTGGAAGTGGAAGACTGGATGATGTCCTTCGTCATCTGGATCAGCATGTGGACGAGTATTTCCACGTACTGATCTTAATGACTCACAGTATGCACTCGCGGTTCATGGTAGGCTCCACCCTGTACCAATTCGCAGTCCTTCCATTTGAACTGATAGCAGCATCCTTGCGCTTCACAACGGCGATGGAGGAGGTTGCAGCCCAACTATGAAGATTGGGGATCACTGTACTAAACGAATGTCTGCTTGAAGCCAACTTGAATTAGATGGAGTCACATCACCTGCACCTAACAGCATCGCTGCTGTTCGACTTGGGATTTTCCATCAGCATGCCCTAGTTTCACCTAGAGCCCGCTCAGTGCCTCCTGTGCATAGGGGCAGCACTGGATACTACACTGCTCCTGAGTCTTTCTTCATCCAGAGTAGATTGGGGACATTCAGGATATGACTTCAATGTTTTGGATGAGAGCCCGAATTCCAGTTCAGATGGTTTTGCTCCTGTTTAATCTGTTGCTTGTTGCACCCTTCTAGTCACGCATGCATCTTGGCACACAAAGGGCTTTCCAGCACACCATTGTGATCGCTGAACTGGAGTTGAGCTGGTTGCTGACTGAGGAGAACCTGTCTCAAGGGAAGTCCTTATGTCCCCCTCCGGCTGCAACCATGGTGGTGACTGATGTGTCCACAATTAGGTGGGACACACATCTGGAGGAACTGGACAGCAGAGGCCTCTAGTCTCCAGAGGAGTAGAGACTGTGTATCAATCTGCTGGAACTCGGGGCAATCCGGCTAGCACTAAAGGGCTTCCTCCCATCCCTCCGCGGTCAGTCCTTGGAAATGTTGTCCAACAATGTGACCGTGATTCAACAACAAGCAGAGGCGAGACGTCTCACCTCTGTTGGGAAGTGCTGCGGCTCTGAACTTGGGGGCACCAGCGGGAGGTGTGGCTGGTTGCCAGCCATCTAGTCAGATTGCTGAACATTAGGGCCAACAGCCTTAGTCTGCATTATCTTGGCAATCTTGAGTGTTGACTTCACCCAGAGGTGGTAAGACATATCTTTGCCATGTGGGGCACCCCCAGGTGGACCTATAAGCCACTCAAGAAAACACTAATTTGCCCAGTGTTCTGTGCCGTCTGTTATTTGTTGCAGGGAGCCCTGGGGGTTGTTTTACTTGAAAAGGAGATTTCTGCTTCATAATGCATTTCCTCCGATGCCCTTGATTCCTCAAATTCGGAGGAAGATTTGCCCGAACAGGGCTCAAGCCCTTCTTATTGCCTGGTCTGGCCGAGAAGGGTGTGGTAAGCACACCTGCTATACCTCTTCCTATGTGCTCCACTCTCTCTGACTGCACCTTCTCTCCCAGTCAGCTGCTACACCCTAACCTCTAAAGTTTACACCTTCATGGGTGAAGATTGAGCGGGGTCATCCCAGTGCCTTTCAGCTCCAACCACAGGTGGTTCTCCTAATCCTTTCTGTCTGTCACTTCTCTTCCAAGTTAATCTATCCTGAGCAATGAAACAAATGTGTTGCATGGGCATCTGAACATTGAGAAAACCCCTTGAAGCTACCTTGTCTAATATCTTTCACAACTCAGCAGGGTTCTGCGGTGGGCGCAGTAGAGGGGTACATTGCAGCCATATCAGTGTTTATGACTTTCCAGACTCCTCAGACAAACTGTCTTTGGTTGTATGGTTTTCGAAGGGTCTGATGAATATGTTTCCTCCAACTCTGTATGTCTTGCCCCAATGGGACTTGAATTTAGCATTAACTTTATTGATGGATGCTCTGTCTGAGCGGTTTCATAGTTGTCCTTTATGGTTATTGATCTTCAAGATGGGATTATTGGTTGTGATATTGGCATGATTTGTTTGTGAATTGGAAGCTTGAGCATTTGCCCACCGTTCACATCCTTATTCCAGAGTAAGCTCATCCTTCCAACTAAATTGTCATTTCTGCCTAAGGGGGTGACTTCTTTCCATCTAGGGCAATCTATTACCATGTCCCCCTTTTCTTTCCTGTCCCATCCAACCAAGAAGGAAGAGCATTTACATTGGTTGCATCTCAGGCGGGTGGTTAGCTGCCACAGTGACTATACATACCTAAGAGATCAGGTCTGACAATCAGTTCTATAATAGGGCCCGTGGCAACAAAAGGGGCAAGAAAGTTTTGAAAAGAACTCTTATCACACTGGATACTGCTGTGCATTAAGATCTGCTATGCTCTTGAAAAAAAGGAGCCACCGGATGGAATTAGACCCCACTCCACCAGGGCAACATCTTACTCAGGCGGTGGCAGAGATCTACAAAGCAGAGACATGGGCTTCCCTCCACACCTTTGCCAAGCAATATCGTTTGTACTCTGAGGTGAGGAGGGATGGCCTTTTTGCTTGCCCCGTTCTTCAGGACTTCCCCAATTCACTGCTCCTACAGACCCATCACCTGAAAGGTTTTGCTTCGGAATCAACTCAGGGTGCAGAATCTACTGGTAGAAATATCAATCAAAAGAAAAAGTTCCTTCCCTTCTGTAACTATCTTTCTGGTGGATATTCTGTCTACCTGCAGATTCCTCACTGAGTCCACCTGCCTCTATGCTTTCTGATGGAAGGCAATGGACCTGATAATAAGAGCCCAATTTAATTTGTTTCACTGCACCAGTATAATTTGTGATGGCTGTTCTTGTCACCGCTTTTACAGATGCACTAAAAAGAGATGAGAAGTGCCGTCATGGTGCCAGGCTCAGTGCTATATAGGTCCAGTGACATCACCATGACTTCACTTCAAGCATCCAGATGGATGCAAAGCGCCCCCTACTGGTACAGGAGAGCAATGTCAGAAGTTTTTAGGACCAGTCTAGCACCTGGGATATTCAGAGATGAGGAATTTGCAGGTAGATAGAGTATCACCAGAAAGATTGTTACTGGAGGTGACTAAGGCAGTAGATAGAGTATAACTTGATGGTCACATATTTGAGGTGTAAAGTAGAATTGTGTAGCTTATAGGTGTGATTTTCTGCAGCCATAGAGCAATCGGACATTTGCTAGAACTGTAACTATCGGCACTGGGCATAGCGCGTCCCTTGGCCGTAGAGTGAACATTCACCACCGGGGATCAAACACAGCTTTCGGCTCCTGAGCCAACCTGGTCCTGCAACAGTTGAAATTGCTCTGCACCTCCAGTGGATTGCTGTACATCTTCATTGATTGTGGGAACAAATGCTTAGTAGGGAACAGTGAAAATATGACCGCTTTTAGAGACAAGTGAATGGGGAAAGTGAACTGTAAGTTCCATAACGCGTCGGGCTCTTTGTTGAACAAGCAGTGATTGGCGGTAGGCTGACGGCTACTGCATGCACCATTATTCTAAAGGATGCTGTGGTTACTTGAGGTAACCGGGGTTGGCAGTCTGTTATGTAGAAAGAACTAAAGCAGTGTCTCAAGATCTCACAAACGTGGCAACACGTGCAGTCTTGTGCCAATCCATTGCACACTGCTGATATGCATCAGACTATATATGCTGGGCGCTAGCCAGTCGATCCTAGGAAACAAAATACATGTGAACTGGCTATTTCAAAATGATGCTGCCTGGTGTACTGGCAGGAAACCGCTCTTTGCCCAAAGCACGACAAAAGCTGCATTTTGATGACAACCACAGTGGTATCCTTACACGATTAGGTTTTAAAATTATATATAAGCCACATTTCGTACGCAACAAATACACGGCTTTACTTTTGAAAGACACTCGTAATGTTTGATGTTGTTGAAATACAACTCAAGCTTGTCTTTATCAACTTTCTTCATGCCTGTTGGAGTGATAAAACATTTGACAGACAGGCGATGGTATCAATTAGCTATCCTCTGTATCTTCCATCATGTCTTAAGTGCATTTTATTACAGAAACACTTTCAGGGCCTGAGAGCGGGGTCCCAGCTTTACTCCGGTAGTTTTTTATTTGTGAGTTTATCTCATCATACATTTATTGATTTATATTACATTCTTATTTGACCAGCTCTGACAACTAGGTGTTTGGGAACTTTAACTTTCAAAACAATAGAGACGGTGTCTAATGCATACCGAACAAGACTCGAGCATAACTTAAGTAAGCAGTTTTCAGCAGGCGGTTAGTGAAGTAGAGAGGTTGTTCATTCTAAGTAGAAGATAAATCAGGAAAAGCTATGGCAGATAGAGGGAAGGAAAGAAGCTGAATATTTGAGAAGGAAGAAAGGCAATACATGAACGAAAAATAAATACATTAGTGAATGGTTTGAATTAGTAATTTCTCGATCCATCTCAAATAAGAGCATTTTCATATTGCCGAAAAGAGTATTATGTTGAGTGGTCCTTTCTGGGGCCTTGTCACACCTGAACCTGGGACGTAAGCATTTTAGTCTACTTAAGGAAACTACCTTCTGTCTGGAGCTCTCATGAGGTTTTTTTTACAGATGATTCTAGTGCACATAAGACCTTTGTCTTACTTCCTTACTGAGAACTACCTTCACCCCCATAGTTAACCAAAATTGCCCTTTCCAAAAGTCTCATTCCCAGATGTGTAGATTAAGCATTGCCAGTTTCTTTAAATTCCTCTTAGGTTCCTACCTCTCAGAGAAATTATCTTGCTTTGGATAGTTGCGTTGAAGATTTCTGGACATGATATCTGTATGCACTGCCTTAGTAATTTTATTACATGGTACTTCACAGGGTAGAGCTCCCTTAATATCCTTCTTTCCCTGTTGAGGGCAGCAAATAAAGCTGCAGCTTCATGTCAGTTTAGATACCAGAGCCCCACACCTCATGTTTGCCATTTCAGCTGCCAACCTTTGTCACTAGGTAGTGTACATTGTGGAAGGCTCCAGTGGGGAAGCCAAGTTGTTTAGTGGTGACTCCGAAAACAGACTTCTCCACTAGTGGGTTCAGGGCCAGCTTTAGCGATGGTAGCGCCCAGTGCAAAAATGTTTATTGGCGCCCCCAATGACCACATCCACCACAGATTCCATCACTACCACTCTTTACCAGTGCCTCTTTAGTCTCCATAACCATTCTTTCTCAGATGCGTTTAATTCGTTTTATAGCGCTGCTGCCACTCAAACCAGTGTAGGGTGTCAGAGCACTTTACATCACACACTACACATAGACAATCAATCATACATGTGTAAATAAGTGTATAGGAAATGTTACATAAGGCAGAGGACTACAAGGTGTAGGAGTCACATCACATGTCATCCATGCTGGTAGTTTAACAGTGTTTGGTCTGGCGAACCACAAACTCAGAATTTAAAACTTAACACCATGATTGGGGGTTCTCTATAATCATTAGATTTGATTTCTATCCAAATGAACCCTTTTTGCAACATTAGGCTGATGAAAGACTAGGGAAAAAATCATAACACTTTAAACTATACCTTGCAGTTTGCATGCAGCTATTTGATGGCAGTTATTAGCTCACTGTTCTATGTTAGGATTATTATGTATAAACTGCAAGTAACAAAAGGATCTCTCAGGCAAAAGCAGTAACCACTAACCTATTTAAATATATACACTTTGTAATCTGAATGGTACATGTTCTTTGCAGTAGGCACATTAACCCTCTGCACTACCATTGGACGAGTCAAAACTTCCACTAGACAAAACTCATTTTGCTCCAGGAAAAACATCAATCACTGAAGTTATCTTGGCATTTATATAGATGCCTGAAAATGTCTGGAGGCCAGGAACGCCGTATTAGATGATTGTAAAACAATAATATACTTTCAATAGGGCGCCACCACCCGAAGTCAGCACCCGGTGCGGTGGCATCGGTCGCACCACCCTTGAACCAGCCCTGAGTGGGTTTGCAGGTGAAGTGCCATCTAAGCATTTTTACTGGATGGAAACAGTGTCAAAGTTGTGTCCTCGATACGCGAGTCCGACATGGCGTTTGATGTCAGCGTCTTTGCTAGAATAGCTTTACAGCTCCCTCCTTGTCTCTCACAATGTACAGAGGTGATCATTAGTGTTGGCTTATGTAATCAATGTCAGGGAAAAGAGGAAGGTACCAGACTCAGATGGCCATTTTTTCAGCTGATGATCAGTGATCAATTATCATTTGATCGAGTTTTTATGCTGAAAGCAGATTTACTCAAAAGCCATTGTATCTTCCTACTTTCATGAGTGATCACTGCATAAAACCTACATAAGACCCATGAAATCAGAAAGTTGTCAGGTTGCTACTATAAAATAATTATAGGGAAACCTGTGCGACCATTTCGTTTTGCGAGTCTCTATTTGTGATTTATTGCGAAATGGCAAAATGAAATGTACTAATGTGTCGCAGACACATTAGCAATTCCCAATATGGATGCAATGGGACCTGCCACATCAGTATTCATGACAGGTTGCCATCTGTGACCTATTGGGAATGGGCGGTAACACAGGGATGGCGGCCTGCTTGGGACAGCAGACCACCATGTCTGTGTTTGCTTTTAAATAAAGTAACTTTCAAAAAAATCTTTTTGAAATGCAACTGATTTTCCTTAAAGGAAAACTGGATGTGTATCAATAAGAAAAATTAAATGTTTTGGTTTAATTTTTAAAGAGTAGGCAGAGGTCCGTGGGACCACTACCTGCTCTTAAAACCGTTTTCACTGAAAGTCACAAACGGGGAGGGGTCCTCTGGAGGCCCCTTCCCTTTTGCGATTGGCTTACCACATACTTGAAGTAGGTGGTAAACTGCAATTGTTTTGCCGTCGCATTCCGATTGCAAATCGATCGTACATGCCTCTGCTACTTGCTATTGGGCAGGGACGCCCTTGGCGCACCCCTTCCTATTAGCGAATCACATACCCTATTTTGTGAGTCGGTAATAGGTTACTGACTCGCAAAATAGGGTTGGTAGATTGCACAAGCCGTTTTGGCAGTTGCAAACGTCCCAATTCTCTGTTTGCAACTGCTAAAAACGGTCGTACATGTGCCTCGTAGAGTGCAAAAGTTTAATGTTGTTTCAGGTTTTTATGTTACCTCAAGAATAGCAAGAATATTCAAACCCAGGAGAGATGCGGTCGTTATTCAGTTTTCAAATTCTGTCTTGAATCCCACATTTGAATATTTATTGGGGACCGTTTACTCAATGTGGCTACTGTCTTTAAGAGGCAAATGTGCTGCCTGTAGTTGATAGAGGAGTTGAACCTGTTTCTTCCTGCACCAATTATTAGCTAATCAGAGATTTGTAGCACATAAATACAGAGTGATTTGTCCAAGGTCACAAAATGTGGTGGAGTGGCGGAGCCTAGTAATAAAACTGAGCTGATCTGGTTTCACAAACAACAGTTTCACCTTTAGACCATATTCTCCAGCCCACATCTCCTGTAAGGTTACTCATAGTCTGCGGGATAAGAGTGGTCCCTCACATTTAGCAATAAGAGTACTAGTTAAGACTTTTCCAGCATCCAGCTGGTTGCCACCAGTGAATTTGAAAGACCTAGTGTGCAATGAGGCTATCACGCTGCTTTCCGATTAGCCAGTTGAAAAGAATATGAGAAAGAATATGTTATCCTCTAAAGGAAGTGTGATAAGCCCAATCTTATTTACCATAACGCTGAGTGATGTGATATCAGAACTCTCGTGTCAGACCAGGTTAAACACAGATATTACAACTTTTTCATTTAAAATAATACAGTTGAAATTACCAAAGCCAAACATGAGAAAAATTGACCTGTGCTAAAGAAATGGGTGTTTAGAGTCTCAAGATATAAGGCTGTGTGAGTGCTCCTCTCTAGAGCGGTTGGACCTAGGCATAGCAATGGGAAGCATGCTGGCACAAAATGTGTCACAGTTCAGGCACGCAGGGAGCATTTGGGTCAGACAACAATGGTGGATAACTGTAAGAAGAGGTCCAACTTTCTAAAAGCCGAATCCGTAGTAGAATGGGAGAGTATCAGGCTCCTATATATGTCTATAAAATGTATTATAATATGGATGCTGAAACGTGTATTTTATATAGAGCTTCATACCACAGTTCTTCCATTTCCAAGTGGTGTAAACAATAAGTGTTACTGTTACCCAGTTTAATGGTACTCCGTGATCTGATGTCGCATGGATGGAAGGCATAGTTGGCCTTTCCAGGATTGGAACGTATAACATGTCAGTCTCAGCAGATCTCGATTTGTGCCTTTGTGTTGACATATTTGTCAAATAGCGGTGGAATTCTTTGAAGCACCTGGAAATGAGAGCATTGGATATTATGTTGGAGGACAAAGAACATTACTTCAAGTGAGGTGACTAAGGTAGTGAAAATGCTTTGCTGTTTGATGTAGGGTGCAGCCTGCGCAACCAAAAGTAGGGGGTAAAATGTAAATCACGGAGTATTGATCAGTAGCGGCTGGTGACTTTTGAAAGTGGTAGGGCGTAAAAGTTAGTGATGAGTGGCTGGTGTTGAGTGGGATTCTCCCCCTGAGAAGAGTGGGTAAATGATCCATTTTCGAGCATATTTGAGAAAGCAAGGTTAATTAAGCAATTATGAAAGTGTAATTATGACATCAATAAGGCTCACTAACATTACTGCAAATAATCTCTGTGACGCCCTACCATTTCTCATACGTGAGATCCTATTTTGATCTAAAAGAACACTTTTTTATGGCCGTTACAAGAAACATAAAAACAACATTTCTCTGCAACATATCTAGAATAGACTCTCACATATCACCTACATTCAAAATAAATTAAAGGGAAACGTATTTAAATCAATTTATTTAAGAAGAATTCAATGTCATCAGGGCAAGAATCTCTGCAGAACAGAGCTGGCTCTATAAGGAGGACCCTGAAATTCTGGGGTGCTGAGCCAGAGCTGAGCCCACTTTGTTCATGCCTTCAAACGTCTCTGACCAGGCCCTGTGATTTTGTTTGTCCGGACAAATGACTTGCATTTTATTGCTTGCATTTGGAAGCCCGACCTTCCATCAAACCACTTAACATAGGCAGCAAGCCATTTGTTAGGCCACAAACAAACACTGCACACATACATTAATTGTCACTGGTGAAGCACAGGGTCGTGAAGCACTGGAGAGGAAGGGTTCATTGAATAAATACCACCAAGAGGCACAAGTATGGCTTGGAGTATCGTATATAATAGATCCCAGGCTGCATCAAACATCAAGCTTGCTTGTGATGTGTTTCATGACAAGCTACAGGACTCTGGCTGTGGCCTCATCCTATGCGTTGTCAGTATCATTCTCAGGCGCTCTTTGCAGACAGACATGCATCCTACAGTTCCAGGGACATTATTATGGGTCATCATCACACTCACAGAGCTAAAGTGGGACAGCCTCAGAAGGGAATCCCATGCATGGGAGCTACAGCTCGTTTTCAGAGTGTAATACAGTAATAGCATTACCAATGGCCTGTGTTCTCAGGCATTCATTATTAATCAACACATCATTAGCATTAATAACATCCATTCTGAGTTCATGTGCTTGGAGGTGGCATAAAATCTGTACGGATGGGATTTATTTGAGCACTTTACCTGCCTTTGATGTGTGAAGCACGGTAGGACTTCACAAGGCACCTGCACAACGCATAGATTGAAAAAGGCCATTCGACCGTAGTACAGTTTACCAGTTTGTGACATTTTAGGCAGCTGTGTTACTAAGAATTTAACAAAAATAAGCACTAATTGAAATGAATGCAAAACATATTTTTTCAATTTTCTCAGTTGCACAGAACTTCATGAAAAGCGGATTATTTCATAAAGAAAATGTAATGTTTACATTTGTGCTATTGGCAAGGTGAGCATGTGACCAAACAGATAACCAGGTGTCTTGATTAAAGAAAAGTAGCTGTACCTGGGCAAACGGCTGTGCCAATATAATTTTAACAGAGGCGCGCTTTCTTCATTGTACCTCACCAGGGTTTGCTGCCTTTTGATTCACAGTGCTGTTTGTGCTTTTAAGCTCAACTTTTGGCAGTGCAATATGGCCAAGTTTAGTCCATATTGTTACCCTGAAGGCAAAGCACCAAGCAAAGTGGAGTCCGCGTAGTACACAGGAACTGCCAGTTGTGTGTGCTTGGAAGACCGGAGGAACGGGAACTGTGTTCATTTACAGGGGGTGGGTAGCGGTACAGTGTGAAGGAACAGAGGACAATGTAGGTGGTGTTGTGCAGCTTTGGGTTATAGCACAGAGTGTGGGAGCACAGCTATGTGTGAGGCCGCATGCCCATTTCTGACAGCTAACAAAGGCCATTTGTGCATTCTTAGCTGTGTATTCCAGGCAGGTTGAAAGCGCTCTGCAGGAGAACAGGTACATGTGTGGGGATGTTTGTCAGGTGAGCTGCAGGCATTTTTATGTAGGGACCGGGAGCAGGGAAGGAAAGACAATGTGACAGACCGTATGTGAATGTGGTCATGCAGTTTAGGGGAGCAGATGAGGTGGAGGTCGGAGATGCAGTGATGGGGAACAGGAAAAGCAATGTGCGTGTGCTGGAACAGCAGAAGCCTGATTTTTCTGATGGCCTGGGATGCGGTGATGACCAGGGAGGAGGACCTTTATGGAAACTCGCAGCCCAGAATGTAACTTCTGCCAGAGGCGCTGCTCTCTGGGGGAAGCAGGAGCAGCCAGTGCGGCCCTGGGATCCTAAATCGGAGTTTATCCGATTCACACAATCATGAGCTGAGCGATGCGTGAAGCACAGCAGTAGTTCGCTGGGGCCTGAGCACCGCTTGAGTGTAAAATCCAAAGGCCGTTAGTCGGACGCTGCGATCGGCAGCAGAAATAAAAATTGTTGATATAATTGACTGTTGAATAAATTAATTTAACCAACTTTCTTTAAGGCCGAGACTGCTGCTTCCACTAGTGTGCACCACTACACTAACATCAGCCTCAGTCGCGGGGTTCGCGCAGGGAGGGGATCCCGCAAGGGGGGGTTGAAAAAAATATATTAAAAACGTAGCTCACTTGTACCGCTGTCCCGCGCCACTTCCGTCCTGGTCGGGTGATGGTCCCGCCGGGGTTTCCTTGAACTTAAAGGAAGCATGAATCCTCCCTCCCCTCCCATCCCCTCCCCTAAGCCAATCACAACGCTGCAATGGCAGCGTTGTGATTGGCGCGGAGTCCCGGACGGCGACCAGCCGGTCACCAGTAGGGACGCCATTTTCTCTATGTAGGCTGCAGCCTAAATAGGGAAAATTTAGAGTGGGCATGACTGCTTTGGTCGGCCCCAGGGCCGTCCAAGCAGTTAGGGCACTTAGAGTGGTGCAAGCCACTCCTCCCTGACCCGCCCTCCCACCCGCCCCAACCAGGCATACTCCGAACGTCTGTTTTCTCGCAGCGCGCGAAGCAGAACATAACATGATATTTCAAATACCATTTTATGTACTGCTTCTCGCACTGCGAGAAAGCAGTGGGGCGGCGCTCCGACGCCCTAATGGAGCAGCCGCCACTGGTATTGATCATTCTGTAAGATAAGTTTTAAAGGAATGCTGTACAGACAGTAATCATGCAGAAAAAGTGAGAAATGTTTCAGGTCCATATAGGGGAAAAAGATGACTGAATTAGGCATAGATAGTATGCTGAGTGAGTCAGAAAAGTAAAGTTGCCCATCTTGGCTTTGGAGACAGAAAGGGTGTGAATGGGGTTGACAAAGGTTTAAGACTGGAAAAAAATGAAATTAGGGAATTAGTGTGTGGCAGATCAAATTGAATACCTGACATACACCGAGGGTTCCAATGACCCAAAGAGTGGAAGAGTGGGATAGGCATGCCACTGAGGAAGTTTAGATCAGTACAATATTTCTTTTCTTATAGATTATCTAGCTCTATGCCCAGCTGAACTAGTAGTTCTAAACATGATTATTAGAAGAATTAAAGATTTCCATAAGAAAAACGTATAAATATTCACCTAGATCACGGTTACTCATAGTACGGCCCGTGGCCGCCAGCGGCCCGGCAAGCCTTCCTTGGCGGCCCGTGGACCTTGCAGACATACTACCTGTGTTTAAAAAAAAAAAAAAAATTAAATTGTGTTAGCAAACACTGCCGGTTGCAGCAGCCGAGACTCTGCTCTGTGGGGGCCGGGGGGTTCCAGTGATTGTCAAAGTGGAGATGCAGGGGCCTAAGAGGTGCAATACAACAAAGCTTTATTAACATGTAAATGGTCTTTTAAAGACCTGTGAAGTACTCGGGTGCGGCTGTGTGTGCGCGCTGGGAAGCTGTCTCAGTGCGCGCTGGGAAGCTGTCTCAGCCCGGGCTGAGGGCTGACACACACACTGGGTGAGATGACAGAGGGTGACGGAGGGAGGGAGAGGGAGACAGAGGGCGAGGGAGGGAGACAGAAGTTGACAGAGGGTGACAGAGAGGTGCAGTCTGGGGGAGACAGAGGGAGGGAGGCAGAGGAAGGGAGACAGAGAGAGACAGAGAGGGAGACAGAGAGGGAGACAGAGAGGGAGACAGAGAGGGAGACAGAGAGGGAGGCAGAGAGGGAGGCAGAGAGGGAGGCGGAGGGCGACGGTGGGAGGGAGAGAGGGGGAGAGAGAGAGAGAGGGAGGGAGAGGGGGAGGAAGAGAGAGAGAGAGAGGGGGAGGAAGAGAGAGAGAGAGATGTGTGTATGCCGGGTCTGGTGGCTCAGTGGATGAAGGCGTCTGCTGCAGGGACCTGTGTTCAACCTCATGGTCACAATTGTTTTTTCTTTAGACCCGCCCCTCCCCCTCTGACCCCGCCCCCACCAGTGCGGCCCTCGGCCACTAACCACACTGTAAATTTGGCCCCCAAGAGAAAGTTTGTGAGTACCCATGACCTAGATCATTGCATGCCTAAAAGAGGGAGTTGGTAATAGGAAAAGCGTTTTGTATAATTCAGACTAGACACTTGGAGGAAAAGAGGAATGAATAGACTATCCTGGATATTGACTCTCAGCGGGATCTTAGGGCATGACGTAGTAGTTGGTGCAGTGTAAGCAGCTCTCTTCTAGGCAAAAGGCAGATTCACAGTTGGCAATGGGTCTGATGAAACTGGAGCCATGATAAAAGAAAAGTGAAGGTGATCTGGCAAAAACAAAGATGACTTACTGGAAACGTGAAGGAGAAAGTTGATCCAAGGATGTGTTAGTTGACTGTGAGCCGGAGACTGTACTACAAGGCTCTCCTAGTAGGGCATATGTCTAAGTAATTTACGAAGAGTGTTTTGTTTCTTGCATTCGGGAAATATATATAATTTTGTGTCCGATGTAAGTCACGGAGATAACACAGAAGTGGTAAGTAAGATATCAGTGAGTTGGGTTACATTGAAGGATATTTGAACGTTTGGAGCTAGGGAAAGAGATCATGTACATTGGGGCGCAGGAGAATGGACAAATGTCAAAAGTCAAAGTATTAGACCATTGCTTTGGTCTATAATATCATCCAAGGGGTGTTACATGCATCGCAATAACACCTGGATGAACCTTCAAAGAAGACTCGTCCTTGGCACAGACTAGTAGGAGAACCATGCTAGCCTAGCTCTCTCCCTCATTATTAGGAAAGGATAGTTCAATTATTCAAACTCTTGCTTCAGACAGTTGTGAAGGCCTTGAGGTCGAAATCTCTGCTCTGGACAAGTCTGACTCCGCATTTAACCCTTCTCAGTTGGATAGAATGATTTCAATCATTTGCTGTATTCTCCATTCTTCTATGCTTTTTGAGCTTTTTATTTTAACTGCACTAGTGAGAGCTCTATAAGTGACTTATAGGATGTGTACACGTGGAGTTTGCGATGACTAAGGTGAGGGCAGCAATGGAGAATATCTCAGAGTGATATAGGAAACCCTTCCATCTACAACTGGAGGGTCCTGATTTTAGAGCAGTGATACTTAATGTACGGTCCGGGGGCCTCATGCGGCCCTCCTGACAATAACATGCGGCCCCTTGGGCAACAGCAGCACTGGGCTGCTTCTTACTCAACTCACCACTAACATTAAAAAGATGTTCTATAAACAGGCAAGCATTTATTTATAGGTTACTTAAAGCTAAAGGAGGGAAGTAACTAGTGTGTCATGCACTGCTTATCTTTAAGAACACCTTCATTTTTAAAGACCTCTTGCAGCAAAAGTGTAAAATTATGAAAGTGTCTTCAGAATTCAAAAAGTGCTTTTCATTAACACGCAGACCCATTTCACCTTAGTACATCAGAATTTATCAGTGCATTGAGGAGTATTTTTTTTAAGTGATAGTTTTTAAACCAGAATTACCCACCTTACCGCCAACCCTCCTTCAAAATAAGGGCTGCCACCCCACTGGCATCAATGCGGCCCTCGTCCTGTCACAGAACTGACCTTTTGGCCCATGGGAAAATCTTTGTGTGTACCCATGGTTTAGAGCAAAAGGTGGCCTGAGGTCCAATATTCCTGGTCAGGAATGAAGATCACCAGATGGTGATTTCTAATTAACTGAGCGTCTATTCTGACCATCTCCTCCTCTTCTTGTGCCGGCTTTCTGTTTGAAGAACGAGCATCAAGGTGCAGGAAATAAACCTTTGCCACTACAGTGGATTGCGAAAGTGCGAATTTAAAGTATTCAAGCAACGGAGCAGATTCCACTTTCGTTGCAATTTGGCAAAAAACGTTATAGGTCAAGGTGGTGTATTTGAGGGCTTGAAAATCCCTGCACCAATGACGATTGTGAAGCAGTGAAAACATTATTTAGAACGTACCATGTCTCATGATGTGTAGGAAAGGAGCCGGACCAAACTTTCTGCTTAGAGGGGTGAAGCTCGATGCCAGGAAGGGGATCCCCTCCTGCTACAACATTGGGAGACCCCTTCAAGACCAATGCTTCTTGGGCTGCCCCAGAAAATCTTTGTTCCACATTACTTTGCAAGTGAAAATGTCTGATGTTTGTAAGGCGCTTCGGTATGGGTGTGTGAATAGGTAATTAATTTGGTAAGTAGACTTCATTAGAAGTGGTAAGCCATAATCCATCCATTTTAAAGGTTTCCTGTTGTACGCTGTGCACGCTGCACCTCCATTAAAGAATTGTGATCCACCTGTGAGGCTTTTCCGTTTGAGAACAACCTTTTGTTGGATGGATCACGGCTGGTCCGGCTGTGGCACTGCCCGCCGCGTAAGTGCGAATCTGATGACAACAAATGTGTGTCATCTTGGACTGGTGGTTTCTTTATGAAGGCGATGGTATTGGCAGGAAGCAGACTGATACACAGATGCCAATCCACTGCGGAAAAAAGTCTGCCATTAATTTGGGAGCACTGTGGTAATACATTGCAGTACTACAAATACCAGGATGCTCGGAGGCCCATTGAGGGCGTGACATCTTTAAGAATTTAAACGAGTGACTACAGCTCTGGCTGTTGACTCTTTGCCGAGCCTGTGACCAAGGGCGTGGAAGCCCGAAACGCGTCAGGCTCCATTTTAAAGGTTCCTGTTGTACGCTGTGCTCACTGTACCTCCATTAAAAAATAAAAAAAAAAAAATATATATATATATATATATATATATATATTTTTTTTTTATTACAGTATGCTGTTACATTAAAACAATCTGTCCTTCCAATACCTTCTCCCTCTGGCTCATCCCAATTCTCTGACTACTATAAACTCCCTTCTCAACCTTTCACCCCTCCTTTTTGACCATGCCACCAAACTTGTTGCGCAAGTTACAACTTTGGCTTAACTCTACAAGGGGTGCTTTCTGACCCTTGGGTGACAAGGGTGAACTTGGTTCAATATACTACGATGAATGTGAAAGACAAGTTTTTGTAGCACTGTAAACACTACTCAATATGTAATTGATATAGAGGCATTGCTTTTGGGTTACTAACAATCCCATAAAGAAATAAGGGGCACAGTGGTAACAGCAACAAACTTTATTTCGTTATTAACACTATCGCACACTGTACTAAGAAGAATTAACACTTTTACCTTAAATATGTTTATTACTACAATCTTTTAGTACATCTAAAACAACTATACCGAATATTAAGACAACAGCAACTAGACGCATGATAAATAACGAGAACAAAATGAACATTTTCAACATTGTTAAAATGTCATTTAAAATGATATCTAGCCCCTAATGCCTACTTCTATGTGCTATACTATGATAACATTAAAGGTAGAGCAACATGCAGTCTAGAGTTTCTTAGGGTAAAAGACACATTGCATACTTTGTTGACTGCAAAGGCTGTCTTTATCAGCAGAGGTGTGAAGACAGAGTTCCCGCGAAGGTCAAACACCCACTGCGTTGGCAGTCAGTCAGTCTTCCTCCGGGACATGGCTTTATCATCTTCAGGCGTGATGCAGCATCTGCGAAGTGTGAAGTGCGCTGGCAGCAGGCGAGACCGTCTCTGGCAGAATCACGGGCGATAATCTGGGTGAAGGACCTCTCTTGACAAGTGGTCAAGTGACAGTCCTTATATCATAAATCTTATCAAAGGCTAGAATATCTGACGTAAGTTTAGGAATGTTTGACATAGATTATGTGCATCAGGATATGTGTTTTTGACATCTCCTTATGTACCTATAAGGCAAAAGGATGTCAATTCAAACTACATTATTTTTGTTATATGTCCGTATGTTTTCTTATTAAACGTTGACGTGGTGAGGAGGAGAAATTTGACCCAGATGAATGTCAATGTAGATGTTGTATCTATGTCATTAATCCAAGAACTTGATAATATCACACTTTTTAGAAAGATAAGGTTTGGCGACACCTGCATTAAAAGGCAGACATGACAATGATTCTGCATAAATCAGGAAATATGGCGGTGTTCATTGTTGAGGAAAATGGCAGCCTCCATAGACTAAGATGGAGTTTGACCTTAGGGACTTCACCTGAAGCTAACAAGCACAACCATTACTTTTTTTTGATAATCACATTTTTATTGTTTTTAAAACACATAAAACAAATCAGAAAATACACGGAAATCATTGGTGTGAATTCATTCGTAAAAGCAGTGCAACCCACCATCAGGACCCCCGGAAGATATGTACATACAGGAGAGGGGAACAGGTTAATCGAGACCCTTCACAGTGCCCAGCCACATCTCCCACACTCTACGATATTTCTTGGCACACCCCTTGGCCATGTAAAGAGTCTTCTCCTGGGTCGCGCACCAGTCCACCCCTCTGCACCACCTTCCCAGATCGAGCGGGTCGGGGCTTTTCCAGGCCGCTGCTATAGCCCGTTTCGCAACCATCATAGCCGTATTAAAAAATAAGTTTTAATTTCTGGACCCATCCAGCCCGTCCGTGATCCCCAACAATGAGTGCCGTGGCTCATGAGGAACCTCCCAGCCCATTACCTCTGTTAGCTCCACCTCAATTGATCCCCAGAAGTGTTCCAGGCGGGGGCACGAGCAAACCATATTGAGGAAGTCAGCCGGGACGTGAGTGCATCGCGTGCATGTCGCGTCAGGGCGCAAGCCCGCTCGATAGAGGCGCAGGGGAGTGAGATATGCAGCATGTAGGTAGTAGCGCTGAATCAGCTTGAGTTTGGCAGAGACGGTAACTGTTCTAGGGGCCATCAGGGCATCACGACAATCCACCTCATCAAGTGGGCCCACCCATTCCACCCATTGAGTCCTCAACTTATCTAAGGAGGTGGGGGTGTTATTAACTAGGGAGCGATAAATGCGGGGGACCCCTCCCTTACCTAAGTCGCCCATCATCGTCTGAGCCTCAGAGGGGCTATATTCGGGGAGCCGTGTGTCATCCGCAATGTGCCTATGGAGGGCGTGTCTCAGTTGCAAGTATTTATAGAATTGGGATGAATGTAGGGAGTAGCGGGATTGGAGCTCCTGAAAGGACAGCATATGACCCCTGGCCCATACGTTCCCTAGCTGTGAGACGCCAATAATGTCCCAAGCTTTAAACCCCTGCAATCCGCGGACCTCCCGGAGCCAAGCCCCGTGCCACAGGGGAGTACACTGGGTCAGCCTACCTGTCCATCTGGTGTGCCGCAGCGAGAGCCGCCAGGCCAGTAGCACGGAGCGCGTCGCATCAGGTATTCGGGATGAGATGGGCCCCCCGTACATCATGGCCTGGATGTTAGCCAGACCAAGTTCGCTCAGCTCAAGCCTGTTGACTGGATCAGACCAGCCCCCATTGAACCAGTCGTGGACTACCAAAAGGCGTACCGCCAAGAAGCACAGATAAAAGTGCGTCATCCCCATACCCCCATCGTAAGAGGGAATCCGGCAAACAGACAGAGCCACACAGGCCCGACCTCCAGTCCAGAGAAATTTGGTGAGTAGACTGTCGAGCTCCCGGAACCAATTCCTGGGGAAACAAAAGGGGGTGTTCTGTAGGACGTAGAGGAATCTGGGGAGGATCATCATTTTATACAGAGCCACCCTTCCCAGGGGGTTTAAAGGCAGCGTCTTCCATTTATGGAGATCATCCTTGGCCTTCCGGACCAGCGGAGCCATGTTGAGGGACCAGCCCAGCTCAGGAAGGAGGGTAATCCATATCCCCAGGTATTTAAAGGATTGATGCCGAAGGGCTATGGTGGACTGCCAATCAAAGCACTCCCTAGAAAGATGTTGGGGGACCAGAACAGATTTCCCAGGATTTAGCTGCAGCCCTGAGGCCCGCTCAAACGAGTGCAAGATCTGGAAGCAGTGTGGCCCTGAAGAGGCCGGGTTCGCCAAGAAGACCAGGACGTCGTCCGCATACAATGCGATCTTGTCCGCTTCAGTATTGGGCCACTCCCACCCGTGGAGACGATCCTCAGACCGCACCATTGAAGCCAAGGGCTCCATCGCCAGGGCGAAAAGCAAAGGAGAAAGAGGGCACCCCTGCCTAGTGCCCCTGGCAATAGGGAAGGCCTCTGACAAAACCCCGTTAACCAGTACCCGTGCTCTCTGGTAAGCGTACAGGACGCCAACCAAGGAACGGCAGTGGGGCCCAAACCCCCTCACGGCCAACACATCCTGTAGGTACGCCCAGTCCACCGAATCAAACGCTTTTTCAAAATCTATGGAGAGGAGCGCTAAGTATGGGGTAAGCAGATGCTGGTGGGAAGAGCCAGCTGCAGCCTCCGGAGGCAGTGGCGGGTCCCACGCTGCAGCATGAACCCACATTGGTCCGGGTGTACCAGTAAAGTTAAATAGGGTTTCAATCGCTGGGCCAGAATAGAGGCATATAACTTGATCTCAGTGTTGAGGAGGGAGATGGGACGGTAATCTGCACATCTACTGGATGGCGGGTGGGAATTCGGGATAACCACGATGGTGGCAATATCCGTCTCCCGCGGAAAGGAACCTCTCTCCACAGCCTCATGAAATAAGTTGGCCAGGTGGGGCACCACAAGCACAACCATTACTTACAAAACAATTCACTACTTCTCCTCTTCAAATCCTTCTTTCATGCTATCCCTACCCATACTCTACTAAACACACAAGAAATTAAGTGCACAATCCTAACACAACTAAAGCACAAGAAAATAAAATGTACTAACCTGGTAATTACTAATCTTGGGTTCCGGAGTAGTGTGCTACTTGCCGTAAAAAAGTGCTTCAATGCTTCATCCGGGGTCGTAAGTATTTCATAAATAGATTACTATCTTGAAGAAGGTTAAAAACAGGAAAAACATCAATTCCTATAGGCCAATAAGCCTTGTCAATGCAGAATATAACATTTTCACAAAACGTCTTACTAATATGCTCAATAAGATTGTGGGATCCATAATACACGGGGACCAATGCGGTTTTAAAGCTGGTAGAAGGCTCTCCTTAAACACAACGTTTGTGATAGAAGCTCTGGACTATTTTACCCAGAACAAAACAGAGGCACAGGTGGGGTTTTTAGATGCAGAGAAAGCCTTTGATTTGGTGTCCTGGGAGTGTCTTTTTTTAATGTTAGCTAGATTTGTTTTTTCGGCACAATTTATATGCATAGTGAAATATCTGTATAAGGACTCCATAGCACAAATAATAATCAATTCTAGAAATGTAGGTAGCTGTAAAATAAATAGGGGCACAAAGCAGGGGTGTCCCCTCTCTCCAATTTTATTTGCCTTTTTTATAGAACCCCTGGCACTAGGCACCAGATTGAAAGCCATACAAACCACACCTCTACGAGGCATGTCTAATATAAAAAACTACACCGACGACATTGTTCTATTTCTTAAACCTGGGGAGAACATTCAAAAGGAATTTTTAATGGTTTTTTCAGAATTTCTAGCACTGGATGGGTATAAAATCAATAACGCTAAGATGGAAATGTTACTCTGCAATTGTTCAAGCCACACACTATTATCAAATTTTCATTTTTAGATCATTTGAAGCCCAAGAGGTATCTAGGTATCTATGTGTCGGAAAATGTGGATGAACTTTATGCACTAAACTGTGTCCCCCTAGTGCAAAAGGTTAAGCTTTTATTTGCAAAATGGAATCAACTCCCAATCTTAATAATAGGACAGATGGCACTTATACGAATGTCAATTTTACCACTATTTAATTTTTTATTTGCAGCAATCTCCTGTGCACCACAAATGTCTTTTTTAAAGAAATAGATGGTCTATTCCCTGACGTCCCTGATCTCCCGACGCGACTCCGGGAGCAACGCTTGCATCCAGCTTCATTTTTAAAACGGAACCTCGGCAGTCCCTCTGCCAGCGCTGTGGACTCTGCGCTTTTTTAAATACAAGTACTGCTCTTTCCTACCTGCCTGCAGTCCCGAGCGCCTTCCGCTCCTCGCTCTCCTCCTTTGCCGGCTGGTCACTGGAGCGGGGTGGGTGAGCTCGCCCTCTTGGACGCTCTGGGGTTGGCGGTGCAGTCTCTTGGTCCCTCCACCCCCTGCCACGCCTTGTTTCTATCATTGGCGCCTATAACATGCCCCTTTTTCCTCGGCAGCGCAGCGGACGAGCGCAGCGGGCGCAACGAAGGCGCGCCGAAGTTAAGCCTAAGTTAAGCCCGTCTGCGCCCGTCCGCGACGGGCCGGGACCAGGGGCCTTGGACTCTGCCTCTCTGCTGGTGTACACCTCCGCTCAACTGCACTCCTGTAAACTTGTTCAGCCTCTTGCACCCTCATTGCTGCTACACTTGGACTCGCTTGGCATCTTAGTCTCAGACCCCCCCCTTTTGTTAGATACCTCTGCATCGTCTGTTTCTATCTCTCCCAATTCTGCCTCGGCTCTCTTAATTAACACTCGGTCAGCTGTGAAACATCAATTGGAACTATTTAATCTGTTGCACACTGAGTCCCCTGACTTCCTTTTTCTTACTGAAACATGGTTTTCGTCCGACTCTCTTCCTGACGTCCTGGCCATTCTTCCCTCCTCCTATTACGCCCTCCGGTCGGATCGCCCTGACGGCAAGATGGGTGGCGGTGTGGCCATGATAGTTCGCTCCAGCCTACAGTTTCAGCTTCTCCCTCACTCACCTATACCCAATGTGGATTTTCTGGTTGCTCGTTCACTTAATCTCCCTGCCCCTCTCACGGTTGTCCTTTTGTACCGCCCTCCCCAGCACATGCCCCTGTTCGTTGCTACCCTTCAGTTACTCCTTGCCACACTTGTGGTCAACAATTCTTCGGTTCTCCTGTTGGGGGACTTTAATTTTTGGCCGGGTGACGCTAAGGAGGACTTGTCCTCCAAGGATTTCTCGGCTACTCTTCAGTGTCTTAATTTTCATCCCCATGTCGTTGGCCCTACCCATGTCCAGGGTCATACACTTGACCAGATTTGGTCTTCAAGTTGTACGCTCTCTCCCCCCAGCATTTCTCCCTGCACCTGGTCTGATCACTCCCTTATTTCCTTTTCCATCACTCTCGGTGTTCCCGACAGGCCCTCCCTACCCAAAAACCTTGTTGTTCGAAACTGGAATCGGATTGACCTCAACTCTCTTTCTCTTTCTCTTGCTTCTTCTACTCCTGATCTTTCTGAACTCTCCTTGGACTCCCAAGCTGAAGCGCTTAACACCTGGCTGTCCTCCTCTTGCGACCTGGTCGCCCCGCTGGGGAAAACTAAGGCCGTTCGTCCCTATGACGCTCATAAGTGGTTTAATACCGAGCTTAAAGCGTTGAAATTAGATCTGAGACGCTCTGAGCGTCATTGGAGACGAAATTACTGCCCCGTTCTTCGGGCCCAATATAAACATCTCCTCCTGGAATACAAGCGGGCCGTCCTCCTGGCCAAAACCAACTACTTTTCTGAGAAAGTGGCTCTCTCTGCCAATAAATCCAAGGAGATTTTCTCCTTGGTCAAAGATCTGGCTTTCTCGAATCGTACCAACTCCACTCCTCTCCCTTCTCAAGACCTCTGCTCTTCGCTTAATGAATTCTTCATCGAGAAGATCATTAAGATTAAAGCCAACATCCCCTTGCTCCCTCCCCCTACTCCTACTTCCTCTTTTTCGGTTCTTTCTTCTACTTTTGATTCTTTTCCCCCTATTTCTTCGGACACATTTCTTACTCTGCTCGCTAAGATCAAGTCAGGCTCTCCAGCTGACTGCGCTCCGGCCCGGATTTTAAGAGCTCTATTCACTAACTGTCCTTCTCCCCCTCTTTCTTTTCTTAATGCTTCTCTTGCCTTGGGCTTAGTCCCCTCTTTCTTCAAAACCGCTATTGTCCTGCCCATTTTAAAAAAACCTGGCCTTGACCCTTCACTTCCCTCTAACTTCAGGCCTATTTCCCTTCTTCCCTATCTTGGCAAGGTCTTAGAGAGCTATGTCACCTCTTGCCTCTCTGCTTACATTGAGGAGAACCATGTCCTGGCCTCTCATCAGGCAGGCTTTCGTCGAGGCCACTCCACTGAGTCAGTGGTTTTGGCTGTCCTCGATGAGCTGAAACTTAAGGCTGACTCCTCTCTTCCTCAAGCCCTGGTTCTCCTTGATCTATCCGCTGCGTTTGACACGGTCGACCATTCCATCCTTCTTGACCGTGTCAGCGCAGCGGGCATTCGGGGCCTTGCTTTCTCTTGGCTTGCCTCCTTTCTTTCTGGCCGCTCTCAGGCTGTTCACCTGTCTGGCTTTTCTGCTCCCCCCCGCTTGGTTTCCTGTGGTGTTCCCCAAGGCTCCTCTCTTTCTCCTCTGCTATTTAATCTATACATTCACCCTCTTATCTCCGCTCTTCTTGCTCAGGGGGTCTCCGTGTACAACTATGCCGATGACCTCCAGCTTGTCTTTGATCTTTCCTCCTCACCTCTGTCTTCTTCTAAATTTCGCTCTACTTTGGTCTTTATCTCGTATTGGATGAGCTCTAACCATCTCAAGCTTAACCCGGACAAGACCGAGTTGGTCTTGACGGGCGGCTCTTCCAGTCCCTGGTCTTCTGCTTTTTGGCCCTCCTCTTTTGGTCCTCTTCCCACTCCCGTCTCCTCAGTCAGAACTCTGGGTATTCAGGTCAGTCATGATCTCTCCATGCATGCACAAATCAGCTCTGTTGTTTCCTCTTGCTTTCTATCCCTTCGCCTCATTCGAAAGATCTCCCGCTTCTTTTCTTCAGAGGCACTCAAAATAATCATCACGGCCCTGATTACCTCCCGTCTTGACTACGGGAATAGCTTGTACGTGGGCATCCCAGCCTACGAATTACGCCGCTTGCAAGCTATTCAGAACCAGGCCGCCCGTCTCATTTTTCACCTTCCCAAAACCCATCACATCACTCCCGTCCTCAGGTCTCTTCACTGGCTCCCTGTTCTTCAGCGTTCTCTTTTTAAAATGGGTTGTCTGGTTTTTTTGGCCCTTGCCCGCTCTGCTCCTGCATTCATATGTTCCCTTATTTCTTCTCACACCCCGGTTCGCACTCTCCGCTCTTCATCTATGGCCCTTCTTAATGTCCCCCGTTTCCGCAAAACCAGAACTGGAGGCACACGCTTTTCTGTTTTGGCCCCCCGTTTCTGGAATAGCCTTCCCCTGTCCATGCGATCCATTCCCATTTATTCCCATTTTCGTAAATCTTTGAAAACTTTTCTGTTCTCTCAGGCGTACTCCGGCTAACTCCTTCGGGCTGTTTCTGTGACTGTTGCTCTTGCTACCAGCGCCAGGAAGCCGCTTGGCCGCAGTGCGCTTAATCAAATACTTTTTTCATTTCATTTCATTTCATTTCATATTCTCATCTTTCATAAAACCTTGAGACAAATGCAAGAGAAAGAGGGCCTTCAAATCCCAAGGGTGGTCTGGAACTGTCAAGTACCTTGATCTCCGCAGAAGCAGAAAGGATGATATTTCCCAATGCCCACCTACCGGTGCCTGCCGTACTAGGCTGAATTTCACGACTGCACCAGCAAGGGGGAAAGGGGAATGGGACAGAGAAGAGACAACTCCTACGCCAGCCAACCACTCTCAATCTCCTAGAACGTCTACGCCTGATCTTCTTAGAAAATCATTTGGTTCCAGGAAGGGAGGACCTAATACACAGAAAGATAAGAGAAAGAAAAACTTATGATCACCTTTCTATGCTTACTGTATTGGTACAAATACTCAAGTAACTCTACCTCCTCTACCAGCATTTGCAGAAGTTATTGCCTCTCTTCTTATTTGCTTGCACAGTTGTAAAAAATGAATTTCCAATTATCTGCTTATAGTGAAGTCTCTTTTGCAACATATATAGACTGACTTAGTTCAAATATATACATATATATACAGACAAATTCTCTTCTGAAAAGGAAAGAGTTGTCATTCAAATACTTTTCAAATTACTTTCTGTTACTCTTGTTGAGTTCCAACTATAGAATTCTTTCTCCAGGCGGAGCGCGCAAAAAGGAACAGGGGAGGAGCAAAAGGGAAGAAAGGAAAGGAAGGACATTAAAAGAGGTAAGAGAAAGAATAGAAAATCAAGTGGACACTAGCGCTCTGCTAAAGTCTGGTGGAGTCATTGAAGCATGAGCTGCAGCCGCAGTTCTGAAAACGAAAATGCGTCTTACTTGGAAATGAAGTTCTGACTACGAATCAGGTACTTAGCCCCAGGCGGCCAACGGTGAAACGGAGAACTGATGACTTCCCTTTCAGGCTGCTGCAAGTTCCACTAGGCGTTACACCAGCACAGGGTAACCAACGGAAGAAGATGGCAACTTTCTTCTTGGGATACCGGGCGAGAAAATCCCAGTCAGCTCTCTGGATGCCTTCCGCCTGCCACTAGGGTGGAGATACAATCTCCCAAAAAATATCGGCAAGCTGAAACCAAAACCGCAACCTCCCTCAAAAGAAGTGAGGAGGAGCGGTAACGAAAACGTGCAAGTTCGTCAGGATTCTAATTGAAGTGCGCAGCGGTTAGCGCGAGCACACTATAAGAAGACTTCTGTATTGCGAGAGTTCAAAATCAACTCCAAAGTACTGGGAACGCAGCGGCCATTTTGTAATGTGCATGAACCCCTAACTAAATATCATCCCAAAGGTTGATCAAAGAAGGTTTCACAATAACTTTGGCCTTTCTGCTCCCAACTTTATTATTCTTACCCAGGGCCAGGGAGATTACATGAACGCATTAATGCGGTTCCTGACAGGAACAGAATTAACAAGTTAAACAATACATTAGTAAGAGGCACCAATAGTAGGAGAATGCAATTTTACACAAAATGGTTATTATACGGGACTCATTCTTTTCTGCACAACATTTATCCTCAGATAGAGGATAGATGTTTTCGATGCTCGGCAGAAGAGGGAAGTACTTGGACTCGTATTGTTTGTGATTGCCCAAAGATCAAGCACTTCTGGGAAAATATTGATAAATACTGCAGAATGAAGATAGGTCACTCATTAACCATCAATAAATATATTGCAATCCTAGGTTGCTCCCCAAACAAACGGTTGATAAAACACAAGAGGAAGCATGATAGCCTTAGTGGCGAGATCACTAATTCTCCAGATTTGGCGAAGTGAAAATATCCCTACTTTCCACATTAGGCAGGCAAAACTACATAGAGTCAGAGAGCTGTAGAGACGATATGCTCTAAGGTCGGGCTCGTACACAAAGTATGAGGAACGCTGGAAGTCCATAGGAAGCTAGCCAGCAATTTAGATAAGTTGAGATACTAAAGGGAAATAGTGTAACACGTGGTTTTTATATTTGTTTTTATGTGCTTCTTTTTTTTTTCTTTAGTATCACCCACAGTGATATGTTACGTGATATGTTTTACTGATCGATTACGTGTAGGTGAAATTTGGCAACCAGTATTGAACATTGTAAGCACTTTATTTCTGTATTTGAGCAATCGTGAACGCTCAATAAAAAAATAATTAAACAAATAAAAACATTTACGATTTACATTTAACACGGATTAAAATGTATAAAAGGAGCACCACACGTGACAGACTGGCTGTAGTACGCATAGGGTTGCTACCTGATGAGTATTTTAGAGGACTGGCTGATATTTTGGGTAGTAGCACTGTATCCAGTAAAAATTGATGCCACTGGGTACGAAACTTAGAGGGTGAAGTTTAACCTTGCCAATTGAAGGGTGCACTTCAGAATGGGGGGAAACATGGTGTTACATCATGTATTCCCACACAGTAGGAATGTGAAACTTGGAATATGTAACTTTTTCCTGCACAAATTCCACAAGGTATTAATTGGCAACATAAGCGAGAGGGAGGGGAGGCAGTGCTGTGACTTTGCACGAGTTGCACTCCTGAATCTTTCATGACGCCTGATGCATTCAGAATTAGGCTAAACGGGGCTTCCCGCCTTGGTTCATCAGCCAATGTGTGCCCCTAACCATATTTGAAATGCATTTCTGCCACCAACCATGAAGTGACTATTGAACCTGCTGGGCAAGGATCCTCACAATCCTCAGGATCCTGAGACAATGGGGTACTCGATACACCCCGTATTAGCAGAAGCATTGCTTTCTGAGCTCGTATGTGCAGAATAACAACAAAAATGCAGAACTTTCTGTTCAACAGCTTCCTGGAAGAGATTGACGTCTCTGTGTCAGAGGCCTGGCTTCTTTTCCCTCGCTGACAGTGACATTGTCACAGCGACCTTTCATGTCCTTGGTATGAGCCAAAAGGCGAGGGAAAAACATATGCTGAGCTGAAGAGTCCATCAAGTGACAGATGAGCGCATGTTGTTTACTCGCCGGTAGCTGACTCCAAAGTAGCAACTGGCTTCCATGCCGGGGCCTCTGATCTCCGCAGCAGCGCTGCTGCATGAACGCCAAGACCAGCTTCGGTGCCTGGTGGCAGCCTTTTTGTTGTACCACAGGAATGAGGCTTACTGCCTTCCTCCCTACAGAATCATTTTAGTCGCCAGTAACCCGAATTATGTCCCTCTACTCTAACTAATGAAAACCCCTTACAAGGAAAGAATTTGTCTCCTTCTGTACTGATGTGCATGTCTGCAATGATGTAGTTATCGGGGTTGGGGTCGCATTGTGATTTGTCTAGAATAATGCCTTCTGTTTGTCTCCCCAGCTTCTCCTTTAACAGGAGTTCTGGAATTTGGAGAAGGGCATGGTGATAACTGTGTTTCATTTTTATTTTTTTTTAAATAATATTCATGAATCTGTGTTTCTGTCCCTTTTATTTCACATACATTTACAACAGCCGAAATCTCCGAGTGAAACATCCCAATTCCTAAACCTAGTGAAGCCCATCATGATTACCAGACACTGACAATGAAGACCGAGATCGTGCTGGAAATGTCCCTTATACTGAGATAAACTGTGTTTTTCCCTATCTAGGAGTAGGCGGCCTCCCACAAATCTTTCTGCCAGTCTTGCTGCCTCTATTTTGCCGAGAAAGTGCTCCTCTGTGAGCCTATCAACTTTCAAAGTTTAAATAATTCTTCTTTTTTTGTGATATTTTAGTCGTTCTACAGCACAGCAGGTGTGAAATAAGATCTTAAGTGCGAACTGAAGCTAAAGCAGAAACAAAAAAAAAGAACCATTACAAGGCATTACACGTTTTTCCAACAGTTCACTACTCCGCTCATGTCAGGCGCGGGATTCAGCATCAATGGCAAAAGGGATTGGATAGTTTCCAATCATCCATTGTACAAATCGAGCACAACCCTACTTACCAGGCCAATTTCCCTTCAGCGACTATCGGATTATTAATACCTTCATTACAAAAGAATGCATTGCTTTTCCGCCACCATTTTCTCCGTATCTGCATCACTCACTACTGACAAGGTCTCCGTCCATTTTTACCCATAAGGGAATCTTTGCCCTCATACCCATTTCGTCCACCCATATACCACCGACCTCTGATTGAACCTCACAAATTTGCAGCATTCCTACCTTAGAAAAAATTAGGGTCTGTTCAGAAATTTTTCGAATATGCTCATGGAAATCTGTAATTGATCATTAAGTTCATAGATACGTTTCCTATGCCCTGCCATACCCCCATTTCCGTGAACGAGTCATCTCGCTCCAGTGGGGTATCAGATTTCCTTTTCTTAAGATTACACACATTTGACAGCACTCGGGCTGTTGCAGGCCTCCTACACCAGTGTTTAATCATACCTCCTATCCCTGACAAATCATGTACAATCACCATGTGCGCTGTGAATGAGAAATTCCTGACTCTCCACTGCTTCCATTGTCACATAGAGCTCCTGCCAGTATCGCTTAAGTCATGGATGTGCCTATAAAAAATGTCCTTGTGATTGGGAGGTGGACCAGTAATCTGCTTCCCAGGGCATCACGAGCACTTGGGCTGCTTCAGCGATTACTTCAAATAAGCTAAGAGCCTACACCAAGCAGACAAGTGCCTTCTGCACGTGGAGCTGCTTGGTGGCTCTTCCAATTCAAACTGGAGCCGCGCTTAACAAAGTTCTCCCCTGGATTTCATTATGTCTATCAGACGGACTATCCCACCCTCCGTGAAGCATCCTCAACAAAAGACCAAGAACATTTTGCCCGTTCTCTTGAGATCACAGAGCAGATACAATGGACCAGCCAAGCCATTGTGGAGTCTCCTCCTCTCTTCTCCCCTCCCCTCTCTCCTCCACCTCCCCTCCCCTCCGTCTATTTGATTTTGACATATAATTGAGTATTGTCCGCATATTGCAATACAAATATCTATGTTTCTGTATATATATTGAAGAGCACGTGGAAAGTGATGGAGTACTGAGGACATATGTAAGGGGCTCTGTTAAGATTTGAAGAAAATGTTTCCTGTTATGATGTGTTCCGTTCTGTCAGAAGGATTGGGCCTGACCCTTTCCCACGCCAGCTGTTCCTTCTAATTAATACCCATTCTTTTACTAGAGAGTATTGTGATCAACTGTATCATTTCTAGTGCAAGAAATTAAGAACATACTGGTGCTTAATGTATCTATTAAAAGTTCTTGTTATCTCCCAATTGCATGGTTGTGGTAGCCGTAAACCCCTTGGTGAGAATCTGCTCTCTACAGTCCCATGGAAGACTCATTTTTACAGCCTACATGCATTCCAATAGAATCCTTTTACTGTTGACCTTTTGTGAGGTGGTTAACGGAAAGATTCTGACATATGAGTTCCCCAGCGTTTGTAAAAAGTTAATCCTAGTTTTCAAGACTGTCCTACTCTATAACCATTGAACTGTTTACACAATGGACTTCTAATTTTTCTATGACCGCTTTCTTAAACTAACGGCCTGATATAAAGTTTGGCGGCGGATAGGATGCTCTATCACAAATGTGACGGATGTTCCATCCACCTTAATACTAGTGCCGTAGGATACAATGCACTTGTAAAACGGCGGATGAGAGATCGGCATATCCGATCCACCAAACTCTAAATCAGGCCCCAAGTCTGTATTAAAGACATATCCCCAGGTTAATATCGCCACATTTAATATCTAGCTTTATTGAGTGTGTGTTATTTTGTATCTAGTACCGGCTTTCACTCCCTCTCGCATGAGATCAGCCTTCACTACTCGACCACAGGTCCCACTGTCGAGTATGGATGCTACAGGGTCCTCTCTAGCCACTGCAGACCTTGTGCCTAGAATTTAACTGTGTAGAGAGAACAAGCAGTATTAGCTTTGAAACAGTTTGGTGCTTCCTGCAAACAAGATAATGAGGGGAACCGAAATATTGCTTACAGATAACGACGCGAGGCCCATCGTGCCTTCCTGTTTTTCTCCCAAGTTCAGTGGCATAGACTAGTTGGTCGTGGGGGCTGTCTTTCATTTCACATTACGATAACTCGCTTGTGTCTGTCACAGAGCTGGGCAGAGTTCAACAATCCTGGGTTCACAGGGAGTCCATATTGAGGGTCTGGAAGAGAGCCAAACCAAACAGATAGTCATCCAAGCTGACTGGCCAAGATTTCCCAAATTGATTCTGTAGTCCATATCTGTGAGCTGTGGGTCCATAGTGCAGAGGGGTTTGGGGTACCTTTAGTGAGTCATAGACGTGCACTAGGCGCAGAGGGCAAATGCTGAAGGGATCTGTGTTGGCATCAAGAATGACAGAGACAAGGAAGGTCAGGCGAGATGGTAACCAGCCAGTCCCGTTGAGTAAAGATAAGGTCCCTATGTGGCTCAGGACAGAGCGCTCCGTGGCATTGATGGATACACAAAAAACCTTATTAAAATAACTACTCGTTATCAAAAACACTGTTTAATTTAATTGCATTTTTATTGGAATTTTGGACTAAAGCCCTATAGCTTCAGCAAAAGCTAATTTAGCTGCCTAGAAATATATACTAGACGTCAAGTGACTTTGTCCTCGACTGGCCTGGAACTCAAAGATACACTGTATACTTTAATTGACTGTCTCTGTGCTTGTAAATGCTGGTCATGTCCTGAAGAACCCATTGCTTCAGAGTGATCACAAAACATGCTCTTTAGAGTAACTTTATTCCAAACACAGCAGAGGCAGTAGCATCCGTTATCGCTTTATGTCACACCTTGCTCTTTATATCTCAAGAACCATAATCGGTTTTAACTGTGAACCATTCTCTCTCTCAACGTATATATTACAGGTATGTTATTTTCAAAGAAACACCCCAATGCTCAACATTAAGTCTTATTTTTTATATTTTATTTTTTTATTGATGATACAACAAACTATCCAGCAGCAAATACGCGAAAATAGCCAAGGGTGTCGACCGGGTATACAACGTACAGATTCATATTTCCTCCATTAGGCAGCACTCCCCCGCCTGGTCCCGTCAGCATCTTCATCAACGATATCATATCTCAGGCCTGCGGCACTACTCAGCCCCGCAGAGGGAGCCATACACAGACTTTCCCAATAACATGAACGCATATTGAATGTGATAACTTATGTGCTAAATCGTACTGCATGATTTTCAGTGGTAATACTTCTCTGCATGATTACAAGCGTTACTGACAATGGCACTGCTGATAGCAGGTGGAATTTGTGAGCGGAAAAAGGACCTAGAATTTGGAAAAACCCACGTTGTAATTGGCCAATTAATACCGGGTCCGCATCTTATTTGACATTCCAAGACTTGTACTTGTAGTGTCTGGTAATTGGGTTGGTTATGAAACCTGGTAACAGTGATACTGCACCAGTTTCTACCAACCCGTTTTATGCGCCAACTCCAAATGAGGACCTGAAAGAGTCATGGTTAACCTCTGAAAGCAAATAATGCTTAGTGTGTTGAGTTGTTGAAGGCCATTTCATATGTGAACCTGGCCATTGCTGTCTACAAGCCCCATAACAAAGACAAAAAGCCTGATTGAAGTGCATAAGTGGAATCGCGTTTGAAACTTAAAAGGATATGATATGATATGATCTAGTTTTATAGAGCGCTCGAATGTCGAGGCGTCTGGGTGCTATGAGGTGAGATAGGGGATTGTAACAGCTATAACTGATTTAAGAAGGTGGAAACAGGTGTGTTTTTAATGCCTTCCTGAAAAGAAGCCTATTAGACATTAATCTCATAGAGATGGGCAGTTGATTCCACAGTTTGGCTTCACAGTGTGACAGACTTCAACCTCCCCATCTGGCCTTGCGAATCTTGGAAATACAAATGAAACCTGCATCAGTAGATCTAAGGTTTCTAATAGGAGTGTACCGGGAGAAGAGATTCCGAAGATCACCAGCCCCTCCACCGAATAATGTCTTGTGAATTAGGCATAGGGCTTTGAACTCAGTCCTGTGCTGGATGGGGAGCCAGTGCAATGACCTAATAGCCGCTGAAGTGGGATGTCCCCTGGGAATATTTAACAATAGCCAGGCAGCAGCATTTTGTATCGACTGTAACTTTAATCTCTGGGCTTTATCAATGCCTGTATACAGTGCATTACAATAGTCGAGCCTCGAAAGAACAAGGGCAACAACCACTGATTTCTTTAAATCCTGGGGGATGAAAGGGAATATCTTCCTAAGAAGCTTCAGTATATAGAGGAGGTTACGATATTAATCTGGCCCGAAAAGTTAAGCTGGTCATCAAAGAGAACCCCAAGGTTCTTAACTTTATTAGACGGAACGGGACATTGACCCGCCTCTGCCGGCCACCATGTGGAATTCCATGGTGATGGACCTTTGCCAAATTCCATCATCTCGGTCTTGTTGGTGTTGATCTTAAGATAATTGCGGCTCATCCATCTCATGATGTGAGTCATGCAGGCATGGAAGTTGGCAGCCGTGGCCTCAGACTGTTTGGCTACAGAGATGACAATTTGTGAATCATCTGCATAAGAAACCAACAACAAACCATACTCTCTGATAAGTGCAGCAAGTGGAGCCACGTATACATTGAACAATGTGGGTGACAATGCAGATCCCTTTGGCACTCCACATGGAATACAGAAAGCCTTGGATTGCAAATTGTCCCAATGTATATTCTGCTGCCTTGAGGCCAAGAATGAGGAGAGAGGGGACAGAGCCAACTCCCCAATCCCTACTGCCCTCAGCCGCCTTACTAACATCGTGTGATTCACTGTGTCAAATGCTGCCGAGAAGTCCAGGAGAATGAGGATGGCTCTGTCCCCTCCATCCACCTGTCAGCGAATTTCCTCTGTTGCCATAATCAGGGCGGTCTCGGTCGAGTGACATGACCGGAAGCCATGCTGACTAGAGTCAAGTTGATTATTGATGTCTAGATATTGCATAAGCTCCTGATTTACCGCCCTTTCGAAGATTTTAGCTGTAACTGGCAGACAGGAGATGGGTCGATAATTCTTTACATCCATGCGATCGAGAGTAGGGTTTTTTAAAATTGGTCTTATGCAGGATGTTTTCCAAACCGATGGGTATATCCCCGAGTCAAGCACTTGGTTTAAAAGAGGGGTTAAGTATGTACTAATTAACCCAGAGTCTAGGTGCAAGACCATAGGTGGGCACGGGTCTTGCGGGGATCCAGATTTAGTAGCCAGTAACATTTTATTGACTGCTATAGATGTAAGTGGACTAAAACTGAGGTGCTATTTCCTCCAGTACTAAATTATGGTCAGTTCCTGCAGGCTGCAATTTATTATGGAGATCATCATAAATTAATTGCACCTTGGCCTGAAAGAAATTCGCCAGTTTGTCACAAAAGGCTTGGTCGGGTTTAAATATACTGACCTGTTGGGGTTGGGATAGCACTCGGACAGTTTTAAAAAGCTCCTTAGAGGAGTTCTTAGCAGCCTCAATTTTAGCAGTATAGTATATATTTTTAGCTTTTATAATGGCCTCTTTGTAGGATTGGAGTTCTATATTGTAAGTAGCCTTATGTTCAGTGCTATAGTACACACTCCAGATGCGCTCAGCCCTTCTGCACAGACCTTTCAGGATAAAGGTCCCCCACCCGTTAGTACTGGCTGTCCTAATCCACCATTTCTATTGATGTGACCAGACGTTCTCCTGAATTTTTCTTTGCTTCATTAACCCCTGATCTGAGGATTTACCTGACATGAAATATATGTTAGCCAGGATCACAAGCTGCGATGCCTCTTTTTTAAAGTTGCTTATCTGCAAAAATATGTTATCCATGGCCCCTCATCTCCTCCCCTACTCAAATCAGCAACTCCGGACTAGAGGAGCCATTTACAACGTGATCCTACTTCCCTCACTTTCCTTTCTCCAAGGTGTAAGTGCCATAAAAGTTATACCTTGTGTTCTGCCACCCTCCTCATAACTCTTTGACCATCTCCTCCCTTTTACACCCACATCAAAAAATTATATCTGGCATCTTGCCATTCTTTTCCTTCACCCTCCACATTTCCCCTTTGACAGACATTGGGTTATTAATTTTTCTGGGGGGGGGGGGGCTACCTCTGCGAAGTAAAGAACATAACACAACACAATTCCCTAATTAATTTAGCAAATTAGAGAATACTTTAATCAGCAAAAGACACCAAGATCATCAGATAGGTTAAGGCGATGTGAATTTTTTTACGTTTTAAGGCAAAAAGTGCCTACAAAAAGTTACGCCCAATGCAAGAAAAATAGATTGTGGTGGACATGGACGTAGGTGTAATTTCAGGCTGACCGTGATTGAGCAGGGATTGGATACACCAAGCAGATTGTCTTGCTCAATGGTTTTACCGTTTAAACGTAGTCTCCAACTGTTGGGAACAGATCTCCTTGTCAGTCCTGCAGCCCCTAGCTCCTCATGGCAGGCTTTTGAGTACCAGGCCTCCCTCCAGCCAGGCCGTCCTTGGGTTCCAGTAGAATTCATGGGCCCTTGTGTGAGTTCTTATCTTCTAGCAGGAGCCAGGAGTCACAAGTTAGGATTCTTTTCCAACATGACTTTCTACTTCAGATGGCATCTTTCCAGGCCCCTTAATGTTCCGAAGAGGAAGTGGTGGAGGTGCCAGATTTATCCCGCACACAAGCCAGTGACTGGAGGATTTTTACTAGCCAATTCTAACAATTTTCTTAAAGTCTCCCAACTTCCTTTTGCAACGCTTCCTCTCTGCTATACTGTAAAATTACCCTGGAGTTCCCGTTTTAGGATGACTGGACCCAGCTGCCACCAAGCAGGCCTGTCTTCAGTTTCTTGGTCACTTTGGTGCCTGAAGGGGTCAAAACATGTTTTCCCTCATACTGTGGCTGAAGCCTGTCTAGGAGAGTCCTGGGAATCTACAACAAAAGACCTCCTTGGCATCTACAAGTCAAAAGCGGTGGTGATAAAGCTGTTCTTTATTTTGCCAACTTTAGCTAATCCCTGCTAAATATTGTGCAATTAACATCCTTTAGCCTTTTTTGGGCCCAGAGGCAAGCCGTTGCCCTCTGAGCCATCGTTGGTAATTCTCCCAGCCAAGGATGTGTATTGCAGCTCTAGAGGTGTGCTGATTAGCAGAACTAATTTTAAGCCAGTTCTGGTTCAGGTAGCCGAAAGTACATTTTTACAAAATCAGATTTGGAAAACTAAGCAGGGAATAACTTTGAAGCATTTTATAGCCCTTTCCTAAATGGAAAATAAGATTTTAATTCCACCTAAGCCTGTTAGGGAAAGGCCAGGCCTACAGAGTGAAATAGCTTTTGGTTTTTATTTCATTATAAGGTCACATTAACTTAAATATGTGGTGTGTCCTATTTTTTATATGTCAGCATCCTGCTCCGGGCTTACAAGACACACTTTATAGGTCACTTATGAATATGCATTAATAGGCTTTTTCTACATGACAAAGGCAGTTTTTGCTGCCACGTGTCACTGCAGCACATTTAAACAACAGCCTAGCCAAATTCAACTGGTATTCTGGGCAGAAATATATTGTTTTATTTAATTGTGTGGAGTAAATATATGACAGGCTACATTTGACATTTACCTTTCCATGCACTAGGCATATTTAAGCCACCATTTACAGTAGATTTATAGGGATGGTAAATAAGCCAAATAGTGTGTTCGAATGTTCAGCACATGACAGAGAGGGAAAGTACAAGAACTTTGCTACTGTTTAGCAGTGGTAAAGTGCACAGTGTACTAAAATCTGCAACAAGAGGGTTCAGAAAGTGGCAAACAATCTGGGTGCAACCATGTAGAAAATGCAAATTTGCTAGCCTCTTTTGTAACCAAATATTAAAAAACGAAACACCTGGTATCCTGCAACCCACCACCACCCTCCCTCAGCATTACCCACCCATCCCCACCAAAGTATGAAACATTGAAATATCTGATGTTCTGCCACTCGCCACCCTAGCCATCACCCCTCCCCTTACTGCTCAAATAGCACATTTTTAAATGCCCAGTGCCCTATCAACAACCACATTACCCTTTGTGCTTAACTTCCCCTTCCCACGTGAAGCTGCACTCTTGAGTGGAGACCTAGCACCGCACAGACGCAGCTCCACATGTGCCAACGTCCGCAAAAACAAAATGTCCCGGTCAGTGCTAGTCTGTGCAGACCAGGTCAGTGGTGGTTTTCGCCACCCACATTCTCACGCTAGCCTGTGGAGAACTAAGGGAGGCTGGTCAAGGCTGGTGAGACCATCAGCCACAATGCCACCACCTCGGTCCGGTCTCTAGGCGCTCGAAAGACTGGAGAAGCCAGCACTCCTCTTGGTGACGTCACTGCATCGAAAAACAAGTTGTTTTTCATTGCTTTGAGTTTACAGATATTTGCTACTGACAGAACAACATTTGATCCCTTTCAAACTAACCTGGAGATAAAAACAATTTTCCAGTGGAAATAGTTGTAAGTCATTATTGTTTCTAAGTTACAGAAAGAACATTTAAATTACATTTTGAATTTCAGTTTGAAGTAGCGTGTTTTTTCTATACTTCTAAATGAATTGTTTTAGTGCATAAACCTGAAACATCCATACTGCATTATTAGAATATTACAGAAAAACCCCGACGAAGAGGGTTGACCTTTAATTAACTGCATTGCACAAACTGGGATAACATTTACTTGAAAACTATTGTATTCTTTAAATCATGGAAACTGATAATGATTTCAAAGCACAATAGCAATAAAACTAAATTGTACATTGAAGCATACATAAAGATTTGAGTGACTTAGTTCACGTTCAGTCACAGTGTGTACTAAGTTGTTGCCCTACAGGAAAGCAATGTAAAAACGTATTTTTGCATCCCAGGAATCATTTTTTATTTATTATCTTATAGTGTATGTTTGAAACCGGACACTTGCTTTTGCCTGCGTTGTATCTCTTCCGTTCATGCAGGACAACTGCTTGATACTGCCGCCTTTAGTCTAGTTCTGTTGGAGGCTTGGATTGCGTGCGCATGCGCGGGTGTGTGTCAGTAGCTTGAACAGTGGCTGTTTACGTTTATGGGATTTACTAATCATTTTTGTTCTACAACAGGAGAAACTGTCAGTGCCTTTTCTGGATGACAACCAGGCAGAGGCCAGGCCTCCTGTGGCGGTTTTTTGCTTCCTCCTTTCCTCAGACTTTTTGACCTTTTTGCCCTGCTGGCCTGCGATTTAATAAGTGCAGCCCCCTCCTTCACACGTTCATGGCATCGTGTGAATCTTCAGTTTAGCCGCCTCCTGTGCTCTCTTGACTGCTTGCTTTTTAATACACGTGGCACACGAGTGGCTGAGGACCCAGAAACGAAATGTCAGGCCTAATTCTGGCTTGCAGACTTGACGCGTCTCCGCCCGCCTCCGGAGACTAGCTGTCAGTCGGGCTCCGCGTTCCCTCCCGCAGACCCGGCGTCGCGCGCTCTAACTTGCAGGGGCTTCTGGCGCGTGGGGCTTCTGGCGCGTGTGCTCTGATAAGAGATGACGAAGGCGCGGATTCTCTGTCTGATAGTCCCGTGGTTTGGAGAGGGGGGCATTGATGGCTAGCATGTCGCCAGGGTTTTGATAGTAAGAGAGCCCCTGGTTGGCCAGCCGCCATTAGCTGATACAGAATGGGCCCCAGTATGAAAGCGTGGGTGTTGTGCAAGTGCAGGTGCCACGTGTGTATATTGATTCCATGCTGTTATTGATAATGTTGTACAGTCGTCTCTGTATCAGTGGACACTAACACGGTCCCTCCCAATTACGGACCGGTTATACCACTGACCTCTAGGAAATTAGAGGATTGCCAATAAGACTAACAGGAACTTCCGAAAATATGTTGAGTAGAATTGTCCCGTCAATGTCTCCATGGACTCTGTTTCCAGCCTTGGACTTCTCCTAGGTTAATTAATCTAAACCCAGTCTTCTGTGCCCTTAATTCTGTAGTTGTTACACAAAAACCCTGGGCTGGAAACAGTACCCGTGTGACATGGAGTGAGGTGGCCAGCCTATGCAATGGCTGCTCATGACTGACTCTACGCTGGCCCCAATGTCCTTTCAAAGAAGACACATGTAAATGAGAAAATCTGGAGATTTCACTATATGCCAGTTTGCCTTTGATCTTCATCGTGACTTCTGTTTTCAGGGCACTGTACCGGGGTCCACCTCTCTTGCCAGTTCCCAGTTGCTGGTAGGTGGCATTTTGAGATCGTTCCTCGGCCCATTCTCCGCTGATATAGGGTTGTATGCTGTTGAAAATAGAGGCAAAAGCCATATTTCTTCCCAAAGACTGATGAGAGAAATGAATTGGCCGGGCACTAATTGGCAGAGGAAACAAACCGTCCGTTTTCTTCCCTCAGTGGGAGGTAGCTGCTGTTTTAATTGCCCCACACAATTTAATTCCACTCTGTTGTGGTGCCTGTGAATTTGAATATATTCTTCGCCAAGGCTTCCTCGAGCCGCTCCTGTGCTCAGTTCCACTGATGATCCACCAACGTGGGCATATAAGAGTACATTTTGGAACTCCCAACCACTGGTCAGAAGCCAAAGCTATTTTCTGATACTCTTGTTAGTTAATGAAAAGCTACTTCTCTCAGTGCTTAAGCATCACACACTTCTTACCCCAAAGAATGAACCTTCTATTTCAGACCTATCCACAGGAAAAGAAAGAGCCACTCATTCACTGTCTCGGGAACCCTGCACAGAGGTTACGGTTACCTGGAGCCTTAGTTCCACCTACTCTGTTCATTTCTAACCCCAGATGGAGGAAAACATTTATGTACAACTTTGTAGTATATTGCAACATTTATACAGAGCTTACTTCTCCTATTTGGAGCATTGGAGTACTTGCCTGCGTAGGCAGCATGCTACGCTGTGAATGGCGTGAATTGGAAAGTTGTCTTTGTTTTTGATCCTGTGTGGGAAGTGTTTCCATTTTTTTATGTCATGCACAATAACCACTGATAAACACTTATTGTGTTTTGGGGAGAGGTGCTTAGCATTGTGGTGGATATAAAGGTGTGGGAGATAGGCACGCAGTTTATGGTTTCCAGGAAGCCAGACGTTTTTAACTGTTCTGCAGGTCCTGTGGTATTTCTTATGTTCATAGTTTCTCCCAAACTCCTCTTGCTGCTGAAATGCCTTTTTCTTCCAGGAGCCATGAGATCAAGTAGAATTAGATAAGAAGATCGGTCTTGGAGCACTTCTAAATTTGTAGAAGACTCCTGATGCCTCGTGTGGGAGAGTTCCAATGAAGAGTTCTTTGGTTGAAGAATCTTCTTCCTCACTACATATGCTATTGGTGAAACTAGCCCCTATCAGGGAGGCCATCAGTCTAACCTGCTGTAGATACTACTGTTTAGTTTTCTACAGTTCTCAGGCTATAGAGTCTTCTCCTGGTGGCAGAAATGTGATCACGTTTTACCAAATCAAAGACCGGTTTAATGCGGCCTTCCTGGCTACTTGTAGCTCGAAAGTAAAATTTTTTGAGTCCCCTAAAACCTCTAAGAAGTTAAAACAATGAAGTCTTGGACTCACAATGGCTCCTACCGCAGCACCTATAAGTGAAGCAGCAAAGATATGTATTACTTCAATTACACGTGATAATATATAATATTGTGTTACGCATTCCTAACCCAGAATTTCATAGATAACACTTGTTTTATTATATTTCTTAACATTATGTGCCAATGTTAAAGTCTGGTCATAAGACACGGGGAAAGGTCCCCTTACTAGAGCGCACCAAAGCTGTCATGTCGTACCAGATGGGATCCTTTGGCTTGGATGCTTGCCCCAGGCCACACTAGACTGGTGGAGAGGTGCAGCAATCCACTTGTCTCTGATCCCAAGGTCCAAATCCCCTTCATTTGCTACAACTTCTTCCTAGTGACACCTGACAGTCAGAACACAAGGGTATTGCCTGCCATTCATAAGTTATAACAACTCCAAATTTTTAGAAGCCCTGTCCCCTAACAATGACATTCTGGCCACCTGTGAGCCCGCGCCTTAATATTTCTTTCTCCCATTACACAGCACTTCAATAGATATTGTCATGCTGAGTTTTCGAGTGACCAATGCCTAATAGAAGACTAGTTGTACTAGTTATGTGCATGAAATATGCTAGAGTTCTTATCTCGTGGTACCCCCTGTCCCACTCCGTTTTCCTTTGTTTTATTGTATGCTATGGTGTACCGCGGGGCAGAGAGAAGCTTTTCTACTTAACTTTGCCCTGTACCAACTATTCCTTCCTGCTCCACTGTCTTGGGATACATCACCAGCCGTTCAACCTAGGCATCTTTCCCAAAAAATGGCTATAGGAACCCTGAAATTTTGTCTGCAACTGCCGAATGGATTTGCTTTAATTGAGATGGTTTTCATGTCTACCTTGAATCTGCAGTGTGCAATCTCTGGATCTCTTATGTGGGAAAGAGCCAGAAAATAAATAGTTGGCCTGCTTGCTTGCGCCGTTCATTGAGTTTGTTTGGCAGTAGACATCTGGTCCAACTCTTACAAAATGTGGTTTCAAGCTGAAGTTTCTCTCCAGTACGTTGAAACTGTTGGTGCAACCTGAACATTGGAATCAGCACGCTGCAAATTCCCAGAAGGCTGTAATCGAGCCTTATTACTGCCTAAAGACATGCTGCACCAAACTACCTGCTGCTGTGAATTTCCACCTACGCCGAGGCAAACCAGTCATCCCAACTATACTCCTCTTTGGCCTATTCCACACACCATCGCTACTACTGGGTTCAGTGTAAACTGAACAGTGACACACCAGTTATTACTAATTGTATTTATATAGTGCTTACGATCCCTGATGATGCACCAAAGAGCTTTTCGGCAAGTGGCACGCTACTCTGGAACCCCAATAAAGTTTAGTGGTGAATTAGCATAGGGAAATATGAATTAATTTGAGTGGTGGATGTGGGAGTCTGTTAGTTGAATCGAAAATAAGAATGTAAGGATAGAAGAGGTAAGTGTTTTTTGGGAGATCATAGTAGTAGGAGGAGGTTTGATGGACAGATGGAGGAGGGAAGAGTCTCTAGAAATGGATTAGGGAGATCATAGTAGCAAAATGAGATGTTGGATGAGTCTAAGGAGGGATACACAAGAGAAGAATTTTGAAAGGGTTGTTTGGGAGATCTTAGTAGTAAAATGAGGTTTGGGGTGATGCAAGAAGGGATAGAGGAGGCAAGAGTCTAGAAAGGGTTATTTTTGAGATCATAGTAGCAGAATGTGTTTTGGGATGAGTCAGAGAGTGGAGGTAGAGGATATATTGAGAGAGGTATAGGGTGCATTGGAGAGATTCAAATGTGTGTGCGTGTGTTTTTTTTTTTTTTTAACAGTAAAGTAAAGGCTGCTGGAGGTATAACCACTGTGATCAGTGGCCTTTTGTATACTACTGGGGCCCCAGACAAAAATGATTTTTTTTAGATGCTTTGCTGGCCATAGACCTTAAATTTGGTGAGAAACATTTGCGTAGAAGACCCTTGGTTTTCAGCTCTACCATGTGCAAGTTACTGGTTACTCCATTTAGCACAAGCTATCAGACGTAGATGCACCCCTGTGAATCGGCTAACAGTGAATCTCCTACCAGAAAGTCTGAAGGCTGCCACTGCAGTTCTCTCAATGCTTCAGGCTGTCCATGCATGACGCAACAGATGATGAGGTGGCTGGAAAATGGAGCCATCTCATATTCACCCATCTCGTCCTGTTATTTGTGAGCATGTCGACTCAGTGTGGTGGTCAGTGGCATTCAGCTGAGGACAAGAAACGAAAGGTGACTGGGCTGTGCTCAGGTATTCAAGGCACACAAGCCCCTCGTGTGACTGTGCTAGTCATCCAGTTGCCATGTCCCAGTTTGAATTATTTAAGCAAGATCTTCCAAAATGGGCCTTATTTTATCACTAAGAAATTTGACCAGTCACTTGCCCACACACCACCGATGTTGATGTGTCAAACGGCCACAGATAGGGAAAGAAAGATCACATGCTGATTGTCCTGCGAGCACCAAAAATTGTCCCTTGTCCCTTCAAAAGATCCTCAAAAATTCCTATTTGCCACCAGTGGCGGCTGGCATCTACTCCGGGTTGGGCGGCTGGTAAACAAAAGAGAAAAAAAGAAAAGCACTTACCGGATCCTGACGACGTCCTCCTCACTCCGACTTCGTATGCTGCGACTGCAGTACAGGCCCCAGCAAACTTCCTCGACCAATCCAGGCATGCGCACGTGCTGTTAGCCTGCATGTGAGCATTGGTCTGATTGGTGGGAGCTGCCTCTCTCGGCGCCCCCGAGTGCACTGGATGCCTGCACTTGCTCTCAACCTAGCTGTCTTAAGACTACTTGGTTGAGAAGTTTAAACTGTGTATGTGTGGCTGGCCATCTCAAGACGGCCGGCCAAAGACACATGCGCACTTTAAACAAGTGCAAAGGCAGCCTACTGCCATCCACTATGACTTGCTCACTCTGCAGGGCCCGGCCTGTCGCTCTGTTCAGGACCGGACGATAAAAAATAAAATTGTAATCAATTACCATTTTATTTTTTATCTCTGGGGGCTTTGGGGGGCCTGTAAGTGGGGTGATGCTCTTCCGCTCCAATGGAAGAGCTACGTCACTGCAGGGCTATGAAAAGAGCTAGGAGTGAAAACCACAGGAAATAACCATAGCTTTTAGAGTCTTGCTTACATTCTGCCCCTTCTTTGATCCTCAAGGTGCCTGACACCAGGGGTAGAAGGCTGTAGTGCTAGAGGAGCCAATGGTCAAGCCAGGGGGAGGGGGAGTAAGTGACTAACGTGCTCCTGGCATCTGACTTCTGCAGCAACTCAGGCATATTAGGGTTTTTCAGACTTTTATTTGTCCAGAGCTGAGATGACTGAGCCTACAGAAAAAAAGATTTTTCCGGCAGTTGGAGGATTTAAGAGGCCATGAAATTGTCACATGTCATGTGAAGCAAGTCTAGTTTCAGCAATTGTTTTAAATATTGATTGTCCAAGATCACCTAGAAGTAGGTGTATGAAAGCAAACCCTGTCCTTTTGATGTAGAACAAAAGTGAATAATCCTTTATTCCATAACAAAGACAGACTTTGCTGCACTCAGCTCCGGTTATCAGCGGGTGCCCAGACCAGCCTGGCCTGGGGTCAGCACTTTCAAAAAACACAGCAGCAAGTGTAATCCTGTAGAAAAATAATGTAATCTCAATTGTGCCCTGACGCCCTTGAGGTGCGAGCTGCCATGTAAAGCCCTGGCCGCCTAAAAGAGTTTCCGCTCTGTTGCAGGCCCCGTCCCCTGCTTCAGCCTCCCCTCAAGGTGCGTGCCCTGAGGGTGACACGCGCACGCAGGCTGTCTTGTACCTGCGGCACGTGCTCTTGTGGCGTGGTCGTGTTGTGAGAGCTGGAAGACGTCTCTCTCGAGTCACCAATGCTCCTCCCTTTGTCGACTCCTCCCTCTTTCTTCGTCTTCCTAATATCCCTTTCTCTTGTCTTGCTTCTTGCCGCCTGTACCTTTCTCACTTTTCTTTTTGTTACCACCCGGACTCCTGGGACGAGTTTATGCAGGGACGCTGCAGGCTGAGGTCACAGCACATAGAGGCCCCCCTCTGACCGTCTGAGTCACTTGGCACGTGGCCTCTTGTGCACGCACCTTCGCATACATACGTTCAGTGCGCCCGTTAACACCCCACCTGCATCCACCGCCTGTGTGAAAAGTACACAAGGGAACGCACCCTGGGCTGATTAACAATATGCGAGGTCACCTGCTCAGCGATTTACACTTTAGTAACTGGCCGAGAGAACGATTCATTCTTTAATAATGCATGTGTGCGATTTATAAACCATCTACCCAAAGCACTTTGTGCAAAATATTATTAGTGCTAAACAGATACTGATGATATTAATCTCAGACGGTTTAAAGTCCGAGGTGTCCATCCTTTCACTTGAACCTGTGACCTTCAGTTCTTACACACGTGGTTTGCAGTGAGTGCTTAACTCTGAGTCCTTTTAATGTGCCCGTGCAGTCTTCCAATATGAAGACCTAGTGAGTAACAGAAGTAAAGAGATCAATCAATCAATCATAGCATTTGTAAAGCGCGCTACATACCCGTGAGGGTCTAAGGCGCTAAGGGGGGGGGGGGGGGCGGAGAGCTGCTACTGTTCGAAGAGCCAGGTCTTGAGGAGTCTTCTGAAGGTCAGTAGGTCGTGGGTTTGCCGTAGGTGGATGGGGAGGGTGTTCCATGTCTTGGCGGTGAGGTAGGAGAATGATCTGCCGCCGGCGGTCACTCTTCGGATGCAGGGGACAGCAGCGAGGGTGCGGTCTGCGGAGCGGAGCTGGCGTGTGGGGGTGTAGAAGCTGAGTCGGCTGTTGCGGTATGCTGGTCCGGTGTTGTGGAGTGCCTTGTGTGCGTGGGTGAGGAGCTTGAACGTTATCCTCTTGTTGACAGGGAGTCAGTGCAGGTCTCTCAGGTGGGGTGTGATGTGGTTGCGGCGAGGGATGTCGAGGATCAAGCGAGCGGAGGCGTTCTGGCTGCGTTGGAGTCGCTTCAGGAGTTTGGCCGAGGCTCCTGCGTAGAGGGCGTTTCCGTAGTCCAGTCTGCTGCTGACAAGGGCCTGGGTGACCGTCCTTCTCATTTCGTTGGGGATCCACTTGTAGATCCTGCGGAACATGCGGAGGGTGTTGAAGCAGGAGGAGGAGACGGCGTTGACTTGCTTCGTCATGGAGAGGGTTGAGTTGAGGATGACCCCTAAATTGCGTGCGTGGTCAGTGGGTGTCGGAGCTGTTCCTAGAGCAGTTGGGCACCAGGTTTCGTCCCAGGCCGAGGGGGTGGATCCGAGGATGAGTACCTCCGTCTTGTCCGAGTTCAGCTTCAGTCGGCTGTTCTTCATCCAGTCGGCGACGGCCTTGATTCCTTCGTGGAGGATGGTTTTGGTGGTGTGGGGGTCCTTGGTGAGGGAGAGAATCAGCTGGGTGTCACCGGCGTAGAAGAAGCGTGTACGTGCGAGGTCTTCACTAGGGATGGTGGTAAACTCTGCTCTGCAGGTGGAGTTTGAGAGTTTTGCAAACTCCACCCGGAGCGCAGAGTTTCAGAAAAACTCTGCAAACTGCTGTGTGGTGTTTTTCTCACACGCAGCTCGCCAACATTAAGCGAGAAAATCAAGTGCTAGGGCGAGTCACGGCGTGATTTCTCAATGTGGGTTGTAGTCGCTGGTCGCTACCGCTCTCTTTCTGAAAACTGCTGCTCGAATAGAAAATCTACTTGAGCGCCAGAAAGAAGGAGCACCCTCTGGCGTGGCGTGTGGTGGTGTTCGCGCTGATTTTACAGTGCGGAACAAGCCCCAGAGCTAAAAATCAGCAAAAGCAGCGCGACATGCCAAAATTCCATCACTTGTGGAACTCTGTGGAATCTTGTGGAGTTTTTATTTAACTCTATGGAATTCCGCCACAAGTTCCGCCCATCCCTAGTCTACACTAACTCCTGCCCAGTTTAATGCACTGGATGCTGTCTCTATTTTGTTTGCCTCCCAATTTTTCAGAACAGCAGTTCTCTAGGTCTTGTTGCTCAGACATTTTGTAGCTCATTGTAGGAGAAAGCCTCTCCCAGGACTATATCAAAAACTTACAATAGGCTTAGAGTCTTCCCATTGGTTGGCTTTATTGTCACTCAGTTGCTTGCTTCTTATTCAATGGTTTGCCTTCCTCTTGTGGTTTTCCCTTGCCCTGTGCTCATCCTCTTTGCCATATTTTAACTGGCTAACCTGTGTACTTTCACTGCTAACATTTTAGGAACCCCTTCTTTTCTTTTTCATGAACACTCCAGGAGAGTTCATGTATTTTGTTGCTCTTTTTCATATGCTACTTTCCCCCGCACCCAAAATATCCCCCCCCCCCCCTTTGCTTTTCCTTCACTCACCCATCCATTGCTCCCCTTCCCCTCGCGGTATTGCAAATGCTTTATTTTGACATTTTTTTTTTTTTGGAAGGCCTGGCAGATGCCATTTGCTGCTGTGCTTCCTCACGCTCCAAAAAGCGTATTGCAGGCCTCAGTTTCTTCCTAGCTCCTGCCAAATCCCTATTGCTTATCCTGACTCACTCACAACCTGCTCCTCTGTTGCCCCCCCACGTTTACGGTATAATAAATACATTTATTGACTTTTTTGGGAGGACCCGCAAGCTGCCATTTGTTGCTGGTTTGCGCTGCATTCCAAAAAGCACTTGTGTGGGAGAAATATTTTTTATTTGCTGATCGAAGTGGCATTTGCCTTCTTGAATTGATGAGTAAAACTTAAATAAATAAAAATGGAGCCTGCATCAATCCGCTGCAAGCATGTGCATGATGACGCATGCACATTCATATGTCATTATGCATGCTCCTGTCAACGGAATTATGCAACTGCCAGTAGCGGTTGTGTCACCATGTTTTTATTTCTCTCCGTGCTGCACAGGCTTGCCAAAAATATTGGCAAACCCAATAGGTCAACAATGTAAGACCTCTTGGCTTGCTTTAATGAAGCAGTAAAACATTTAAGGAACGCCCAAAATTGTATACAGGCAACTAAGGTAGCTCAGAGAATTGAAGTCAGTTGACAGTTGCTCGATTTAACCCTGACAGGACTGGTATAGCTTTTCATCCTTTCAAGATGAACTAGTCAACGACATTAAATAGTAAGACACACTCTGGAGTTAGCTCTTTACAAACAAACTAATGAGTCTTCTTTCCCATTACAGATACAAAAAAAAGTGTTCAAAGTATTTTGATTGTATAGACATATAGCAATATGACATGGGATATAAGTCTAAGGTTTGCTGTAATACAAACATTACAAGTAAATGGTAACCCTTTCCATATAAAAGTTACAAAGCATCTTTCTCACATACATTAAAGTATATAGGGAAAAAGGACTTAAAAGTAGGGTCCACCATAATACGAAAACTTAAGCGGGAGTAGATAAAACAAGGGTTATGCATAACGAAGGGTTCCCATATTTTAGGATGCTCGTTATGCAGTACAAGACACACCTAAAGTATCGCGTATATCAGAAAAACACTCGTAGGAAGGAATTATAAACCATTAAGGGGAAGAGGGGAGTGTGATGGAGGGGGAAGCTATTCAAAAGTGAGTGGGTCTGGGCAGACCCTAGGTCAGTAGTGTGTGTAAGTTATCCAACTTCAATGTTCTCCTCAATGAAGCTATCTAGAGAGCTCTAAACAGCACTGGATTGTGAAAGAGGATGCAGAGAGTGTGCCCCTCTTAGGTATGTGACCAAAACACATCTTCGGGAGATAGTCCTACGAGTAATGTTTATTTGTCGCACTGCAACAGTCTTCTCTTGGGGTACTAAGCAAGGTTACTTAACACGCGATTTTTCGCTCTGCCTTTAATTTACTTTCTTATTCTGACATCACTACTTCGATTATTGGATTGTTAAGTTTTTGCCATGGAATTAGCCCTAACTGTTATGAGCTATTTGTAGTATTTTTTTTTATTGTGTGTGGGGTTTTTTCTTTCTTTTTGTTACATATCATGTTTTTTTCTCATATGGCCTTGCTCTAAAAGGAAAACCCGTCATGCTGTGATTATGGGATTTTCCTTATCTGAAAATAGTTATTTCACCCACACAATGTGATCATCGAATAAATCCTACACGGAGCTCCAAGGTGCTTTGCCCTCCAGGTTTAGTTAGCTGGAAACACAAAAATTCTTATTGCAAGAAGATCACACATATAGATTTGTGTAGTACTGATACTTAATTCTGTGTGCTCTAATTGCTTGCAAGGCTGACGGTGGCCTCTGTCATCTCCCGCGGACTCATATGGATACCCCTCTACTGCTTCCATCCTTCCTTGGTCTCCAAAGAAGCATGCTTTGCTGGTCATTAAGGCAAAAAATGCAGGCGAAGTCTGAGTAGAGTAGCTGACCGCTTCAGGATTACTACTGATGCCGGACCATTTTTTGGGAATAATGCGGCTGGCGTGTTTCCACCCAGATGCATTACATTTGGCAAAGGAGGTGAAAGATCAGGGTGAAAAATCATCCACAATGGGGAATAACTTGCTCGAAACGAGCCAGAAACATTGTTTCTCACATGTTCTTCTCCATTTTTCATATGAAAACTTGGATTGTCCAGTATTCCTGCAACTGCAATTACTGATGCCCTGTGTTATCAGTACTTGCAAACGAGGTAGCTCAGCGAGTTAAGAGATCTGTGTGTAACCGACAGCACACGCAGAGTCCAATCTAGCAGACACCGTCTCAACCTTTCATGATTTCTGGATTTAAAAACAAGTGTCAAAATGTTATTTCAATCACCTGACAGTGGTGGTGTAGAAACCAGTAGAACATATCAGAGTTCCTTGTGGAGAAGCTGGATAGCAAGTGTCCAAATTAGCTTTTTGAGCACTCTGCAGCAAAACACTGTGACTTGTTGAGAAAGCCACTGATAATAAGCAGCTCTCTTTACATCCTCTTTACCAACTCCTCGTACTGCAGCGCATCACATAAACAGGTTGGTGTTACCTGTCCAGGTTTGGATAGTAATGTTGACAGCAGTCTGGCGTGACATTCTGACGCACTGAAAGCTGATTGGTCAAAGTATTACGCCACTGTGCAAACTCAGCCTCGAACTGAAGAATGGGAAAAGTTCAAAGCCTGAGCTCGGCAAAGTCACCCAGTAGGAGACATATGCGCTGGGGAAGTAGGCTGAATCAAGATGATGACGGTGGGGGGATGCTGCACTTGGCCTGGCATTGAGTCTGGACGGTTCTTACTGACTGCACTAAGTCTGCCTGTTCTCTATCTGTAGTATAACTTTTTTTATTGGTCTTGGGGGCATGGCCTTGGAACATGGTGGCAAGGACGTAGCTTCTTGAGCTCCATCCTGGCCCGTGGCAATCCTACAACATTTGTGCAGTCCGCCACCTAGAGAACCTGCCCAGAGGATCGCCACTGCGGTGGCGACCCCTGTGGAGCCTACGCCTGCCAAGGAGGGATGACAGAGAGGCACAAATCGGTTGTACTGCGATGGCAGCCTGATAGCGGCCTGCTGGTACCTGGAGGCAGGGACGCCGCATGGAGCCCAGTGAGCGAGGGGTGCTCTGGGCCCGGCCAGGACAGCAGATCTCTGCACCCAGGCCTGAGTTTGGGAACACAGAAGTGCTGACTCCCCGGAAGGTGAGCGGTGCATCAGAGTAGCACGGCTCGGGCGGGGTTGGTCATGGGGTCTCCTGGTCCGGGTGCGTGGCTGCCTCGCACCGTGGAGGAGGGAGGGAGTGAGTGCGCGAGCGCCGCTGCTGCAGGCCACCAGAGGGACGCCTCGAAGGGCTCCTACATACATAGACCGCCCTGGTGCTCAGCTGAACCCGACTGCTGGTGCCTGGACCGTGGGCCAGCAGCGGTGATATCCACAGTGCAGAATCTCTTCGGGGGACACACTGAAAGGAGAGGGAGCACTGCAGTGCGGCTGCCCCGCACCTGAGAGAGGGGGGACCGAACAAGACAGTATGCAAATGACGTCATGATATCACGACGTAGCGCTACAAAATAAATAAAATAGCGTTATTTAAATTATTTGTCCAAATACTGGGACAGACCAACCCATCTGACATTCTTAAAGTGTCTACATTTATATACAGGGACAGAATAAAGCATAAGCTGCCTCTCTTAAGTACCTGTGAAGAGAAGGCAAGCTGTGTGCCTTTGTTTCCCTCTGTGGCATTTACATTTAAATATAAGGTTCCAGGCGGCCCCCAATCAGAGTATACAAACAAAAGGTGGCCAGGTGGCTCCTTAACTTTGGCCCAGGTGGAAGTGATAAACAGCTCCCTTGCTCCCTGCACATTGCTGCTGGGATGGAAAGCAGACAACGTTCAGCATATTTCTGTGGGGCCTGACTTCTTGGCAGGGGGGACGGCATCCACCCTGTGAAAAGAGTGGGTGGACGTTGTGTACCTGTGTGTACCCCCGACTGGTGCCCTGGAGGCGGGCCTTTAAGTGATGCTGCTGCAGTCCGCCAGGGCATCGCCTTGGATGGAACCTCCATATATAGAGACCTTCTGCCTGGGTGCTCGATGGAGCCCTGTGGCTGATGCTTGGGATGGGAGCCCGCAGCAGTGATCTACACTGCACAGAATCACTCTTGGGCGGCCTACTAAACTTCAGGGGAGCGCTGTGGTGCCCCAGGATGAGAACGGTTGTGTGGTTCCTAGGTTAGGGGACGTGGCAGCCTCGGGTCCGGGGAGGTGGGGGCAAGCAGGGGGAGCACTGTGCAGCACGAAGGAGGGGGACTGCACCTCGAGGGAACAACTGGTGAGACGACGGCTTGCGAGACTGGTGGCACTGTTTGCACGAGTCCCTACACCTGTTGCACCTAAAATACTGACACTGGTTGGGGAGATTATCTCCTAGGCATTATCCTGTGACCCTCACCCGACAGAGGTGGATAACTGTTTTGGAGATTGCCCCTCCCCATTGCTCTGGGGGTTTACGGGGCGTGAATCCAGGGGAAACAGACCCTCAACTGCTAATGAGTGTGTGGACAAGCATTATTGGAGACTATGGCGAACCCCTCTGTCTAGTCCCGAGGGTCACGCTTCAGCCCACTGAAATGGTGACCTGCTTGTTGGTGTTGAGAACACCCAAGTGTGAAGTGAAAGGGACTCGGGTGGGGGGGGGAAATCTACCCAACAAAGCATGTCATGGGGAAAGATAGACCACAGAGGTGGGCCCAACAAACTAAGATGGACCAGTTCACAGCCACGGGATAGAGTGCAGTGGCAAACCCCCTACTATGGGAACCCTGCAGGAGCCTCAGGGCCCTACGGGTGCCCAGATACTAACCATGATTGAGGCTTCAAGTATGGCCATCCAGGAAAACATTGACGCTGTTTACCAGGATGTTGGTCTACTGAGGATGGATCTGCGCTAGGTGTTGGAATGTTCCTTATCCATGGAGACGGATGCCTCCAAACTTCAGGACAGGTTGCCCTCTCACCTAAACCAGCCATGATGGAAGCTATGGCTGAAGATGCAGAATGTCTCTCCCGCCGTTGCTACATTCACTTTATTGGCTTACCGGAGGACACGGAGGAACAGGCCCCTGAGCTCTTCAAAGAACTCTGGATAACAACAATGATCCCCTTGGCCCAGCTGTCCCTATTCTTTGGGGAGAAAGATACTTAATTATAGAGACAAATATGCCTTCTTGCCGTCCAGCAAACTGGGGACCCCAAATTTGAGAACCATCTGATTCGCTTTTTCCTGGATTATACGAGACCAGTACAGCAGATGTGTCTTATATTCGAGGGAGTGAAACTGAAGTTGAGCGCTCTGGAACTGCATTATATCCTCCTCTCCAGCAAAACTGAAGGTGATTCATAATGACTGATTGCACTTCTTTACCACCACTGAGGTGATGTGTTGAGGGTCAGATCTAAGTACCAGCTCCCTGCGGCTCCAGAAACTAGACAGGGAGCTTACACCGTTCTCAGACAGCGAGGAGGAGACGGCGATGAGGTGGTGGAGCGTTTGGATCCTCTTCTCGAGTGGTGGTCCGACAGGATGGCACATTGGATTTGGAGCAACAACCATTAGAGAGGGAGACCGGAAGGGCACTGGTGGAGGCAGTGACAACCTCCAACTCTGACAAGACCCCAGGGGTGGGAGAGACCTGAATTTGTAATTAGCTCCACTGGCGCTTCTTACACAGTGCTGATAAACTATAATGTAGTCATCCCACTGTGGGTAGATGCCTTTGGCTTCCCCAACGGAGCACGATGTTGGGGAGCCCTAGATGGGTTCCACTGAGGTGAGCTGGTAAAATGGATAAAGGTTCTGCAAAAAAGTATGCAGGTGAAGGCGAATAGGTGGCATTTGCTGAGTAACACGTGGAGGGTCACTTCTTTCGTCCCCCCTATTTAGCTTTAGGGTTTTTTAGTTGTTAGGTTTGTGGAGCTTTTGAATGATTAGGAGTGAGTAGTGGTGAGTGATTGTATGCGTTGACTGTGTGGTGGCGTGAACGGAGTGGTGAGAGTGTGTGCTTGAGGCTGGGTGGTACTCGGTGGCAGCGTATGTTATTGTGGCCACTGGGTGCAGCTTCTATCCCCTTATATTGTTAAATTTATGGATTGACGACAGGTTGCAGGTATCTTGGGGGTACAGGACTTATTGTGGAGTGAGAGCATTCGTGGTATAGGAAATAGCGCAGTTGTTAAGCTTGGGGAGATGCATGTTGTTCAGTTGTGTTTACCTGGTGGGAGGGAATAAGATGTTTCGGGTTGTTAAGTTATGTTTTACAGCAGTGGTGGTGAGGTATGTGCTGGGCTGAGGTGGGGCAGGGTGAGGGGGCAGGGATGGCGGTACGTTAAGGATCGTGGGATACTATGGCTGCCCGTTTCAAGGTGGTGACATGGAATGTGCGTGGGCTCAACTCCTATGTTAAGAGGTACAGGATCCAAACATATCTCCGGCGGTAGGGCGTACATATCGCTCTTCTGCAAGGGACACACCTGATGGAGTGCGAGGTTCAGAAGCTGCAAAAATGTGGAGGGGGCTGTTGTACTCCGCTACATAATCTAAATATGCCTTGGGGTTTTTAATATGGGTCACCCCTCAAGTCCCTTTCAGGGTCCGGAGCTTTCAAGCGAATGTGGAGGGTAGATACCTACTGCTGTATGGCCTTCTGGATGCATGAGAGATGTGCCTCTTGAATGTGTATGCAGCCAATATGGATGATGGAGTCTTCTATCTTGACATGGAACGTGAGCTCCTCCCCTATTTTGAGACCCCCCCCTGTTGTGGACGGGGGATTTCAACTGTGTGCTTGATGGTAATTGGGTTCATTACCCCCTGAGACAAGGTACAAAACCTACTATGTTTTCCACGCTAAGGGGTGTGTTGGCACACATGGGCTGTCGGGATGTCTGGCACATGACTCACCCGGAGACCAGGGAATGCACATGTTATGCCCCAGCACATGACACACACAGTCACCTATATAGGTTCTTGGTATCTGAGGACCTTGCCACCGAAATAGTTGGTGTCCAGATACTGGGTAGATTGGACTGGGGAGTGCCTGGAGATAGACCCAGGTAGCAGCTGTGGTGCTTGCACCCCGAAGCGCTCAGTGACGCACAGCTTCACGAGGAACTTGCGCAGCGACTTTGGGTTATTTTGAAACCAATTGGTCTATGACAACACTTAGGGGAGTGGAATGGGATGCACTAAAGGCAGTGTTTTGGGGGAGTGCTTGTCCTGTAGCAGCAACACCAGGTGCGCCTAGAGACGCAACTGATTGAGGAGGATCTGCGGCTAACAGCCCTCCAGCGAGACTCCCCTACATTGGGGGAACGATGAGAAGCACTATTGATGGCCCAAAAGACGGTGGGGGAGACCTGGAATAGGGTGGGCCAGCTGGTTCGGCGTGATTATCGCAAACTACTTCATAGGTAGGGTGACAAGTCGGAACACCTTACAGCAAGGCTGCTTAAAAGGAATCCCACCCCCCAGTAATTCTCTCGTTGACACAACAGGGAGCTCTATTGTTGGTTCGCAAGCCAGTATCAATCACCACCAGCAGGGATTTCCTTGTGAATGTTTATAAAGAAAGGGGGGATAGCCGACTAGCCAACCTGTGAGTTCTTAGATCACCTAACACTCCCTCAACTCATGGTAGGAGAGGGGGAGGTTCTGGAGGGGGAATTCCTGATGGAGGAATTGCAGGAGAAGGTCAGGGATATGGCTCGCTGCAAGGCATCGAACTTCCTGAGGAATATTACATGGCATGTTTGGAGTTTGCAGGAAACACTTCAAGCAGCAGAAAGTTGTGGGCTACTACCGCAAACTATGTGAGGAGCCCAGATAGTAATGCTCCCCAAGCCAGGTAAGGACCTTTTGGATCCTGGCTTTTATAGACCCCTATATATGTTGGAGGTCGACACTAAAATCCTCGTAAAAGCCCTCGCAACCAGTCTACACTGTGTGGTCACCCACTTAGTGCACAGTGATCAATGCATCTTTATGCCAGATATGGGGGTACCCAGATGAATTTCGGTAGGTTGTCAAATGTGCTACATTCTATTGCTGGTGGGGAGCAGGAAGCAGCATTGATCGCTTTGGACATCAAGAGGTGTTTGATGAACTCAATTGGGCATATCTCTAGGAGGTTCCCCAGAGGACGGGACAGGGGCCAATTTTTATGTTCTGGGTATGACTGCTCTATGCTGAACTGGTCTCTTATATGCCTACTGGACATTCGGTGTAGGAGTGTTTCCATATTGGACAGGACACGAGACAGGGATGCCCCCTATCTCCGCTTCTCTTCGTATTAGAGATTGAGCCGCAGGCGATCCAACTCCACGATGACATGATTGAGTGGGCTATTGAGATGGGTGACGTAACCCATTTTGTCTCACTTTGTGGAGACAACACGTTTATATATGCCACGCACCGAGAGAGGTTGAATGGGGGGCTCCTGGGAGTCATGACTGAATTCGGGACTGTATCCTGTCTACAGGCCAATAAACACAAAACATTTCTGTTCCACATAGCCGTGCTGGGAAGTGCATCACTGGCCGAGCTCCCCGTGACCGAGCTCCAGTGGGAAAGGGACCACTTCCTATATCTGGGAATTCAGGTGGCAAACAGCTTGCAGGTCCGCTACCCTCTAATTATGGGTAGAGTGCTTGATGGCCTAGAGGAATCGATCAGCTTTTAGGTTTGTCTGCCTCTGTCAGTGATGGTTAGGGTTGCACTGTGTAAAATGGTTGTACTGCCCCGCTGTTTATATGCACTACTGAATGCCATGTAGAGTGTTTCGAAATTCACATTTGCTAAATTAAATAACTTCCTAGTGTCCCTGCTATGGGCTGGTAAAAAAGCAGAGTTAAATTGGACAGTCTAAAAGTAGAAGCCGAGATGGGGGACTGGGGCTGCTGTATCTACAATTATATTACTTTGGGGTCCTTTTGCAATATGCAGCATAGCGGTGTGTGGATGGCCCGAATAGGAGAGGAACCTTTTGGGGCCATGAGGGGCAAACGCAGATCTACCACAGTGCCTTATTCAGGGGAGAGGTATTCCAGGTGACCACCCCTTTGTCAGACAGGTGGTAGTGGACTGGGAACATAAGGTTGCACAGGTGTTATGTCAGGCACCCTATGCTAGACTGTTGCCCCTCCATTGGTTAAAGTCCATTCACTCTATCCTGTCCGTGAGGGATATTTCTCAGTGGTTTGAAGGGGGGCTGCAGCACAGTTGGCGACCTCTACCTCATTACGATAAGGTGGGCATAGGACCAATTTGGCCTTCACCACGGGCAGTTTCTACGATATTCCAAGGTGTCCAGCGCGTGCCGCAAGATTTGGATGGACTTTCCCGCTGAGCCTGCGGAGTCCCATGCATTACAGATACTATTGGACCCTGGGTCAACTCGGGGGTTAAGCTCTTGCAATTTTAAAACTCTTAAGGGAGATTACCAAATTTACACGTCTGGAGTCTGGGACAGATAGACTAACAATATGCCTGTGCCGCTTTTTGATACTGCCTGAAAGAGAGCGCTTGCTCACGTCAAGGAGGTGGTGAGTAATGCACAGTTCAAGCTGACCCAGTTGTATTACTTACACCAAGCTTGTATGACACCACAGCGGCTACATAGAATCAACGGGGCTTTGTCGGAAGCTTGCCGTAGGTGTGGCTCTGGCGCCCTTCCTCCATATGACATGGGACTGTAGCAAACTCGGGGGATATTTTTGAGAGGTTCTGTTGGTTCTGTGAGGGATCTCGCGTGTGCCTGTGGAAACCTCTATCAGTCACTGCCCACTTGAGACCAAGATGAGCCATCGATTCGCTCTCTGAGGCCTGGTACTCTCCAAGTGAATCACTGCGTCGGTGACTTGGAAATAGATGGCAGACCTGCAGGAATGGGGTATGGCCAAGGAGAGACGATTACGGGTGGTTCGTACCAGACGAACGTGCAGAACAAGATTTGGAACGCTGGGAGGGAATTTTAGACATTTTGGTAAAGTTGGACCTGCCGACAGACTGTCCCCTAACTACCTCTCGGAGCCGGAGTCATCCCGGTTAGAGTGCCGACTTGAAAGTTGGATTTGGATGAGTGCACAGTCCTGGGAATGCCTTTGAGTGAGGCTGATGGCATGTTGGGGGCAGTGATCGAAGTGGGGGGGGAAAGCATTGGAACTGCGGGCGGAGAAACAGAGGGTGGGAATAACCTGAGGATAGGGTCAGTGGGCGGAGTCCGAGGTGTGGCTAGAAAGAGCAAATCATTCTAAGTTAACATGACATTTTTGTTGTTGCCGAAAATTGCTAGAGGCCAGGAAGGAAGCAGCAAGTGTTTTTAGAAACCTAATACACTTGCAAACATGACCCCCCCCCCCCCACCCAAAGTCAGTTCCCAGTGCAATCGCACTGGTCGCACCAACCTAGAGCCACCATGCTCAAGGGTCCTGTGACCTCATTTACAGATTCACTGTCACTCTAGGGTGTGCTGCTTAATAGGCCTGCCTGCTAGACTGTAGGTGAACTTCAGCATGGATTGTGGTGGGCAAGCCTTCAAGGATAGCCCACGCTTGCCGCCGCTAAGGTCCACTTGCGGCTTCTAAAGTCTTGCGGGGCCTTCGACGGTCTAGCAAGGGAATGTGTTCCCTCAGGAGAGTGGTCTGGTGGACTGGTCATTAACACTGAACCTGGTTACCCAATTCCAAATTCGGCAGCTCTGACCATAGGGCCACATCCTCTCCCCCAATGAACTCCATACTGCTCCACTGAGAGAAACTCGCACTGCCCTCAGCTACAACCCAATTGTGCCCCTCTATAAACACCTGGATGCGACTCAATTCAAATTACGCACTAGACAAGAGTAATATGCTGCCTAAAAAAAAAAGTAACATCATCCTAAAATAAGCAAACACTCAAGGGAATGCAGGATTAAGTAAAGCATGTGAAATGTAAGCAGAACAACATGGTTACCTTAACGCTTTTACACTCATTCAGAAATCAGTGAGTGCTTTTGTGTGAAAAGTTAAGGACATGACTACAGGCCTCAGAAGGGACCTGTTTCAATTCCCATTGCTTATATCCTTACAAAATATAAGCAGTATGGTTTAAAAAGACAACATCCCTGAAGACAGAGCCACGGTGCACAATTTGTTTTCTAATCCACCCATCAAGCATGTATTGCACAGTACTTCCAGGAATGGTGCACTTCCCCACCCAGGGAAAACAATGTTGTTGAAAGACATGCTTCACTGGCAAACTCTGTAAAGTGGCGCTAATGTTTGGGTGTGAATAAAATCAATCCGTGCACTTTGGACCACTCTATCTTGCTTTCTTTAGTTCTTTTTCACATTTGGAACCTTTTATTTCTCTCCGATCGAAGGCTGCACTTTGGAATAGAAAAATGTCTGAAAAAGACATTTCCAGCAAAAGTGCTTTTCTTTTTTGGATCCACTTCACAGCAGCGGCACAGCAGAAATGGACAATGTCCTTGTCTTCTCTGGGCAAGAAGGAAAAGACAGAGTCCTTTTCCTTCTCTGCCCGCCCCACCCATCCCCAAACTGCCATGAACGCCGAGCCTCCTCTGCAAGCCTTGGCTATTTCTGCCGCCCTGGAACTTGTGTTTAACATTTTTTTAAAGTAGGGGAACGGAATCTATTAAAATAAAGAGGTAGCCCTGCCGATCCCTCCCACTTCTACCACTGGTTGGGGGATGCTGTGACTGCTCCCCCCTCCCTTTTCTATCCCCCTGTGTCCACCCCTTGCTGCCCTGCTGTACTCTGCCCTTCCTGCCTCCGTTTTCATGAGGGGTGTGGGTGGGCGGGGGTCTCTGTCATTGAGGAATACAGCTGTAATTACCTTCTGCCGCTGCTCACTTTTTCATTTTTGTGTAATCTTTTCTTGTTCAATTGTGATAATAATACAATGTTAGATCATGTGATTGGGCAATTCTCACTGTCATTGCCTGGTTTTACAGCGTAAATGGATATTCCACTGCTTTACTAAAATCAACTGTACTGTTTTACTGTGCCTTGATTTTGCACTGATTGCAATAAAGATATGTTGTAAAAAAATGTTCATTCAAGAACCCCCTGAAGAAAACTTGGACCACAGCATTTGTTTTTAGGTCTCGCCTAGCGTTACTGCGCACACTTGTAGCTCGCTCGGCGAGATTTATTGTTAATGAGGAGTTTCAGTGAAGGGCTTGAAGCCCCGCCCCTCATTTCCATTGGCCGGCGTCACCGTTTATGGTAAACGGTGGCCTGCCATTGGAAATGAGCTTTCTGGGTTGCCTCCCTTTGGCTTTTTGGGATGGCCCCTCTGGACTGGATGGCTTGGTTTACGCCTGCCGTGAAGCACTTTCTTATCTGCACGAGCCGTGTTATATAAACAAGCCGTGATCCAGTCCGCATGGGCCGTCCCAAAAGGAGGCAGGCACAATGCGCTTTCGCTTTGTAATTCCTTTGCGTGGCGACAGCTTGTTAAACTCGGGATATGGAGGTGCAAGCAGCTCGAACGCTTTGTTGTATTCTTTTAGGGAGCACCCGCATGGCCGCGTGTTACTCGCTATTAAATATCAGGTCATTCATTCGTCGGGGTCAGGCTTTCTCTACTAGTGATCTCAGTCAGCCCCCTCAGACCCCACATCGTGTGGTCTGAAATGGATCTGTGTCCTGCAAATCTAAGCCCCTCTCTGTGCGGGCACTCATTCTAGTTATAACGCTTCACTCCCATGGGAAGAGCTATCAGTAGTGCAGAAGGCACAGTGGCACCGGGGACCAATTATCTAAGGGTCTCTGGAGTTTAAGGGGCCCTTTGCACCCATATATGTGACTGTATTTCAGCGCCTAATGGGGACATTAGGCTTGCGGAATTTTCAGCTTTCATTCGGTCTGGTGGCAGTCTCCCTACGCCACTGCCCTACCAGTGGCATGGGTCAGTGGACCTCGGAAGAGGGTCCCTGCTTTGGGCTGCATGTGGAAATGGGGTATCAGCAGAGTCTGAGGGTGCGATAGCTCAGTAGGTCCACGCCCCTCAACAGGCACACACCGACCGGGCACGGGCGGTGTGGTCTCGATGCCACCCTGTCTGCAGATTGGCACTGCTGGCTGTGTTTTACAGATGTAAAATATGCCGCTTTACCAAACACACTCTCTGAAACTCACCGGCGCTGAAGCTGTAGTGTAATAACCAAAGCCTGTCTCGCAGTGTCTGCTTCCCAGTAACACCGTGTGCAGTCTGTTACCTGCCTCGCCCTTACAGCGCTCCGAAGCCCACTTGTGGCAGGGCGGCACTAGGTAAAACTATGCAAATAAATAAAAGCCAATGGGTCACACTGGAGAGGGCTGACAAGGTGCCCTCAGGTGTCCTGGGGGGTGGGTCGAGTTTTAAAGGGTGGGTGGGTCGAGCTGTGAGGGGTGGGTCGGTCTTGACGCCGTAGGAATTATTTGGGAATCATTCCTTGCAGTGTTATGTGATCTTTGGGGTACAATTGCAGGGCTCTGACTTCCTGTTCACGAGTGCCCGCGTGGGATAGGGGTTTTATAGTCAGGGATGTGTGGGTGGGAGGGGCAGCCTTCCGTCTGGTCAACAAAGAGGCCTTTGTGTCTGACTGGGGCATCTCTGGTTGTGGGGGGTAGGGGCTGAGCAGCTCCCCAGAATGGATGGGGGTCTCATCTGTGCAAGAACAGCACAAGGCATTTCAATTACTGGAAACGGCTGCCGTTTGAAAGCACCAGGGATTTAATGTGACATTGTGGGGGCGATAAGGGGATTGGTCATTCTTAAATTGGAGGGGAGGGTGTGCAGAAGCTCTTGTTCATTCCCCGGCACTGGGATCATCAAGGTCTGCGCCCATAGGGTCCACCCTTGGCTGTAAATGTGAGTCTACGGGCCAGATTTCCACAAAAGATGCCCTGTAGCACTGACAGTAAATCACCCTTTTGCTAGTGGAAGGGGGTAGTCTTAGTGACATTCAGTCTTTCAACTAAGGATGATAACATAAGGTCCGTTGAGTGTGTCCAGCGTTTAAACTAGGCTGAACGAGGGGGCTCAGGCTTGAGGAGTTAAAGCGTCTGCCCAAGATCACACGGTGTTTTCATAAGCCAAAGACGAAATAAGATCCACTTTGGTTTTGACTCCGGTGGACACAAAACCACATTTTCTCCACAGTTCATTTTTTATTTTAAAGTGTCATAAAGGTGGCAGCAGAAGAATGTATGTGGTCAGGGCATAGCTGCATGTCATCATGGAGAAAAAGAACTCTGTGCACCAATACAAACTTGCATGACTTTGATTTCTCAGTCTTCGGGGAAACTCCGCTTAGGGTGTTGGAAAGCAGTGAGTGAGGCTGGGGGAGTGGGCTGAGGCAATGCGTTCCTCTAAGCCACGTGTGGCTCCTTTAATCCTAAATCCTAAGGGGATGCCCCCGAGCATTGTAACTCCAGAAATCACCGAGTCACAATGCGCTTTCTATGCGGAGTGCCCTTTCTATATTGCTCAGTGGGCCAAGGCGCCGGCTGCAGTCATCAGTGTGCAGCAACGTGCAGTTCACAGGGTTGAATGGTGTGGAGTCTGCTCATTCTCTCATCTGCCCGAGGCAGATTATAAGTGCATCGCTGAGTAGGGTAACAGCCTGAATGCCACATGAGACTGCACCAGCATTCTTACGGGCCATCGCCATTCACAGAGGACAGTCCGGTCCTGCCAGAGACAGTACAACTTCACATGGCTGGAAGTCATAGTGTAGATGGAAGATGAGTTGTTGACCGATTGCCATATAATAAACAATGTCAATGGAGCAGGGAGATTAAGCCATCTGCCCAGGATCACAGGAGGTTGAGCGTCTCAGCTGAGACTCAAACCCGGTTCCCCAGCTCCAAGGACGACTGCTCGTGCCGTTAGGCCACATCGTCTCCACATCTCCTGCAGGGAGTGCCCATTATTTTGCATTCTGTTACTCGATGCTCCATTGACATTGTTTATTATTATATGGCAACCGGTCAACAACTCATCTTCCATCTACACCATGACCTCCATTGTGAAGTTGTATTGTCTCTGGCTGCGGTAACACGCTCTGATGACCATTAAACACCTTAGGGAAAATGTAAAGAAATAATAAAAACATTTAGCACACTCCCTGTCCAGGATAGACGTGTGACACCTTGATAAGGTGTTATTACTGCACAGCTTGAAGGTAACATAGGGCTCGCGAGAACTGGGGGCCAAGAAGTCCCGACCCGTCGGAGTAAAACAATGATAATTTGGCTTCCTTTAGCATCTACGAATCTTGCCCGCAATAATCGGGGCTACTACAATTATGCAGCAGAGTTGAATAAATAGTCTGGCATAACAAGGCACATTTTTTATTCTATTACTTCATTATTTTGTCATTTGTCCACATGACAATACGGTCTGGGCAAAGACTTCCTCATTAGTACCAGTTTAACAAACCAAATACATAAATAAGCAACTGAAAGATGGCCAGTTAACCTTGGGGATGGTCTTCCAAAGTGGCCCAACACATATTCTCACGTTTGAAGTAACTTTTGATCCGTTTGAGCTAGAAACATTTTATTTGTTAAAATTTGCAGATTATGCATCAGATAGTGGATTATGTGGCAAATGCGGTAAATCCCTAGTTATGCACAAAAAAAAAAAAACATGGCTGCAGAATCGCATAGTTTGAGTGGTCCTGCCAAAAGTTCAGTGTTAGATTTAGTTTTTCTAGAGCGATTAGCAGCTACTTCGAAGCGCTTCTGTGTGAGAAAGCGCAGCACAAAAAGTATAGTCGAGCAGGACAGGACTGTTTGTTAAAAATGAATGTGTCGGTCTATAACGCAACTGGTGCTCATGTAAAGTGCTCTGATACCTTCGGGTCTAGTTTGCGCTATATAAAACTCAAAAACAACCAGCATTAAAAATGCAATAGGTCTCGCCTTTCATTGAGTTAAAGCCATTTGCTTTGCTATACAATACCATTCGCAAAGCAAATGCCTTTAACTTAATCAAAGGCGAGACCTATTGCATTTTCAATGCTTGTTCTGTCCACTGGTCCAGTTATTCGGTGTCCAAATACAATTTAGGAGCATGTGCGAATAACTCCACGCGATGCAGAATATCATGTGCTGTGGTGAGGTGTGATATCGAAGAAACAGGTGCCAGTACTGACCTTGATACAACAAAATGATCATTCTAAACTCGGTGAGATATTGGGCCTGCTGGACAGGAACAAAAGGCCAATATCTATAGATCGTCAGCAAATTGTGAGTGGTACATTCACAATCGGGTGTACTTTCTTATCCTAGGAATATAACCCTTTCATTTCACTTCCGCTTAAGCCTACAACTGGTACTACATATTGTAAATTTGTTGGAGAAGTCTGACAGTACATTATAACTTAGGTAAGTTGTATTTAATGGAAGATCAGTTCTGTGAGTTATTGCATAAACTAATATAAAACTGTAATTTTTTTGAGGTTTCCGTTAGAGACAGGCATTTGCAAATACTAAAAACCAATCACCAATACCAATTCCATATCAGAAGTGGAGCTGTGGAAAGCTAGGTCTACGTGCATTTTATATTGGCGCCGTCCACCCCCAATGTCTGACTGTTTTCCTCTCCATCCTATCACAGAGGGATGAAATGTATCCTTTCACCGGGCTCAGCCTTCTCTCTTCGATGTCTACAATGTGTGATCTGCGTGTCACATGCACATCAGTAGATCAGTACACGATCCCATGTTTGAAGGCTGTCCCTTCCAGTTTGTTAGTTTGTGTGGGATATTAAGCTATTTAGTACCCGAACGTGTAGAGCACTGGGTAGGGGGTTGGCCAGAGGGTAAAATAACGGACTGAGATGTGTACCTAATAGTTTCCAGGGCCTGAGATGAATTCCATCATTCCACCCACAGCTTTTGTGTTTTATTGTCGGAAGCCATACATAACATTTGTAATTCATTTGGTAGCATGAGGAAATAGACCCTGGCCTTCATCATGGAATGTGTGCAAATGAGAATTTAGCCAACCCTTGATTGTTAGGATGAGATTAATCAGCATCTCCTCGTTTTATGCTTTAAGGACATTAATACATTGATCCTTCTATTCCTGGATCAATGCTTCAGAGTCCAGAACATAGCATTGTTTGTGACTAAGACTGAAGTTTAATCATTTGAGTGTATTTGATCCCGGAGACCATCCAAACTTGCGGTGCACAAACTAAGATTTAAGTGATATGAACAAGTCATGGTGAATGAAGGGGCTTCTCCTGAGCCTGCAATGAACCATGAGAACCAATCACAAAACACATTATAAAAACAGGTGACTGGGTAACCCACGCAGAATCAAATAGTTAACAACAAAAACAGTATTCCACATTGAAATTATTCATAAAAGGATCATGGCTCAACCAGATTAGACGTGAGCATTGGAATCAAGAAGCAACAGTTCGTACACAATGGCGCCGGCACGGCTTGCGAGTGGCTAGGCGGGGGGAGAGGGGTTGGGCGAGCGAGAGGGGGCCCATGAGGGGGGGGGGTGCAATGTAAAAAATTAAAATAATAAACACTGGTCCGAGCGTCATGGTTCTCTGCTCAGCCAGGGAATGGGGGCCTGGGCATGTTCTCCAAGCAGGCTGTAATGCAGCCAGTGTGGAGAACAGGGAAAGTGGGCATGACTGTTTGGCTGGTCCCAGAGGGCAGGCCAAACAGTAATGTGCACTTAGGAGTGGGCAAACCACTCCTTCCCTGCCTTGCTCTGAGAGTAGAGCAGCCCCGCCCGCAAAGCAGCACGGAACCATAAAATGACAATAACTCAGTTATTATCATTTTAGGTTTCCTTTATTTGCACTGCTTAAAAACAGTGGGGCGCCATTCCTCTGCCATAGCGGAGGAGCCGCCACTGTTCATACAGATGATTTGTATTGGTATGAATAATGCAAGATGTGGAATAGTCGACGTTTTGACTCCAAGGTCAAGAATCGGAAAGGGTCATCAGGACAAGTGACTGAACCTGCTGTTGATGAGCCACCATCAAGGCCCAGAAAAATTGTGTGCCTCAATTTGTTAGCATCAGCCACATTTGGGTATTGTTCACTAGAAAAAGTAGTGATAAGGGCTAATGCTGGCAGGAGCATATGGTAGGGACGTGTGGATGCACACATTTGATACGTGCATTGAACCAGCATGTAGATACTCTTTATTGTATGAAAACACGTACCCCCGCGCACACACACATGTACCCCCCCCCGTTCGCAGGACTGCCAGATATCCTCGGATACCTAAAGATCTTATCGACAAATGTAAAATAATGCTAAAGATCAATAGATTGTATGCAGATCACCTTTGATAGGGGTACCTAGTTGTTTAGTCGATGATGAGGGATTGTTTTTATTTAAAGCTCTGCTCTACAATGCCTAACAGGTACATTTGCACCATAATCAAATATACTGGGCAGAAAACACACAGGTGGGGTTGTTGTTCAACACATAGACGCAAAGCATCATGTAGTGGTTGACTTTGCATAATTACAGTCTAAACTCAATAACGTATTATTCCATTTGGTTAAAAGCTTCCTCCTTCTCGTTCACTAACCAGGGGAGATGAATATTATCAAATTAAGGTATTTGTTTTTATTAAAATAACACATGGGATTTATTTTCTTTAGGTGAGTAGGAGTGGCATTAACCAAATGGTAATAAATGGATACTGGTTTGTGATGTTCCCACCTGAGGCTGGTGCTGTCATTCTGTATATAGTTCAGAAGCTTACACCAAACATAGTAGAGACTGTTATCAGAAACGAGGCCTGATGTTCTTTAGTATAACTCTTTGCCCAAATGGCAAGAGGTTATTCACTAGAGGAGAACATTGTCCAGGCTAGTCATAAAGTATTTAGTCCTGTAGGGTGCGCGGTACATCTGTAAACATCATATGGGCATCTAGAGCCAGATGTACAAAACCATTTTGTGGTCCAAATCTCTGCGGCTAGCAAAATCGCAGGGTTTCTGACTGCAAACATATTATTTCAAGGCACTAAACTCCTTTTGCGATTTAGAAAGGCCTCCGAATCACAAAAGCGGGTTCATGCCTCATTCTGAATCGCAACTAGGAGGGGATGTACAGGTGGGTCTCCTCCTATTTACAATTCTCAGTTCGACATATCAACGGTTTGGGACAGCAAGTGCAGTTTAATCATTGAAAAAGGACAGGCACCTCTAAGGAAGCTTTAGCTCATTCACAAAGGGGAAGCTTCCCCTGTGGGTCTTGCTGGGTGGCCTCAGTGGAAGTAGCCACTCCTTGCTCCCCACTACGTCTTCCCACATGGGAAACATATCTTTTTAAAGCAACACCGGTTTACCTAAGAAACGCATGCTGTTTTAGAAAAAATGCTTCCCTTTTCGGATCACAAACACAGGGAAGAAGGTCTGCAGTCCCTGCATTGGTAGCCAATTTCAGGAGGTCAATCAATCAATCAGTTACATTTATAAAGCGCGCTACTCACCCGTAATGGTCTCAAGGCGCTGGGGGGAGGGGGAGTCAGTGCTCGTAGAGCCAGGTCTTGAGCTGCCTTCTGAAGGAGAGGTGGTCCTGTATGGAGCGAAGGTGGCTGGGAAGGGAGTTCCAGGTCTTCACTGCCAGAAAAGAGAAAGATCTTCCTCCGGCGGTGGCTTTGCGGATGCGGGGTACGGCTGCCAGGGCTTGTCCGGTCGAGCGTAGGGTGCGCGGAGGAGTGTAGAAGGAGACGCGGGGGTTGATGAGTTTTGGTCCGAGGTTGTGCAGGGCTTTGTGTGCGTGGGTGAGGAGTCTGAAGGTGATCCTCTTGTTGACTGGGAGCCAGTGAAGTTTCTTCAGGTGTCCGGAGATGTGGTGGTGGCGGGGTATGTTCAGGATGAGTCGTGCGGCAGCGTTCTGGATTCGTTGCAGTTTCCTCTGCAGCTTGATGGTGATGCCGGCGTACAGAGTGTTCCCATAGTCCAAGCGACTGGTGACGAGGGCGTGGGTGACGGTCTTCCTGGTGTCGGTGGGGATCCAGCGGAAGATCTTGCGGAGCATGCGGAGGGTGTTGAAGCATGCCGAGGTCACCGAGTTGACCTGTCTGGTCATGGAGAGGGATGAGTCCAGGATGAAGCCGAGGTTGCGTGCGTGGTCGGTGGGTTGGGGAGTGCTGCCCAGGGCGGGAGGCCACCAGGAGTCGTCCCAGGCGGAGGGTGTAGGGCCGAGTATGAGGACCTCCGTCTTCTCGGTGTTCAGTTTAAGCCGGCTGTCTGTCATCCAGTTCGCTACTTCCTTCATGCCTTCGTGTAGTCTGGTTCTAGCTGAGGTGGGGTTGTTGGTGAGGGATAAGATGAGCTGGGTGTCGTCGGCGTAGGATATGAGGTCGAGTCCGTGTTTTCGTGCGATGTTCGCCAGGGGGGTCATGTAGATGTTGAAGAGGGTGGGGCTGAGGGAGGATCCTTGGGGGACGCCGCAGATGATCTCTGTGGCTGTGGATCTGAAGGGGAGGAGGCGGACTCTCTGGGTTCTTCCGGAGAGGAAGGAGATGATCCATTCCAGGGCCTTGCCTCTGATGCCGGCGTTGCTGAGGCGGCGTATCAGGGTATGGTGGCATACCGTGTCAAAGGCTGCAGAGAGGTCCAGGAGTATGAGGGCCACGGTTTCTCCTTTGACGGTCAGGGATCTGATGTCGTCCGTGGCTGCGATGAGGGCGGTCTCGGTGCTGTGGTTAGCTCTGAAGCCAAACTGTAAGGGGTCGAGTGAGTCGTTGATTTCCAGGGCGGTGGTGAGTTGAGCGTTGACGATTTTCTCAATCACTTTGGCGGGGAACGGTAGGAGCGAGATGGGCCGGAAGTTTTTGAGTTCGGTGGGGTCTGCTGTTGGTTTCTTTAGGAGGGCGTTGAGTTCGGCGTGTTTCCATTTCTCCGGGAAGGTGGCGGTGGTGAAAGACGCGTTGATGATGTCTCGGAGGTGGGGTGCGATGATGTTGTCGGCTTTGTTGAAGATGTGGTGCGGGTAGGGGTCGGATGGTGATCCTGAGTGGATGGAGTTCATGATGCCGGTGGTTTCCTCGGTGGTGGTTGGGTTCCAGGTGAGGATGGTGGTGTTGTCGGTGGCGGGTTCCAGTGGTGGGTTTGTGTTGGTTGTGGTGAAGCTGTTGTAGATGTCGGTGATCTTGTGGTGGAAGAAGGCTGCGAGGGAGTCGCAGAGGTCCTGTGAGGGAGGGTGTGGCGACAGGGATAGACAGGACTCGAATGGTAGGTACGGTAGGTTTTATTGAAAGATAGCTTTTCTTTCTACTAGTCTTTCTTTCCTTGGGGTCCGTGATGAAGGGTTTCGTGTTTTCTTCTCCCTCTTTCCCGTCTGCTTCAGGCTTTCGTGGGCGTCCGTTTGGATCGTCACTGGTTCTCCACCACTCGGACAGGATGGGTCCCAGAAATAAAAGAAAGAAAAAGGATCGTTCAGGAGAATAGTCTCTCGCGAGGAGGTACACCCTAAAACCAGGGCCGGGGGTGAGGGACTGCCATAATAGTGTGTCAACGTGCCACTCAATACGTGTTACACCTCCGTGTGCGGGTTCGTAGTGTAGGTAGTGCGGGTTTCTGGTCAGGTGGGGTGATTTGGGGGAACACGGGTCACACAGGGGGATTGGTTTGTTTTCTCCCCTCTGCCCATCCACCCTGCCATACGCCCTCGTACCTGTTCGAGCCACACCCCTCCCCTGGGAGTGTGGCGGGGCGCTTCGCGGTGTCCTGAGCCTCCTGGCGTATTCCGTCCGTCTTCGCTCCTCTCCCTTTCGTCGTCCTCCAGACCGGATCTCTCCTCCTTTCCTCTGGACGCCTCCTCCAAGTCGCTTCGCTCTTCCCGTCCACCGCTTTCCTCCTCGCCTTCGCTCTCCTCACTCATTTCCTCGCCTCGTCGCAAATCGTCTCCTAAACTCCTCCGGGGATCGCCATCCGTCCTGTGCTGACTCTCCTTCCTTTTTGACGTCTCTCGCGTCATGACGTCACTCATGGGCGTGTACCAGCTGTCATCGGGATTCCACTTAAAGGGCCCGGCGTCGTCCGTCTCTAGAGGGCTTCCCCTGTCCGGTGACGGAAGCCATTCTCGCTGCTGGGGGGGGATAAAAGGGTGTAAGTTCGTATTATGCGCCCACCAGTCCGCTACCCCCCCTGTGATCCTCGGTCCCTACTCCGTCACAGAGGGATGGAGTTGTTTTCTGCGTCGGGGTTGGAGAGTTCTTTGACGATGCCAAATAGTTCCTTGCTGTTGTGGGCGTTGTTGTCTAGTCTGTTCTGGAAGGCTGATTTTCGCGCGGAGGCGTTGGTGGTGTTGGCGGGTGGCGTTCTTGAGAGCAGACATGTTCTCCTCGGTCTGGTTGAGGCGCCAAGTCTTTTCGAGGGTGCGGCATTCTTTTTTGGAGTCCTTGAGGTCGGGGGTGAACCAGGAGTTTTTCTTGTGGTTGTTGGTGTTTGCTTGGGTCTTCAGGGGGGCCAGGAGGTTGGCGCAGTCGGAGATCCAGCTCGTGAGGTTGTTGGTGGCTTCGTTGGGGTCTGTGGTGCTGGTGGGTTGCTTCTGAGAGAGGGTCGATGTGAGTTGTTCCGTGGTGATTCGATTCCACTGTCTTCTTGGTGGTTGCTGGGTGTGGTGGTGCACGGTGGTCTTCTTGAAGCTGAAGTGGACACAGCTGTGGTCCGACCAGGCGAGTTCGGTGGTGTGGCTGAAAGAGATGTGTTTGCTGGAGGAGAAGATGGGGTCGAGCGTGTGTCCGGCGTAGTGGGTGGGGGTGTTGACTAGCTGTTTCAGTCCCAGGTTTGCGAGGTTGTCCAGTAAGGCGGTGGTGTTGTCGGTGTGGTTCTCCAGGTGGAAGTTGAGGTCCCCTAGGAGGATGTAGTCGGTGGACGGGAGTGCGTGTGGGCTGACGAAGTCTGCGATGTCTTCGCTGAACTTAGTGCGTGGTCCTGGTGGTCTGTACATTAGGGTGCCTCTGAGGGTGGTCTTGGGGTCGCTGTGGATCGCAAAGTGGAGGTGTTCGGCGTCGGGGAGTGAGTTGTCGACATGGGTCGAGATGCGGATGGAGCTTTTGTGTGCGATGGCGATGCCTCCTCCGGTGCGGTTGGTGCGGTCTTTCCGGATGATTTTGTAGCCGTCGGGGATGGCTATGGCGATGTCGGGTGTCGTGGAGGGGTTCATCCAGGTCTCGGTGAGGAAGGCGATGTCCGGGTTTGTTGAGTCGATGGCATGCCTGTGGACGGATCGGGTGTTGATCAGGATGCAGTCGAGGTTGTTTCCGGGGGAGTCGTTCTTGTCGGGTGCGATGTGTGTTCGTAGGCAGGTAAAGCAGCAGTTGCGTCAGGTGAAGGATCCGTGGGTCCGCTTCGGGGTAGCGCGGTAGCAGCCGGGCGTGCGGCCGGGGTTGAGGGCGGTGAGGGCGGTGGTGTCGTAGGTCAGGCGGGGGTGGCGGATGGGATGGGGGTCGTGGGGACCAGGGGGACGGGCGCTGGGCGCGGTCCAGGTGCGGACGTGCGCAGACGGGCTTGCCTTAGGCGCGCCTTCGGCGCACCAGCGGCGCGCCCGCTGCGCACGTCCGCTGTGCGGCCTCGCAGCGACCGCCATATATGGGGTAGCCGGGGAGGGGGGGTCAGCTGGGAGGCGGGAGGGTAGGTGGGCCAATGGGATTACGCTTGAGGAGCGCAAAAACGGCGGGAAAAGCGGGAGGCGGGCGGCGGGAAAAACGAGGAAAAAACGGCTTTGGGAAGGTGGCGAGAAAACAGGGGAAGAAGCGATGCGGACGACGAGAAAGGCGGGAAAAGGACGAGAAAAAAAGGCGGAGAAAAACAAGCACAACGAGCAGGGGCACCGGGCGCACAGGGGGGGGCCACGCACTCGGGGATACAGAAAAAAGGTGGAATTACATTCAACCAGGCAGTCTCTGAGGCAGGCACTCGAGGGTACAAAATAGAAGGAGGGAACCGGGCACTCTGGGGCCACGCACTCGGGGAACAAGGAGAGAAGTGGGAGTGGCAGTCACGGGGGCACACAGGCAGAACTAGGCAACACTGAGGCAGGCAAGCACTGGTGGCGCTGCGGAGGCGGGGGAGCGGCCTACCCTAAGGTCAAGGGTCGCTACCTCTGCCTCGCAGCGGCCGCCATATATGGGGTAGCCGGGGAGGGGGGTCAGCTGGGAGGCGGGAGGGTAGGTGGGCCAATCGGATTACGCTTGAGGAGCGCAAAAACGGTGGGAAAAGCGGGAGGCGGGCGGCGGGAAAAACGAGGAAAAAACGGTTTTGGGAAGGTGGCGAGAAAACAGGGGAAGAAGTGATGCGGACGACGAGAAAGGCGGGAAAAGGACGAGAAATAAAAAGGCGGAGAAAAACAAGCACAACGAGCCGGGGCACCGGGCGCACAGGGGGGGGCCACGCACTCGGGGATACAGAAAAAAGGTGGAATTACATTCAACCAGGCAGTCTCTGAGGCAGGCACTCGAGGGTACAAAATAGAAGGAGGGAACCGGGCACTCTGGGGCCACGCACTCGGGGAACAAGGAGAGAAGTGGGAGCGGCAGTCACGGGGGCACACAGGCAGAACTAGGCAACACTGAGGCAGGCAAGCACTGGTGGCGCTGCGGAGGCGGGGGAGCGGCCTACCCTAAGGTCAAGGGTCGCAAATAGTGGCCTGTCAAGTGAATATTTATTTGATTGGCTGCAAGATATAGGTGCGCAAATTGCACCCAGTATTTCCAACCTGTCTGTACATCTGTTCCCCAGTCTAAACAGTGCAAAATAAATACCCTGTTGACGATAATGATGTACATTTCCTGGATGTGCACGGCAACTCCGAGTTTTCCAAGGTAGTTGCTCGCAAAGACTTTCAGACAGTATTTCTTGTAATCGTCTGTGTTTGTTCGTCCTTGACTCAAGTGTACCTTATGCTCCAGTTTGTTTATTGATGTCAATCAACTGTTTCATCTCCCAAGTTCTCCTGTTTCTATGACAAAGTCATTTCAACGTCCGCTAGGACATCTGGTTAGTCTCAAGGTCATCAGCGATCTAATCTCATCTCCACATCCTGAATCCCTTTTTGATCAGATCTTTCTAGTGTCCATCTTCTCTAGATTGTTGTTCTGGTCTTCAGCTTTGCCTTTTGACTTGACATCTGTGTTATCTGTTGCCTCTTCTGAGCCTGTTTCTCCTTGCTGCAGACCTTCTAGATTAATTATTTATTATCTTGACCAGTTGTCAACAAATTTTTCTTCTGTTTTGTCGTATCAGACAAATATTGATAAGATTAGTTTGACCATCTGGGCGACTAATTTTTCAATTAACTGGTACCATTCGAAAGTACGTGACTTTGAAGCTGTGAAAACTTGTATCTCCCACTTTCAAGTTTGTGAAAGTATTTAAAGGACTTATGAAAAGACAAACTATTTTATATATATATAACTTAACTGGTTATGTGGTCCCTAGGGTTTTGTTCTTTTTGCGCCCTGCAAGCTATTTTTGCTAGTTTCCTGTTGAGTAATTAGTACATCTGGATTCTGTTTATGTATTTATCCTTAGGGAATAATGTTAGAACTTCTGTAGTTTTCCCGTAATTACTGTCGGGTGATTTGTTCAGCGCATTAGCTGTACACTGCCATTGTATTTACCAAATGAGTTGGCTTATGTCCTGTGAAAGCTGCAGATGTTCAATGCGTTATGCCTCTTTTATACGTTTCCATGGTTTGTATTATGTATATCTGAGAGTGTCTGCGCTAGCTGCATAAAGCTCCTAACGGCCGCCATTGGCGGAGAGCAAGAAGTGTGCTTGCGATGCCTTCGACTATCCCTGTGGTTTGTTGAATGACAAACAGGGTTCGGTATCTGTCCGTGGGTTGTGATCGCTTCAGGGGTTGCATCACATGTCAAACTCTGTGGGAGGGAGAAAACACTGCAGCCATGGGAAAAGCGTAGACAGGAGCAAAAAGACCACTTGACTCAGAAAAAAATGCCCAGAATGCATTAGCACTTTTAATTAGTAACAACACCTGAAACTGGCTTTACTCAGCAGCACCAAATCTCTGTATTTGTGTGTGTGTGTGTGTGTATATATATATATATATATATATATATATATATATATATATATATATATAACCTACTGGCGGACGCCAGTTGGTAGTTATAGTTAGGACCTAGTTACTGTTCAAAAAGCGATTTTTTTCTTATGCCAATAACTTGGCGCCGGTTGACGGATCTTCGCGAAATTTTCAAAACTTCTGAGGCGCTCCGGTCAGCTCCTGTCTTGAAAGTTTCGGGGCGATTCGTCAAGCGGGGGCCGAGAAAAAAGGGGGTTCCCAAAACGCATTTTCTCCATGTTAATTTCTATAGGAACTTTAGACAAAGCTACAGCCCGAACTGCTGAATGGAATTACACCAAATTTGGCAAAATGGTAGGTCTTGGTTCAGAAAGTTACTTTTTTTAAATGGTGTAAATCAATTCAGTAGTCCCTGAGAAATAAAAACATTAAAGTTTTGATATCTGAGCACCGAGGAGGAGTTGTGGCGACTCCTGAACACGAGCTGACTTCTGATTGGCCGGCAACACTCCAAACCAGGAAGTGTTGGCAGGCATCTTGTGACTCGGTAACAGAGTCACAAGAAAACAGTGAAAAAAACATTTTAAAAAAAAGAAAAGGGGGCAGGGTAGGAACACCCTGACCCCCAAGGCCTGCTGAGGGGGTCCCACAGGGACTCCCAGGGCCAAAAAAAGCATTTTTTTAAACAGCAGAATTCGCGCTGGTTGCGCGAATCCTGCAGAGAAAATTTTTAAAAAAACAAAGCACGGGCTCCCGCGCTTTGTTATTGTAAAGCCCCCGGGTGGGCCAGGTCCCAGGTACAATTCCAAATTACATAGCGGTGGCCCCTGAAGCTCCAGGGACCTCCACCTCCCCGGGGCTCTCATTTTGTACAATTAAACTAACTATAACGTCCCTGAAACCTGTGTTTTTTTCAGTGAATTTCAAAGGTTTTTTAAATGCTAATTTTTAACTATAACGTCCCTGAAACCTATGTTTTTTTCAGTGAATATATATACATGCCCCGGGGACCACCACCACCCCGGGGCTTTGGCAATTAAATGCGGGGGGCACACGGCCCCCATGCAGCCCCTGGGACCGCCACCTCCCCATCGATTTTAAAAAAAAAACATATGTGGAGGGGACTCGAGCCCCCCGGGACCACCTCCTTCCCGGGGCACTAAATATTCAAATTCGGGGATCCGTTATGGACACCCAGCCCTGGGGACCACCACCTCACCGGGGCTTTAGAACTGAAGGGAGGGGAGCCGCGTGGCCCCCCCTCCTGGAGCCCTTGATGGCCCTGGGGACCGCCACCCCCCTAGGGCCGGTTCCTGCAATGTTCCGGGGTGCCGACCCCCGGGACATTGCCGTTTGCTGTGGCAGGGCAGGAGCACTCCTTCCGCCCTGCCATAGCAAACTCTGCTTAGCTTGATTGAAGTGGGAGCAGGTTTACCTGCTCTCGCTTCAATCAAGCAAAGCAGGATTGATGTTGCACAAGGGGAGCTGCATGTCTGCAGCTCCCCTTGTGCAAAAGCAATGCCGGCTCCCGCAGGAGGCGGAGTGCCTGCGGGACCGTGGGGGCATTGGGGCTCCCCCCACAGTCCCCAACACAGAGGCCAAGCCCCGGGGGATGGGGTCCCGGGACCAGAAGTGGCCCGGGAGGGGGTTCACACAGCGCCCCTCCCCTGTAATTTAAAAATATATTTTTTTTTTAAATGGAAAGGCCGGCCCTGGGAGATGGGGTCTCTGGGGCCATAATTGGTCTGAGGAGGGGGGCCACGCGGCCCCCCCTCCAAATAATTAAAAAAAATAATTTAAAAAATGTCTGGCCATGCCCCGGGAGATGAGGTCCTCGGGCCGAAATTGGCCTCTGGAGGGGGGTCCCCGCGGCCCCCTTCCCGATTTTTATTAAACAAAAAATTACAAAAAGGGTTCAGGCCCTGGGGGATGGGGTCCCAGGGCCCCAAAAATGTAAAAGAAGGGGGGCCACACAGCCCCCCTTGTAAAAAACAAAAATATTTTTTAAAAGCCTGCATCTAGCCGGACGCCCCCTTTCTCCACCACTCTGTAAATGCGCCCCTTGGCGCGTTGTTAGTTGGGGAATTGATTCCCCTTGAATACTGAAGGTCCCTGGGGGCCAGCTAGCCTACCAGGTATGTCCAGTATGCGCCACAGGGTTGCGTTGCAGAGAGGTGGTCTGAGGCCACGCTCCTTTTCCCTTTTCACACCACTCTGCAAACGCGCCTCTTGGCGCACTGCTGGTGGGGCGATGAGTTCCTCTTGTGTCCTTAGAACCTCAGGACACAAGTGGACTTCATCCCCTGAGCAGCAGTGCGCCAAGAGGCACATTTGCAGAGTGGTATAAAGAGGGGGCATGGCCTCGGACCAGCTCTCTGCAACCCAGCTGTGTGGCGCTTATTGGAGTTACCTGGTGGGCTAGTTGGCCCCCAGGGACCCTCAATATTCAAGGGGACTTAATCCCCCAACTTAAAACGTGCCAGGGGGCGTGTTTGCAGAGTGGTGGAGAAAGAGGGCAAAGATGTCACTGACCATGTCATGAATGATGTAATATGTGACATCATCAGCAGTGTATTGCGGGGGAGCGAGTTATAGTTAGCTGACCTAATTATAACGGCCGAATTTCTCTTGTTTTGTACGAGTGAAATGTCCAACTAACTATAACGTCCCTGAAACCTGTGGTTTTTTCAGTTAATTACAAAGGTTTTTTAAATGCTAATTTCTAACTATAACGCCCCTGAAACCTATGTTTTTTTTCAGTGAATATATATATATAATGAAATAGGGGATAGTGACTGTAGATATAGATAAATTGCACAAATAACTTTGAAGGCTTTTGACAAGTTTGGACAACATTTGGCAATCACTTAACGCATCCTACTTGACTAGATCAGAGAAGGGAAGATTAAGGTATTTGGGATGAAGTAGTGCTTGAGTCACAAAGGAATGTTTCCTCTCCGTAGCAACACCTGCTGAATTGGATTCAATTCAATTTGCATGGAGGTGCAAGTGTCATCAGCATAGGACTTTTTGTCTTTTGGTGTAAATAAGTTCTCTAGTTTTTAAGATATCTGAATTACATAGGGTTGTCCGGTGGGCTGTGAGCAGTAACTGTATTAATATCTTGACAGTTAATGTGCATATTATTCACAAATCTGAAGATTCAAGAATAAGGAAAAAAATTAAAATGTTTGATTGGACTCGTCCATTTCGGTACAACCAACCTGAACAATTTGACTGGAGATGACTATAATGTTGTTATTTCCACCATTAAGCTGTGTGAGGGACGAAAGAATATTCGACTCAGCATTTGATGTCTCGGCAGCACATTTTCCAGAAATGGGTTAGCAGTATTTATCATCTTTAGATATTTTTCATGTGGCTGTCCAAAAGCACAAATATTAATGAGGGGGAAGGGTGTTCAAATGTGTTTAACATTCAAAGTGCCAAATGACTTTTTACTCAAAGATATCTAAAAAACAGTTGAACAGATTTTTCTTTATTTCACAGCCGTACAGAGAGTAGTATCTGTTTTAAACTTTTTTATGGTTTGTTGTACATTTTATATATAGAGCGCTGCAGACAACCCTTAGTGGTTTCAGTCAGAGACCCAGAGAGCAAAGGCATACTAGTGCCTAACCACGGTGGGAGAAACTACAAAAATATTCTAACAACCGAAGAAGATCTTAAGCGCTTTTCTGAAGGCCACATTTATTTATTTTATTTATTTGAAAAGTTTTTTATATCGCTGGTTAGACCCGGAGGTAACAGAGCGCTTTACATGAGGATCACGGATTTACAAGTTACAGCTGTTACAAGAGCATAATCAAATATAGGATAAAAAAGCAATGTTGCGGTAATTTGTCGGAGGGAGGGGGAGGAAGGAGACATAACTGGGAGAGGGGGAGAAACTGGGCCCAATGTCTGGCCGAGGGGGTGAACCCGGGATTATCTCCTCTATAGTTGTCTATGCAGCTCCACCGGGCATCGGCCATAATGCTCGGACTCCGCTGTCAGGATAATGATCAGATTTAATCTGAGAATGTCAAAATCAAATAAGGGAGTTGGAGAGATGTGGAACCGCAGTCCGATCAAAAACTCAGGTGTGGATGGGGTTATTGTTTCGGTAATTATCAAGGCGCAATCAGCAGGAAGCTCGATGTCCAGGAGAGACAGCTGCCAGAGAACCGGAGAAAACTGCGGGCAGAACGAAGTCAAGGGGCGGCACCATCTTAAAGTCAGGCGTTGTCCTGTCCCGATCTTACAGAGGGCACCACGGCCACGAAATGCCCCCAGAATAGAGCGCGTTTGTAAGGAATGCCCCAATAGTTCAGTTTGGGAGTACCAAATTATTCTGAATTTGTCTCAACTGCAGGAGCAGCTTTCTCCACAGTGTAGTGCCTCAGAATCAGAAGGCACCTTCACAACATGGCACTTTCGTTATTCGTGAGAGAGTCAGGGACAGAGGATGATGGGTTGCCTTCCCTGATGCCTTTAAATTGCACCCTTGGTTCATCTACCACTGTGGGCCCCTGTGTAACCTAAGATACATGTTCATACTTCTGCAAACGGCACGGTTCCCACTGCAAAGCTTTGGATAGTGTAACAGCTTTGCATGTGCATAGCCAGGAAGCACGTATACAGACTTAATAATCGAGATGAGATCATATACAGTAGGCTGTCAATGCTGAAAGGGTCTGATTAAGGAGAAAAGTGAGATTTTTTAAAGATGCGTATACGCTGAAAACATGAGCTAGACACTGCAATGATATGTGCCTTAATGGCATGGCCCTATTAAAGAAGTACACCAAAGGCCCAAATGCAGCTATCAGTCGTGCAGCAGGTGTAGTGGCACTGGGTCCTACTGGTAAAATGTCCCGCAGTAACAGCTATTGCTCTACTCGCCAACCAGAAGTTTGGGGGTGGGGGTCTGTCATCCTTGCATTAAGGCATGCAGCATTCTTGATATATCGTGGCAAATGGCTCCACCTTTCCCACTGACAGGGGAGGTGTAAGCATGCTAGATGGCCGCAGGACATTGGCCCAGCTGTTTTTGTAATATATTGTTCTAGGCAATTAGCAGCTCAGTGTTATTGGCACTGAGTTCAGAAGGATTGCGGCTGGACTGGGAACAGAAACCAGCCTTGACAGATCCTCTCGACCGGCCCTGGGAGGGGGCATGGGGTGCTACTGAGAAGCACTGCTGCCTCTTTTGTTACAGGGGGGCAATTTCGCAGCACTACTGCAAAACCGGCCCCCAGTAGCAAAGCCGGCCCTCACAGATAAAAAAAAAACGTCCCCCACCCTTCCAGCCCACTGGGAAAACGCCCGGTGCCCACTACAGCCAGTTCAGCCCTGAGAGATATACTTGCCCATCAGTTGGCGCTATTTGGCAGCCAGATATTCTTCCAGTCTCAAGCTGACATAGATGCCCGCTTCTCAAGCTGGCCATCCAGATCTGGCTGTTCGAGTAAGCCTCCGTGGTCTGCAAGCACCTGGATATCCTTCGGGTGATCAGCCACATTTTATAAATCCTGATCGATAAGCAGCAGCATATCAGCACACCACAGAGCACCGCAGCCACAGGATCTTATTCAGCAGCGTTTGAAATCATCACAAAACATTTTTTGTAGATATATTGACCATTTCGTCGTTTGGTTCGTGGACCAATTTACAGCTAGGCATTTGAAGTAATATCCATAGATATTGCCCTAAAAAGTTCCTTAATTGAATATTATGAACTCCCCCAGAGTAGCGAACTCCCCCAGAGTAGCCTCTTTCATCATGGCTTCCCATCCAGCTGTCCTGGTACAAATGATAGTATTCTGAAAGCATCTGAAATGTTCTAGCAAGGAACCTAACTTGCTGAACATTCCTTACAATACATCACCCCCTTATAACTTACCAACACGAACATGAGTTAATTATAACTATACACAAACTATATTCAAAGAAGAAAATGGTGCTATATACTTAAAGAAAAAATGTTGTTACAAACATCATGTATAATTTCCCTAAAATGCTGTTAAAAGATCATATATAATGTCACAGCAGATTTGAATGAGCAAATCATGCTTAATCCTCAAACCTCTTTGGCTTTCATACAGTCCTTTTCGTTCTTCTTCCATATTATCACTTCATATACCACTGACCATATCTACCTCATCACGATAAAGCGGCGGAAGGAATAGTGAAAGATTGTGGGATGTGTGCAGACAGTGGAAACTGTTGTAAGACAGGCACACAACAACTGCAGCCAGTAGAGTTTCCCATGAGGCCTTGGGGGAAAAATAGTTGTAGATATTTTGGGATCAATGGATATGTTTGATGTGCAGGAGAAATATATAACTACAGTTGAATATTTCAGTAAGTGGTTCTAACATTGAATTTATGAGGAAAGTGACAAAAAGAACATGATAAAATGCTTGGGAACAAATATTTGGTGAAGGTTACCCTGATGAATTGATGTCAGATAATGGACCTCAGTTTTGCTCAGGAGAAATGTGTAAATATTTACAGGAGTGAAACATACTGCATAAGAAGACAACAGTGTATAATGCTGGGGCGAGCGGTTTGGTTGAGAATATGCACCTTGTAAAGGATTCTATTCAGATGGCAGCTTCAAACAGGAAGCACGTAGTGGATCTGGTAAAACAAATGATGTGGACTTGTAGGACAACTATACATGATGTGACAGGGTTCTCTCCATTTGGAGGAAACTCAGAACTGTTTTAAAGAGAAGGGGCAGTACCTTATACAGCAATGTTGATTTGGTTAATTAAAAGAGAGTAAATGCAAAACAGGTAGAATACAAAAAGTATTTTACACAAAATGTATGTTGATGAAAGTCATATGAGTGATGTGATTATTGCTATGCTGCCCGGCGGCTGTGGAGGGAGTATGCTGCTACAGGACTCCCCATTTCACTTGCCACTCCTAGAGCCTCGCCAAAGTCTGGGCAGGAGGGTCTTTGTGTCCTCTGTGTGTGTGTGCCCAAGCGGGGCACTGGCCCAGCCCTTCTCTTAAACAACCTGCAGTGATCATCTGTGCTGTGGGAGAGCTTGCTGGAGGTGGGAACTGGCTTGCTTCTTTTCAGAAACGAGGCTATGTTTTGCACCTGTCTCCAAGCTCTGGTTGACTGAGAGTGGAATGGTAAATCGAGTCTCAAGTCTGACTTTGTCTCCTGCTAAAGTTCAGTCTTCCAAAATCACTGGTAATATTTGCAAGAGTGTTATATGATGCGAAAACAGGAAATTGAAAAGGTAAAACAAACAGTTTTGCAAATGTGTAATGCTCATTTTAAGAAGATGCCAATTTTCACTAATCTAGCAGCCTCGGTGTTGTATGAATGCAAGCGTCACCTATGTCATTGAGCGGAACACGGTTTGTTGGGGGAAGTTTTGGCAAGCAACGGTCTACTAAACGGTCAAAAAGACATTGCTTCAGTTGATTTCTCTAAATGCGTGAGACTTGCGGTTTCTATTTCAAGACAAGTGATTTTCCTCCTTTCGTTGGCATACAAGAGATCTATAAAATGCACGTGGGTGGGGTGAAAGAGCTGCTGTCTTTGAGCTTCACTCAGAGCTATTTTCACCCCTCGCTCAGCGATTCACCCTACCGATTTTACTTCCATTTTGCTCTAAATACCTTGAAGCGTTCAAGACGACCATAAAACGGCTCGCAGAGCCGGAGTTTTCAATGACTCCCTTCTGCGCGCCACGGTCCTGTGCTGCAGACTGCTGAGGGATGCAGACTGCTGAGGGAGGGGTTGGAAGGGACATGGGGCTGGATCCGATGGCGGATTAGTTGGGTCTCCCCTGGAGCACTCCCTTGGGGGTTGTCATAAAGAGGACAGAGCCCCTCGTTTCTCTCTGGCTGACAATCTTCTCAAGTGCGTGCTTGCATTAAAGGACTTAGATTGCTTCTCCCCCTCCTCCGGGCGTAGCGTGGGTCAGCGGTGCCATTTGCAACAGGCCTCCTTTCCTAAAGCTGTTCTTTAACCAGGTCAGCCGTTTTCCTCTTCACTTCTGCGGTTTCCTTTTCTACCTGTCGACGGTCCCTTCTAAAGTGTGAGGAAGTCGCTGTATGTTTCAGTTGGTTTCGTTTCTTTTACTTTCTGCTGGTGCCTGAGGCCCCCCGCTTGTAGATGGACCAGTGAATTGTGTTTACCCTACTACCTTGCTGTTTAGATGACCCTCCATATGAGAGGATTGTGGTTTCTTGGTGTCACTCTTTCGTGAAGGACAAGGTTGTGAGGAACCTCCACAGCCTTGTGTGTTAATCTTAATTTTTTTTTTATTTTGACTCCGTCTCTGAATTTGTCAGAGGAAGCCTAGGAGACTTGTGTACTATTTAATCAGCCCCCTCTTCGTCCCCCGGCCCCATGTCAATGACACATTTTGGCAGACCAAGTGGATGGTGGGCAAAAGTTTTTAAAAAATGATTCGATTTGAACCATTGTAAGCTTCTGTGTTTAAAGGGAGGTGACAGCGGCAACTCCTCTGTTAAGACGGAGGAGCGTTGCCCCACTGCTCTCAGCAATGCAAACAGGAAAAATAAAATGAAAATAAAACAAAGTTATTATCATTTTCTTTTTCAGCACTGAGGCAGTCTAGAGAGAGGCCGGGCGGGGCTTAGCCATCGTGAGGGAGCAGGGAGGAGGAGTGGTGGGCACCATAAGTGGGCATAACGGTTTGACCACCCATCTTAGGACGGCCAAACCGACATGCGCACTTAGCATTTCTCCACCCGGCTGTGTTGCACAGGCGGGCGGACAACCGTTCCAGGCTCCCTGGCACTGTTTGAGCAGCAAACCAGGCCACTCAGACCAATCGTGATGCTGCTATCATGCTGAAAATACTATTACTAGCATGACAGCAGCATCGTGATTGGCTTAGGAGAGTCTGGGAGCCTGTGTTATGCCAGGAGTCAACAGAAGCAGAAGAGGACAGTTGAGGCGTCCGGAAAGTAAGTCATCTTTTCTTTTTTTATTCCCCTCCGCTGCCCCAATATTTCTGTGTCGCAACAGCCGCCACTGGAGGTGAACCGATTACTAATGCATCATTTCTGTCTTGCAGAAAGAAGTGGTGTTGTCTCCTTAGTGCAAAATGTCATATAATCGGGATTTTATGTGATTAAACTGACAACTCAAACTGCTGCCATCTCTTCTGAAAAGATAGCGTCGTTATTTCTATGCTGCTGCCAGTAAAGTGGCTTGGGCCACCTTTACTGTACATTTCTGTAAGAAGGATCCGAATTAATATCCACATTCTGTAACCTCTCTGCGACCAGAGTTGAGAAAGTTAATTGTAATATTTTTCAGCTGAGGATGGATTCATGGGAATGTTTGCCTGTAACGCTTACAACAAACTTAATAAAAATTGCAAATCAGAATCCACCATATTGCCTCACCGAGGAGGACCCATCAAGTTTAGATATGTGTAAGGGGAAGAGGGAGAGAGTCCAGCAAGAACTCTGTTCTTGTGCACGCTAGGTGCTGTTTTTCCTGCCTGCTCCATCCACACTGAAGGCCCATAGATATCAATCTGCACAACAATGGCCGTGCAGTAGTTGTAGTAGAGGAGTGTGAATGTTCCCTTTGGGCTCCAGCGGGCTCGATTAAGCATAAAACGGAGAGGGTTTGTGGTCTGGAAGAGCTTTCACCTTGTTGTCATTTCCCTGCCATGTTGAATGTTCTCTGTTCAAATTCCTCTGCTGGGCTTTCAGCCACAAGACACTCTTGCAGAGCCCAGAATGCATAATTTTGAAGTAAAGAATTGTGGCTTTTTTGTTGAGGGGAGTCATTGGGTGGTAGCTTTCTAGCAGTGGTGTAGATTTACACCCTTAAATTCCCATGCCTCCTACACTGTTCCGAATAGACTCCGGAGTTTGGATGGGCAAGAAGAACTTCTGACTCCAAGAACTGACTTTCAGTAGCAGATAATCTACTGAAACTGTGACACGTGCATCATATGTTCTTCCCAATACGTTGTAGTCTTGTCGTTTAAGCCTTGTTATCAAAGGTGAGCCAACTATACCATGTGGAAAAAGTGGATTGCTTTTCATGACTGGACTGTGGACTTTCCCGCCATTCCAGCTCCTTAAAAGGGTAAAGCAGCCTCTTTTCAATCTGAGCCACATTTAATGGTGTTTATCGCCAGTGGGGGTAGGTAAATGATGATCAGCTTGTCGAGCAGAGAAGCAAAACTTTTCCTTTTCCTAAATCTATTCACAGAGAGATATGTATATATATATATATATATATATATATATATATATATATATATATATATATATATATATATACACATACACACACATACACATTGACTGACTGAAGGGCATATCTCCATGACACACATTCCCGTCACAGATTTTCAAAAGAGCAGAGCCAAACAGTTGCACCAGAAGGGGTGCATTTTCGCAAGAGGGACAAGACCCATATGTTGCCAACACTGTGAGATTATATCGAGACATTCACCTCACAGGAAGTTCAAATCTATCAGCTTTACTTTTCATATTGACGCATCCGAGGCCCGCACTATCCCCTGTGCTCTACTCCACCGCTGACACCAGAAGCCCCACCCATGCAGGGTTCGAGACCGCTCTGCGCCTCCCACCCACTGTGCTGGTATTAGTATTGTGCTTCCCCCCCTTGTGTGATCGCTTATTGTAACACTGTTGTTTTGTCGTCCCCCTTGCTGTAATTCATCATTGTAGCACTGTTTTTTTCGTCATCCCCCTTGCTGTATTTTCGCCATCGTAGCACTGTTTTCTTTATTCCCCACTTGGTGTTAATTTATTTTGTGGCACTGTTACTCGTTAATCCTCTCTTGTGATTTTTTACTTTGCGTTCTCGTTCCCGCCGCTGCCTCTGCCCCGTGACCCCTCCCTCCCAGCTGCACATCCCTCCCCCCTCCCCTACTTAATGGTGGCAGCTGCGTGGTCGCAGACGTGCGCCAAAGGTGCGCCTAAGGCTAGCCCGTCTGCGCACATCCGTGCCCCGACCGCACCCCGCCAAACAACGCCCCCTGAAAGCCGCCTGGTTCACCACCGAACTCCAAGAAGCCAGGCTCTCTTGCAGAAGCCTCGAGAAAACTTGGCGAAACCTGAAAACCATGGAAGACCTGAACAACCACAGGAGCGACCTGAAGCAATACCACCAGCGCATAGGAGACACCAAGCGGACCTTCATCAAGCACAAAATCCACACAAATGCAACCAACGCTAAAGAACTTTTCAACGTCATACAGCAATTCACCAAATCCCCCAGCGAAGCCACAGACATCACACCATCCCAGGAACTCTGCAACAAGCTCAGCTCCTACTTCTATCTGAAAATCAAGGCCCTCTATGACAATTTCAGCAAACAGACACCTGACACCACCCCCTCCCCACAGCCGACAATGAGCCGACCATCTCAACCTGGAATTCCGCCACCCTTGACCACACCACCGCGACCATGAAGAACACCCACTCAGGAGCCTCCACAGATCCCTGCTCAGCACACATCTACCACAGGGCCGCCGCCATCGCACCTGAACTAGGACGGACCATCAACCCCTCCTTCGAATCCGGCATCTTCCCAGATGACTTAAAACGGGCGGAGGTCAAACCCCTCCTCAAGACACCCACGGCCGACCCAAAGGACCTGAAAAACTAATGGCACATCTCCCTCCTCCCCATCTCCGCCAAAGTCACCGAGAGACTCGTAAACGCTCATCTGACCGCCTTCATCAAAGAGAACTCCATCCTAGACTCCTCCCAGTCCGGATTCCGTAGCAACCACAGCACGGAGACAGCCCTCCTCGCCACCACAGATTACATCAGCATGCTACTTGACAAGGGCCACACCGCTGCCCTCATCCTACTGGACCTCTCCGCAGCCTTCGACACTGTCTCACATCGCACTCTTGCAGCCAGACTTCACGACTCCGGGATACGAGGAACGGCCCTCAACTGGATCCAATCCTTTCTCTCCTCCGAACCCACAGAGATCAACTGCGGTGTACCCAAAGGATCATCGCTCAGCCCCACACTCTTCAACATCTACATGGCCCCCCTTGCCGCCATCGACCGACAGCATGGGCTCAGCATAGTATCATACGCCGACGATACCCAGCTCATCCTCTCCCTCACTAAGAACCCCGAAGACACCGGACTCTGCTTCCAGGAATGAATGAAGGACGTCGCAGCCTCGATGAAAAATAGCTGCCTGAAGCTCAACTCGGAGAAGACTGAGGTCCTCCCTCGGACCCATCACCTCCGCCTGGGACAACACCTGGTGGCCCTCCGCCCTCGGGAGTCCACCCACCCCTACAAAGCACACACGGAACCTCAACATCATCCTCGACTCCTCCTTCACCATGACCCGCCAGATCAACTCCATCACCTCCACCAGTTTCAACTGCCTCCGTATCCTCCGCAAGACCTTCAAATGGATACCCCCAGAATGCAGAGACTGTCACCCACGCACTCCTAACCAGCAGACTGGACTACGGCAATGCCCTCTAACAGAACTCTTCTACACAAGCTCCAAACCATACAGAACGCCGCAGCCAGACTCGTCCTCGGGACCCTGCGGCACGAACACATGACCCAAAACCTACGAGACCTCCACTGGCTCCCTGTCGAGAAAAGAGTAACCTTCAAACTGCTCACCCCCGCCTACAAATCCCTCCATAACATCAGACCCAAATATCTCAATGAGATAGTCTCCTTCCACGTACCCCAAAGAAACCTCCGCTCCACCGACCTCACCCTGGCAGAGACCCCCTGCATCCGCAGCAGCAGATCAAGAGGAAGAGCCTTCTCCTACGTCGCAGCCAAGGCCTGGAATGAGCTCCCAGTTAACATCAGACGCTCCCCGACCTTGCACACCTTCAGGAAGAGCCTCAAGTCCTTGCTCTTCGACTGAACCGAAGCTGTCCCTCCCCTCTTCCCCCCTGCAGCTTGAGACCCTCACCGATGAGTAGCGCGCTTTATAAAACACTGATTGATTGATATATATACATACTCATTTGATTTTTATGCTAATGTGTATATGTATATTTTGACCAGTGCAAGCCAAGCCTTGCAATGAAACGATATAACTACAGCTTAATGGAGAGTGTGCTGTAAAATACCGATAAATTCCGAGCATGCACAGGAATATTCATTATTTTAATTGTGGGCGCCAGCCAGCCCTCCTTTGCTGGAGAAGAGAGAGCAAAGTAAGAGATGAGAACAAGACGGTAGAGGAAAAAGGGGAGAGGGAAGAGGCGAAAGCTCGTGTACAGAGATTGAGGGGAGAGAGGAGCAGGCAAGGAGAGGGACAGAGTGCGAGAAAAGGAATGGTGAGAGAGCGAGACCCCCGCCCCCTCTCTCCCCGAATCTCGACTCGTTTTTGACTCGAAGGGCCTGGGCATCCTCGAGCTGGGCTAGAGCCAGGCTCGGCCCTTGAATGGTTCGCCCCGCTCTAATACCTGAAGGAATAGTGCATGGGCTTCCGCCATCCCCTAAGTTTCTCCAGTTAATTCCCGACGGTTGCGGACTGTGGCTGGTTGTGCTGTTACTGTACAACTCTGAAAGCCGTGTGCGTGAGCCATGGGTGTATGACCCATTCCCGTGTTGTCCTGGCACTATGAGCGCCAGGATGGATAGTGAATAAGAATCTCTCTTGGAGTGAGAAAATGTCTGCACAGAGGTAGGAGTCGGCCAATTTCATCCGTGCTGAAATAGTATTGATCCAAACCTGAAATTCCAGATATGAACGTAAACTCCTTTTGTTTTTATAGCGCTTCAGGAATGATCCAGAAGTCAGTCTGAAGGACAGGTCATTGAGGCTTTTTGGTATTAGTGCAGATTGAACACACATCTTGATTGTGAGCTACCTCGACTCCCGAGCACATATTGTACGTCGGTTTCCTGTATTACGCGCGCACCAGTGGCGGGGCAGTTTCCGCTTGGGCACCGCGCGTTCACGGCTGTGGCAGAGATCAGCATCTCTTGTGCTGGACAGCTCCTCCATTCCAGCCCTCCAGTTCACGCTGCTGCGCGCCCAGCTAGTGCTCAATGCGGCCTTTGCAAAACATCCCTCCTCTGCAGCTTTTGTATCCTGTGTAGGACATTGATGAATCCGATCTTTTAAAACTGACAATTGTGCTGGAAAAGGTTGAATGCTGGATTTGACAACCTTTTTGTGAGTTTTATTATTGCGCATTGCAATCATTGAATTGCTTCGTGCGTTCTGTAAATGCTTGTTCAGAAAAGGCCTCGGACTTAACGTTGTCAGGGTGACCAAGTAGAGTATTTTTAAAAAAATTGAAGCCTTACATTTTCAGGGAAACGTTTATTCATTAGCCCTTGGCAGGTTTTAATAGGACCTGGTGTTTATTACGAGTAATACGGTTTTTGGTGCGAGGACACCAGAGGGGCCTGAAACTTTAAGTCCCACCAGTATCCCCGCACCAAAATCCGGCCAATAAGAGGTTTTTTATGCAGAATGAAAAAGGTGTAATTTTTTTACAGATGCACGTAAACCGTGCATCCAGGTCCGGGTTCAGTTTTCTGGGCTGAAATGTACTGGGTTACTTACTCACAGTGGCCAGCAGCGTGATCCCACACAGCAGTGTGAAGCCAGTGGCATAGAGAGGCTCCAAGTCTGCCTGCTGAGAGATTTCTTGTTCATCTTTGAATGCTCCCCATCGCACTTGTATGACCCGAAGGCTGTCTTTATTGGCATTGGAAGATGAAAGTGTGCTGGGCCCTGTCATACAGAGAAAAGCAAACTCCACTCTACCCAGGGCTTTAGGTGGAATGAAAAAACTGTGTGGGGGGAAGGGGGTGGGGGGGGGAGTGTCTCTCCAAGGAACGTGGCCGATGTAATTAAGGGTGTGGCTTAAAAACATATAAAATAAAAAATATTTGCTTAAAATAGTGTCCCGCCCGACTGTTACTTTGCTGCTGCTGCCATTGCATGCAGATATATAATACAAGTAACAATACACCTACAAGAAGCCAGGACTATTGGCTTCGTCAATGGTTGTTAGTTGTCCCAGTTCAATAAGCAATAACTATGGGTTTGTTGTAAGGAACATTGAAAATGCTTCTGTTTTGAAATTATGAGACTGAAAGATCTATAACGAGTCTCCTTGAAGTTGTTTCAAAGGCAGTGAAGGGCGGTACTGCTACAGAGTTAAGTTTTTTTTTCACCCTGATGGTGAGGGCGATAATGGAGAGCTCGATAGAGACCCGTCCCAGCACCTGCTAATTTGAACTGCAGTTTCTGAGCTCTGGCACGACCCACTTACGTCGGTACAGTCGTCTGGACTTTGCTGTTCAGATCTGCCAATTAGAAGAAGAGCCTCTGCTCACTCGTAGGATTGTAACAATTGTCCAGTGCTAACTATCAATACATAAATACAATAAATCCATATGTAGGGTGCTGAAGCACTTACTGACATGGACAGCAATCTACACCATGTAGGATGTATGGCTGGGAAAGTGTTGCTTTTGTTTTGATCCTGTATAGGAAGTGTTGTCGTGTCATGCGTGATGACCACCCAGGTGCGGGTATCGTGTTTTGGGATGCAGTGACTGGTAGTGTAATAGGTGAGGATATGTGAGAGGCAGACACACACATTATGATTTTAATTGGGGCTATCCAGCTTCGCCACAGGTCAGTGGGATGCTTTGTGCACACCAGAAAGGGGGGGTGGGGGAGCGGTAATCGAAGAAGGCACAGTAATTCATACAGAGGCATGGTCCATGTAGAGGTGCTGTTAAATGAGTAAAAAGATGCCAAAAGGGCAAGAATAGGAACTGATGACAAAAGCGGTAGTCCTGCACATTACATTTTAGTTTATTTTATGCTGCTGCAAAAATACACCGCAAGGAGAAAGAAGGATGTGTTAAAGCAATCAATGGAGTAGTAGAGAGATGTGCAATTAGGCACATAGGTAAACAGGTAGTTGAATTCAGCAGTGAAGAGAAGAAACTGACAGGCAGATGACTAGACGAGCACTCCCAATAGTCACTGCCCTGCTCAGACAGTGTGGTTGCAGCATCATTTGTGAAAAGGGCATACTTGTTATGTGCTCACTTTTGAATTGCCATTACCACAGCAGTGAGTAATGCACTGGTTACACTGATACACAGAAATACACGGTGTTCACAGAAGCACATTACAATTTCTCCTGTGTTTTTTAATATTATATGAGACGTTTCTCTTGGTGCCTGGCTCAGCAAAATTCTTCATAATGGAAACGTGTGATAGTCTTCAAAGGAACACTATTCTATGTAGCAGTGTGCGTATTGTACACTAGCAAGACTGTGGCCAGTGCAAGACAGTCTGTGCTAGCCCTTGGTCGTCTCCCAAACACAGTCTAATGGAGTCTGCCACAGACAGGTGGCCTCAAAGGATGATCGTGACTGCTGCTGCTGACAGGTGTTCTCAGAGTATGGGTCTGACTCTGCTGCTGACAGGCGGCCTCAGGACCTCAGTGTGACTCTTCTGCTGAGAGGCAGCCTCAGAGTATGGGTCTGACCCCGAGGCGGCCTCAGAGTATGGGTCTGGCCCTCTGCTGCTGAGACGCGGCCTCAGAGCATGGGTCTGACCCACTGCTTCTGAGAGGCGGCCTCAGAGTATGGGTCTGACCCTCTGCTGCCGAGAGGCGGCCTCAAAGTATGGGTCTGACCCTCTGCTGCCGAGAGGCAACCTCAGAGTATGGGTCTGACCCTGAGGCAGCCTCAGAGTATGGGTCTGACCCCCTGCTGCTGAGAGGCGGCCTCAGAGTATGGGTCTGACCCTCTGCTGCTGAGAGGCAGCCTCAGAGTATGGGTCTGACCCCGAGGCGGCCTCAGAGTATGGGTCTGACCCTCTGCTGCTGAGAGGCGGCCTCAGAGTATGGGCTAGACCCTCTGCTGCTGAGAGGCGGCCTCAGAGTATGGGCTAGACCCTCCGCTACTGAGAGGCGGCCTCAGAGTATGGGTCAGACCCTCCGCTGCCGAGAGGCGGCCTCAGAGTATGGGTCTGAGCCTCTGCTGCTGAGAGGTGGCCTAAGAGTATGTGTCTGACTCTCTGCTGCTGAGAGGCGTCCTCAGAGTATGGGTTTGACTGCTCTTGTCAGGTGGTCTCAGTAGAATGGAGTGTTCCAGTGGTCCTTATAGAAAAAGTTAGCTGCTGGCATAGCTGTTAGAAGCACATTATACAAGGTTGTGATTCTGCCCTTAGAATCGCCTGCTATTTGTGCAAACTTCTCAAGTGGATAATGGTCCCTTAAGGAAGCATTTTTAATCCAAGGGTTCGGCCCCATGCCAGATTTGTACATAATGATATATTTCTGATGCATTCAAATTGAAAAGCTGCTTACAGGTTTTAAATGAGAGGGTCTCCTGACCTCGAAACATATCCGAGATAGTTAGGCAGTTTCCTCGCTTCCATTTATCAAACGGGCCTTGATCCAAGGCTATTGTAAACACCTCATTGTTGTGTATGGAATGTGCGGTCAGGGAAAGAGGGGCAGCTTATAATGTTTGTTAGGGGCGCCCGTACAGTCAGTGTGGTACACGTGGAGGTGCTTAAGTAAGCGTTGAGTGGTCTGCAGGGGTGTGGAATTTAATAAAATATCTACTTGTCCATGGGGCAGGTTGCTTCATAAATCTACTTGTCCTGTAACAAAATCCACTTGTCCCTTTTGTGCCATGTAATGTGGCGACATTACGGCAGCAATCTCATTAAGCAAGAGTTCTGATAAAGCCTCTATAATTATGCCAGGGCTTGTATCATAGTAGGGTTTGAATACTAGCAATTACCTTATGTTGCTACGTTTCTGCAGGTCTGCATACTGGGGCTGAAGGTAGTGGTATGCAATAGTTCAAGGGTTGGAATGCCCTTTTGAGTCTGTGCAAACCTACTAACTAGCATGTTTTAAGGGTTTTCATCAACTCCTTTCTAATCTTTTCCCATACTAAAAAAGGTTGGAAATTTACTCCTGGTAGTGACAGACGTAAAACTTCTTCAGGGTCGGGGAAAAAAGTGGTTGGAGGAAAAGTGAACTTGAAACATTCAGATTTTCACACGAGCAAATCTACACAAGCACATTTGCTCATGCTAAAATGCAGTTCACAAATATTTTCTAGGAGTACTATTTCTTGGCCTACTTCTGTAAATTCTTGTGAATTCATGGAGACTGTATATATGCACTTAATGCATGGATATATAACATGGATGCACTTTTGAGACTTTATTTAATAATTGGGCCTCTAATTAGGCCTGGGGTTAACCATGACCTTTTGTGTTTAGTAAAATTCTCTCTCTCTTTCTCTCTCTCTCTCTCTCTCTCCTTCTCTCGGTCTATCAGCTGGCTCCACTGTGAGTGACAGTATTCTGCTCTATTACAAGGAGCATATTGGCACACAAAGTAGTTTTGTTCTGTGCCTGGAACTGCTGTGGCAATGTGTGCTTTTTGAGACCAAAAACAGTTTTTTGCTTTTGCAATGCTTGTTAGAATGGCGAGGGCCCTGCAACTCCCACACAGATAAGGTTTTACAAAAACCCTTCCTAAACAAGTCACGCATTGACAAAACCAAAAGCCTGACCACGAATTTCAGACCTACTGGCTTTGCCAATGCTTGTTTATTTTTGTTTCCCACAATCGTATTTTAACTGGTTACACTGATTTTCCATTATAAATATTTTTGGGAAATACAAGCATACATCAACATGTTACTAAATGATGCTGCAAATATATGGTACCTAAAATCTTACAGTAGTTTAGCAAAATATTTTTTTCCTACTTGCATTTTTTTCTGAACATTTTATTTTGAAAGCAAAGAATCATCACTGTTGCTTTCAAGCTTGAGCAAATATTTGCATATAATCAGAGAGCGTTCTGGGAGCATTATACATAGCCTCATATTACTAAACTTTGAAAACGTGTGTACACATTTATACTGGAACCACCGTCAGTAGTGTAGGCAGAGCTGACAATGTTTACTTTTAGTGCTCACCCTAATAATAAAGGCTTTGCATTAATGAACCATAAATACAAGTTTGAACAGTGTTACCACATGGGCACACATATTACCTTAACTGTAGACAATGCCCTTCCATGATCCATAATGTGGTATTGTAAACTGACAGCTAAAGGGTTTGTGCTGTAGGGGGTTGGGCCAGCTTGTCCCAAGGACAAAATAGACATTAAAACTTGTTGCCCTTGACCCCAAACAATATATCCTGGGCGTCGGGCTATAGGAATTCCACATCCCTGGGTCTGCCCTGTTTTCGTTTCCACATCAGGTCCTTTCAACCACAGCTCTGTCCATGTGAACCCAATGTTTCTCTGTTTCTTTAAGAGATCAATTAGCATGACTCCATTGGCCCTATAGTAGGTTAGAAAGTTGGGCAGTGCTAGACTTCCTAATAATTTGGGGCTGCAGAGGTGTTTGCAAGCTAACCTTGTCCTTAGCTTCTGCTCATAAATTTCAGTGTCATTTACTTATGTTCAGTAACGAAGTCTTTGCGGATTATAATTGGGAGCGCTTGAAATTGAAAATGTACTGCAACACATTCATTTTAACCGAGTTGATCATAGATAACCAGGACAAAAATATGAGTGGTCCCTGTGCAGGACTGCTAACAAAGTGGGGAAATTGGCCTCGTATAAGTCCGCTACAGCAGCCATTGTTTGAGCTCCCAACTGTGTAATTTGTCTTGTTTGTCCAACGGACATTGCCCATTGGCAATGTGTCTGCGGGGACAATATATTAGTCTTTTTGTGTTAAAATAAGTTTCATGCTTTCGGATTTCTTAAAAATTACTTTAAATCCAGCCATCTATTCAAATTCATTAAGCCTTTTGTTTTTAGTTTGGACAGTGTTGCTATTAGGGTAAGCAGGACAGTGTGAAGAATGTAAATGTATGGTCTTCTGTTAAAAAATAATGCACCCTATCTTCCAATTCCCCCTTCTCTTTGCTGCAACTGGTGGGGCAGTCTAACTATAACTTCAGATAAGGAGGAGCTGTAGCTAGCAGACTATTCTAATTGAGATAAATGAGTTGCCAAATGCAAATCTTAGTAGCTTTTGCACAAAAAAGGGCCAGTCCACCGGGTCGAAAGCTTTTTCCGTGGGACACCAAAATAGCTGCTATAGCTCTCTTGTAAGCTTTTCTATCAGATGAACTATCCTGCAAATGTTGTCATGCTTTAACCAGATGAAGCCCGATTGAGCAAGGTGTATCAGATTCGTCAATAAGTTCTCTATTCTTAGTATTAGCATATTTCTAAAAATCTCTTTACTAAAATCAACATTGATTAATGCTGTAGATCTATAAGAGGGGCAGGGTGTAGCATTGTTACCAGACTTGAAGATAAAGGGTATATGTGCTTCTCTTATGGAGTAAGTCACCTGTCCTTTACTTACCATTGTGTGGAAGAGTTTTCTTAGAAAAGATTCCACAAAGCATTACTTTTACTCTTACATTGATCACACAATGACCTACTTTATTGATGTAAGGATCCCTAAGGATCCCTATCAAACTGGGTAAATGAACAACTGTGTATTCTCCAAGCTCAGCAACTGCACTAACATGTTTCACGTTCAGTCATTCCATCCATGGCCACTCAAAAAAAATCTTTCACACTCACAACTCATTGAATAAAATATATCACTACTGGGGCAGAAGATTTGGAACTTGAAAAGCAAAATTTATTTAAAAAAAAACCTTGGAAGATGATACTCACAGGAACTGCTAGAGAAAGCAAAACAAATAATTTATAAGGTGGAGAAGAGCATCATTTATTGGAAAACGAAACCAGCATTTGCAATGCAATAGGTCTCACATTTATGAGAGTTTGAGCTTTTGTCTTTGTAAATGACAATGCCTTTTATGTATGTGTTGTTTTTAAAACAGATACATAAAAGACATTGTTAGGTTTTTCGATTCCCAAATTGCGAATTTTTGAGAATCGCTATTTGAGAATCGCAAAACGCTATGTATGTAGGATTTGCAATGAATTTTGCGAATCCTACATTTTCCTTATTTGTGAATCGCAAATTGCAATTCGCAATTAAGGAATACCTCCCCATTCATTCCTATGGGCCTAGAGGCCCATAGGAATCAATAGGAAAACATTCTCAATTTGCGATTCTCAATTAGAGAATCGCAAATTGAGAATGCAATTTCAAGTGTGCCAGGGTGTCAAAAGGAAACCCTATTGCACCCCTGAAATGAGCATGGGTGCACATGTGGCGCACATACATGCCCTAAGGGCATGTGTGTGCGCCACATGCCACTTTGAAAAATGCAAAAATGTGCATTTTTTAAAGAAATCGCAAATTACCACCAACCTGTAGTTGGTGGTAATTTGCGATTCCTTATGCCATATACACACAACTTGGGTGCCTCATACATTCCATTTAAGGAATCGCAAATTGCGATTCCTTAAATGCATTCGCAAAAGAAGGAATCACAAATTTTGCGATTCCTTATTTTGCGTGGCAATTTTTGTTTTATACATACCATTAAGCCTAATTGCGATCGCAATTTTGGATGATACATATGGCCCATTGTCATTTGCAATGCCAAAAGCTTAAACTCTTTCAAATGTGAGACCTATTGCATTGCAAATGCATGCTATACATTCATTTTTTTAAAGAGTTAGGAAAGAGCAGATCCTGCCTGCAATTGCAGGCAGGACAAAGCTATTTGAGAAAATAGTGCTTGTAGGCTGTAATTAAAGCCTACCGTACAACAATACACGTAACAGGGGGTGTTGCCATGGAAAGTTACAAAATGAGACAAGGTGGTACTAAGGAGGGGCTACTGAGCCTTTTGACCAATGAACAGCCACTGTTTACAGTGGTCAATGACACAAGCCAATGAAAAATGTCAATGGATAGTGGATGGATAGCTTCAAGTCCCTACCTCAATACAGCATGCCTCGCAGAGCAGCACATGCGCTGCTCAGGCTCGACCTAAACAAGCATTGGCATAGCCAATAGGTCTCGCCTTTGGGACCTTATAAGTGTTAAGCCATGCAACAGTTGCATAACTAAATACTTATAAGGTCCCAAAAGCGAGACCTATTGGCTATGCAAAGCGGCCGCGAAAGTGATCACGATCAAACATCAAAGCGGAAGTGAAAGTAATCGCGGTAAAGCGCGGCGCGCGCGCCCGCGCACATGCACTATAGCTCTATGCTGGCCTGGTAGCACTTTTTGGAGCCCTCTCAATAAGTCTCGCCAGACCAGCGCATGCGCTGGGTCAGGCGAGACCTAAAAAGGACCTGTCGACTAGCAATGATTGCTAAATACTATCAACAAAGCCAGTGGGTCAAAAGATACCTATGAAACACTGAAGCATCACTGAATTGGATAGGGAGCTCATGAATCCCGGGCTTTCTCCTCTGTTAACTTACACAAGGAGAAGGAATATTAAGTATATTATTTAATCAAAACAAACTTAGATCTGTAGCACAAGCAAAACTAAAGAAAAACCTAAGAGGAATGTTCGTACATCATCCCACAACAGGCGGAAAAATCGAACTCCACTTTAATGCAACACGTGATACCATGTACTGTGTGTTCCGCCTCGAATGCCCTTGTGGGATAGAGTATGTGAAGAAAATGGATAGAAAGATTAAAACAAGAATCACAGAACATAAAAGAACAATCGAACCAAAAATAACAACTCCGATGTGGCTATGCATTTTCTAGGAAAAAGGACACAACTTGAAACAACTAAGATTCCTAGCAAAGGAAATTGTTTCTCCAAGAAACACAGAGGAGACATACTCACAAAACAACACAACTTGATTTAAAAAAAAATAAAGTTAACACCATGCATCCTGCAGGTATCAACGATAAACTGGAATTTACATCTTTTAAGCTTTTTTTTTTTTACACAGTGTCGCACAAGGTATTACAGCACACCGCGAGAAGTGCAGCTTGAGACACTTCTTTTCTACATGTATAAATGAAATACTTTTTATACGACCAATTTGGATTTATGTCCCAGAATGGGTTAATCATCCTGCACTTCATCTTTGTAGGAAGTTCCTTTTTTAGATAGGGCACTGAATTTAAATTTTACACGTATAAGCCTTTTCCACTCAGTTGTTCTTAACTTATGGTTTGTCTACATTCATGGAAATTTCAGCATTTTCTCCATGATTGTTCAAAACAAGAGGTCTCCTCTTTGTTTCAGTACATTTCTTATAGGAGAGCAGGTCATGTCACTCAAAGATCCCCTTTCTAACATAGTGCTCAACAGGATCCCAACACAAGGACTATCCTGTTTGTAAGCAAACTCGCAATTCCCACGCACTGTGAGCTTTTTTTTTATTTTTTAAAGTGTTGTTTATTAAAGTTTTGTTCAGATATAAAAGCATGTTTCAAACGGTTATGCAATATAAACAATGCAGTTTCCTTTACAGAGTTAAAACTTGCAGAACCTAATTTAAAAAAATAAATCCAGAAAGCAGTACATCGTTCTGATCAGTACACGATTTTGAGTTATGCATACCTTGCTGTTCAAGATCCCAATTACATAGAACCTATGAATAGTGGTTAGCTAATAAGTTCTAAGGACCTTGCGGGCACTTTTACAATACATGTGGAACATCTGGCAATATCTTAATCCAATTTGAATACCTCGTGTATACGGTATTTAACAGCAGCTGCACAGGAGAACAGAGTAAACAGGGTATTGTGAAACCAAGCCTGCAATTAGGGTAATATTGGTAATGGGTAATATCTGTGTCCTGCACTGAAGTATCTGTGATAGTCTAGTTTTTCCGTTTAAGCCAGGTCGTGAAGGGTTCCCAGATATCTTTCGGGCGTGAAGCCATGGGCATTAGGTCCCAAAACGCGGCTAGTTGTTACTGGCAATAAGTGATATCTTGCACCCAAGTTTTGTCCCGGGGGGTGTGAGGGGCGCCCCAGTGTATAGCCAGTCTGTTTTGTAAGAAGTAACATCATTGCTGTTATGCGGCATTGCATGGGCGGGACGCTTGCAACGTACCCCAAAAGGGCCACAATGGGCGTGTGGTCTAGTGTTATCCCAGTGACCTTCTTTTTGGTGCCATACGCCGCCTCCCAAAATCTGGCTATGGATGGACAGTCCCATGCTACATGTAGGAATGTTGCGTTATACTGTTTGCACTTCCAACATTTCGAGTCTTGGTGTAGCCCTAATTTGTATAATTGAAATGGGGACGCACTGTGAGCTTTGGTTTAAATATTCAAGAAGCTGTATGAGTAGTATACTTCAACAAACCTCATGGCAGCAGGTGCCTTACTATACCAGTTTTCTGCAAGCTTTCGAATTACTGCGATTACAAAACATTGGCTTACAAGAGAAAAGATAAGAACTGATGGTACATGTAGATGAGATATTGGTTAGGTGCTTTGAGTTGCTCTTCTGGGGTTCAGGCATAGCAGTAAATACCGATCTGAACATGAAAGGACTGCGCTTTCCTTCCTTCATGAAGATTAAGGGTTTGAACGTGGTTTGTAACCTTAGTTGCGGCATTGCGATGCCACAGAGATGGTCAAGTTTGCCAAGCATCATTTGGAAGTAATTGCGTTTTTTCCTTTTTGATAATGGATTGCAATTATGTTTGTCATCTTGGCAGACCGACGAGCCCCCATCGAAGTCTGGCCGCCGATTGCGTGGTAAGCAGTTACTGAATGAATGAATGAATGAGAGCATTTGTAAAGTGCGGCCTTCACTCTGAGGAGCATCATGGCGCTGATACGAGAAACCAAGATACAAGGACAGCAGTGTTCAGAATCAGAGGAGTGAAAACACTAGGTTGTCTGGGGCTGCAAAGATCCAGGTTTTTAAGCGTTTTTTGAAAATAGATTCTGACTGAGGGAGTCTAAGATGGGTGGGTAGGCTGTTCAATGCTTTAGTCCCCAGTACTGCCATTGATTTGCCCCCTCTGGACGTCACATCAAAGCTAGGTGGCACAAGAAAGTTTTCAGATGATGATCTTAGTATACGTTGGGTCATATTCCGTTTGATTCTGGTTCTGAGGTATTTAGATCCTGATGACCTGAAAGTTCTGTAGATGATTATTTAGATCTTAAAAAGGATTATTTTATGTTGAAGGACTTCAGACCTTCTGATGCTTAGGACCCTGGAGGCAGTTTTAGTAGTAGGCGTGCTGCTGCGTTTTGGACTATCTGTTATTTTTTCGGGACCCCCTTATTGGCGCATGCATACAGCCTGTTGCAATAATCAAGACGGGATAAGGTTAGGGCCATTGCAATTGTCTTTCTAGCTGTGCCTGGTAGCAGATCGAAGAACTTTTTAAGAGTCTTTTTCGTGTGGAAACGTGTGCTGGCTACAGAGAGAGCTTGCTGATGGAAGGATAGTGAGGTGCCAACGTATCCCCAAATTCCTCACACCATCCACTGTATTAGGTGTGGGTGGAGTGTCATTCGGCCACCACTGTTTGCGCACAAAGGTGTTGGATTTGCCTATCAGCATGATCTCAGTTTTTTGGCTATTGCATTTGAAATGGTTTAATTGTATCCAGTGAATGACGACGGAGAGGGAGCCCTGGACGTTTTCCTCTGTTGTGGTAGAATCTTTATCTAGTGTTAGGATTAGCTGAGTATCATCAGCATAGTAAATAGTTTCAATGTTAAAAGATGAAATCAGGTTGAGCAGAGGGGCCATATATATATTAAAGAATGTTAGGCTAAGGGCCGAGCCCTGTGGAACTCCAGAAGTCAGGGGTTTCTCCATTGGTTGGAAGTGGCCAAGGGTGACTATTTGTTTCCTTTTCTCTAGAAAGGATTTCCGCCAGGCCAGGACCCTATGAGAAATGCCACAGGATTCTAGTCTGTCTCCCAGGATGGCATGGGAGACCATGTCAACCGCGGCCGATAGATCCAACAGGGGGAACAACCTTTACAATGCAACTTTTACAACGCACTACTATTACACGCATTTTTTACAACGCATAATCCATTACAACGCATGACATTACAACGCATGACACTACAACGCATTTTTAAAAACTACCTTTACAACGCATTCCATTACAACGCATACTACCATTACAACGCATACCATTACAACGCATAATATTACACTATACTATCCAACACTTACCCTACTGATGCACCCCCTGGAGTTAGAATAGTAATTTTTACCCCTACACTATCCAACATTTACCCTAATGTTGCACCCCCTGGAGTTAGAATAGTAATTTTTACCCCTACACTATCCAACACTTACCCTAATGTTGCACCCCCTGGAGTTAGAATAGTAATTTTTACCCCTACACTATCCAACACTTACCCTACTGATGCACCCCCTGGAGTTAGAATAGTAATTTTTACCCCTATACTATCCAACACTTACCCTACTGATGCACCCCCTGGAGTTAGAATAGTAATTTTTACCCCTATACTATCCAACACTTACCCTACTGATGCACCCCCTGGAGTTAGAATAGTAATTTTTACCCCTATACTATCCAACACTTACCCTACTGAGTTAGAATAGTAATTTTTACCCCTATACTATCCAACACTTACCCTACTGATGCACCCCCTGGAGTTAGAATAGTAATTTTTACCCCTATACTATCCAACACTTACCCTACTGATGCACCCCCTGGAGTTAGAATAGTAATTTTTACCCCTATACTATCCAACACTTACCCTACTGATGCACCCCCTGGAGTTAGAATAGTAATTTTTACCCCTATACTATCCAACACTTACCCTACTGATGCACCCCCTGGAGTTAGAATAGTAATTTTTACCCCTATACTATCCAACACTTACCCTACTGATGCACCCCCTGGAGTTAGAATAGTAATTTTTACCCCTATACTATCCAACACTTACCCTACTGATGCACCCCCTGGAGTTAGAATAGTAATTTTTACCCCTACACTATCCAACACTTACCCTACTGTTGCACCCCCTGGAGTTAGAATAGTAATTTTTACCCCTACACTATCCAACACTTACCCTACTGTTGCACCCCCTGGAGTTAGAATAGTAATTTTTACCCCTACACTATCCAACACTTACCTTACTGTTGCACCCCCTGGAGTTAGAATAGTAATTTTTACCCCTATACTATCTAATACTTACCTTAAATGTAATTTAATATTATGCGTTGTAATGGTATGCGTTGTAAAGGTAGTATGCGTTGTAATGGTAATGCGTTGAAAAGGTATTTTTTAAAAATGCGTTGTAGTGTCCTGCGTTGTAAAGTCATGCGTTGTAATGGATTATGCGTTGTAAAAAATGCGTTGTAAGTGCATGCGTTGTAAAAGTGTGCGTTGTAACGTCATACATCCATCCAACAGAATCAGCACTGCATTCTTCTCTTGATCCAAGGCAAATTTCAGTGGTATGTAGCAGTGCCGACTCTGTTGAATGTCCGGACCTGAAACCTGATTGGCTTGGTTGTAAAATATTAGCTTCCTGCAGGAACGCTGTCAGTCGGGTATTTACTCATTTTCTGTAATTTTGCTTATACAGGGTAGAAGGGAAATAAGCCTGAGGTTCAAGAGTGTCATGGGATCAGGTAATTGCTTTTTTGGAGAGGTTTAACTGCTGTGATTTTCCAGTTAGATGGTACCACTGCTTGCATACATGAGGAGTTTATTATTTTGTTGATGATCGGGTTGATTATATCAATGATAGCATGCAGTATCAGGTCAAGAGGAGAGCCCGATTTGCAGGAGAAGATAGCTTTACGTGACTGTTCAAGACTAACCTCCTTGAAGCAATTAAGCATAGGTCTGTTGTCCTGGTCAGATCTCTAAGCAGTTATATCAGTCGTTGGCTTAGTCTTTTTTTAAATCTTGGACTTTTTATCAAAGAAATCTGCAATCTGATCACAGAGGATTTGTGATGGCGGAATCTCGTGTTCGAGCATTTTGGGGTGAGTAAAAGATTTGACAATTTTAATAATCGTTTTCTGATCTGACGCTGCCTGTCTAATTAGATTCGCATAGTGGGCTTTCTTTCCTAATTTGATTTGCTGATGGTAGTTTTTGAGAGCAGCTTTAAAATGTATAAGCTCTTCTGGATTATAGCTTTTCCTCCATCTGCATTCCAGTTTTCTACTCTGCCCTTGTAATTCTTTTAACTGTGGAGTAAACCAGGAGGCAGAGGCTTTATTTGCGGTTTCCTATGTATTGGGGCAGGTGGTTCAAAGATGTTACTAAGTGAGGCCATCCAGTCGTTGAAAGCGTGTGTATCTAGTAAGGGCTCATCTATAAGGGTAGGTCTCCCTTGTTCTGCCACAGAGTGTAGATAAGGATTTGTTAGCATCTTGTTCCATTTACGCATAGTTTTATAGTTAGTTTGTCCCGAGTCTTTCATGGAACCTGTATTGTAGCGTCTGATCGCGAAGGGGGTGAATTTATGGTCGGACCAGGTTATATTGATCGGCGGATCAACTTTAAGTCCGGTGAAATTAGTGCAGATTCCATCCAGAGTGTGGCCTGCGCTGTGTATCGGGCCGGCTATCCGCTGCTCAAGTCCCAGAGTCTCTATAATCTCAGAGAAACATTTTGCTACCAGAGTGTTAGATGATTCTAGGTGTAAGTTAAAATCTCCAAGTAGAGTCAAATTGGAGTATTTAACAACAAGAGTGCTCAGATTTTCTCCCAGGGTATTCAAAAAGTTAAGACTAGTGCCTGGGGGCTGATAAATCAGGGCTCCTGCAAAGGAGACAGTGCTTTCGAGTTGTAAGCCGAAACCAAGACTTTCTGCCCCTTTAAGCTCTGTGAGATCAAATGTGGAGAATTTTAGTGTATTACGATATGTTATTGCCAGCCTGCCACCTCTTCGGCTGGACCTGTCTTGTCTGGATATAAGGTAGCCTGGGGGGAGGGCTTGTGCGATATCTGGGTTACACCAATCTTTCAGCCAGGTTTCCATTACGAAAAGACAATTCAAATATTGGCTGGAAATCAAGTCATAAATGTGTTGTGCATTCTTGCAAAGGAACCTGGTGTTGACCAGGTCTCCTAATTATTGCTTTAGTTAGGGGTCTGCTCTAGAGTCATGGTCAGAGGGAGGACTTAATTCACATCTACACCACCTACAGGTTACTGGACCTTTCAGTTTATCAGTTTGTAGCTGGAAATGGCACTTACTTTAATTCGTGTTGAGCGCCAAGAGTAAGCCTCTAGAATGGTGATGACCTAGGCCAAAAAGGACAGCATTTCTGGCGCTGGCCGCGTTCTGGACGCGGACGGGTGCAGACGGGCTTGCCTTTGGCGTGCCTTCAGGGCACCAGCGGCGCGCCCGCTACACGCGTCCGCTGTGGCGTGCACATTATATAACTTGTGCCCCGCCAAGGACTAGACCGCAGGAGGAGTAAAGATGGCCGCTCGGATGCTTCTCACACTCCTCACTTCTCTGGAAGGCAGGGGAGACAATCACCGGGGCAGCTGACCAAATATGAAAAACGGTAAGTCAAATAGCGCGTTCAGTGCGATCGGCACGTGATTGCTTACAGCAAGATAAAGTGACTTTAGTACTATGGAAAGGACAATTAAAGAAACATATTCAGATTCATCACAATGTTTAAGTAAAATGTAAAAGCTTAAAACGAGAGACTAGATTGTATGTCTCAGGACTGGTCCTCATCCTGGTTCTCTGCTGCTGCAGGTGGACTCCTTTATTTTTAGCCACGTGGCACCGACAGTGGCAGAATCTATCTTGTCTCTGTGTCTCTGTTGCCGTTTGAAGTCCATCTCGGGTTCATCACTGTTCTCCTGAGACTGAAGTCCTCAGTATCTGTCTAACTTTTCTCTGCTGCTTGGAGAGGGGCTTGAGATCTCCATGTGTGACCTGTGACCTGCATGACCTCTGGGATCTCCCTGCATCAACCTAAGATCTCTCCTATGCCACTGTAGCATACTTGCGTTTGCTGTAGCCCTGGTGATCCATTCATACGATACTTTCCCTGAGCCGGTTAAACAAAGAGGTTCTCAAACTGCGCGCTACAGCATAGCCGATTAACCAAATCTACAGGGAAGGGTGGGAGTAGTACCAAAAGGGGCATCCTTTATTTATTAAAACATAATCCTTTCTAAAGTGCATATTTGAGTGGGTCGTTTTATGTCCCCTCTGTGCTATGACAGGCCTATTGACTCTTGAAAGTTTGTGAACCTCTCTGTTAGCCGCAAAGGTTTCTTTTCACTGAATCAGTGTCCTCTGATTTTGCTATGCCTTTTATACCAAAGACTTCTCTTTAAATAGGCTGGATCTGGCCAGGGTCTTGGATCCGTTGTGGCGACGTGGGGGAGGGCTGGCCAAGGTTGTACATGGTATATGGCACTGGATGATGTGTTTGTTTTCGTTTTTTCATTGCTTTGTTGGTTGAATCGATGCTTCTCTCCTTCACAGGAAACCTTTCATAATACAGTGCTATTGATTGTGCAGTAAAAGATCTGTATTTGCTGTGTAATTGCTCTTTAAATCACTCCTGCTGACAGTGATGCACAGCTTGCGGTGAACTCACAGAAGCTGAGAGGTTTGATATGTTTCTCCTCCAATGGTTGTTCAGAAATCCACCCCACAAGCTGTATGATTTCGTGGTCTGTTTATTCCAGAGCTCTGCGTTCTGCATGCCATGTTTCAGTGACAGCTCTGACCTTTGCCAGACTGAGATTGGATTGCCACTGCCTCCTGTGAACGTGCGTCGTCAGAGCATCTTTGGAGGCCAGAGTGAGAGGCCTTCACATAAGGGAGTAAAAGAGATTGTGCATTCTGACCTTTTCTGTGGCACCTTTTTTAGGGCCTGCTTCTTATGACACCCCTAGCAGATGAGAAGAAAATCCAGGTTACGACTCCCTTCAGTGGAAACCCGGGAGGCGTATTGGGTCTGCTACAAGCGAAGTTTAGCTCCACCCTAGCCTAAACCTGAAGCCCAAGAGAGAGCGGATCTTCACACCCTCACAATGTTTAGCTCCACCCTAGCCTAAACCTGAAGCCCAAGAGAGAGCGGATCTTCACACCCTCACAATGTTTAGCTCCACCCTAGCCTAAACCTGAAGCCCAAGAGAGAGCGGATCTTCACACCCTCACAATGTTTAGCTCCACCCTAGCCTAAACCTGAAGCCCAAGAGAGAGCGGATCTTCACACCCTCACAAAGTTTAGCTCCATCCTAGCCTAAACCTGAAGCCCAAGACAGAGCGGATCTTCACACCCTCACAATGTTTAGGTCCATCCTAGCCTAAACCTGAAACCCAAGACAGATCTGATCTTCACACCCTCACAATGTTTAGGTCCATCCTAGCCTAAACCTGAAGCCCAAGACAGAGCGGATCTTCACACCCTCACAATGTGTTTGTATCTTCGTCAAACCTAAACCCAGTCACTCTTTTGCAGACTCCTAATGGTGGCATTGTTTCAGCTTCTCACTCCACATAGCCTGTGCCTAAAGCCTGCCTCTTGAGCAGCACAAACAGTGGTCTGGGGTGGGGGTTCCATGTGATTGCTCCATAAAAAGTCTTCTGCTTCTTTCTGATACTGGAATAGGGGGAGTCCTACTTTCACGCAACCCTGTTTCCCTCCCCAGCAGTCCATCCGTTTTTCCATCCCTCCAAAGTTAGGGTTTCGTGTTTCCATTTATTTCATACTCCAATCCTTCACTTGCTTTTCAGGTATAGGTCTCCTAATATACTCCCACCCTCCTGCGTGCTGGACCTTTATTGCCGCTGTGTTCAGCAACACCTTCATTAGCCACTGTGCTGCAGCAATCACTTAAGTCCAGAGTCAACACCTCCATTTATATTAAAATCTGTTTATCATCTGGCATTGATTAGTGATGACTGCCGAACCCGAAGTGTTGTTACAAAAACTTGTAAAGCTGTAGCTTTAAGTTACCCATAATTCTCACACTTGCCAGTTCGGAACTTACGTGAACTGTTTCCGCAATGCGGTGGGACTGGAAACAGCTTCAGGAAGATGTTGAGCTTGGACTGCTCATAAAAGTCCTCCACATAGGTTGCCCCAAGAATTCACTATGGATACTCAGTTTTTTTTTTCTTCTTTTTGCTAATTAGTGTTTCCTGGAGCTTGTCTCTATGAACCCGGTCTTTTTATTCTTTCATCTTTGCCTGAAAAAGATGTCTTAGAAGTATGAGATACATCTTCTGTAGGAGACAGCAGAGTTTGTCAGTGGCTGCTGAATATACAACACTTTAAAGAGACAATGTTTGTTTGATTGACTTCAACCAATAACGCACAACAGTACAAACACATATAAAATATAGGACAAAGGATTGTGCAGGTGCCATGACTAGGGTCATGTGCGTGAGAGAAATGCATGCCACCCTTCAGCCCTTAGACAGTCTTGTAGATGTTTAGTAAGGAGCTCACTTGTACTGAAACATGCAAGAGTCCTCTGCGAACTAAGGGACTGATTACGATGGCAGTGAGACCGCCACCAACAGCCTGTCGGTGGCGGTCTCACCGCTATTGCAAGCAAGTTTCCCATCCACCATATTACAATGGCGGGCGGTTTGTTGGCGGTCGGAAAGACCGACCGCTACGCATCCTCGTCCATGTCAATCGTCGTTTGACAAGAACGAGGATACCCCCGGACTGTTGAATTATACTACGCTATCCATTAAATTATCTCGCCAACTCAAACAACACTCACTCTTTCGATTATAGAACGACACGGATCAGTCATTTGAAGTACGAATGCTTACATTATTTTCTTACCTTGCCGACCCTATACCCATGAGAAAGCCAGGCTTACGGGCCGCAGGGGGCAAAACACATGTTGCCTGTGCATCAGAAGAGTTGCTTTCCTATGACCACTCATGTATGGAAATACATTTTGGAGAAACCAAGAAACGATACAAGTTTCCAACTTAATTTCTCAGCTAGTACCATATCTTATGTGACTTCAGCATTGTCCCTAAAAAGATCTAATTTCTTCTCCTCTAAGAAAAATCTCATAAAGTATAAGACATACACAGATAACAGTCATCGGAAGCATTTGCTTTTGTTACTGGAAACATAATCAGTAGCATAACCTTCCTTGACTGTACCACGTGGCTCTGCTTTAAATTCTGTTCACTCTAAAGTATACAAAATGTAATGGTTCAAATGCATGAATTAATCTCTGCCACTGGTAATTACTGTGTCCACATTCCAGTCCATCAGTATTTTGCCTTTTCCGCCATAGTTAGGACTCATCACCAGGTATAGCTTGATTCCACAGTGACAGTTTGTGCTTGGGCATACCCATCCTACTTTGGGCGACACACTAAAGAATACAAACTGTGTAAGATGGAATGCCTGATACTGGTAATTACTTGGTCCGCGTTCCAGTCCATCGTTATTTTGCACACCATGCCACTTTGGTTTGGACCCAGCCAAATGCAAACTAGTCTTGACCCTGCTCCAGTGGAAACTGCCAGGCCAGGTCCTCCCTGAACCAGAACACAAGCAACCTTTGATTGGTTTCACCATAGATGGGGCTCATCGGCCAGGTATAGCTTGATTCCATTGACACAGTGTGCACGGGGACCCACATCTGGGCATACCCGTCCCACTTAGGATGATAAACATTAGTATACACAAAAAGGTGATGGATGGAATACTTGAATTAATCTCTGCTACTGGTAATTAACAGGGTCCACATCCTAGTCCATCGTCATTTTACACGCCAAGCTGCCTCAGTCCATTTGTTGAGGGGTAAACAGCCCTCTGATATGTAATGTATTCCTTGAAAGACAGATGTGTGGGCTTGAAAGAAATATACATTTTACATGTAACAAGATAACTATGTTCAAACATACACTGTACTTCAAATCAATTCAAAAATCTTTATTCGGATAGAGGTGTATCCATAAAAGCATTTAATCATATAGCAATAAAATAAAATCGTACATAAACAAACTTCATATTATGAATGATAAGAACAATTTTCATTAAAAGCCCTCTTAATTTAAATCGTATCAAGTCATTGCAGGCGGGTTTAAGAGCTAATCTGCAAGCAGTATCCATTTGTCATATTAAACTTAGTGACAATATATAGAAAATTAGTCCAATAAAACAACATTCATAAAGTGCACATTGTATTACGGGCGCATACTGCAGTTTTTAAAAAGGTGCCTACGCGGAAAGTTAATTCATCATCTTCCAATTTAAGAATTTCCATGTAGGTTGTTTTTAAGTGAATATGCGAGATTTTTTTTAAAAACGGTATTTGCGTTTTCTGTGTACAAATTACAAAAAAATAAGAAGTGAAATGTTGTTTTCCTGCTCTGACCATCACAAAGGCATGGTAATTGATCTAAGTTAGCATTATACCCCAGAGGGAAACAAAGTAAGAATTTAACTGTGCCAGCCCTTAAATGAAAGAGGAGTCCTCTCTCCCAGCGGACTATTGGTTTTAAGAGATAATCAGATGGCATGTGTGAGACATCCTCAATAGACATGTAAGTTGCCACAGACATTTTCTGGGCCTCCCTTTCGTGTCTTGCTTTCCTGTAATATGCATATAATGCCCCTCGAAGGACATTTTTATTCATGCTGTCTATTTCAGTAGGATTTCAGAAAACCTGTACATGATTAATAGAACTCGGTCTCTACCACACTGCGGCAAGCCACGGGATTTCCCTTCCCTTCTCACACTTGAGGCAATCTCTTAATATCTCTAGTGAGGGACGCTGCTGGGTTTTTCCAAATTGATAACTAAAATATGGCAGGTCGGGCTTTTATATAATCTTCTATATAGTGCAATTTCAGTTCGCTGTGGCAAACGTATTGTAATGTGGAGATCAGTGCTCCAAGAGACAACATCTATTTTCTTCGTGTTGGATGGTGTTACTCTTTGTGAAGCCCCAGACCTCCGCACCATATGTTGCTGTTGGAATACACTACATTTTATCGATTTTCATAATTGCTAAAGTTACCCCTGTCCTTTTGGGCTGCGGGAGGCCAAGAATTGAATTAATAGCTTTCGAAAACGTATTCCTGCTATATACCACATGGTCAACCCAGGAACCATTAGCAGCGAAAAATACCCCCAGATAGGGAAAAGTACTACTGCGTTGTACATTTTGATTGTCCACAGTGATGGAGTTTAAAAGATACTTTTTTGGCCCACAATACATGATAAACAATTTTGTAAAATTAGTGCAAAGATCTAAACTAGTCATAAATCCACAAAACCCCGCACTAGGATGCGTAAAGCATTGGGTGTGCGGCCCATTAAGACCGCATCATCAGTGTATAATAGGGCAGGGAGTGTCTTGCCATTGATTCTGAGGAAGTCATTAGCGAGTACTATCAGAGAGTTATGTAAGTCATTAATATATAAAATAAAAAGGAGAGGGGCCAAGACACATCCTTGCCTGACCCCTCTGCCAACTCTGATGTCGTTTGAAACCTCCGCACCCTTATTAATCCTCAACCTGGCTTTCAGGTCCATGTGCAGATAGGCTAAAAAGTGAACTAAAACCTCATCCAAACCATATTGTAAAAGGATATACCATAAGCGAGACCAGTTACCAAAGTCAAAGGCTGAGGTAAGATCCATAAAAGCCAAATATATTGGGGATCGCTGGGCTACAGTATATTTGCCAATAATTAAGATTTAGGTACTGTTCAGTTGTGCCTATCTTACTTCTAAACACTAACTGACACGGTTGTAAGATGCAATCCTCCTCAGCCCAAGTTTTTATCTTATTATATAAGATCCTCCCTAAGATTTTCATTGTGTTGTCTATCAGTGAGATCGGTCTGTAACAGCTTGGCTGGGAACGGTCACCCTTTTTAAAAACTGGTATGATTATACTTGTTGGCCAAGTTTTTAGGAACGGGGCATTCTTTATATTTTTAAAAACATTTAAGGAAAGCGGCGCCTAGGACTTAGGTTTATGCTTTAATCAAATCAATAGGCAATCTATCCGGTCCTGGGTCCTGTTTTCCCAAACTCTGTTGAATGGCGTCTTCAACTTCAAGTAGGGATATTGGAATCACAGAGGGGACCTGGAACTCTGTGGGGACCTCATTATGTATTGGAGCTAAGTAGATCAAAGAAAAATGAGCTTCTCATACCTCACTAGTTATATTCCATCTTATCGGGGTCATTGGTTGTCCCATGGATCTCATGTCTTTAACCGCTGCCCAAAAACCCTTCCCATTCTTTAAAGTGTCAGCCTGTGCAAGTGCATCCCAGTGTTCATTCACAAGTTCTTCCTTCCTATATGAGATGGTTACCTTGTACTTTTTCCTTAACAATTTAATAAGAGAATGATTTCTGGGGTTTGTTGAGAGTGCCTTGCGAAGCTCGCTGTTAATTAATGAACAGTCACCGTTAAACCATCTCGATCCATGTTGTATTTCCGAGATTGGTTTAGATAATATGGATTTAATACCCTCACATAATTTTGAAATGGCACCAATTACGTCAGAATTGGAGTCTTGTAGTGACAGACACGAGTCAATAAGTCTTGGATAGTCCCTTATCATCTTAGAAAAGAGATCAGTATTATTGACTTCCCGCAACACTAATCTTAGGTTGTCTGAAGAGGGGGTCAAATTCCTGGCGCCGGACTCAATATTCTATATTATATGTCGGCTTGGGGGAGATTCTCAATGCTATTTTGATAGGAATGTGGTTGCCATGGGTAGTCGGGACAACCTCCGCTTTCATTAGACAATCCTCAAAAATAGGAGAAATAAAAACATAATCTATAATAGAGGCACTGCCCCTACCTCTGAATGTTGGTTCAGGGAGGTTATTATTATTAGTTAAGCAGCAATTTCTATCACATGAATTAAGTTATGATTAAGTAGATGGTCCAGTAATTTAATGCCCCTATTACATGTGTACCTTAGTACTGGGTCCTGCGGTTGGGGTAGTTTCCCAAACAAATCCAAACTGTGTTGCCAAATCCATTATGATGTTGTAATTTTGTAATAAACTCACGTTAATAACATTTTTATTAGGTACAGAATGAAATTCATTATTATAAAAATTAATTAAACATATGGCTACGCCCCTTCTATATATTAAAGCTTGAAATTTGAAATTGTTTGCATCTTAAAACCTTGACACTACCTCCCACAGCAATTTTGGCCCAAATTAAGAGACGACCAGATGGGCGACCCAATTTGGGAATTAGGGTGAGAGTATTAAAACATTCAAACCCTTTAATATATAAATCTTGCGTGGCCCAAGTCTCTTGAAACATAAGAATGTCCTGCTCACGTACTATGTCTAGCCAATCTGGGAGGGTTATTTTTTACTCTAAACCAGCAACATTCCAACTTAGAATGTTTAAATTTAAATCATTAATTGCTTTATTTAAAGTATCATGTGCACCTGGATCTGAGAGATACAGATGAACGTTCGGTGTAAAGGTAGGCTCGTTGGTTACCAGTGACGGCGTCCGTCAGTCCTGGGTATCCAAATCAGAAAGTGATAAAAACATGTTAGGCGTGACTGGGTAGGGACTGTCTTTTGTCAAGGGCTCAGGGATCAGTTCATAAAAATAGCCCAGCGGTAATAGTGAATGCGCTTGGAGTTGATGGTAAAGTCCGCGTGTTCCTTCAATAGTGATCTTGATATAGACGGTCCGCAAAAGTTGATCACTATGCAATACCCCTCTTTATTCTTTGGTGACCCGCCCACCCACTACTGTACGTACCATAAATATGTTATTCATATCTGACACCTTAAACCTCCTACGTTTGCATAGCCAGTCCACACATTTATTTCGCAATTGATCCCAGGTCTCCCCCTGTTCTTTCATTTTTAAATTTTGTTATTTATTTTTATTCCATATACGACTTGCGAGTAACATCGCCCATACAGTAGTAGATATATGCACAAGAAGTGAAGTTGTTTACACCACAATTGATTTTTCTAGGATTTACATACATTTCTGAAGAGATCACCATAGCCAATATTCTCATTAACTGACAACGTACCATCATCTGTCGAGAGTCCATGTGTCAGCACTGTACAAACATTCCCTCTAAATGTATTCCATCCTCCCCACACCCGCTCCCATTTCTTAGGCCAGCCTATGTGTATATACACTGCTTTTTTAGCCACCATGGCCCAGTCCATGTCATTACACCATTCTCTGAATGTCAGCACATTTTGTGCTCCCCAGAGCCTATTGACATTACGTTTTACTATGGTCATGCCCAGTGTTGCCCAGTCTTGGGCCCTGCGGTTAAGATGTGTAGCTTCACATAAGTTCAGGAGACATCGTTTGGGGTCCAGTGGAACCGGAGCTCCGGCGACTCGTGCTATTGCATCCTTAACTGTTCCCCAGTAAACTTTGATAGCAGGGCAGTCCCATATGGTATGAAAGAAAGTACCTCTTGCTCCACATTGTCGCAAGCAGAGTGGAGTATCCGTCCTCCCCACTTTGGCTAGTAATACCCTAGTGAAATATGTCCTGTGGAGCACTCTGAGTTGTACCAGTCGTAGTTTTGACGGTATGGCCACCTCCTGCAAAGACTCCAGCGCTTTCTGCCAATCCGTGTCATCTAGCTCCCCTATGTCTGCCTGCCATCTCTCACGGAGACTCTGTGTGGGGTTAGCCTGATGGTGATTATTTTTCTATAGGTTTGCAATATGGTGCTTTTTCCAATACGCTCTATGAGTAGGCGGTCCTCCAGTGGAGAGGCCTCTGGGAGAACAGTGCCTGTTGGAATGACGGCTGCAGGTGTGTGTCTGAGTTGGAGGTAGCGGAACAGTTCTTAGGGTGCCATCTCATATTTATCTTGTAACTGTGCAAATGTAATAACTCTCCTCTTGCCCCATAGGCCCCCCCTTTGAAATGTCTATTGTGTCCCACTGTTTAAATCCCTTGCAACCGCTCAGTCCGCCTAGTTTTTGGGTCTGCCAGAGAGGGATTGACTGCGTTATCTTGTTATGCCACCCCAATTTTTTTACGAACGGTGAACCATATGTGAACTGTGTGCGCAGTAGGGCATACGAGGTCTGTCTTGTGGGTCTTACTATAGAGCGCCCGCATGACCCCTCCCTCTCCCAAAGTGTGTCTATCCATGTAGAATGCCCGTTCAGTCTGGGAAGAGTGAAGCCACTGGTTAAGCACGATAAGCTGTTTGGGAGTGCTATGCCGCCATCATACCTTTGACTAGTTTGTTCATAGCTATCCGCGCTGGTTTCCTGTCCCACAGGAGGCTGCGCACTTCCGCCTCTAGTGCCCTGAAATACGACTCTGGTATAGGGAAGGTGGTATTATGCAGGGCGTAAAGAAATTTGGGCAATGCCATCATTTTAAAAAGCGATACCAAAGGGGATGATGGTGCGTTTGAGCAAATCAAACACTCACCCCCAGTCAACTGATCTGGGTTTAATCCATCATCATTCTTTAGCTCACTCCACCACCCCAGTTCAGACATGGCCATATGCAAATCAGCCTGGCCCTATGCCTCATGGGAACAGTCCAGCCCGAACTGCCAAGCCATGTCTTCCCAGGACCGGAAACAAGCATCCTGGGACCGGTTTTGGGTTCATAACCCTCATCAGCCAGGCTATCTTGAATCCAGTGGCAAAGTGAGCAAGGGACCCACGTCTGGGCATACCCTGCCAACTTAGGGTGAACAAAGCAATACCAAAGGGGATGATGGACGGAGCATTTGAGCAAATCAAACACTCACCCCAGTCAACTGATCTGAGTTTAATCCATCATCATTCTTTAGCTCACTCCACCACCCCAGTTCAGACATGGCCATATGCAAATCAGTCTGACCCTGTGCCTCATGGGAACAGTCCAGCCCGAACTGCCAAGCCATGTCTTCCACGGATCGAAAGCCATTTTCTACTAGTCTGAGCTCCCAGCTCTTGGGCAAGCGTGGTGGGGGGGCCACTCAGCACATAGAAGACGGACTTGCTCCAGATGATGGTATATTCTAAATATCTTCCGTATGTCTCACATATATCCAGCAGCCTGGTCAGTGAATACTTTGGAGACGCCAAATATAGCAGAATGTCATCCGCATATAGAGATATCTGGTCTTCCCTGCCCTCCACCCACCGTAGTCCACGGATATTAGGTTCCCCCCTTATCCAGGCCGCCAGCGTCTCTAGCACAAGGGCGAAAAGGAGCAGGGACAGTGGGCAACCATGTTGCGTTCCACGCCCCAGGGTAAAGGTGTCAGAGATTCTACAGTTGATCACCACTTGCACCAGTGGTTTTGTGTATAGGAGGCGTACCCAGGATCGAAATTTGGGCCCAACCCCCAGACGTTCAAGAACGGCAAAAAGGAATGGCCATTCGACTGTGTCAAAGGCCATACATGCGTCCAGGGAAAGGATGATGGTGTCTTCTTGAATAGTGTGCCTATGACTCAATACCCCGTGTAGATGTCGTAAATTGAGTGCCGTATTCCTTCCCGGCATAAACCCGGATTGATCTGGGTGTACTAATGTATTGAGATGGGGGGTTAGCCTGTTGGCCAACGCTTTAGCCGAAATCTTGGCCTGTGCATTAAGCAACAATATGAGGCGATACGATGTACACTCATGGGCAGGCTTCTCTGGCTTGCAGATGGCCACTATTGTCGCCATGCGCTGGTCTCTCGGGAGCTCTCCCTCCCCCAGGCCAGCGTCGTACATGTCTAATAAATTTGTCGCCACTTTCTTATATAATTCAATGGGGATGCCGTTGGGCCCCAGGGCTTTCTCATAGTGTATGTCTCCGATAGCTGCTGCTATTTCTTCCAGTGTGTGGTCTGTTTCTAAGGATTGGGTTGCCTCCTCTGTAAGTGTAGTGCGACTAATATCCCTGAGAAATTCCATGACTTCGCCTGGTGTGGCCGTGGCTATGGGGGTGTAGATTCTTTCATAATGATGTGCGAAAGTGGCCACTATCTGTTGCGGGTCCACAATGATCTCTTCTGTGTCAAGCCACCCATCTATCAGCCCGTTCCCGTCTGTCCAGCCAGGCAAGACGTTTACCCGCCTTATTCCCCAGCTCGTATATTGTGTGTCAGGTGGATGCCAATTTGGCTTTAGTCCCCTCCCACGTGTGTTCTTTGTATTCTTGCTTTTTCGTATTTAATTGGGTCGTGTTTGGCTCCAAGGGGCTTTGGGATTGTATGGATTCCAATTGTCGTACCTCTTGTTCCAGGGCTACTGTTACTTTCACCTTGTCTTTGTTATGGCTTGCAATAAGTGAAATTGCTTGCCCCCTAATAACTGATTTGTAGGCATCCCATAAGACGAGAGGGGAGGAGACCGAATGTTCATTTTCATCAAAGTATTGCTGTGTGGATTTGGGCAGACCTTATCAAATTTTGAGGCTTTTTATATAACCTGGGTAGATCGGAAACATACGATTTTGGACTGGTGCATTTAAGGCATACTTAAGGAGAATGGGAGAGTGATCTCAGATGCCTCTAGCTAGGTAGCTCATCTCACTAAAGTTCCTCCTGTTATCCGCCAGTGTGAGCAAGTAGTCTATTCTAGAAAGACTATTGTGTACACCAGAGTGAAACGTGTATTGTCGGGCCAGGAGGAACCGGGAGCGCCAAATGTCTGACAGACCCTCCCCCTGTTCTTTCTTGAGTGTTGGTACCCCTACCAGGACATAGGGGCATGCAGCTGGTGGAAATCCTAAGGCCTCTGTGTTGCACTCTGAGGATCCCTTTCTCAGGGGATCAGGTGCGTTATTATTCAAACTCCCTAGTTTTGGATTCACACAGGGTAGGCTAGTCACTAATTCAGGTTGACGGATGGTGGGCAAATTTTGGACAGTCCTAAGTGTGTTTCGTACACTATTAGAAGCGAGGAGATTTACTGGCACAACAGTAAACTTTGGCAAAAAGACTCCTTAACTTTACTACATGTTAGGCCTGTACTTTCAATTAGAGGACCATTAGACAAAATTAGAGTTGGAATCAATGAATCAGAACTAGACCCAGCATCAGTTAGTGAAATTAAACCCTACCATGTTATGGCAGCAGTCTGATTAGTCTCTTGTTGTTGGCTCATCTTGTTCATCATAGTGTCCGGATGGTCTAAGCGTTCCCAAAGGGGGGCAAAATTCTTCTCTATCAAATCTTTGATTTGTACAAAGACAGAGTCAACAATAGTGTCAATAAGCATATCCCCAAAGGCACTATGTTCAAGTTTGGAAGGTGTAACCTCAGTCTGCGTACTAATAGTACTAATTGGTGCAATCTCTGGGATACGAACAATCGAAGGAGACTGTATCCATAAGCTCAAAAGAGTATGTGAAGAACTAGAACGAGTATGTTGCTTCCTTTTAGAACTGGTGGGCTTCCCAGGCTTCCTTTTACGCTTTGCCACTGGGATTGTAACTGGCGCTAGTATGTACACAGTTAACTGCGGCTCAGTCATAACAAATCCCTTGGGACTCCCACTAGAAGGAGCTGTATTGTTGTACTGTGTCCCAAAGACATCGGTGTGTGCAGTGCAATTATAGGCATATAGGTGACTACAGGTCGGGAAACAAGATCAGCTGGAGCCCCTCCTACAATTGAGCCATTTGGTAGTGCCTCACTTCCCAAGGAAAGACGTCGCTCAGTTAGTTCGATTTCACTAGAGACCATACTAATGACCCTTTCTAAGATATTATCAATGCTAGGAGTAGCAGGCTGCAGAGGCAGTATCCCTGTGCGTTTCCCTATAATTGATACTTAAAGTCCGTTCTGTTGGTTCAAGATATTATAGAGGACACTCAACTCAGTTTGCCTCAGTCACTTGGTCGCTTGATTGTTAATAAATGAAAGTGGGGGGGGGGGCTCAGGCCTGCCTCTTCCTGATGTTGACAGGTGCAGACGGGCCAGCCCTTGGCCCGGGCATGGCCTGGGCATGCCCACGCATGTCTCACGCTGCAGGAGCCCCAAGGTGTTTTTATGCGCCTCCGGGCGCTGGAGGACAAGGTTGGCACCTTCTGGCGCTTGGACTTGGGGGATTGGAGTCCCCCAGGTAAAGTGTGGCGTGCAGCTGAAGAGAGCTCCCAAACTGCAAGAGCCCCGAGATGTTGTTTATGCATCTCTGGGCGCTGGAAGACAACGTTGGCGCCTCCTGGCGCTTGGACTTGTGAGGATTGGAGGCCCCCAGATAAAGTGCTGTGTGCGGCGTGCGGCTGAAGAGAGCTCCTGCGCTGCGGGAGTCCCAAGTGTTTTTATGCGCCTCTGAGCGATGGAAGACAACGTTGGCGTCTCCTGGCGCTTAAGACTTTTGGGGATTGGAGTCCCCCAGGTAAAGTGCAGCATGCGGCTAAAGAGAGCTCCTGTGCTGCGCGAGCCCCGAGGTGTTTTTATGCACCTCGGGGCACTGGAAAACAACGTTGGTGCCTCTGGCGCTTGGACTTGTGGGGATTGGAGTCCCCCAGGTAAAGTGCGGCGTGCGGCTGAAAAGAGCTCCCTTCTACTTCAATATTGCCCTTTATGCTTGTAAACCTTCATATCTAAATGGAGTATGTGTTTTAAAGAATATATTCTCCATTAAGCTCTTCTTTGTTGCACCACTTGTTTAAAACAGAAGAAGCAGTCACATTTCTAACTTCTCGAGCAGAAGAGTGAACTAATATACTCTTCAAAAGAAAAGTGCAATACCAACACATGCATACACTTTGTCACCAGGTGATGCAGGGCTGAGAATTATCTGCTTATTGAACCACATCCCTTGTGGAATGGGGAGTCCACCTCTTCTCTGCGACCCAAGACAACTCCAGATTGGGGCATTCGAGCTTGGATATGGAAAGGTCAGCGATTTCAAGCAGATGTGTTCTTGTCGGCTGGTAGGAAAGATCTTAAAAGTCTATCCAGTCATTTCATTGTTAACAAAGGCTAGAAAGAACTCTTGAAGCAAATACCTCGCCTCCCTCAGCAGTATGGTCACAGCCTTATCGATCCATTTGTTTAGATCTTTGTGAACCAGCAACTGAATTTTCATAAGAAGCAAGATTACCAGTATTAGCAGGGAAGTCTGATTCCTCATTCCTCCTAGTTGTTATTGTAGCTATTAAAACTTAGCCTGGTTCTTCCTAATCTAGTTCTTTGCCATTCATACATGTTTTAGTTAAATATAGACGCCATGTGTGCAACCAAGATGAACCTGGTGACATTACACCGGAGCATACATCTTTTCCTTGGTTAAGGCTGTTGCACCCATTCCGCAGTACTTAGTGGGCGTCAACATTTGTTACTCTGAGTACAATGAATCTGTCTTTGGGGCTTGCGAAAACACTCCGGAGTACATGTTACTACAGCCAAAAAGAAGCTGGTAGGTCCATCACTACACATGGCAAACCACTCATACTGCAACACCCTCCCAAAGAAAATAATGGAGGCAGGGACTTGAAATAGAGCTCTGTAGGAAATAATCATCAATTAAAATAATTTATTTCAACTTTTTAAAATATATATAAACTAAATTACATGGTAAAACAAAAATATATTTTAAAAATTAATATTCGATCCTGCTTAACTGAGACTTGCTCCCAACTCCATGCCCACAGGGAAGTCTCTAGGCCCAGACGGTCTCACAATGGAGTTTTATAAAACCTCCTTCCCTCACTTGCAGGACCACCTACTCTCTCTCTTCAACTCGTTCACTCAGTGTTCTGGCCTTACACCCAGGATGTGCGAGCCAAAGATCATTCGTATCACCAAACCAGGCAAGGATCCTTCCAACTGCACATCGTACCATCCGATAGCGCCTTTGAAACTGGACGCAAAACTGTATAAAAATATCAGCGATGCGGCTGGACTCTCTCCTTTCAGGGCTAATTAACCCCGACTGGGTGAGATTTATCTGCAACCACCAGGGAGCAAACAAATATACAATGCCTTGCTCATCTTGTTGAAAAAGCTCATAGACGTTCCTCCCCTGCCTTGCTGCCATCTCTTGAGGCCGAGAAGGTATTTGGCTGGATGAGCTGGGACTTTCACAGAGCGGAGTCAGCTAAACTTTAAATCAGGCGACTTGCAGAGATTGTTCATCCACGTGGGATATCGATAATTTCCTAGGCTGGCGACACTCAACTGGTCATCTCCCTCACCCAAAGCCAGCATCTCCCCCCCCACCCTTGCACTAGGCTCTTGCCTCGAAAAAGTTGCAGGTTGGATGAACAGCTCCTGCCTTCAACTAAATGGATAAAAAACAGAGCGCATGTTGCTAGGCAACAACTTGTCACCCTCATTTAATTTGAACTGGCCAAGTTGTCTAGGCCCCCTTACTATCCCACAGATTCCTATAAAGATCCTTGGTATGTGGCTGGAAAAATCCCTGAACTTTAACACCCAAGCATAAAGCTGTCAGCCATCTGTTTTGACCTACTAAGTTTGCTTTGAAACATTCTTCCCCTCCTTCCGCCAATCATGAAGAGGCTGGTGGTCCAGGCTATTATTCTTTCTCGTCTGGACTACGGCAACTCTTTATACTTGGGTGCCCCAAAGACCACAATAAGAAAACTGCAGCTGCCCGGCTGCTGTGCAATCTACCTAGACATCAATCCAACCGACAAGCCCTGGATTCCCTTCATTGGCTTCCAGTGGTGGCGAGGATCAAGTTCAAATCACTTTGTATTGCCCACAGGGCACCCCTCGACAAAGGGCCCATGATCTCCCGTATTTTAATAGCCCCCTACCCTCCCTGTAGAATTTTGCGCTCCTCCGTGGCCCATCTAGCCATAGTTCCCAGGATCAGATTGACAAAATTTGGAGGGCGCTCCTTTGCCTACATCGTGGCTAAACTTTGGAATTGCCTTCCGCTTTCTCTTAGATAAGCTAAAATGGAGCTTCCCTTCTGAAAGTCTTCAAGTACTTGGCTCTTCCAGATCAGATCCCTCTATTCCTCTCTAACTCGGTTGTGACGCACTACCAGCGCTGGGATGCCTAAGGTTAACCATGTGCTATATAAGTGCAGTATAGAAAAGAATAGAATAGACCCAATATGATCATGGCAGCATATACCTCCCCCACCTTGGTTCTGCAGATAAATGGGCAATGTATGAACCTCATTAAACCTTCCAGGATTAACGGGGACACTATCCAGGGCTGCCCACTCTCCCTGCTCCGTTTCACCTTGGTGGTGAAGCAATTAGGCATACAGATTTGGCAGACTCCGGATTAACATGCATTTCATTTGCGGAACACATAAACAAAGTCAATCTATTCACGGACGACATTCTTCTCATACTGACCAAGCTTTCAGGATCCTTACCGTACCTGTTTAGGTCTCTTAGCGATTTTGAACTGGTGTTGGGCTTCAAAATCAATAAAGAGATATCCTTTGCCTGTGGAGAAACTCTTTCCTCTCCGGCCATTGGTCTCCTTCCGGTGGGCCGCCACACCGATCCGTTACTTAGGTCTTAGTATTATGAACTGCATCAGTGGCCCAGGTCCAACTAGGTAGAATATTGCAAAAATATCCTAGTGGACCTTAAGAGATGACTCCTTTTAAACTTATTGTGACTAGGATATATTAACATATTTAAAATGAATGTTCTCCCCAGAATATTATACTTATTTCAGCACTCCCAGCTCCCATACCCCAGCACGATATCCCACAATTACAGTAAAAAATACACTTTTGTATGGGGTGAAAAAAAAGCGTACACTTCTAAAAAAAAAAAAAAAAACAACAAAAAAAAAAAAAACTTCTAACTGTCAAACGACTAGGTTGGACTGTCTTCTCCCAATCTCCTGGAGTATTATTTGGCAGACCACCAATACTATATTTTGGAGTGGGTGATGAGACAGAGTGAGGAAAGATGGTTACTTATGGAACGGTTGGTAGTATTTCATCCACTCTGGGACCTAGCATGGCTCTCCCGACACGCACGACCAGAAGGTGCATACAGTGCCACCCTGACTAGAATGGTGCTCGAAATTTGGTACCCTACAGTTGTTACAAATGTCTCACTACCTTTCCCTCCCTTAACACGTCTATTGCTAGAAATCCTGAATTCACCCCTGCCTTGGCTCCTGTGTACTTTCATGACTGAGCAGCCAGAGACTGTAGAACCCTGAGAGACCTTGTTCACGGGCAATCCATTAAATCTTTTGACATCTGCAAGCAGAAATTCAACGTTACTGAGAAGTACCACCTTAAATACTTTCAGCATAGACACTGGGCCTTGCATCCGCTAACCACCCTAGCAGCCACAAGACCCTTCACACAATTTGAAAAGTTGGTAGGCTCATTTCAGGGCACAAAAGGCCTCCTTTAAAGAACCTAGTGAGTCATTCAGGATTCCAAGTCAATGGCCACTCATCCATATCAAGCTTGCTGGGATGGTGATTTGGGACAGAAAATCCAGCCCAAGACTTGGGAACAGCCATGGCGGTACATACCTTTCTGTAAAGCATCCCCCTAGGAGAATCGGCATACAAAGTCATGTATCAATCGTACTCAACCCTTGTAAGAATCTATAGGATATACCCATCGGTTTCAGCCACCTGGTGGGGTTTTGACCTCGAGACAAGCTCCTTCCTGCATGCCTGGTGGTCTTGTGCACATGTCCAGACGTTCTGGAAGGAAATATTGGGACGTATCTGTGGAACCAATGGCTGCCCACTCCCAATTGACTCTTAACATCATCCTTTTAGGGCTACAGCCAGCAGGCACAGAAGGCATTACTGGCTCTGACTGAACACTTACTCTACATACGATTGGTGCATTAGCTTAAAGTCCTTTCCTGGAAGATAATGGATCCCCCTACTGAATGCCTTTGGTTTCATAGCCTTCGGCATACACTGGTCTCAAAGCACATAACATGCAAACTGTCTCATCCTGAAAATACATTTGTAGGTAACTGGCAGCTCCTCATAGACAACATCTCCACATTGGGTATCAAAGCTTCACACCACTGAGACCAAGAGCTCTACAGCTCTTTGATTGAACTCCGAGAATCAAGCCGGAAGGCACTAGCCGGGCTTGTCTGGATTATTCATCCATCTCCTATTATAAAACACCTGTCGACTGTACCACCATTCGGCTTAAATACTCCCTTACTAAAAGATTGCTGAGCGCCCCTTCTAAATCTCTATAATCTGCCTTCCTCGAAATCTCTTATTGTTATAGTTGTGTTCTCTTAGGGCTGCTGGGAGGGGGAAGTGGTGGGTGGTGCTTGCAGTATCTCTTAGTTAGTGCTTTTAGCTTTCTTTACATTATGCTTTCCTAAATTTGACTGGGGCAATGTCAGTTGAAATGAATAACTTCCATGCACGGTTATCTGTTCGCTCAAGGAATATGGCGTTACTGGCTGTCCCATTTAATATTGAAAATCTAATTTAAAAAAGTGTGTAAAAGCACATTATTTAATTATAAAATATTTTAAGCACTTTTTGAAATAGAAAAGTACCTTTTTTAAAAGACAAAAATTAACAGTAAATGTTGGTTAGTTCTATACATTGCAATTAATAATACAGTATTAGTATAAAAAAAATATTTACTCTAGCTGGGATTTGTTTTTTTTATAAATCCTTTAAAAAAAAGTAATATATTTAAAAACAGTGCATTCTTTTAAAAAATAAGGTAATAGTTTAAAGTGACTACTAGTTGTTTATTAAACTTTAAATAGAAAAATACATGAATGTTTAAATATTAATGTTAAATAATTTATGAATGCATTTTAACTGTAAAACATTTTTTTTAAGTTACAGATTTATTGACTTGATTTAAATATAATGTTATTGTTTTGAATATATTACATTAAGTTACAATTATTTTTCTGAAGTTTAATTGTAAAACAAATCCCACTTTAGCTAAAAACTTTTTTTTAAAATATATTTAAAAGAATTTAAGGTGATGTATAGAATTAAATGAAAGTAATTTCATATTTTAATAAAAAAATAATGGTACATTCATTTGGAAATTATTAAACTGTTACATTTACATTTAAAAAATTCTATTTTTAGTTTTAAAAAAATAACATTAAAATTAATTTAGTTAACTAGGTAAAATAATTGTATTTAAATTTACATAATTTCCTATGGGGTTTTATTTTAGGTTCCTACCTATCATTATTTTCTACGAAAGGGTGTCACAGCACAAGAGGTTGGTGCTGTACTTCAGCTCTGAGCTGGACTACATTTACAAATATTTTGGGTCCTTTTTGGCTGTAGTAACTTTAGAAGTGCAGTGTATGAATCGGAATATGCTAACTCTTTTGTGGGTGGGTGTACATCCCTCCCTAAACCCTTCCTTTTTATTTTATTTTTAAACTTTTGTTTCTTGGCATCTATAATAAGAAACATGCAAAATTCAAGGCAGTTCACCATCAATTCAAGTTAGGCACGTTATAACAGGCATATACAACACTAGGACATTACAGGTAATGGTCTTATACCTCACACAAAGTGAAGAAACTACCACAGGAAGATCAAGAAGTCATCAGGAGAGTGTCCGGTTACAGAATGCTATAAGGGATGCATAGCTTAGCTCTCATTTCCCCATTTTCCTCTCTACCTCCAATTGGGTCCCGCCTGTGACATGACCAGCGATCTGAGCAATGCAGTACCCCTGTGTGTGTAGCTGTCTGCATTATGTCCCATGGTCAAATCAAACAATAGGTCAGGCTGGAGGGAAAATGGACATGTGGCAAAAAACTTACTAAAAATCAAAAAACAAACTGGCTCAGGGTGCAACCTATTCATTAATAATAGAGAACATCGAGGGAGGTGTACACGTGTAACCCCACCTTAGGCCGGGGGTAAGGGGATAAGTGTCCAGGAAGACAATGGCAGGTCTAAGGGGGTGTCCTGCCCTGGGGTTGTGTAGGCTGGCCTCCCCTATACTTTACTCCCTTCTCACTATCTCCTGAGGTTTCGTCCTGGTCACCCCCCACCAGTCTATCCTGCCTGTCATGCTCCATCTCAGAAACTCTTTTTGGATGTTTGCAGGCCTCCAGCACCTCTGTCCACAGTTCTGCTATTAGATATCTCCCTCCCCCTCCCTCACCCCGAGAATCCTTCCTGAGTAGCACTCTTTCTTCTGCTATGGCCCAGGCGGGTACATCCCTCACCCAGAGCAGACCCTGCCATCGATTTCTAGGCTTTCGCTATCCACTTCCTAGCCAATGCCAGAGCCAAATCAACAAACCTATTATCCATCTTCAGTGGCCTAGGGAACAGCCCCAAGAGACATGCCTCTAATGTATAGGCGAGGGCACAGCCCAGTGTGGCATTCAAGGTGCATATCACCATGTCTCACAACAACTGCAGGTTGGGGCAACTCCAGGTCTCATAACAGAAGTCCACGTCAAGGAGCTGACTTCAAGGGTATCCCCCCCACCCCCCAGTTGATGACCTGGATTCTATGAGGTGTAATGTAAGTCATGTAAACATAATTAAATTACATATATTTCAATCTTTGTGTTCCTAGAAACCTTTTAGGATATGCCAGAATCCTTTGCCATTCCGAGTTTGTAGATTCGGTTCCCAGCACCCCTCTTCATCTGTGCCTGAGAGACACTAAAGGTTGCCGAACCATCCCACTCTGCGCCCTGTAGAACCATGCCACCAAATGCCGTGCCGCACCCATGGATACCAATAATTGAAGCACCATGTGGGTTGCAGGCTCCTCATGACCACCGGCCCACATGTCCCCAAAGGCTCTAGTCAGGGCTTCATAAGTCAGAAACTGGTCCTGGGCAAGGCATACTGGGTCATCCTCTACTCCAGGGGATCAAGGAGCCTAAATGGTAACAGTCACCTACTGTCACAAGTTGGGCGTCAAACCATGCCAATAACTGTAAGGCATTGAAAAAAGAAAGGGAGTCCCCATGCAAAAGTCCTACCAGTGGCGGGGGGTCATAAAGGTGTGTTCCTCTAGTCTTCAGCACACAGCCCCGCCAGCATTTCAAGGCTGCCGCCAGCAGTGTTCCCGGACTGGGAATTACCAATGCTGGGTGTAGAAACTTCACCAGCAGCGCTTCCTGATGTTGTGCCATCCCAACCAGGCCCAGTTCCGCCTGGTGTAGCCCTTCAAGCCATCTAGTGACCCATTGGAGTTGTGCTGCCTGAAAATACAGCTCAAAGTCGGGGGCACCCAGGTCCCCCTCCTTCGATGGACACAGGAGAATTTCAAGGGACACTCTATGGTGGCCCATATCCCAGATAAGTTTTCAAAGCAGGGCGCCCTACTGCCGGAACCAAGAAGTTCGGCACCCCAACCGGGAGATTAATAAAAAAGATTAATAAAGAAATAAAGTAACCTCTGGAGCATAACCATTTTGGAAATAGATGTCTGGGTTATAATTGCCATCTTGACGAAACTCTAAAAAGGGACGCAAGATTTAAGGAACCAGAGGGCCCTACCTAGGTTTCCTTTTTGTAAGTCTTCTAGGATACCTAGGTACCTAAAGGATGTAGGAAACCAGGTCATGTCAAGGTGAGAGACCCCGGCAGCTGCTGAGCCTTATGTGACATGAGGAACAACCAAGTTTCAATTTTATTGACACAAATGCCCAAAAGGGCCCCAATCTCCTCCAAAAGGCACTCGCCACCACTGCGTCTGTCGAGCCATCTTCCAAGTAAAGCAGAAGGTCATCCACATAGAGAGATATGATGTGTTCCTGGCCATTTACATCTATGCCATAGCATATGCCCTTCCAGTGAAAGAGGTCTACCAGCACTACGATGGCCAACTCGAACAAAAGGGGGATAAGGGGCATCTCTGCCTATTGCCTCTGTTTATATTGTATTGTTGTGAAATAGTGGTGCCTGTTTAAACCTCGCTGTCGTAAAAGAATACAGCAGCTTAACCTAGTTGATCCTGGGCTCCCCTTTCCTCACTCGACAAATGACTTCAAACAGGAAGTCTCAGCATACCTTGTTGAAGGGTTTTTCAAGGTCCACAAACATGAGCATGGCTTCTGGTTGAGACTGCACTTCCGGGTGGTAGAAAACATTGTATAAGTGCCTAAGGTTGAGGGAGGTGCTACGGGCTGCAATGAAACCATTTTCTTCACTGTGGATTAGCGCTAGCATATGGGGAAGCAGTCAAAGGGCCAAGACCTTGCTAAGAATTTTGAAGTCCGTGTTTAGCAAAGACATGGGTCAGAACGTCGCGAGAGGAGCCCCTGAACCTTGGTTTGGTTTTGGGCATTGGTAGCACAACTGCATCCCGTGTAGACTCAGGCAACGTCCCGAATCTCAGGGATTCAGCATAGGATGCCTCCAACTTCGTGGTCAAGTGTAAAACTCTTCAGGCAGGCCATCCGGGCTAGGGTTTTGCCCACAGCTATTTCTCTAATGACATATTGATTCTCATGGGCCGTCACCAGGCCCCCTAGATCCTCCCCAGCCTCCTGGGGAAACCTCAGAAGCAGTAGCCTCGCCACAAAAACGGTCTCCATCCCAGATGTCTGTGCAACTGTAGTGTGTCCCATAATATTCTCCAAATGTGGGGTTGATAGCCGTCGGGGAATAGAGTCTCATGTCATCTCCTGTTCGCATTTGAGTGATCGCTGCACCCGAGACTCAGGCTAAAATTGCCAAACCAGGAGCCCTCCTGACTGGCCCTCTTCGTCATGGGCCCTAGCTACATAGTACTTGTATTTGTGACATTGTAGGTGATCCAGAGCAGAATTATACTGCTCCTGCGCCTCCTGAAGGCTAGGGAGTGCTGTTACATCCGCTCCCAGCATGTCATCGAAGGACTGCAGTTCCCTGTACCCCGTGATAGTCTCCCTCAGGGAGTCTCTTTTTCAGACATCCTCAAGAGTCCTTGGGTTAAGCTGCCACATAGGGATCCCTGGGCACTCCTCCCCTGGTCGAAAGCCTAGCAACATTGGGCTGTGGTCTGAAAGGGTACAGCCAAGATACTTGATATGTGTCACATAGTGATTGAGTCTGTTCAAGCATACAAACCTGTCCAGTCGAGTGTGTAATTGGTAAATGTTGAAGTATTAGGAGTAATCCCGTTCCACACTGTGCTGAGTTCTCATAATATCTGTCAGGCCCCAGTGTTGTAACCACTCAAGGAGGCCCTCTGCAATCCTGTGTGCAGTGCTCCTGGCAAATGGGGTTGTGGAGCGGTCCAACAAGACATCAAGCACACAATTAAACCCCGCTCCTGAGTGAGTTGTCTGCTGCCAAAGGCACCAGGGGTGCCGAGAGGGACTTGAAGAACGCTGTTTGGTCCTGGTTTAGTGCATAGATACTCCCCAGTGTAATGTCCCTACCCAACAATCTGCACTTAACCAGGACATAGCGCCTCTACCTACCGATAGAGGAGCGAACATGTTCAAAAGGCGTCCTTCCCATGATCCACACGAGAGCCTACCGGGCATAAGCAGAGTAGGAGGTAGCATATAACTGCCCATGCCCTTAAGGAGTGTTTCCTGAAGCATAGCAACATGTACAACCCATCGATTCAAATAACTGTGTATGATGTGACGTTTAGTTGTTGACCCCACCACCCGAATATTCCATGACATGAATGTAAGTTCCTATTGTTGATCAGACATCTGATCCACCAGTGTTGCTGTCCCTTGCAATCAGTCCAGTGCGACCCTCTGTGTTCAGACCTTCCATATGAGTATGTATCGCAAAGTCTGCGACTTGCAATAATAGCCCCAACTTACAACTCCCCATCCCAAGAGCAGCCCAGCAATGTCAGGCCACCCAAACTCAAAGTAAAGAAACATTGTCCTAAGAACGACTCCTCCAGCAGGGACCAGCTAGTGAGGGACAGGCAAAGGTATGCATGCACATCCAATTCCTCACTGGCCATGTTACTGCTTACCGTCCAGAAACAGGCCACAGCCCATGCATAGCCTCTCGAGTTCCCCCAGGTCACATGGCAAGGGCACCCCATGTATAAATATTGTTATATCCAGTATAAAGGAACGTCATGGCCCCACAGGGATAGGCACCCCAAGTAGGGACCTCCATAAGTCTCTGGTCATCGGGGTAGGGGCCCCTCCATCAAAACACTGTCTCCAGTGGGCCAAAGTTACAATGCCACAGCCCCTCAAAGCAGGGGCCAGCTCCAGCCACCAACGAGCTTTCTGACTCCGACGGGGTGTCTGTCCCAGAACCTGACAAGTTGAGCACTGTAATCACTGCTGCGGCCTGGAGCGCGGCCACCCGTTCCTGCTCAGTCTGTAAATGGAACTGTTTCTTCAGGGCTTCCCTATGAGGTGCCACTGGAAGCACTTCCTAGGCCTATGTTTGAGTGCAACTGCCATGGACCAGGGCACCGGCAAGCTCGACCCAGCTGTGTAAGCATCTATCCATTTCCAAACTACTCCTGGGTCCTCGCAGAAGTGTGTGGTGCCGCCCAGCATTATTTTCAGCTTGGCTGAGAACATCGAGTACTGTAGTCCTTCTTCTCTGAGGGCCTTCTTCTCCTTTAAAAAGGAGGCCCATTTGGCTTGTACGGCGGGAGTGAAATTAGCGAACACTGATTCTTTACTTTTGTCCACAATGAAAGGGCTGCCAACCCATGCATTTTGTAGCGTTACATCTCTGTCCTTGTAGTGGAGTACTCTAGCCACCACGGACCGGGGCAGGCGTCCTGATGCCAACAGCCTTGTGGGTACCCTGTGGGCCTGCTTCAAAGCCAAGAAGGGCGTTAGGTGATCGGGGCAACCTCCATCTGCAGTCAGTGTTCAACATAAGTTACCATGTCACCTCCCCCCTCTGTCTCTGCAGGGAGCCCAACTACTCAGATGTTGTTCTGATGATGGCATCCCTTCGCATCCTCCACAAGATTTTCAAGTATGTGCACTCTATTGGTGAGGTCCCCTAATTTTGTCGGTTCAGTGTCTGATGTTCTGTCTTTAGTTCTCCCACTGATCCACGAGTTTGCTGTGTTCGACACATAAGAGACCCAGGCCGACCGGTACAGCACTAATATCTTGTTGGAGGGTACTCTTAATGTGTGTTACGGCTTCAAGAATCTTGTCCAGCCGAAGTTGAATAGGGTTCACCATGTGCTCAGGTCCCTCAGTCTCCATAGTCACAGGTTGGGAAATCTTCCCCATCCCCTTTTGTGGGCCAGCTAGTCCCGCTCTTGCTTCCCTATGAGTACAAGGAGTCCATCCCTTCACCGGGTCCCAGGCTGAGCAACATCAACCTCCTCTGTTCCGGTCACAGCAGGGCAGCAAAGGACACCAATCGTCAGTGACGGAGGCAATGCTCACGTGCCCCCAGAGCCCTCCACTGGTGCATGACATACTAAATAATGCACAGCCTTTCAGCAGGTCACCAGCGAAGTTTATACCACAACTACCAGGCAGCCCACCCGGTGCTTCTTAGGTCTCCCAGCTCCTTCGCGACCCCTAAAGAGTGTGCCAGATGCGAATCCACCTTTCGAGCCACTCCAGCCAGTCCAGAAAATCGACGCAGGTCGGTCCCCAATCACACACTACTCAGCCGCCCAAGGGGGGTGCAGGCGAGGCAGACGTTGATAGGGCCCACACAGGTCAACCCCCAACCCAGCAGTCATTTGGTACCAGCTTTTTCCCCCCAGGCTAAACCCCCGATAGCTGCTCCTCAGTTCAGGCCTCTAGTCACGAAGATGCTAGGAAACCAGTCACACACCCCAGTCTCTGGTACTCGGAGTACACAGGTGCGAGGTATTGCAGTCACTGCAGGCTTCGGACTGCACCTCGAGGCCCAGCCCAGCCCGCCCGAAAATGAGGGCTCTCAAGCAGGTCATCTGCGCTGCAGGTGGCATATTGATGCAGGACCCGCGGAGCATGCACACACCTCCGTATCCCTCGGCGCCGGATGCCACCGGCTTCAGGCCCCACAATCACCATCCATTTCATGCATGGGTTCGTCTCACAGCCACTGCAGGGCAAAGGAGACTAGCTCAGCGGTGTTGGGTTGTCACCCGACTGTAATCTCCGGTACCGGCCCTGAGGCAGGTTATGAGGCTCCCCGGCCCTTCCAAACACAGCCCTCCAGCCGGGACCCTGCACACCAGCCGTTGTGCTGGCTGTGCCCCTCACGACTCATCTTCCGTTTGCCTAGCAGTGGCCGGCGCTCCGAGCTGCTCCCAGCCGCTCCTGCACTGCCATCGGGGTGTGCACCCCCGGTCGCTGCGGGCCAACGAGCAGGGGTGGCTCATCCGTTGGAGCGAAGGAGCGTCGCTCCGCTTAAATTACCCCCAAAACCCCAGCGATGAAAAATAAAATGGTAATTCATTACCATTTTATTTTTCATCCCCCATCCCGAGCAGAGTGTCAGGATTGGGATGCGCCTGCTGAGTGACATCAGCAGGGAGGAGGGTGTGCTGTATATGCACTGTTTAAAGTGCGCCTGTCTTTTTGGTCAGCCGTCTTGCGACGGCCAGCCACACATGTGCACTTTAAACATCTCTTACACAGCTGTCCCAAGATTGTCTTAAAAATGACTGTCCTAAGACAGCTGGGTTAGAGCAAGTTTATGCCTCGAGAGTGCTATGGAGCGGAGAATGAGGCCACTCCCTCTAGTCAGGGCGCTGCTCTCATGCTGGTTAGAGCAGCGCCAGGATTGGTTAAGGGACTTGCACCGTCCAGTTGGACAGGAATAGATAGGAAAGAAAACCTCTGCATGTAGGTTTGAGAGCTGCATTTTTTAGTATGTTAGCAGCACTACTGTACCACTACTAAAAGTGCCACAAACGGCAGTTTGTGAATAGGACTTGAGGTGTTTCCCTTAATGTCACAATACAATGCACTTCACACATGCTGATATATATCTCCCTCCTGTTAGTGATCCTCCACATCATCAAACTCTTTGGGAAAAAGTAATCGTTGGGAATGCGTGAATCAGTCATAACCACTACGCATTCCTTTTAGACGATTTCTTTCATGGTCTTTAGCTTTTCTGTGCCTCTATGGCAGGGACTCGAAAATATGCAAATTAATCTTCCTACAGCCCCAAAAGGTGCAGTCCTAGCTGAACTGATGGGCAGCGTCACTTCTGAACAGGAACACAGGCAACCCCCAGAGTGTTTCTCCCTCCTTGGATCTCATCAGGAGATGCAGCCTGAGACCCTATGGCACCCAAAATATTTCATAAAATTCCTCAGCCGACAAAAAGTGATGGATGCTTTGGAGGTCTGGGCATGAAGGTGGGTCCAGTAGGTAAGCACATGTGGAGAGCTACATACCCGTTGTGTCTGCATCACAACATTTCTATCACTTGAAACTCTATTCAGTGCCACAACAGAGGGGTACCCATGAATGTTTAGTGGGAGTGAGGAACTATAACAAGGTAACCTTCTGTAGCATTTACATCTTGGACCTCCGAAGGAGAGGACCGGACCTGACCCAATGTATGCCCACTTGGATGAACGATCCTCTGGTCAGCATGTCTCCTTGGTGGGAAACGAATTGATAATGTTACATTTCTTTTGCATAGCTGTGGAGGGTAAAAACAGGGGCGATTGAAAAATATTCAGCGAATTATAAATACCCCAGTTGAGGGGGAAAAATTGCAGACATGTTGCTTTTGTATTTGTGTCCAAGCATAGCCTTTAATTTTGAGTGGTAGGTACCGTGTTCTGCCTCTTACATGTGCTTGTTTAGATTTTCAAGGTATGCATTTAGCTGCTGAAGAAAGTAAATATCTTGTAGAAATGAGGATGAACGGTAAGCAGGAAACAAGTTGACGTATAGCAAAGGTTCACTGGGACTGACGAGGGCGAGTGGTGGTTGAGGGGATGGGTTTATGGTCGTCGGCGAGAGCTTTACATGGTGGGAGATACAAGAGAATGCAGATGGCCAGTTACAGCATGTGGTGGCTAGAGTTTGTGATCCTGCGTTGGTTTTGCCATTTTGATTTCTTTGGCTGAAACGGAATACAGTTCTCATCTTTCTGTTAGAATATTGATAGCAGTACTAATGACAATAGTAAAACACTGTTTTATGTAGCTCTTGATACTGCATTTTTTCTGTTACTAAGTGTTGCGAATAGCATGTTTACGACGAATGAAAGGGTGAGTTGGTTTGGGCAGGACTCAAGCTTTTCATATGTGGCTTGCATGAGATCCAAGCATTGAGCGTTTAACTCACCAAGGCATCAGGTAGGCATCTATGAGAAGTTGGGGTGGAAAGGAATGTCTGCACCCGTTTGTGCTCCAACAGACCCTGCTCCTCTGAGGGTGCAGTCTGAGTGCCCCTGCAAGGGCAGAGGCGTCTACTGACTCTTCAACAGGCTCTGTGGAGACGGATAATAGCTGGATGCTGAGGGGCACAGATACTTGTACCTGGTGATGACAGCACTCAACAGACCTTCTCTGTGTGAAAGAAGGTCAGTTTCTCATCACTGGTAGTCGCTCTCTTCCACATCAGTGTGTGGGCTTACATGAGATGTGCATGCAGACTGTATAGGGTAAGAATGATTTTCTACACAAGAGCACATTGCATGCAGCACAAGATGATCGTTCCCATACATGGAAAGGTAATGTCAGCTTCCCTGTTCCTGGAGGAGCTCTACGGCTGTGCCTCAGAGACCATTCAGTTGTTTCAGCTTTCTGGGGGAGTGGGCTGAGAGTCCTGCAATTCCCATGTCAATTTGGGTGTTGGTTGTCATGTGCCGGGAAGAAGTCAGGAAGTAATTTATTCGGGCACAAGTCTGGTGCACAGCTGAATTGAAAGTATAGTCCCTGCTTGTGGGATTGAGGGACCGCCACACGACCACCAGGCCCACCTCCGGAAGCCATCGCAGACCCTCTGTGGAGAAAGCCCCTGTTTGGCCCGATCTTTGGGCAGAGAGGACTAGTACTGTGTCCGGGACCAGATTGAAGTCAGCGCCTACCAAAATGTCAGCATCTGGGCCCACTGTTATTCTTTCCAATGCATCAAGGATATATTGTTCTTGATGTTCATTGGGGGCATAGAGACATGCCAATGTAAAGGTATGAGAGTCAGAGGTGATCTGTAGAGCATGGAGCCTTCAGTACATCTCTGCTTGCGTCTGGAGGACCTGGCCTTGAAATGCTGGGTCCAGTAAGATTCCCACTCCTGCCTTTTTGCCAGGGTCTGATGAGAAATATTGCCTGTTTAACCAGTGGGAATGCATATGTTTCCAATCCTTTTTGAGGAGGTGGGTCTCTTGCAATAGGGAGCTATCGCTTAGAGAGTCACGAAGCATGCTGAGGAGTCCAAGTCTCTTCACTGGAGTACTGAGGCCTCGATATCTTAATCATGGGTTCTTAGTGGGTTGGACAGAGCCACGGGGCAGGGAAAGTGTCACTTTCCAAGCCTCCAGCAGGTGCCATGGTGATGCAGGCTTCCGATATGCGAGCTGGTCAGGAGTCAGGCCGTTGAGTGGGGGATACTAACAGACTGGGGAATAGCAGGGAAATCAACCTCTCCCTTCATTGGTGACTGAAAAGCGTGATGTTCGGGGTACATGATGATGGACGATATCTATGTAGGGAGCAGGAGCAGCAGCAGAGTCGGAATTCACTGTGCTATTGCTGAGGTACGTCAAGATCATAAGACAGTAAGGGCCCGGCAGTACGGGTTATCGTCTCCTTCAGATCAGGGGGTAGCCCTGCTGCCCGAGTTGCAAACAGCTGGTGAACAGCGGGTATGGCCCGAGGTACTATATAGAGTTGTGTTCCTGGGTAGATTCATAGCTTTTACCGTTGGAGTACGGCAGCGCATTCCCGGCGGTTTTCGTCTGCCATAGGTTTATGTGCATTCATCTTGGCTGAATGGTGTCCTTTTTTGCTGTTGCGTTGGTGGGTCGAGGAGGTGCAGGGTAATCCGGGCCGGCTACTCTTGCCCTGTGTGTCATCCTGACCTAACACAGACCTTGAATGCTCCAGAGTACAAACCACATGCGTTTCATTGTTCCAGACAAAGATCAGCCGGAAGGGCTGCTCCCACCTGTATGGAAGTCGCTTCTCCTGCAAGAAGTTTGTGGCTGTCCTGAGGGAGGAGCGGCATAGTAGTGTTATAAGTGATAAGTCCTGGTACAGCCACACTGTAGTGCCTTAAAATGTGATCGAGCTTTGATCCAGCACGGCAGCCATTATATCCTCTTTCTGCTAGTAGTGGTGGATGCATGTCAGGATGTACTGTGGCCAGTGGTGTAACAAAGGCTACCGCAGCCCCTGCGGTGTGGGGGCCCCAAAGCTCCAGGTGCCCCTCACCACAGTTCCCTGACCTTGGAGCTCCTAATTAAAATTGGAGGCGAGGCCCCTCCATGTACTTTGCAGAGAGGCTCCCTCAAGTTTTGTTATGCCACTGCCTCCGGAAAGACCAGTGCATTCACAGCCCTGCCAGCTCTGTGTGTGTGGTCAATGACATTGTCCTTTCCGTCATGGCTGGGAGGAGGTGGCTGAAGAATCAGATAACGTAGCAATCCAGGTTGCTAGAGTCCGCTTGCAGTAGGACACCTTTAATTCTGACGTCTGAGTGGCACAATCTGTTTTCAAGATCCTCTAGGTGAAGTTGCAGTTTCCTGCTTTGGTCACATGGCTCAAGAAGGTCACATCTGTGGTTGTTGAGTTCCTCCTCCGTCGTGTGGCTGGTTTGTTCCATGTTAGCCACTCCTCGACCAATGTCCACCACATCCCATTTGAGTGCCTTGACATCTGCGGGCCTTCTTCCCACAGGGCTGTTAGGTCATTCCAGATTGAGCCAAAAAGGGACTCTATAAAGGTGCAGGTGACTGGTGCTGCCACTTCTGTGAGCTCAGCTTCCACTGGGTGCAACTCCTGGGGTGGCTGAGGCGTGGGCGAGGAGAAGTTCCTGGCGGGGTCCATTCATTTGTCAGGTGTTTTGGTGAGCATATCTTTCAGCCTAATGTATTTCTTAGACCTCTGTCCTGCCATGACGCTGATGGTTTTCCAGAGCCCCTGTGTGGCTACAGCAGATCTCTAGGTCATTGTATTCTGCAGTGGAGCTGCTCCTGGTGGGTAGCTCCACTGTGTATACTGCAGTCCAACCTCGGTGTTCCTGAGGGCTTCTGGCCCAAATGATCACTCCTGGTGCCGCAACTCTCACAGGGTATAGGGGCAGTTCACATCCACAAACAGGCACTCCCACAGGGTGGTTACTGATGGGGTATAGATACCCAACACTCACCCTAACTTGAGGCCACGGCAGATGTCCTCAACGGGCTCCTCCTCAGGGTTGTGAGAAGTCTCTGCGAACAATCCGGGGTGCGGTGCTGTCTGTGCTTGGCAGCGTCTCTGCTGGTCAGTGTCCCCCCGCTATGTCGATGGCTTGTGTGGTTGTTCTACTAGTGTGCTGAGGTTGGCCTTCCACGGCGTCCCAAGTGCTGGGTCCCTCCAACTAAGTCGCCTCCTCCAAAGGCAGCACCAGGCTAGTCCTCTGGGCCACAGGATCTGGTGTGGTCTGCACCACCTCGGAAGCGGAGAGGCTATATGGGAAGCTCCCCCACCATCTTAGGGAGCTTCCTCAGTCACGCATCAGCACTGAGATCGCCTTATTAGGCTGCAGGATCTGAAGCAGCTGCTATGTCGTGCCTGGGCTGTAGGGCTCCTGTGGGCTGGCCCTTGCCTTATCGATGGAGGGTGTGAGGCGCAGTGGTGCTCCCCGCCTCTTCCAGAAGCCCCCCCCAGTCCAGCAGCAGAGACGAGGCTGACTCATTAGGCCGCAGGGGCCGGTGCGCCATCATCTTGCATCATGGCTGCGAGTCATCGCTGAGTTGGTCCACCCCTGCTCAGTAAGGGGAGAGGTGGTGCAAAGTGCCTCTCGCCACCTCCGGAAGCACCACTCCCCTCCTGCCTGACCCCAGAGCTGGAGCTATTGTTGCACTGCCAGGCCTGCCACTAGATGGAAACGGTACAAAAGGGGGTGGTGATGGACGGAGCATCAGAACCAATAAAACACTCACACCCAGTCAACAGATCTGGGTTTGATCTATCACCGTTCTTTAGCCCACTCTGCCACCCCAGTTCAGACATGGCCATATGCAAATCAGTCTGACCCTGTGCCTCATGGGAACAGTCCAGCCCGAACTGCCAAGCCATGCCTTCCCTGGACCGGAAACAAGCTTCCTAGGACCGGTTTCTGGCATTTCAGCCGTCTTCAGCCAGGCTTGCTTGAATCCAGTGGCAAAGTGAACAAGGGACTCATGTCTGAGCATACCCAGCCAACTTATGGCTAACAAAGCGGTACAAAAGGGGGTGGTGATGGACGGAGCATCAGAACCAATCAAACACTCACACCCAGTCAACAGATCTGGGTTTGATCCATCACCGTTCTTTAGCCCACTCTGCCACCCCAGTTCAGACATGGCCATATGCAAATCAGTCTGACCCTGTGCCACGCGGGAACAGTCCAGCCCGAACTGCCAAGCCATGCCTTCCCTGGACCGGAAACAAGCTTCCTAGGACCGGTTTCTGGCATTTCAGCCGTCTTCAGCCAGGCTTGCTTGAATCCAGTGGCAAAGTGAGCAAGGGACTCACGTCTGAGCATACCCTGCCAACTTATGGCGAACAAAGCGGTACAAAAGGGGGTGGTGATGGACAGAGCATCAGAACCAATCAAACACTCACACCCAGTCAACAGATCTGGGTTTGATCCATCACCGTTCTTTAGCCCACTCTGCCACCCCAGTTCAGACATGGCCATATGCAAATCAGTCTGACCCTGTGCCTCATGGGAACAGTCCAGCCCGAACTGCCAAGCCATGCCTTCCCTGGACCAGAAACAAGCTTCCTAGGACCGGTTTCTGGCATTTCAGCCGTCTTCAGCTAGGCTTGCTTGAATCCAGTGGCAAAGTGAGCAGGGGACTCAAGTCTGAGCATACCCTGCCAACTTATGGCGAACAAAGCGGTACAAAAGGGGGTGGTGATGGACGGAGCATCAGAACCAATCAAACACTCACACCCAGTCAACAGATCTGGGTTTGATCCATCACCGTTCTTTAGCCCACTCTGCCACCCCAGTTCAGACATGGCCATATGCAAATCAGTCTGATCCTGTGCCTTATGGGAACGGTGATGGATCAAACCCAGATCTGTTGACTGGGTGTGAGTGTTTGATTGGTTCTGATGCTCGTTCCATCACCACCCCCTTTTGTACCGCTTTATTCGCCATAAGTTAGCAGGGTATGCTCAGACGTGAGTCCCTTGCTCACTTTGCCACTGGATTCAAGCAAGCCTGGCTGAAGACGGCTGAAATGCCAGAAACCGGTCCTAGGAAGCTTGTTTCCGGTACAGGGAAGGCATGGCTTGGCAGTTCGGGCTGGACTGTTCCCATGAGGCACAGGGTCAGACTGATTTGCATATGGCCATGTCTGAACTTGGGTGGCAGAGTGGGCTAAAGAACGGTGATGGATCAAACCCAGATCTGTTGACTGGGTGTGAGTGTTTGATTGGTTATGATGCTCGTTCCATCACCACCCCCTTTTGTAACACTAGATGGAAACGGGCAGCCGAGCTCTGCAGGAACACAACTATACCGGTGCCATCTTGGACATGGCCCCTCTGCACTATGTTTTTTAAATGTGACCCCATTCAATTGAACTTGACTTCCTGCAGGAACCTCCAGTCAGTTTTACATAAATACTGCTACCTTAAGTGAGTAGGTTGTAGTTTTTTAAGGTTTTTTAAAGAACTTTCTTTGTTCCAATGCAGTGAGTTGCGTGACTAGGGACAAGTCTGAAGGTTGTTATTTTCTTCTCCAGACTGGGACAAAACCTAGTTCTCTAGAGGAAGATCTTTTGATAAGATCTGCCCTGGAAGAACAAGAAGTTGTTCTGCCAGCGTGCAAAGTGCTTGTCTTAATCATAAGGACAAAAAAGACCTAGTGCACTGAATCCTGCGTGAGGGTTGTAGTAAGGAAGTGAACCACTTCAACTCTGAGATTATTGCAGTCCGTAGAGCATAACCGCAGAGGAGACATCTGCTTTGCCTTCATTACCCAGATCGAGGCCGCCCTCAGGACAGAAGAAACACCTGTATGAACTCTTTTGCAGCATTGAAAGAGATGGACTTTTCCAGTCCACCCTGTACCATACGGTCTAGAGTAGAGCATTTGTAGTGGTTGCAGTTAAATAAAATGACTGGGAACCAGTGGAATACGTGGGTGTTCCACCTATGCTGGGTTCACCAACAACACAACATTTTAATAGTGAAAGCAATTTTCAACATTTGGGCCCCTATGGTTTAGGGGTGTCTACCTTGAATTGCTAGTTTGTTTCCAGCACAAGTAGTCTTCTTGGTGTGACTTTGAAGGCCACTCAGAGGTGTAACTGCTTGTCCTTTAACCCTGTGTGGGGCCTCCCTTCCACACTTAGGAGCTAAGACCTCATTAAATGAGCACTGGAACTTTGATTTTTGAACACATTCTTTGACACTCTACTACCATCAATTCTGTTAGGATGGTAATGCCAGTTCACTTTTGTGTAGTAGTTGTTTTGAATATTTAAACATTTTTTAGGTTTGTGATAATTTTGGAAGGTTGTCAATAGTGTGTGCCATAACTGACTGACCTGTCCCCATCTTGCACTTGTGGAAGCGTATAATATTTTACATTAGCATAAGCAACAGCCATTTTGGCTGTGGTGTCCATTTTGTTTCCTTCGTAATTCTTTCATCCTCTGCTGTTCGCCTTTTCACCCTACTTGTGTCATCTATTTTAGTTGACCTCTTTCGACATGGCTCAGCAATGTACGTGCTGGGTGGTTTGTAGCTGCCGGTGCACCTGGTCTTAGATGTTATCTGTTGACTGTTTACTGCCACCATAAGCATGCCTGCTCCCCCTCCCTATTTGCTGACCAAGTGGTCATCCATCTGCCCTTGTTTGCTGATAGCTATTTCTAAACTAGTTCTTTCCATTTCTGACCATATTCTTACATTGCAACAAAGCTGTATATAAGGACGATGGTTTGTGAGTTCAGTGTGCCTCTTCCTACAACACTTGAGTGTTGTGTGGACGTGGTCCCACTCATGAGTGATTAATAAACTTGTTTGTTAGTCTTCGGACCCATGGACGAGAGGGTGACCCTGCACCAGTGTGCTCACTTTTGGGTACATTTCCAGACACTGACTTCCGTACGAAAACTAAGCAAAAAGATGTATGTACTATTACTTTTATTACTTAATGTTACAAATAATGAGTTGAATAATTGCAGTGGAAGTAGGAGGGAATTACCTTTCTGATTGAAGTCTATGAGAACCACTTAAATTCAGTGTGTGTGTGTGAAAGGTTAAGTAAACTGCCAAAGAATTGTCAGTATGACTCCAAACCAGGCCTAGTTCTGACTAGGCCTGCTCAGCCGAGTTGGTTCTATTCAGATTAGTTACCTGTGCACTTAATTCTAAACCTGTGAATGGTTCTGAACAGCATGTTTCTCACTGCGGCACCTTGGAATGAAGCCAGGAAGCCAGAGACTCCGGACTGAAACTTGTTGTTAAAGTTTTTTCACAATTATCAAAACTCAGAGTGGTGTTGTGCCATGCCTCACACCATGGTAGGAGCTTTCACCTGCACTCATTGCCAGTTCTCCAGCGGCCACCCACCCACACCCCGACGCAAATATTAACAATGTCCTCAACACCCCCTCCCTATGCACAAGCATCAACAACTCCTATACCTCCACCCTATAACACATGCCACAGCAAGCCTGCATGTCAACCACTCACATGGATGCTTCTCAACACACGATCGCTCAGCAACCAAACAACCAAAATATGGGAGCTGCTGAGTAGCGACACACTTGACATCTTCTTCATCACTGAGACCTGGCTGAACCCCTCGTTGGCTCCCAACATCGCTATGGAAATCCAAGGGGGCTTCAAGATCTCTCACCAGGACTGCCTTTACAAGCCAGGAGGAAGACTTGCTATCATCTACAAGGAATTCATCACGTACACAACCTCCACAGAGAACGCCATTCCATTCATGGAACACCTGCACTTCAAGCTGCAAACCTTTGAAAACATCACCCTCAACGGTTCCTTTGCCTACCTAACACCCGGACCATGAGCCACCTTTTCCATCCTCGTCACCAACTTTGTTGGTCCGCTTACCATCGACTCCAGAGCCTACATTCTCCTTGGTGACCTCAACTTTCACCTGGAAGACTGAAACAACCACTGCTCCACAGAACTCCTTGAAAGCTTCAGCTACATTGGACTCACCCAGCTTAGCTCAGATCCCATACACACAGTTGACCCCATCTTCACCACAAGCAACGGCGTCAAATACAACTCAAGTCAACACTCTGCTCAGTTTCAGGATTCCAAACCGCAGCTGGGGCAGAATCACAGAAGCAGACTGGCTTTGCGCCCTTAGCACGGATCAACCTAGCCCCAGAGACAACCTTGACAACCTCGGCAAGCTGGCACATAGAACTACTTCGGGACACCAAAAGACACTGTGAACATCTAGAAAGGAAATGAATAGCCAGCCACGACACCACAGACAAAACTAACTACAAAGCTGCACTCAAATGCTGTCACCAGAAAATAAGAGACCCCAAGAAAAAGCATTAGTGAAACGCATTGAAGGAAGCTCTATCAGCTGCAAGGGAATGTTCTCGATTGTTAAGGATTTAATTTTGTCCTTAGCCACCGTCAACAATATTGCTGCCTCCCTACAACTCTGTAGCAACCTATCCAGCTTCTTTCACTGCGGAACTGCAAACATCTACAGCAGATTTGGACACCAACTCAACCCCAGTAAACTTGTTGCCAACCTACCCACCACAAATCAAGACAGCCACCTGACCGAATGGGCAACCCTCACTACAAACGGTATAGCTGCAATAACATGGACCATCCACTCAGGGGCCGGAATGGACCCATGCCCCCACTACATCTACAACCTGGGAACATCACCAATCGGCACCATTCTGACCCACATCATCAACGCCATCTGCAAGATGACCACAACCGACCCAGATCACCTAAGCAACTTCCCACCCATCTCCTTGCTCCCCTATCCAGCCAAGTGATTGAGAAGGCCATCAATAAGCAACTCACAACCCACCTCTAACTTCACCATCTTCTAGACAACACTCAATCAAGATTCAGAGCCACAGCACTGAAACAACATTCATTGTGGCCACTGGCAACATTCGAATCATCCTGAATCGAGGAGAAACAGCAGCCCTCATCCTGCTCAAGTTCTGTGCAGCCTTCGGCACTGTCTCCCATAACACCCTCATCAAAAGACTCCAAGAGATTGGCATTCAAGGATCTGCTCTCAAATTGATCTGTTCCTTCTTCACTGGAAGAACCCAAAGGGTGAGGCTGCAATACTTCACATCAGAGACCAAGAGATTGATAACAGAGTCCCACAGGGATCATCCCTCAGCCCACCCTTTTCAATATATACATGAAACTGCTCGCCAACATCATCATATTCCAAGACATCACTGTCATCTCCTATGCCGATGTAACCCAACTCATCCTCTAAGACAATCACCACCAAGACAAACTTCACCAACTGCATAGCCATGGTAGCAGACTTGGATGTAAATCAATTGCCTACAGCTCAACGCCGACAAGACGGAAGTACTGGTTTTTGGCAGCAAGACCTCCCCATGAACCTCCAGCTGGTGACCTTTGGAGCTAAGACCATCACCCACAAGCATAGACTATGCAAGAAATCTAGGGATCATCGTAGACAAGCTCAACATGACGGCTCAAGTCAATGCAGTGTAAACCTCCCACTTCCACATCCTACGTATGCTCCGAAAGATCTTCAAATTGTTGCTTCAGAACACCAGACGGACCATCACGCAAGCACACATCACCAGCCGGCTGGACTGCGGCAACACTCATATCGGAATCTCCAAACAACTATACTGACTCCAGACCATCCAGGACACTACTGCTAGACACATAGTCGACCTCCCACACCGCACCCACTTCTCACCATACCTCAAGAAGCTTTATTGGCCCCCATTCAGAAGCGCAGCTAATACAAACATCTTACACACACACACAAAGCTCTACACAACACACAAACAGAATAATTGGACTACTGCATACACTTTCACCAACCCACCAGACACCTATGTTCTGCCCCACTCCAACTCGCACACATTCCCCGCATCTGCACTAGCAAAACTGGAGGTTGCTCATTCTTCTGCATTGCACCAAGACATGTTACGACCTCCATCAGCACATCAGAGCCTCCTCCTCACCTATTCAGTTCTACAAGAAGTGGAAGGCCTAGCTCTTCCTATAAGCACCTTGGGGACCACGCACTTTCCCAAGCACCTTGATACTATCTTGGGTGATTAGTGTGCTATACAAACCAATATAATAACATCCCAATGGAAAGTGCCTCTATACTGCCATTATTGAAAAAAACTAATTTGGATTCCAAAGACCTGGCCAATTATCATAACATAGGCTCCAGTGTTCCATGTGTGGGAACCAGTAACTATTATATTAAGAAATGCAGATGTACCATGATGGGGCTCACAAGTAAGAGTCTGAAATTCTGAAACCGGAGAGAGGACGCCTTACGCACGCGTCCTAGATATTGATGCTGGGCCCTTACTTGTGAGCCCCAGCATGGTACATCCGCAGTTCTTAATATAATATTTGCTAGTTCCCACACATGGAACACTGGGGTGATAGTGCGTTCTACAGTTGACTTGTACTTGCTTACCATTCCCAACACCCCATCATTGGACCATCTACAATTTGTATATTATTCAAGCCCTGATGAATTTCAATCTTTATTGAACAAAACTCATTGGCTGTAGCCTATGTTATGATATTGTTGAAATAAATGAAATCAAATGCAAAGGAACTTTGTCCGTTTACATCTTTTGAAAAGACGATCTAGTGGTGCACCTCTCCACTCCCACCCACTTTTCGATCTGCCTTGCAGTTTGCACCCAACAATGACAGGTGAATGAGTTGCATGTGCACACATTTATAGACTCTCTAACGAACCGTTACAAAAGGAACAGAGTAGTGAAGTGCGGCTCTCCAAGTCCGCCGTTGGTCTGTCCTGTTGTTGCATAAAAATATCTGGCCTTGAAACTAGTCTCATCCTTCCTATCGGACAGAGAAAACACAATCAACGTTGATGCCTTCTCCCCTAGCTCATTCCGTTGCCCTGCGGGGTTCCGCAGGGTTTCTCTCTCAGCCCTACACTTTTTAATATAGATGTTACTGATCTTGCTCCCTTGGTCGAATCCTTTGGGTTCTCCCTCACCTCCTATGCGGATGATACGCAAATTGTACCAGCTGCCTCCAATGATGTCAACCACACTCGTCTTCGCATCCACGTACGCATGCCTTAAGCTCAATGCTGGAAAAATCGAGGTGATTTTTTTGGGCAATTATCCCCTCCTCTGGACTGCTCCTTGCTAGCCATCTGAGATGGGCCCCATTCCTGTTCCCACCAGGAATGCCAAGAGTTTAGGGATCATGATTGACAATTGCAATTTCCTAGGCAATCAAGTCAACGCAGTGATCTCCTCCTTGTACAATACCTTGAGAATACTTTAAAAAAAAATATTAATCTTCCTTCCCATCTCAGTCAGGAAATCAGTCATTTCCACCTTGGTATTGTCCAAGATCGACTACTGCAACAGCCTCTACATTTGCCTACAAGCTCAACACCTGAACAAATTGCAAATCCTTCAAAACTCTGCAGTCAGACTCCTATTGGATTTGCTAAGGCACCATTCTGTTTCCTTCACTCTTAATGATCTTCATTGGTTGAGAGCTAACAACAGAATTAAGTTTAAGGCCCTCTGTCTTACTTATAAAGCCTTCCACGATTCAGGGCCTTCCTTTCTGAAGTAAGCACTATCATGGTATATTCCAAAAAGGAACCTAAGATCTGCAGGCTCCTTCAGAGTAAATCCCACTAGATTTAAAAGAGCTTTACGATTCGAGCAGCCACGTCCTGGAATCTCCTTCCACTGAATCTTAGGTCTGCTCTTTCCCTGTCTCAGTTTAGAAAACTTTTGAAGACCTGGCTCTTCAATCATTAGGTCCTTCTTCCGCCAACAGTTGCTTACAGGATCAGCGCCAGGATACCTCTGGGTATACGTTGCGCTTTACAAATAAACTTAACATAACAAAAATAAGCTTAACATAACAGAAAGCAAGAGATGAGGCCAGGCTGGTCTGGTCTCCATTGGCTCAATAGTGTCTTTGTCACGACCCCCCTTGAAGTAGTGCAGAATATATCAAATTCTCTTTTTGTCTTGATTTTGTTTCTGCACCTGAGCGTTTTGCAGACTTTCATATCGGCAAATCTTGAATATATCCTTAGTTTTGGTTGTCAAATAACCAGAGCTCTAGGACCACACTGGAACAGAGCCAACTGATAGTGCAGCACTCCGCCTCCCCTACCCTAGTGAAACCATGACTAATTGATTTTTTTTAGTTGTCTGGCTCTCCTTCTAGCTCTCCTGTGATCCTGCAGGCCCTCCCGCTACTAAAGTTGTATTATTTTCTTTGCGCAGTGGTCAGTGACCACAGGCAGTCAGGACTGGTAGCCATCGCAACACTGGCTAGGGTTGGTTGGGGTTCACGGTCATTACAGCTGCAGCAATTACATGGCTTATTTTTAGAAGTGGCACAAACATTTGGAGATCTGAAAAGTACTTTACCCAGAGCTGAATGGCTTGTGTTATTTAAAACCTGATGGGCTTTACTGATGTTCATCCATTGACCAGCACAACATGCCGATCACAGCACACACATATGCCTGAAGCACTCCTAAGGTGAGAACTGTAACTTCTGTATCAACAAAATACATAAATGCACTGTTTTTCTCCCTTCAGCTCTTGTAAAGTATCGCAAAGCAATGTGCCAGATACCCGGAAGTATACGTTAACGTCTCCGAAATTACCCTGAGCAAAACATTTACTTTTAATAACAAAAAGCAAATATTTGTATGTTTTGCTGTCTTTGGATCGTACTAAAGAGTTCCTCCCGTGTAGGTGCATGTAACGACTTCTGGCGAGTGACACAAATGTTAGCCAGGTTCGCAATGCATCCGATGGGACCAGTGACGTCACAGTGAATACTGACACTTCATTTTGTTAAGGTTATTTTGTAGTTTTCTGGATCCTGCCGAAGAATCACACAGCGGCCAGCTGTCGCGACCCTCCCTGGTCCCGTGGTTCCTCTTAACTGCAGAACTAAACAAACACTCGATCGCCTTTACTGCGAGCACCCCTGTAGCAGTGGGCGCGCGGAGATCGATTCATACCACGATTAGCTCCTTCCTGCGCGGGCTCGAAGCCTTGAAACGGGTATGGCCTGCGGATCCTCTCCTCAGAACAATCTCCATTTCACACTGCAAATTGATATTGCACACATGAAAGCAAACAAACCGCAGTGGAGGAAAATGCCAGCAGGTCTGTTAAACGCCTCAGTTCCATCCGCGCGCGGGGTGGAATGCCGCGGAGAGAAGAGGAGCTATGCTTAACCAACACTTCCATTCGACTAGGAAGCAGGCCCGGTTCTAGAGGGTGGGCCGGGTGGACCAGGCCCATCCAAACATGAGCCTGGCCCACCCAAACATGAGCCTTGGCCCTCGCAGTGAATCTGCCACCGATGTAATAAAAACTGTTCAGATAACTGATGATTTACGATCCTGCTGCAGAGAAACCATTTGTCTGTTGGTAGTTTTAAAATACTGATAAACTGAATTTTATCGGAATAGCTCAGTGGGTTACTGCCTTTGTCACAGATATCCTTGTGTTACTTGCAGTTCAGAAGTTACTATCCTAACTTAGGACAGTGACCTATGAACTGTCATCAAAGAGCTGCATTCAAACTTCGCTTTTTAGTGTTGTGATTTAGTTAGAACTTCTCCAGTCTTTCATTATTCTAATGTTACTAAAAAGAGTTAGTTTGTGCAGTTATACATATTTAACAGTAGAGTTAACCCTCAATCACTGGAGTACTCTTTAAATCCTGAGTTTGTGCTTCTCCAGACCAAACCCTCTTAAAATATATTGCCCACCAGTACAGATGACGTGATTCCTACACCTTGTAATCCTCATTAATTTATATGACATTCCCCGTAGACTGATTTTGTGTCTCTGTATAACGTGTGCTGTTATGTAAAGTACTGTGACACCCTACACTCATATGAGTAGCGCTATACAACAAATGAAATGCATATGAGAGAGGGGCTACGGAGAGATGAGGGGCGCTGGTGGAGAGTGGCAGTGACAGAATCTGAGGAGGAGGTCATGGGGTGGGGGGAGCTACTGAGAGAAGAGGGGCACTAGTGGAGGGTGCCAGTGAGGGAATCTGAGGAGGTCATGGGGTGGGGGAGCTATGGTGAAGATGAGGGGCACTAGTGGAGGGTGCCAGTGAGGGAATCTGAGGAGGTCATGGGGTGGGGGAGCTATGGAGAGATGAGGGGCACTAGTGGAGGGTGGTAGTTAAGTTATCTACAGAGAAAGAGGTCATTTGTGGGGCGCCAAAAAAGACTTCCACACCAGCACTAAAGCCGGCCCTGTCATGGCCTTTCTGTTTTCGTTTATTTAACCCCTTCAGCGCGGCGCGGATTTCCGCGCCACGCTGAAGGTTCCGTGCGTGGGCGGGGCCATGACGGAACGGTTCCGTCATGCGCACAGCGCAACCGACGTGCATGACGGAACCGTTCCTTCATGCGCGTCGAAGGGGTTAATTAACAGTCAGGTGGTTAGGACAACTGTGGAACATACTTTAAAGTGCGTGCTAATTACATTCACTTCTTTATTCAATGTTTCAAGTTTGAAGGTGATTTTACTATTGTTTTCTACTGGGACTAATGAAAGTGGAACTGGATGGTGGCTGATATGGGGCTGGGGCCCAAGGTCATCTGTGAGATAAGGTGCAATGGAGAGGGATGGTAGAAAAGTTGATAACCAAGCCTGTAAGGGGAGTGCAGAATTAGGGGTCAGGTGGAGGTAGTAATGAAGAAGGTTTCTCCCTGAAGGCTCACACAGAGGGAGCCCGAGTAGTGTCACTTGCTTGATACTCCCACCTTAGAGACCCCCTCTTCCCATCAAAGGGACATTACATGGAAAAAAACACTTTTTGAGAGTGATAACATTCAGAAAGAGACTTGGAAAAGAGTGCGTTTTACTGGGCCTTGTAAGACTAAGGAGAGATAAAGGAGGGCCAGAAGCAGGCCTGGCTAGATATATAAGCGATAACTCAGGCCAGCAGTGGCCCACCCGAATGCACCCTTGGCCCGCCCAAATAAAAATTCCTGGAGCCGGGCCTGCTAGGAAGTGGGGCCACCATTATAAACTGTCATGCAAGGCAGTGGCCAGGAATATAGCACCCCTCCCCCCACACTTTGAGTCGCAACTGAAATAGCAGTGCCATAGCATTTGAGGTGAGCGAGCCCTGTGCTGTCATTCGGGGGATTGCTGTCCCCGGGAAAATCCTGAAATGTCCTTCCTTCCTCGTCCTGGGAGTCTTTTTTCCTTCATTCGTCCATTGATCAGAGCCTTTTTTTCCATCTCATTCCTTCCTTTCGCATTAGTATCTCGTCCTTTCTTTGCCTTTTTTACCCATCTATCGTTGGATCCATCAATTAATCGTTCCTCTGTTCCTTCCATCCTGCTGTCTGATCCATCTACCCCATATTCTCTCGTTCATTTGTCCCCCCCCCCCCAGTTCCATCATACTATCCTCCTACAATGGCATTTTGAACTTCTCTGAATGGCGACCCGCAGTCTCCGACCAAAGTGGAAAGAGCTGAAAACAAACATTTGAATGTTATATGTTGATCAGAACTGCCAAGCGGCACCCTCCCCCTCACATTGAAGGGGGTGGGGGCATGGTGCTCCGGATGTCTTGATTTTCATTCTGAACTGATGCAACCATATTGTCACCCTTGAGTTGTGAATTGTAAAGGCCGCAAGTGCAGGAAACAGATCACCGGATTATTTTTTTTCTGGTAATAGCATCCGACCTTTCGATGTAGCAACAGGGCAAGGAAGAGATGCCCTCTACAGTAACTCTCTCTGCTCAAGGACTCGTTGAGGTACCGGACCTTTTTGGAAGTTACCGGATGGCCCCCAGTTCAAGCTTACAGATCTGCACCCAGGCTTGATGGGGATGAGGGCATCGCTCACTGGTGATTATACTACATTATGTGTATTACATAATTAAGGCTCCCAATTTTCCGTTTTTGCTGATTTTTACAGATAAATACAGACAGAAAACAATGTGTTTCCTGTTTGTATTTATGTTTTTAAAGCGGAAAAATATGGAAAATTTTTGGCGATTCTCCATGCTATTTTTCATAATTTGCGGGACAATTATTGAGCAGATAGACTGCATGGGCAGTAAAAAACAAGTTGAGATTCCCCTAAATGTAGGCGTATGTTACCATATATTTGTATTGTAATGCTGATATTTACCTGTAGGTGTAGTGTTTTGCTACATGCGGCTGGCTAATTTGCTAAAACGCGACAGGCAGCAAAGTATGAGTGCATGTTTATCAGTGAAATAAATGAGGTAATATACCATTTTAAGACTCCATATATTCGCAAAACACAAAATAAAAATGGATGCATACCAATAGGATGGGCAAAAAATAAATATGGATAATACAGACAGAAATGTTAAGAAAATAAATACCATAAAACCGGGAGCCCTAAACATAAATACTTCTAGGGGCTTTTAACTGGTTCTCTTCCTCCATTGGTCTGTTACTGCATCATTTACGTTTTTCTTATGCCCAGTAGGGCATACATCACAGTGCAATGGGTCAGCCCACTACGTCCTTTTGCTTACTTCTCTGTGAGTGATGGCCCATGTAGAAGGGGCACACACACACACAGTGGTTCCATTCACTGTCAGGGACGACTATGGCAATGTTTGCTTTTTGAGAGCAAAAAAAACATGTTTTATCTTTAATCAATGTTTTTTTTCCTTTTGTGGGGGGAGAGGGGGTTGACCAGGGCCAGTAGGGTCCACAACAATAAGCAGACCTGCCAAATTGAGAATGAAATGGACTTGTGATGAAGTGGCGTGGCCTTGGAGAGGGCAGGGCTTTATGCCCAAACTTCCCAAGAGGACCTTCTGCCCTGTCCTCTGCCCCCATCCACATCCTCCTTCCACTAAAAACGAGATCGAAAGGCTGTTGTTCACAAAAGCACCCTCGGCATGACCACCCTCCCGGACGACACAACGACCCTCATGGAGCACTTCCACTTCCAGATCCAGACCAGACCAACCCACTGTGGAACCCACATCTACAGGCCGCCAGGCCCCCGCGCTCCCTTTACTGATGCCATCACCAACCTCATCACACCCCACGTCCTTGTATCCACAGACTACATCCTACTCTGAGACCTAAACTTCCACCTGGATAACCACAACAACTCAAACCCGCCTCCCTCCTAGAGAACCTTGCCAACATAGGACTGAATCAACTAGTCACTGCCCACACACACATATCGGGACACACACTCAACCAGTCTTCACTGGAGGAAACAACGTCTCCTACAACCACACCACGGAACTCCTCTATAGAGATCACCACTGCATCCACTTCTCCTTCAAAAAACCCACCATACACAAGCACGCCCACCCACTCCCCTGTAGAAGCTGGAACCAAGGCACCGAAGACGAGCTCACCTCCACCCTCGTCAGCACCCCACCACCGACTACATCTGACGCAAACAAGCAGCACGCAACCTCCACCGCTGGATCTCGAACTGCGCCGAATCACTCGCCCGATCAAGAAAGCCACCGGAAGACACATCAAGAAAGCAAGTTGGTTCACCCCTGCACTCCAAGAATCCAGACACTGCAGATGACTTGAAAAGACATGGAGGAACAAGAAAACCCCGAACACACGCTTCACCTTCAAAGCAGCCACCACCGTACACCACCATCTCATCAAATCCACAAGGAAGAAATTCCTATAAGACAGAATCCTCACCAGCACACACACCCCAAAGAGCTCTTCTCCATCATCAGGAAATTCGGAAAACCTTTCAGCGAAACAACAGATGTCTCACCCTCCCAAGACCTCTGCAACAGACTCGGCACCTTCTTCCACCACAAGATTAAGATGATCTGTGACAATTTGACATTCAAGACCACCTCACCGCTCCAGCTCCCCGCTCATTCGACGCCACCCAACAGACCCTGCCCAAATGGTTCCCGCTCATGACAGAAAACACCTTGAAGACCATGAAAAGCATCCACTCTGGAGCACCATCATACCCCTTCCCACACCACATCTTCCACAGATCCGCCTCTGCCATCGTACCTGAACTACATCAGATGATCAACTGCTTCACCGAGACCGCCACCTTTCCCGACAACTGCAAACATGCTGAAGGCAACCTCCTCCCGAAGAACCCTCCGGGGACCCGATGGACCTCAAGAACTCAGGCCTATCTCCCTGCGCAACCAAGGTCATCGAAAAGGCCATCAACACCCCACTTTCCAAGTTCATCGAAGCAAACCACATAATGGGCACCTCCCAGTTCGGCTTCCGAAGCAACCACAGCATGAAAACCGCACTCCTTGCTGCCACTGACCACAGCCCTCATCCTACTAGACCACTTGGCCACTTTCGGCACCGTCTCCCTAGCGAACTTCATCAAACGAAAAACGTCCTGGACATCTCCCAATCTGGATTACAAAGCAACCACAGCACGGAGACCGCCGAACTCGCCGCCACCACCGAAATCCGCTCCCTCCTCGACCAGGGCAAAACGGCAGCCCTCATCCTCCCAAACCTCTCAGCTGCATTTGACACAGTCTCCCTCTGCACCCTAGCCACCAGACTCCACGACGCCAGCATCTGCGGCAAGGCCCTCGACTGGGTATGCTCCTTCCTCACCGGCAGAAACTAGCGGGTCATACCCCCCTCCCCCGCCCCACCCATCGGATCCGACTGAGACTAACTGTGGACTGCCCCAGGGCTCTTCAACATCCGCATAGCCCCCCTAGCAACCATCTATAGGAACTACAGGCTTAACATAGTGTTTTACGCTGACGACACCCAGCTGATCTTCTCCCTCACCAACGAACCCAACATCACCAAACACAACTTCCAAGAAGGGATAAAAGCTGTCGCCACCTGGATGAAGAAGAACTGCCTGAAACTCAACAAAGAAAAGACAGAAGTCCTCATCCTTGGCTCCACCCCCTCTGCATGGAACGACTCCTGGTGGCCCTCGCAAAGCCCTCCACTCCGACATACCACACACGAAACCTCTGCATCATACTAGACTCATCGCTCACAAATAACAGCCAGAAGAAAGCCGTATCCTCGACCTGCTTCAACACCCTTCACATGCTCAAAAAGACTTTCAGATGGATCCCAACTGAATCCAGAAAAACTGTCACGCACACGCTCATCAGTAGCAGACTGTACTACGACAATGCTCTCTATGCCGGAATCAATAAGAAACTCCTTTCGCAAACTCAAGAATGTCCAGAATGCCGCAGCCAGACTGATCCTTGGCATCCCCTGTCGTAGTCACATCACCCAACACCTCCCCGATTTCCACTGGCTTACAGTCTAAAGAACAATAGCCTTCAAACTCCTCACCCTCGCATACCGGGCCCTTCACAACACCGGACCTGCATGCCTGAACAGCCGCTTCTCCTTCTACGCACCCAAAAGACACCTCCGATCAGCCCAGCTCTCTATGGCCACCGTCTCTCATATCAACAAGACCAGAATGGGAGGAAAGTCCTTCTCCTACCTCACAGCCAAAGCCTGGAACTACCTTCCTATCCACCTCCGAAAATCTCGCACATTGTCTAGGTCAGGCAGTAAGTACCTCAAGACCTGGCTCTTCAGATGACCCCAGCACTCAACAGAGCCGCCCCCTTCCTCCCCCAGCGCCTTCAGACCCTCGCGGGTGAGTAGTTGCACTTTACCATCCCTGATTGATTGATTGATTGAGGCTGCTGGTGATTTCCTGGGGTGCTTTCGCACCCTTTAATGACATTCCCTGCTTGCAGCCTCAAAACATGAGCTAGAAATCCACTTTCTGCAGTGGTTTCCAGCTTGCTGTCCCTGCCGCCCTGTGATTTTGGCTCCCCACTGGGTGAGTTGGCAGGTCTGATTAATTTTTGCAATAACTACAAGGGGCAGAAGATCCTTTTCAGGTATTTCTCGTAGATCTCCACAGCACATGACCTTCTGCACACGGAAGGTCAGCTTTGCAGAGAATGCAGCTGCAACTTGCTTAATATTCCAGCATCCGAGCTGCAAATGATCAGCACCAAGTAGGCTCCGGAATAAACCGCTGCATCGGAGTCCCCTCCCCTTACCTTCTTTGATTTTCGTGAAGTACAGACACAGGCACAAAAATCTAACAAAGTAAAAGTCAGTTAAATAAGCGCAGGCTTTGACAAGTGAGTGATGTGGTTGCCAAGAGTGGTGTCAGTTTCATCTAGCGCTGCCCACCTCTGCTGTACGGGGGCAGCAGATATTGTAATTTGATAAATAGATCTTTGCCTGGCTTGCTGCCCACCATCAATTATCCTAAGGAAAGGAAAGCCAATAGTGTGGGAGCTCCGCAGCCCGTGCGATTCATCACCGAGACCGCGACAGCGCAGCTCATACAGCCGGAATCCTTCCAGCCTCTGGTCCTCGCTAGACTAGAAGGCCTCTGCGGCTCAGAAACATCATTACCCCTGGCTGTGGCATCGCTAATTGCAGCATCCTGTTTTTTTATCAACAATGCTCGCTCAAGGCCCTTCCAACGCCCCCCTCCCCGCCCCATTCAGTTTAGGAAAAGTTATAGTTGAAGGTTCTTATTCATCCAACCACAGACCGCAGCGCGCCAAAATACTTTGAAAATCAGATTACACGACCTCTGGTTCTAGCCATCTGGAAACTGATGTGTGCCCCCCTCCCCCAACGCCCCCATGGGTATCACCGACCCCATCTACATCTTTAATGATGTGTGCAGTCCTCCACTGAGGTGATTGTGATTTGAACATGACATATACACAATGCTTTCATGAACTATCGCGGTTTTTGGTGTTGACAAGTCAAAAGTGATATATAGATTGTTTACAAAAATAAAATATATTTTTGGTTCCTATAATTTATTTTTATTTTCTGTTACAAAAAATCTCAGTCAGAAACTTTACATTGCTCTCTACCTTGTTGTGAAAAATATATAAACCAAGAAGTGACGTCACGTGGGCGACAAAGTATAGTCTGAAAATCCATTGCAGTTAAAGATTTGAAAGTAGACATGTATATTTTATTTACTTTCCGCTTTAGTTTTGCTTTCCATTAGCACGGTTGACATACTTGACAATCGCGTCACGCCATGCATAATGCATAAACTCCTATACTTTGCAAACCTACCCCACTTATGCAGCTTTTTATCCTTCCTCCAAAAGCTTATAAACATAGTTGGTGAACCCGCGACATCCTCTGGAAATAAATGGCTGGGAATCCTACCCTCTACATTCACTACTCCTACTGATAGTACAGCTACCATCACTGCTGGTGACTCGACAAGGCCAACTCAGCCTTTCATTTTTCCAACTTCGATCTATTGAGTAGCTTTAATTTGGGTATTAGGAAGACCTATTATTAATAACAAATTGAGATGGCCGACATGCTGTTTTTTAGAGCTGTTCAAAAACAAGTAATTAGTACTACAGCGGAGACTTATACACTTACAAATGGCTTGACTACTAGCTGTACATCTAGGGTGCTACTGCTGTGGGTACCTTTACCTTTAATGTTAATAGTATTGGTGCTGCTGGTACTGCTACTATGATTGCTGCTGCAGTATACCTCTTACTACTACTGATGCCAGTTACTTGGGTCGTCCCACCACTAGTACAACCACTGGTGCTGTCACTACTGTTCTTGCTAGTCATTCTAGCAGTAGTGTTATTATGCAGGTCTTACTGCTGCTCCAAATATTGCAGTACAGTTATTCCTTCGAGTAGTACTGCTGACATCACTATCAGAAATAGCTCTACCGCCAATGATACTACTATCCTGATCAGGGTTGACACAAGACCCCCATTATTTGTATTTGCTGTAATATACCAAGAGTGTGCTCTCGCATTCTAGGTCCGGTCACTCATCACCGCCCCTAAACACCCCCTCCGTGCTGACCTCCCGATGTACTGAACCGCATCTCTTTGGATAGCATCGCTAGTAGCGGAATGTCAACTGCGAGAATAAATACAGCTGTTATTAGCACCAGCAGCGGTAATGCAATAACTACTGCCACGACTACCGCTATTAGTGGTCATACTAATCTTAGAAGTAGTAGTTAGTATTGCAAGTAGTGTCAACAGTAGCAGTATAGATATCAGTGGTATTACTATTACCACCAGAAGTTTGACTTGTATCTGTAGTACTAGTATCATAGGAATGGTAACATGTAATAGTAGATATAGAATCAGTATTAGTAGTAGCAGTAGCACAAGACTTAGCATTAATACTTGTACTAGCAATAAGGGTGCCCTACTAGTACTGGTAGAGTTAGTTTGCAGTACTAATAAAAGTAGCAGCTGCGGTCTCTGCAGGTAACAGCGGTGGGGCGGAGGGGCCGAATTGGGAGAGGGGGGTATTTCGAGAGACGATGCAGAGGGAAAATTAATCATTTATTTAATTTTCCCTCTGTATTGTTCATCGAAACCCATCCCACCCATGGCGGCCCACCGTTGTTAGCTGCATGGACCGCTGCTGGAGAGTAGTGTTATTACCGGTATCCGTAGTAGGTGTATAATGGTTTTAGTTATAGTACAAGTAGTAGTAATAACAGCAGTATTAAAAGTAATAGTAGGCAGTACTTGTGCTAGCTGCACAGATGAATATGTCCTAAACTTTCCAATCCATTTCTTGTGGGAAACAGCCTTTTCCACGCAGTCGGAACCCCGCATGCTTTTACCATGCAAGTCTTTACCACACAGGATTTTACAACTAATATGCCTTTACCACGCATGCCATTACAACGAAATTCGTTGTAAAGGCATGATTGGTAAAGGCATGTTCGTTGTAAAACTTTTAACGGTAAGTGTATGTAATTATTACATTTTCAAAGTGTTTTAAATGTTTATATATATAGGGAACGTTTTTTTTTTAGGGTTTAGGGTGGGTATGGGTTGTGGGGTAGCAAGGATATTTTTAGGGTTTAGGGTCGGTATGAGTTTTTGTGCGGTATGGGTATTTTTTATGGTTTAGGGTGATGGGTGTTTGGGTGGCAAAGTTATTTTTAGGGTTTAGGGTAAGTATGGGTTTTTGGATGGTAATGGGTTTTTAGGGTTTAGGTGGGGTATGGGATTTTAGGTGGTAAGGGAAATTTTAGGATTTAGAGTGGGTACTGGTTTCTGTGTGCCTGTCAGTAAAGCAGCAGGCCCCTCTCCCAGCCCTCCCTCCTTGGATGTCTGATGGAGTCTGCAAATCTCCAAACCGAGGCAAACCTGCTCTGTACATGAAGACCTGCGCCCCTGCCCAGCAAGTACCCGTGGCACCTAAACACCATGCAGGGACAGAGCTAGGGCGGGGAGGTACTGTGAGGCTCTGAGGTAACACAGACCAATGAGATGAGGGGAGGGGGACAGTGTGCCATGAGCAGACACCATGAGTTGGGGCCCATTGAAAAGGTCATATGAAGAGGCAGCGTGAGCAGCCGGTGACAGTCGGTTCTAGCAATGGAAATGATTTACTCCTTGAAGCCGCCTGAGGAGTTAGATACATTGAAGCAGGGGTGGGAGAGAGGTGTAGAAGGCGCACCACCAAGCGCAAAGTCAGCACCTGGTAGCTAGGGGCCGAGTATCACATCAACTGGTTTGACTATAGGCGTCATTTTCCAAACTTCGACCTAGCGACACGCTTCCGTTCACACTTGTCATTTGCTGAAGTGGACACTCGTCAGGGTACCCATAATTGTGTTAGAACTGAGCTTCAGCACAAGAATCACTGCCGGAGCTGCGCTCTCGTGAGTTCCCAGCCGTACCCTGCAGAACGGTCCATAGTGCGCGGAGCTTGGGACAGATATGTGAGAGAATGAGCTCGGGGTTCATCATGGACACTCAGGAAGTTGAAGAGATTGCGCTGTCGAGGTCTCTGCTTGCGGGCATCCAACTCCAATAGAAGCGTTACAACGTACAGTAAATATGGATGCCGCGCCTGCTCTATGCCCTGATGTATTTGCACTTATACATTCTGTACACCATGGTAGCTGACATGGTAACTGACATCACTGTTTGGTAATGACACGCAAAAATATAATGTCTGACGAGACGACTAATTCCTTCTAGCCTCACTTCGAACCTCACCAGTGCTTTTTGTGCTCTCCCGCTGCTGTTTTTTTTTAAGCAGACGTCTTCTGCCTTGAAGATATTATGCGCAGATCAACAGACAGTGCAGTCGTTGCGATGGCTCAATGAAGGCGACGCCCCAGCTCACACAAATGGCCGTCCGTGAAGCAGCCTATTAATTTCACAATTTGTTTTGGTTGGGATGCCGGGGAAAAATGCGACAAGTGACTAGAAAATGCGGAATGTCGAATTTGCATTTATATTGTATGCAAACAGTCTTTCGGCTGGAGCTGTGGCAGAACACGGGGGCCACCCTTCGCCTTCCTCTGTGCAGAGACAACATTAACGCCGACTGGCACGCCGCGTCGTGCTGCACGACTAAGACGTTGCGCTTCTTTCTCCAAATGAAATGCACTTCTATATTGTCTAATTTGCGGTGCCGTCATAATGGTTGTTTGTGCTGGTGTGAAGAAAAAGGTCCCATCTGCGTCACCTATCAGACGGATTACTCTAAACGTCGTGCTGGTGCATACACGTCGTGTTTCCATGTGTGCAGCCATTTTCTATAGAGTAAGGTGCAAGCAAGCTGTGGTGGGACATAGGAAACTTTGCTTTTTGAATTTGGCCATTGGGTTATTGTCAGAGTTCCCCGGTGTCATCACTATTCTTCCAAGTATTTAAATAGAATCAGATGAAACCAGCATTGGCAAAGCCAATAAGTCTCACCTTCCGATAGCTATTATTGGCTTTGGCAGTGTGTATTAGCTATGTTGTACACAAGTGTGGCTGTTGTTCGGCATGGTTAAAAGTTAGTGGCGTTGAGTGGGTGTGGTAGATTGAGTGAGTTAAATTGGGGTAGAGTGGAATGGTTAGCATGAAGTAGAGTGGAGTAGTGTAGAGTGGAGCGGGGTAGAGTGGTGTGCAGTAGATTGGAGTGAAGTGAGGTAGATTGGATTGGAGTGGGGTGGATTGGAGTGAAGTGGAGTGGAGTAGGATAGATTGGGGTAGAGTGGAGTGGGATAGATTGTGATGGATTGGAGTGGAGCAGATCATGGTAATTTGGAATGGGGTATATTGTGGTACATTGGAGTGGGGTACATTGTGGTGGAGTTGGATAGATTAGAGTGTAGATTGGAGTGTAGTGGGGTACATTGGAGTGGAGTATGGTGGAATGGTGTGGAGTGGGGTAGATAGGGTGAAGGTGGATTCATTGGAGTTGAGTGGGGTAAATTAGAGCGAAGTGGGGTAGATTGGGTGGCTTAACATAGGGTAGAGTGGAGTGGGGTAGATTTGAGTGAGGTAGTTTCGACGACATCCACTCTGGCTCCCCCTCTGATCCATGCCCCCATCATATCTTCAACAAAGCCGACATCATCATCGCACCCCACCTCCGGAACGTCATTAACAACTCCTTCACGTCAGCCTCCTTCCCTGAGAGCTGGAAGCACGCAGAAATCAACGCCCTTCTGAAGAAACCCACAGCGGACTCCAAAGACCTCAAGAACTTCCACCCCATCTCTCTTCTTCCCTTCCCGGCTAAAGTCATCGAGAAGATCGTCAATAAACAGCTGACTGCATTCCTCGAGGCAAACAACTCGCTCGACCCGTCCCAGTCCGGATTTCGCGCAAACCACAGCACCGAGACCGCCGTCATCGCAGCCATCGACGACATCAGGACCCTGATGGACAACGGAGAAACAACCGCTCTCATCCTCCTAGACCTCTCGGCAGCCTTTGATACATGGCACCCTAATAACCCACCTCTTCAACACTGGGATCCAAGGAAAGGCCCTGGACTGGATCACTTCGTTCCTCTCCGACAGAACCCAGAGAGTCCGCCTCCCTCCCTTCCGCTCAGCGGCCATCGAGATCATCTGCGGCGTACCCCAAGGCTCCTCACTCAGCCCAACCCTCTTCAATATCTACATGAGCCCCCTCGCCGCCATCGCACGCAAACACAACATCATCTCCTACGCCGACGACACCCAGCTGATACTCTCCCTCACCAAAGACCCAGCCACCGCCAAAACCAACCTCCAGGAAGGAATGAAAGACATCGCAGAATGGATGAAGCTCAGTCGCCTGAAGCTGAACTCAGACAAGACGGAGGTCCTCATCCTCGGACAATCCCCATCTGCCTGGAACGACTCCTGGTGGCCCACACCGCTGGGCTCCGTGCCGACACCCTCGGACCACGCTCGCAACCTGGGATTCATCCTGGACTCCTCCCTCACAATGACCAAGCAAGTCAATGCCGTCTCGTCCTCTTGCTACAACACCCTGCGCATGCTCCGCAAAATCTTCTGGTGGATCCCCACCGAAACCAGCAAGACCGTCAACCAGGCCCTCGTCACCAGCCGACTGGACTACGGAAACGCCCTATATGCAGGAACCACAGCCAAACTTCAGAAACGACTTCAGTGCATAGAGAACCCCTCCGCACAACTCATCCTCGACATCCCTCGCCACAGCCACATATCCATCCACCTGAGAAACCTGCACTGGCTCCCCGTCAGCAAGAGGATCACGTTCAGACTCCTCACCCACGCACACAAAGCACTCCACGACATGGGCCCCGAATACCTCAACAGCTGCCTCTCGTTCTACACTCCCACCCGCCAGCTCTGCTCCACCAGCCTCGCCCTCGCCACCGTCCCACGGACTCGCAGAACCACCACCGGAGGATAATCGTTCTCCTACCTGGCAGCCAAAACATGGAACTCCCTCCCCGCACACCTACGACTGACCCAGGACCATCTCACCTTCAGGAAACACCTCAAAACCTGGTTATTCGAGCAATAGCGGCACCCCCCCTCCCTTCAGCGCCTTGAGACCCTCACGGGTGAGTAGCGCGCTCTACAAATGTATTGATTGGGGAAGGATACATTGGAGAGGAATGGGGTAGATTGTTGTAGTGTGGAGTGGGATAGAGTGGAGTGGAGTCATTTGGGAATGGCTGGGGGAGATTGGAGGGTGGTAGAGTGGGGTCAATTTGAGTAGATTGGTGTAGGGTAGATTGAGGTGGAGTGGGTTGCGGTAGATTGAATTGGGATGGAGTGGTTTAGACTGGAGTGGGGTAGATTGAAGTGGCGCGAGTTAGATTGGGGTAGAGAGGAGTTAAGTGTGGTAGATTGGGGAAGAATGAAGTAGATTGTTGTGGAGTAGGGTAGATTGGGTGGATTGGAGAGGGGGTAGAGTGAAGTGGGGTGGATTGTGTTAGATTGGAGTGAGGTCGACTAAGGTGGATTGGAGTAGTGTGGAGTGGGATAGATTGTAAAGGAGTAGATTGGACTGGGATAGATTGGAGTGGAGTGGGGTAAATTTAACTGGGTTGGAGTGGGGTAGACTGGAGTGGAGTGGGCAGATTGCTCTAGATTGGAGCAGAGTGGGTTAGATTGAGTGTAGTGAGATAGATTGGATTGGAGTGGGGTATATTATAGTGGACTGGAGTTGTTTGGAGAGGAGTAGGGTAGTTTGAGGTGGGTTAGATTGAGTGGGGTGGATTCAGGTGAACTGGGATAGATTGGTTTAGGTTGGGGTGGAGCGGTGATAGATTGGAGTGGAGTGTGGTAGGTTGGAGTGGAGTGTGGTAGGTTGGAGTGGAGTGTGGTAGGTTGGAGTGGAGTGTGGTAGGTTGGAGTGGAGTGTGGTAGGTTGGAGTGGAGTGTGGTAGGTTGGAGTGGAGTGTGGTAGGTTGGAGTGGAGTGTGGTAGGTTGGAGTGGAGTGTGGTAGGTTGGAGTGGAGTGTGGTAGGTTGGAGTGGAGTGTGGTAGGTTGGAGTGGAGTGTGGTAGGTTGGAGTGGAGTGTGGTAGGTTGGAGTGGAGTGTGGTAGGTTGGAGTGGAGTGTGGTAGGTTGGAGTGGAGTGTGGTAGGTTGGAGTGGAGTGTGGTAGGTTGGAGTGGAGTGTGGTAGGTTGGAGTGGAGTGTGGTAGGTTGGAGTGGAGTGTGGTAGGTTGGTTGGAGTGGAGTGTGGTAGGTTGGTTGGAGTGGAGTGTGGTAGGTTGGTTGGAGTGGAGTGTGGTAGGTTGGTTGGAGTGGAGTGTGGTAGGTTGGTTGGAGTGTGGTAGGTTGGTTGGAGTGTGGTAGGTTGGTTGGAGTGTGGTAGGTTGGTTGGAGTGTGGTAGGTTGGTTGGAGTGTGGTAGGTTGGTTGGAGTGTGGTAGGTTGGTTGGAGTGCGGTAGGTTGGTTGGAGTGCGGTAGGTTGGTTGGAGTGCGGTAGGTTGGTTGGAGTGCGGTAGGTTGGTTGGAGTGCGGTAGGTTGGTTGGAGTGCGGTAGGTTGGTTGGAGTGCGGTAGGTTGGTTGGAGTGCGGTAGGTTGGTTGGAGTGCGGTAGGTTGGTTGGAGTGCGGTAGGTTGGTTGGAGTGCGGTAGGTTGGTTGGAGTGCGGTAGGTTGGTTGGAGTGCGGTAGGTTGGTTGGAGTGCGGTAGGTTGGAGTGTGGTAGGTTGGTTGGAGTGTGGTTGGTTGGAGTGGAGTGTGGTTGGTTGGAGTGCGGTAGGTTGGTTGGAGTGCGGTAGGTTGGTTGGAGTGCGGTAGGTTGGTTGGAGTGCGGTAGGTTGGTTGGAGTGCGGTAGGTTGGTTGGAGTGCGGTAGGTTGGTTGGAGTGCGGTAGGTTGGTTGGAGTGCGGTAGGTTGGTTGGAGTGCGGTAGGTTGGTTGGAGTGCGGTAGGTTGGTTGGAGTGCGGTAGGTTGGTTGGAGTGCGGTAGGTTGGTTGGAGTGCGGTAGGTTGGTTGGAGTGCGGTAGGTTGGTTGGAGTGCGGTAGGTTGGTTGGAGTGCGGTAGGTTGGTTGGAGTGCGGTAGGTTGGTTGGAGTGTGGTTGGTTGGAGTGGAGTGTGGTTGGTTGGAGTGGAGTGTGGTTGGTTGGAGTGGAGTGTGGTTGGTTGGAGTGGAGTGTGGTTGGTTGGTTGGTTGGAGTGGAGTGTGGTTGGTTGGTTGGAGTGCGGTAGGTTGGTTGGAGTGCGGTAGGTTGGTTGGAGTGCGGTAGGTTGGTTAGAGTGCGGTAGGTTGGTTGGAGTGCGGTAGGTTGGTTGGAGTGCGGTAGGTTGGTTGGAGTGCGGTAGGTTGGTTGGAGTGCGGTAGGTTGGTTGGAGTGCGGTAGGTTGGTTGGAGTGTGGTAGGTTGGTTGGAGTGTGGTTGGTTGGAGTGGAGTGTGGTTGGTTGGAGTGGAGTGTGGTTGGTTGGAGTGGAGTGTGGTTGGTTGGAGTGGAGTGTGGTTGGTTGGTTGGTTGGTTGGTTGGAGTGGAGTGTGGTTGGTTGGTTGGTTGGTTGGAGTGGAGTGTGGTTGGTTGGTTGGAGTGTGGTAGGTTGGTTGGAGTGTGGTAGGTTGGTTGGAGTGTGGTAGGTTGGTTGGAGTGTGGTAGGTTGGTTGGAGTGTGGTAGGTTGGTTGGAGTGTGATAGGTTGGTTGGAGTGTAGTAGGTTGGTTGGTTGGAGTGGAGTGTGGTTGGTTGGTTGGTTGGAGTGGAGTGGAGTGTGGTTGGTTGGTTGGTTGGAGTGGAGTGTGGTTGGTTGGTTGGTTGGAGTGGAGTGTGGTTGGTTGGTTGGTTGGAGTGGAGTGGAGTGTTGGTTGGGGTTGGTTGGTGGGTGGTTGGTGGAGTGTGGTTGGTTGGTTGGGGTGGTTGGAGTGGAGTGTTGGTTGGTTGGTTGGAGTGGAGTGTGGTTGGTTGGTTGGAGTGGAGTGTGGTTGGTTGGGTTGGTTGGAGTGGAGTGTGGTTGTGGGTGGTTGGAGTGTGGTTGGTTGGTTGGGAGTGTGGTTGGTTGGTTGGTGGTGTGGGTGGTTGGTTGGTTGGAGTGTGGTGGTTGGTTGGAGTGTGGTGTGGTTGGTTGGTTGGAGTGGAGTGTGGTTGGTTGGTTGGTGGTGGAGTGTGGTTGGTTGGTTGGAGTGGAGTGTGGTGGTGTTGGTTGGTTGGGGGGGGAGGGGTGCTGGAGTGTGGTTGGTTGGTTGGAGTGTGGTTGTTGGTTGGAGTGGAGTGTGGTTGGTTGGTTGGAGTGGAGTGTGGTTGGTTGGTTGGAGTGGAGTGTGGTTGGTTGGTTGGATGGTGGAGTGTGGTTGGTTGGTTGGAGTGTGGTTGGTTGGTTGGAGTGTGGTTGGTTGGTTGGAGTGTGGTTGGTTGGTTGGAGTGTGGTTGGTTGGTGTGAGTGTGGTTGGTTGGTTGGTTGGAGTGTGGTTGGTTGGTTGGTTGGAGTGTGGTTGGTTGGTTGGTTGGAGTGTGGTTGGTTGGTTGGTTGGAGTGTGGTGGTTGGTTGGTTGGAGTGTGGTTGGTTGGTTGGAGTGTGGTTGGTGTGTGGTTGGTGTGTGGTAGGTTGGTTGGAGTGTGGTTGGTTGGTTGGAGTGTGGTTGGTTGGTTGGAGTGGAGTGTGGTTGGTTGGTTGGAGTGGATTGGAGTGGTGGTTGGTTGGTTGGAGTGGAGTGGAGTGTGGTTGGTTGGAGTGGAGTGGAGTGGAGTGTGGTTGGTTGGTTGGAGTGGAGTGGAGTGGAGTGGAGTGTGGTTGGTTGGTTGGAGTGGAGTGTGGTTGGTTGGTTGGTTGGTTGGAGTGGAGTGTGGTTGGTTGGTTGGTTGGTTGGTTGGAGTGGAGTGTGGTTGGTTGGTTGGTTGGAGTGGAGGTTGGTTGGTTGGGTGGAGTGTGGTTTGGGTGGGGTGTGGTTGGGTGGAGTGTGGTTGGGTGGAGTGTGGTTGGGTGGAGTGTGGTGGGTGGAGTGGAGTGTGGTTGGGTGGAGTGGAGTGTGGTTGGTTGGAGTGTGGTTGGTTGGAGTGGATTGGTTGGAGTGGAGTGTGGTTGGTTGGAGTGGAGTGTGGTTGGTGGAGTGGAGTGTGGTTGGTTGGAGTGGAGTGCTGGTTGGTTGGAGTGGAGTGTGGTTGGTTGGAGTGGAGTGTGGTTGGTTGGTTGGAGTGTGGTTGGTGTGTGGTAGGTTGGTTGGAGTGGAGTGTGGTTGGTTGGAGTGGAGTGTGGTTGGTTGGTTGGAGTGTGGTTGGTTGGTTGGAGTGTGGTTGGTTGGTTGGAGTGGAGTGTGGTTGGTTGGTTGGAGTGGAGTGTGGTTGGTTGGTTGGAGTGGAGTGTGGTTGGTTGGTTGGAGTGTGGTTGGTTGGTTGGAGTGTGGTTGGTTGGTTGGAGTGATGGTTGGTTGGTTGGAGTGTGGTTGGAGTGGAGTGGAGTGGAGTGTGGTTGGTTGGTTGGAGTGGAGTGTGGTGGTTGGTTGGGTGGGTGTGGTTGGTTGGTTGGAGTGGAGTGTGGTTGGTTGGTTGGTTGGAGTGGAGTGTGGTTGGTTGGTTGGTTGGAGTGGAGTGTGGTTGGTTGGTTGGTTGGAGTGGAGTGTGGTTGGTTAGTTGGAGTGTGGTTGGTTGGTTGGAGTGTGGTTGGTTGGTTGGAGTGTGGTTGGTTGGTTGGAGTGTGGTTGGTGTGTGGGTTGGTTGGTTGGAGTGGAGTGTGGTTTGGTTGGAGTGGAGTGTGGTTTGGTTGGAGTGGGAGTGGTGGTTGGTTGGTTGGTTGGAGTGGAGTGGAGTGTGGTTGGTTGGTTGGAGTGGAGTGTGGTTGGTTGGTTGGAGTGGAGTGTTGTTGGTTGGAGTGGAGTGGAGGTGTGGTTGGTTGGAGTGGAGTGTGGTTGGTGGTTGGTTGGAGTGGAGTGTGGTTGGTTGGAGTGGAGTGTGGTTGGTTGGTTGGAGTGGAGTGCTGGTTGGTTGGTTGGAGTGTGGTTGGTTGGAGTGTGGTTGGTTGGTTGGAGTGGGGTGTGGTTGGTTGGTTGGAGTGGAGTGTGGTTGGGTTGGTTGGAGTGTGGTTGGTTGGTGTGTGGTAGGTTGGTTGGAGTGTGGTTGGTTGGTGGAGTGGAGTGTGGTTGGTTGGGTGGAGTGGAGTGTGGTTGGTTGGGTGGAGTGGAGTGTGGTTGGGTGGAGTGGAGTGTGGTTGGGTGGAGTGGAGTGTGGTTGGTTGGAGTGGAGTGTGGTTGGTTGGAGTGGAGTGTGGTTGGTTGGAGTGGAGTGTGGTTGGTTGGAGTGGAGTGTGGTTGGTTGGGTGGAGTGTGGTTGGTTGGAGTGGAGTGTGGTTGGTTGGAGTGGAGTGTGGTTGGTTGGAGTGGAGTGTGGGTTGGTTGGAGTGGAGTGTGGTTGGTGGTTGGAGTGGAGTGTGGTTGGTTGGTTGGAGTGGAGTGTGGTTGGTTGGTTGGAGTGGAGTGTGGTTGGTTGGTTGGAGTGGAGTGTGGTTGGTTGGAGTGGAGTGTGGTTGGTTGGAGTGGAGTGTGGTTGGGTGGTTGGTTGGTTGGAGTGGAGTGTGGTTGGTTGGAGTGGAGTGTGGTTGGTTAGTTGGAGTGGGGTGTGGTTGGTTGTTGGGAGTGGGGTGTGGTTGGTTGGAGTGGGGTGGAGTGGAGTGTGGTTGGTTGGAGTGGAGTGGAGTGTGGTGGTTGGTTGGAGTGGAGTGTGGTTGGTTGGAGTGGAGTGTGGGTTGGTTGGAGTGGGAGTGTGTGGTTGGAGTGGGGTGTGGTTGGTTGGAGTGGAGTGTGGTTGGTTGGTTGGAGTGTGGTTGGTGTGTGGTAGGTTGGTTGGAGTGGAGTGTGGTTGGTTGGAGTGGAGTGTGGTTGGTTGGTTGGAGTGTGGTTGGTTGGTTGGAGTGTGGTGGTTGGTTGGAGTGGAGTGTGGTTGGTTGGTTGGAGTGGAGTGTGGTTGGTTGGTTGGAGTGGAGTGTGGTTGGTTGGTGGAGTGTGGTTGGGTTGGTTGGAGTGTGGTTGGTTGGGTTGGAGTGTGGTGGTTGGTTGGAGTGTGGTGGAGTGGAGTGGAGTGGAGTGTGGTTGGTTGGTTGGGTGGAGTGTGGTTGGTTGGTTGGTTGGTTGAGTGTGGTTGGTTGGTGGAGTGGAGTGTGGTTGGTTGGTTGGTGGGAGTGGAGTGTGGTTGGTTGGTTGGTTGGAGTGGGAGTGTGGTTGGTTGGTTGGTTGGAGTGGAGTGTGGTTGGTTAGTTGGAGTGTGGTTGGTTGGTTGGAGTGTGGTTGGTTGGTTGGAGTGTGGTTGGTTGGTTGGAGTGTGGTTGGTGTGTGGTTGGTTGGTTGGAGTGGAGTGTGGTTTGGTTGGAGTGGAGTGTGGTTTGGTTGGAGTGGAGTGTGGTTGGTTGGTTGGTTGGAGTGGAGTGGAGTGGGTGGTTGGTTGGTGGAGTGGAGTGTGGTTGGTTGGTTGGAGTGGAGTGTTGTGGATGGAGTGGAGTGGAGTGTGGTTGGTTGGAGTGGAGTGTGGTTGTTGGTTGGTTGGAGTGGAGTGTGGTTGGTTGGAGTGGAGTGTGGTTGGTTGGTTGGATGGAGTGTGTTGATTGTGTATGTTGGAGTTGGGGTGTGGTTGGTTGGTTGGGAGTGGAGTGTGGTTGGTTGGTTGGAGTGTGGTTGGTTGGTGTGTGGTAGGTTGGTTGGAGTGTGGTTGGTTGGTTGGAGTGGAGTGTGGTTGGTTGGGTGGAGTGGAGTGTGGTTGGTTGGGTGGAGTGGAGTGTGTTGGGTGGAGTGGAGTGTGGTTGGTTGGAGTGGAGTGTGGTTGGTTGGAGTGGAGTGTGGTTGGTTGGAGTGGAGTGTGGTTGGTTGGAGTGGAGTGTGGTTGGTTGGAGTGGAGTGTGGTTGGTGGAGTGGAGTGTGGTTGGTTGGAGTGGAGTGTGGTTGGTTGGAGTGGAGTGTGGTTGGTTGGAGTGGAGTGTGGTTGGTTGGTTGGAGTGGAGTGTGGTTGGTTGGTTGGAGTGGAGTGTGGTTGGTTGGTTGGAGTGGAGTGTGGTTGGTGGTTGGAGTGGAAGTGTGGTTGGTTGGTTGGAGTGGAGTGTGGTTGGTGGGAGTGGAGTGTGGTTGGTTGGGTGGAGTGTGGTTTGGTTGGTTGGTTGGTTGGAGTGGAGTGTGGTTGGTTGGAGTGGAGTGGTGGTTGGTTAGTTGGAGTGGGGTGTGGTTGGTTAGATGGAGTGGGGTGTGGTTGGTTGGAGTGGAGTGGAGTGGAGTGTGGTTGGTTGGAGTGGAGTGGAGTGTGGTTGGTTGGTTGGAGTGGAGTGTGGTTGGTTGGAGTGGAGTGGAGTGTGGTTGGTTGGAGTGGAGTGGAGTGTGGTTGGTTGGAGTGGAGTGTGGTTGAGTGGAGTATGGTGGGTGGAGTGGAGTGTGGTTTGGTGGAGTGGAGTGTGGTTGGTTGGTTGGAGTGGAGTGGAGTGTGGTTGGTTGGAGTGGAGTGTGGTTGGTTGGAGTGGAGTGTGGTTGGTTGGAGTGTGGTTGGTTGGTTGGAGTGGAGTGTGGTTGGTTGGTTGGAGTGGAGTGTGGTTGGTTGGAGTGGAGTGTGGTTTGGTTGGTTGGAGTGGAGTGTGGTTGGTTGGTTGGAGTGGAGTGTGGTTGGTTGGAGTGGAGTGTGGTTGGTTGGTTGGTTGGAGTGGAGTGTGGTTGGTTGGTTGGTTGGAGTGTGGTTGGTTGGTTGGAGTGGAGTGGAGTGTGGTTGGTTGGAGTGGAGTGGAGTGTGGTTGGTTGGTTGGTTGGAGTGGAGTGTGGTTGGTTGGTTGGAGTAGAGTGGAGTGGAGTGTGGTTGGTTGGAGTGGAGTGTGGTTGGTTGGTTGGAGTGGAGTGTGGTTGGTTGGTTGGAGTGGAGTGTGGTTGGTTGGTTGGAGTGGAGTGTGGTTGGTTGGAGTGGAGTGGAGTGTGGTTGGTTGGAGTGGAGTGGAGTGTGGTTGGTTGGAGTGGAGTGGAGTGTGGTTAGTTGGAGTGGAGTGGAGTGTGGTTGGTTGGTTGGTTGGAGTGGAGTGGAGTGTGGTTGGTTGGAGTGGAGTGGAGTATGGTTGGCTGGTTGGTTGGAGTGGAGTGTGGTTGGGTGGAGTGGAGTGTGGTTGGGTGGAGTGGAGTGTGGTTGGGTGGAGTGGAGTGTGGTTGGGTGGAGTGGAGTGTGGTTGGGTGGAGTGTGGTTGGGTGGAGTGTGGTTGGGTGGAGTGTGGTTGGGTGGAGTGTGGTTGGGTGGAGTGTGGTTGGGTGGAGTGGAGTGTGGTTGAGTGGAGTGGAGTGTGGTTGGGTGGAGTGGGTTGGTTGGAGTGGAGTGTGGTTGGTTGGAGTGGAGTGTGGTTGGTTGGTTGGAGTGGAGTGTGGTTGGTTGGTTGGAGTGGAGTGTGGTTGGTTGGTTGGAGTGGAGTGTGGTTGGTTGGTTGGAGTGGAGTGGAGTGTGGTTGGAGTGGAGTGGAGTGGAGTGTGGTAGGTTGGAGTGGAGTATGGTAGATTGGGGTAGATTGGAGCGGATAAGGGTAGGTTGGAGTAGAGTGGCTTAAGTGGTGTTGAGTGGCGTGTCGTAGAGTGGAAGGGCATGCAGTTGAGTGGCATGTCGTGGAGGGGAGTTGAGTGTTGTAGAGTAAAGTGCTGTAAAGTGGAGTGGCATAGTGTTGAGTATGCATGATGTAGTAGCATACTGTCATTACAGGCAACACATTTTCAATTGAAATGGCCATTACATTTGCAGAGACATGAGGTTTTACTGCGCACAAATAATGTGTGGAAATATCATCACCTAATGTATTAATGTTTTGATCGTATTCAAATATTTGTTGACACCACCCTTCAGAATTATAAAAAAAAAAATGTGCTTCATTTGTACTTTCATAATTGTGAAATATTCAGAAACATCAGGACAGTTAATTTTTATTGGTTGTGTGCTAGAAAAAATAACACCCTCCTCTCACATGGATACCAGCAGGGTTGTCACATAAATTCTCTCCCTTTGAAGTCAGAGATAAAAAAAAGTAAACAGAAGCTTCCTCAGAAGACAGATCTTGCGATTTGACCCCTGTCTTTTAACTCACAGGACAGCAAATATGACAAGATAAGAACAAGATTTAAAGGCTTGTTTACAGAAAAGGAATACTCTGAAGGATACAGTAAGCAAGGTGGACTCTTGGGAGGGATGGATTCAAGCTGGGCAGCCTAAAGCAAATAAAGCCAGCAAATAGAAAGCATGCAACTATGAGCTACAAAGCCAATGGTAAGCAATGAGCGAAATGCATTTCCAGGGTAACTTTCAGAATGCCCACAAGAAGTCCTTGGCATACGAAACAGCTGTGTGTCTGGTTGGCTTAAAAACATCGTTGTCCCATTTAGGTACCAAGGGCTCAGGTCCTACATACATGAACATATTAAACAGTAAAAACCAAAGGAAATGATGGACGGAGTGTTGAACATTGCAAGCACTCACCCCCAGTCAACTGATCTGGGTTTAATCCATCACCGTTCTTTAGCCCACTCTGCCACCCCAGTTCAGACATGGCCATATGCAAATCAGTCTGACCCTGTGCCTCATGGGAACAGTCCAGCCCGAACTGCCAAGCCATGCCTTCCCTGGACCGGAAACAAGCTTCCTAGGACCGGTTTCTGGCATTTGATGGATTAAACTCAGATCAGTTGACTGGGGGTGAGTGCTTGCAATGTTCAACACTCCGTCCATCATTTCCTTTGGTTTTTGCTTTGTTCGCCATAAGTTGGCAGGGTATGCTCAGACGTGAGTCCCTTGCTCACTTTGCCACTGGATTCAAGCAATCTTGGCTGAAGATGGCTGAAATGCCAGAAACCGGTCCTAGGAAGCTTGGAGACCCTCGGGCACAGCCAGGCAAGGTGAGAGAAGTCAGCAGCAGGAGCAGAGCACCCTAAACATCTGTCGCTGGGGATGAGGCCCATTTTGTGCAGCTGGCCAGGGGAGCGGTATAATCTATGTAAATATTTACAATGTATGCGGCGCAGGCGGCAGTTACGCAAGCAACGCAAGCACGGTCGGCAGATATCGGAGATGCGGCTAGCGCAAGAGCATAAATCTTGGTAACCAGCTTACGAGGAGAGCTTGATGTGAATACAAAATTAAGGACAGTCATCGAGGGTGGAGGCTGCAGAAACGTAGGATGAAGCTCCCTACAAGAGTCTCTAAGTTGGTAATTCAACAGTGTCCATGGGGCCGGAGTCGGCAGCGAGGGAGAAAAAGGTATTGTTAGGGTAAAGGTCTGACACCGTGGCCAGACCCGACCAAGTTGCGCGTTTCACCATTCCAGCAGTCTGCAAGGGGGGGAGTGACAGATCTTGCGCGATGGGCATAGCGTCTGCTGAGAGCATGCTAGAGCCGGTGTATCTCCGGAGTCCGTTCCCAGGCCCAACGTAAGGTCTCCACCGTGTCAATTTCGCCACGCGGGCATTTTGCAGGGACAAAGGAAGCAGTCAGAAGCGGCTAGGGAGCAGCAAGTTCGGCCTCCACCGCCACGTGGGGCTGGAAAGGCGTCTGGTGCAGCCAGAAGTGGAGGAAGCTGGCTTGGGTGCTAAGGGCGTATAGTTTGAAATCAGGAGCACCTTGGCCGCCACGTGTTAAGGGAAGTGTGAGAGTGTCATATGCGATCCTGGGCTGACGTCCAGCCCAGACAAGGTTGATGATGAGTGAGCGGAGTCTGCGAAAAAAGTGAACCGTAAGAGGGATGGGTATATTCAAGAAAAGGTACAAGAACTTCGGTAGCACCACCATCTTGGCGATGGCTATGCGTCCCGCAAGGGATAGAGGCAGTCGACGCCAGAGGTGAATCTTGGACTCCAACCAGTCCACTGCCCGGCCGAAATTCGCCATCCAAAGTTCATCCACGTCCCTGCTGAGCCAGATGCCCAGATATCTAGTGGGTCCCGACGCCCAAACAAACGGGTAGTCCAGTGTGAAAGGGACAGTGGCATCCGTGAGGGGAAAAGAATGGACTTACCCCAGTTAACCTGGATGCCGGACAGGCCCCCGAAATGCACCACCTCGCGGGCCATGTGGCTGAGATTCTCCTGGGGGTGGCGGACATAGAGTGTGACATCGTCCGCATACATGGAGATGACCAAGGTGTGCGCTGCGAATCCAAGACCCCTCTGGGTATGATGTTGCCTGAGCCTGGCGTTGAGGGGCTCCATGGCGATAGTGAAGAGCATGGGTGAGAGTGGACACCCCTGCCTTGTGCCCCTGGCAACGGGAATGGGCTCCGTGATTTGACCAATGATCCGAAGTTGGGCTGAGGGAAGAGTGTAGAGAAACTGGACTTTGCGCAGAAAAACCGGGCTAAAGCCCAAGCGAAGGAGAAGGTAAAAGAGGAAGGGCCACTCGAGAGTATCGAAAGCTTTGGTGGCGTCCAGAAGGGCGGCCACGGCAGGGAGAGTGGGGTTGATCTGATGAAGAATGGGAAATATGGTCCGGAGATTGTGGTGTGGTGCGGCCGGGGATGAAGCCAGATTGGTCTGGACGAGCTATCAGAGGCATGAGAGGGAGAAGGCGGGAAGCTAGTAGCTTGGCAAAGATCTTGTTGTCGGTATTGATGAGAGTCAGAGGGCGGTAAGAATCAAGGAGCTCAGGAGACTTGTCCGGCTTAATGAGAAGCGTTAGCAGGGCCTCGCGAAGCGAAGGAGGAAAATGGCCGCACTCGAAAGATTTGTTATACATAGCGGCGAGGTGCGGGACCAGGAGAGATGCGAAGGCTTTATAAAAGGACGCAGGCAGTCCGTCGGAGCCAGCAGCCTTATCGCCCGGTGAGCTGTTAATAGCCGCCAGGATCTCCTCCTTAAAGAAAGGTTCATCAAAATATTCCCGGTGGCTATTGCCCAGCCAAAGGAGTTCAAGAGTATCAAAGTATTGATCAAGGATGTCGCAGTCCCCGCAGTGTAGAGTTGAGAATAGAAGGCCGTGAATCTTGCCGTGACCTCCTCGGGAGAGGTTGTTCTTTCCGGACCTCCGTCCTGAAGCGCAGTGATATAAGAGGCAGCATAAGGCTGCTGCAGAAGATTAGCTAGAGTCCTGCCAGGGCGATCGCCCTCACCAAAGCGACGTGCCCTTGCATCCCTGCCCAAAAAAGAAATCTCTCTGGTGGCTTCGTCGTTAAAATCGGTAAGTTTGCTCCTGAGGTGCACAAGGGTGTTGGGGTGGGGGTCGAGAGAATGCAAGGAGTCCAGAGCTTTGATCTTCCCCTCCAGCCGCTCAAGAGCTCTGCCAATAGAGCGCAGGACGCCGGACTGCTTGGAAATGCATTCACCACGGATAACCACTTTAAACCCTTTCCACAGCGTGGAAGAGGAGTCAGCAGTGCCGGCATTAAGGTCAAAGCAGTTTGTGATGGTGGTTTGAATCTCATCGCAAAAGACAGTCTCCCAGAGGGCATTGGGGGGCAGCTTCCAAGCAAACTCACGAAGCGGAGAGTAGGGGGGACGTATGCAGAGATGTACAGGAGCGTGGTCAGAGAGGGTGCGCGCCATATGTTCCACACAGGTGTCTCATGCAAAGGCGTCCTGAGTGGTGATCCAGAGATCCAAGCGGGACCAACAGCCCGAGAGCCCGTCACACATGTGCCCTCGCGCTCCTCCGGGCGGGTATACCGCCACGCATCGAGCAGTGAATTATCGGTTAGAAAGTAGTGCAGAAGAGAGGTAGCGCGTGGGTGCAAAGTATGAGGTCCAGAGCCGGTGAGGGTGGCGGAAGGAGTAATGTTAAAGTCGCCCCCCCCCGCCCCCATAAACAGCGCGGCAGGGCCCAGTGAAGAGATGTGTTGCCACACCAGTGCAAAAAAAGTCGGGCTCATCAAAATTGGGACCATATATCGCTGCAAGGATCAGGGGTTGGGCCAGGAGAGTGCGCCGCAAGATAACAAAGAGTCCTCCAGGATCCATGATGCCCTGAGAGGTGTGCCAGTGAAACCCTCTGTGCATGAGGATGGATACTCCGCGAGAGTAGTTGGAGAAGAAAGAGGAGTGAATCTACCCCCCCCAATGTCTGGAATTAAGCCTGGAGGATGTGGTGGGCTGCAGGTGGGTCACCTGGAGGAAACAGATGTCAACCTTGTGGCGGGTGAGGTGAGCATGTACTAGGCGAGCTTTGCGATGGTCATTGAGACCACGGACATTCCAGGTCCAGAGTGTGGTGTCCGTCATGTCACTATACTAAGGAGGCGAATGACGGATGTGGACAGATTTGCAATGAGAGTTGTAGACAATAAGGAATGGATGTGCAGTGCAGAATTAAAGAAAGCAAGTGACAAATTACAGAAAGCATCATAAAACAGAACAAACAGGCCTCGAAGTGGAGGCAGCAACCCCCCTGAAACCACACCCCCACCTCCCACACCAACCCCCCAATTAGGTTGAGGAACCAACTCCATCCACCCAAGGGAACCCCAACTGGGAAGGGGGAGTTCAGAGACTAAGAGGGGAATTATCCCGTGGAGGCATGGTTCTGCCCGGCATACACCCCTGCCATAAGGACAGGGTGGCCAACCCGTAAGGCATTGCGGACCACAGTGGTAACTTAGGAGAATAGCGGGCACACACACTGCGGAGGCACATCACCTGAAGGCAGGTGGGGCAGTAGGTAGTTGAGGGTGAGAGCCAAAATCGGTTGTGTGAGGGGAAAGGGGAAGCCAGTGATTTAAAAATAGGAAGTAATCACACAACCAGAGGGGGCCCCTAGATCCCAAGGCAGGCGGGCGTAAGAGCAGCAAAAGGGAGTGGTAACAAGCGTGACTATAAACGCAAGTGGAAAGCAGACAAGGACAAGTGGTATTGTACCAAAACATACAAACAACACAGAACCAATGTGGGAGGCGAGAATCAGTCATTGTCACTTAGATTGCCGTCAGCAGCAGACTGGGAACTGGATGGAGAAAGGATCTGTGGCTTGTCGAGTTTCTTGGCGTAGGCCAGTGCCACTTTTGGCTCTGTGAAGACATGCCCTGCTTCGCTCGCAGTTTAGCAGGGTACGCCAATGAGTAGAAAATGTCGTGTTTCTGGAGCAGACGCTTGGCCGGGAGAAACTCACGGCGGGCAGCCTGCACCGCCATCGCATAATCCGCAAAAAAGGCAAGAGAGTTCCCCTGGTACCGAATTTCCCCCTTCTCCCTGGCCGTTCGGAGAACCGCATCCCGGTCCCTGAAGTTTAACAGTTTGCCGATTATCGGGCAAGCTGGCAGGCCAGGGGGCTGGTCGAGGGCCAAGGGAGCGGTGAGCGCGCTCAACAATAAAGACAGGGGAAAGAACGTCGCCAAACATGTCTCAAAGAAGATGCTTGACGAAGTCCTCCATTTTGGAGATGTTGGAGGCTTCAGGCACGCCAGTGATGCGGAGGTTGCTCCTACGGGAGCGTGCCTCCAAATCCTCATTCTTGTTCTTGATCAGCTCGAGAACTTTGTCCATTTGAAGTAGCTTGTTGATGGTCTTGTGTCGCAGCATCTTCAGCATCTGAGATTCTTGCCTCCACCTGAGCCAGACGCGCATTGTGCGAGTCGACCCGAGTTTTAACAGCATCCAGCCGGGCAGACAGTTGGTCCAGCTGGATAGCAATACCAGTTACAGTCGATTTCACATCTAACATGAGGGCCTTTAAATCAACCTCTCTTGTCGGACCGGCTTCGGTCTGGACGGTAGGGTCACCAGTGTCCATGGAGGCCCCATCCTGTTGTGTCTGCCTGCGCTGATCAAAGGCCAGCTTGGGTTGCTTGGGGTTGACCTTCCCCATGTTAGGGCCGCCGCCCCCACACAATCGTCCCGCAGGAGCCAACGAGGTTCAAAAAGGCGTGAAGACTGCTCCGGGAGTGGTGGGCGGCAGCGACAGGAGCCGCAGACGTGGATGGCGCACAAAGCAGTTCAGCAGTCACAGGACCCAAGAGAGAGGCCATTACAGGCGGGGCGCCGGCTGGTGACTCAGGGCCGCTGGATCGGGTGACGGCATGGGAAGGCCACGTCCACCTAAGGCCCTCGGTGGCTATGCAGTTCCAGGTGAGTAGCAATGGTATGCAAGGCCGCACAGGCGGGGATGGGATTCAAAGGTCCAGCAACCAACACAAGGTGAGCTGAGTGAAGCAGATGCTAGACAACAAGGAGGAAGAGGAGGTAGACTCTGGTCACAGGCCGATAGGGGAGACGGCCTCCAAGAATGCCGAAACCGGGCTAGGCGTTAGAGCAGCAGGCAGGCCCTCCGCCGAGGGAGAAGACAATAAAGGCCTGGAAGCAAAGCCCCGTGCTGTGCCAAGCAGTGAGGCTGCCAAGCTTCAGGGGTGCCAGTGCGAGGAACCAGGCATGTGGGACAGCGAGGATGGGCCCTGTAGTCCAGGACAGCGATGTTGGGCTTTGCAATCTGTGGCAGGGAGGAGGCCGCCGTGTGAGTCCCAGCTGCCGCGGCTGAAGAGAGGGAGTGCTGCAATAGGACCGCGCACCGCGGGGGCGAGGGCAGCGGGGAAATGCGGGGAGCACGCCACCCCCATATCGGGGCCCAGGAGAGAGGGCGAAAGTCGATGGGCCTGTGAGACACCAGGAGGTGCCGGCCGGCGAGGGAGAAGGCCCAGGCCCTGCGGCGCGCGCGCACCCAACCCAGCCACAAGGTGCTCCAGCAGCAGCGCGGCTCACCAGTAGTATGAGGCGGCAGGAAGGCAGCGGCCCGGTGCAGTTACCAGCCGCGCGCGTCAGGAGGCCCAGCAGCCGCGTCCGTGAACAGCCACTGAACTCAGCGTAGCAGCGATGACGGGCGCCCTTAGGGAGATCAGGCGGTGCCCCGGCCTGAGAAGAAGCAGGATAGCGTGGAGCAAAGGAATAGCTCCACCTGTGTCTGCAGGATCGTGGCAGATTTTACGGCTTGGCCGGCAGGGCCCACTCAATGTGCTGTGTGGTAAATTACTTGTAAGCTTTTCTTCACCGTACTGTTCTGATGGAATGTTGCATGACATCATGGAATGCCTGGGTGCCTCTCTAGGGGAGATTGTCAGTTGGTGTACTCAGGCTGAGCTGAAAGGAGCTTGCTCCTGGTGGGGCTATCTTTCTACTATCTTACCTCTGCTACCATCCTGATCTTCTGTACTGGAACCAAGCTAACATTAAAGAAGTAACCTACATGAACAGATGGACTCTGTATTTTCATTTACAACAATTTTGGCGACGATTTTGAACCTACGTGTGCAACAAGAGGAGAGAGTCATTCAAGGAACCTAAGAACTAGTAACTAAAGACTTTAAGGACATTTATGACTTTCAAAACGTCAATTGAAAGTCGGAGGTAACGCCCTGGCCAGCCCCAGCAGTGTCCTGTTCCATCTGGACAGCCTGCAGCCTGGGCGTTTAGTCTACTGTCACCCATCTGTCTGCTGTCACCTGGATGACTTCCTAGTCTCTACCAACAAGCCTCTCTGCGCCTCAACAGTGAGAGTGTCCCAGTGTCTGGAGTGAAACTTGTATTTTGAACATTGCGGAGCCGAACAACAACGACTAGCACTCTTTGTGTGTGTAATTTGGGGCAGCGCTGTATTTGGGACAGTCAAACGGCTTTCAGCAACCAAGGAGGAATTGGCAAAGTTACTCGCGAGTAGCGGCTCCTTGTGGGACACTGTGCGTCTTCTGGTGAAATATGAACTTTATTTTCCAGGATTCATTTTTTTTAAAAAAAAGTGGATCGCATCGGCAGCACATCGTTTAAATTCAAAGTTGGTGCTCGCGCTCCTCACTGTTTCTCCAGCGTCGCGCGGATCCTCATCGCTCATGGTGACGTCTTTCTCTCTTCGTTCCTTCACTGCTTTGTGACGCCTGTCTGCAGTAGCGCGCTGTGAGCCACTCGGCTCAACGTGATGCAGCGTGCCGCCATCTTGTGCTTGGTAACAGCACATACAGGGTCTCGTAGTATTCTATGGTGAAGTTCTCATTGCCAACCACGTTTTTTGCTTGAGCGGTTTGAAATACTTTATTCAGAATCGCCATAGACTGCGACATTTGGACAACGGACACGGTTACACTTTGATGTTTGGTGTAAAGTTTCGAGGACAACCCGGTCGATCTTACATTATGACTCGCACGTGGTCAACGGGCGGGGCGGCACAGAAAGGGGAGGACATTGCGCAATTCACGAAGAGGTAATGGAACTTTTGGCTTACGATCAAGCGTGTGACCTAGCATTGAGCTTTGAACGTTGTGGCACTTAATCGCAACGGCGGAATTCAGCGAATGTACACTGAAGGGACTCTGGTATTCTACATTGTAGGTTGGCAGCTGTGGGAGGTCTTGTGTGGAGTTCTCGGGTGATAGACCGATCACCGGTGCCTAGCATTTCTTCTTGCCTCCTCTCATATAGCACTGCTTGTATTGGCTTGTGAGAGGCATGGGGAACTCAATGCATCAATTCATGTCTTAACACTGTTGTGAGTGGAGCTTAAAGTTTCCTAGGCTGATGGTTATCTTTTGCTCTACCCTGTCATGTGGAGGTCTGTTGTTGTTGCTTAACCTTATTCTATGTACCTTCTGCTCTATCCTACTAAGGGGAAGTGGCCTGTCTTTCATGTTGTGTACACTTTTGTTGTACTGGGGTGTACCCTTGTTTGGGGAGGTTCTGTCATTTGTGGGTAGTTTTTTTGCTTTGTATCTGTTCGCAAAGCCAGCACCCTGTGGTGTACCCTTCTATTTGAGGACTAGTTAGGGGAGGTTGTCTTTGTGGGGGTAGTCAATGCCTTCAATTTAGTTTCAGTTTTCCAGGGTTAGTACCCTGAGGTGTACCCTATGTAGGGGAGGTCGTAGTTTTGTTGTGTTTTTTTCAGGGTTATTTCCCTGCATTGTACTCTATTTTTTTTTGTGGAGTTTGTTTCCGGGGTACACTGTGTAGGGGAGGTGGCGTTGTTTCTGGGTAGTCAATGCCTATGAGCTATTTTTCCAGGGTAAGTACCCTGTGGTGTACCCTTCTAGGTGTAAACTGGTTAGGGGTTGTGGTTCACGTTGAGTTTGAAGGTAGTCTATGCCTCATGTTTGTTTCCAGGGTGATTACTCTGTGGTGTATCCTAGGGGAGGTGATGTTGTTTTCAACATATCTACCCTGTCTAGTGGAGGTTTTTCTATTTTCAAGGGTTAGTACCCTGTATTTTTGGCGTGCTTGTTTATTTTCCAGCGCTATCAATGGGTCTTCTTTTCGAGTTGACACTGTGTTCCGGTCAAAGTCCGCCTCCATGGAACTCGTGGCCAAGGGTTTCATGTTTGGAGGACTTTGAATGTGCAGTTTTTGTGTTTAGATCTCTTTTGTTACTCCTAGTGGATATTAAGCGTCAGCATGCCCTCTAGCCTAATCAGGGGAATTTTTTTGTCTTTCCAACATGTTTGCTCTCTAGTGTCTTTCCGGTTGTGGTTGCTCTTTTGGGGCTAACTAGAGTGATTCTAATCCTTGTTGTATCTTTTATTGGGGATGTTGTTTTCTCCCAAGGGTCTGTATTTACATCCACCTGGTTGACAGGGTGTTTTCCCTGGGCGTACCCGCTTTTGGGGAGGTTGGGTGGGTGTTTGCCCTTCGTGTTGCATTGTGTTTTTCATCTGTACCATGCATTGTTTTCCCTAAGGGAGGGGGATGGGGCGTGTAGTAATGTTGTTTGTGATCTTTGACACATTTCTGTTCATGTCAGTCATATTCGTGATACCTCATGCATTACACCTGAGGATAGGTGCACCTTATTGCTGCACCTTCTTGCCAAAGGTTTATTGGGTATCTTACTTTACTTCTTTTGTTCCCTAAGGAGAGAGGATGTGTGGTAAATTACTTGTAAGCTTTTCTTCACCGTACTGCTCTGATGGAATGTTGCATGACATCATGGAATGCCTGGGTGCCTCTCTAGGGGAGATTGTCAGTTGGTGTACTCAGGCTGAGCTGAAAAGAGCTTGCTCCTGGTGGGGCTATCTTTCTACTATCTAACCTCTTCTACCATCCTGATCTTCTGTACTGGAACCAAGCTAACATTAAAGAAGTAACCTACATGAACAGATGGACTCTGTATCATTCTTTACAACATGCTGCCATCTTGCAGCCGGCTAAGCCACGTCCCTTTGACTTCTTAGGCTTGGAAGTAAACAGGCCGGCTTTTGGCAAGGGCACCTGGCGCAATGGGTGGTGCAAGCTGCAGTGGCCTCCTCATGACCGCTCTGACAATTATGTTTTTTAGGTCGAGTCTGGGCAGCGCATGCGCTGCTCAGCGAGGCATGCTGGATTCAGTTAGTGTTTAGAAGCTCCGCCCATATTTTTCATGGGCTTGTGTCGTTGTCCTTAGTAACTGCTGGCTTCTGATTCCCTAATTGCCTTGTTAGTCCCTCCTTATGCTTTGTCTTAATTTGAAACCTCCCATGAGGACTGGCCCTTTTACAACAGCTTTGCACTAACGTGATTGAGCTAAGAGACCAATTACTTCTTTGATATGTGACTGACCTATGAATACAAAATGGGCATTCTGCTGGCGCCAAACTTCTTTCTCCGCCCATGGCGCCATTCAAGCAACGGTGGATTTGGAAGTAGGTCATTTTTTAATTCTTTTTTTTTTTAAGTATTCAGTAATTATTATTGAAACACTTTCGAAACAAGGTAGTCGTAAGACGGATTGACAGTGTAGAAACAGCGAAGTGCATAGGAATATACAATATGAAGCGAGTGAAAGTAAGTAGTTTGTAACCTTACGTGATATTGATACCCTCCGCTTGACCAGGATAGTATCATATTATAATTGAGGTCTTTCTGCTCAAGTACAGTATGGCCCTGTATTAATATATTAAAAACAATAATTTCAAACCATAACTAAATCTCCTCACCGCTGCTTTCTGAAGTGGGTGACACCATAAGGCCATCAAGCCATGCAGATATTAGTTTTAAATGCACATGTATCCGCTTTTATCTAGGAACTTTGCAAGGATTTCCCGCTCATCATCCTATATTTAGGTTTTCTAACTGAAGGGCTCCCAATACACTCAAAAATATTTTGCAATGTCTTTTTTTCAGTAATTAAAGGTGAGACACTGGGTGGTGCCCTAAAGCTGCTGCTTTTAATCGCCAAAACCATGGGAATGTGCTCTGACTCCCACTGTAAACGGAGCCATAAGTAAATCTATAGTTGGATCTGCTACTCACTACCTTGCGGTGTTTTCTTGGATCAAATAGCTTCTACGTGTGGAGCATTTAGTCATGATAGCCTGGACATTTATTGGTGTCAGACCTGATTACTGTAATGCACAGTAAGACAGACTCCCTCAACATCCCCCAGACTGCCTGTAAATTGTCTATAATAAAGTGTCGCAAATTGTAAAAAATGTGCCTAGAAGAACAGCACACCTGATGCCTGTCTAACAGGGACTGCATTGGTTACCAGTTGATGTGTGTGCGTTTTGTTTGAATGTCATCTTATGGTGCAGCGAAGCTCTACTTTACATAAAAAATGTAACCTGTTATCCTTGGCCTGGGGTCAGGTATGAGAGGGCAGAAGGTGGGAACGCAGTAAGGCATGGTAAGTTGTGAGGAGAGGTTCATAAGATCGATCATTCATTGCTTGGCCATTAGGAAGAGGGTGAAAAAGTTTTTATTTTCTGCTCTTTAAAAAATCTCAGCTTGGGAAATGTTCACTCTAATATCGGTCATATAACATTTTAGAAACTTCTGTGAAGCTCAAAGGTAATGTTTTGATTTCTGTATTTGTCTATGCACCTTTGGTGCCCTGACAATCACTTGCGTGTGGCTTCGATTGTACTCGAAAAATAAAAGAATAGTGATGGAGATATGCTGACTCCAGAGTTTCTTTTGCACGTGTCTCAGCTGTAAACAAAGCAACTCCAATTAGAAAATTCTTCACATCACTTGCGTATGTTTTTTAGACTCCAGATACCCCTTGAGGTGTATTTCCCAACTGGTACTGGCGGGGTAGCTGGTGGACGATAACTGGACAACCTTCTCTAGTCTGCAGCTTGATTTGCTCTGGAGTGTAAGGCTTTCCTTTCATCCTGCCGAGATCTTTATTTTAATGAGCACATTTTTGCAGCTTAAGCCAGACCATAAGTATCAGAGCTATTTAATAAAATTGTAGCCCCTCAACAATAAATGTAGTACACATGTGAACAGTAACGATGTGTGTATCCTAAAACATATTTCATCAACTGTTGACGATAAATGTAAAATAAGTAAGAGAGCTGTAAGCTGCAGAAAGTGCATATAGTTAACTGCCGCAGGCGTTTGCAGTGTGTTTGCGGCTCCGTTTATGAAAGCGAGGATCTCCATTCTGAGACGTTCTTGGCCGTTCACCTCCAGAGACAACCAGTTTTTGTTCCAGATGTGGAGTCCTACTTAGACGGATCATTGATGGGCTTTTGAGCCCAGATTGGACAGGGGGCTGGCAGTATCAGGAGTTAAATGGCGAGAGCGCTGAGCCGGAGTTCTGTAGTCGTACATGCGGTCCCACAGCAGTATGCAGGACAGATTTCAGAGGGGCCAATGAGGATTGTTTAGATCCACCAAAAGTGTGTGCCGACACGAGAAGCCCAAAGATGGGGCAACGGCTCTCACTTCCTCAGCAGACACGTGAAACTTCACTTTGGTAGTAAAGGAAGCTGGAAACTACAAGACTCATAAATATCCTTAATGTAAGTTAGTAAATATTCAGGATGTAAGGAAAAACCTTGTGATTTAGTGTAAGGTATTAACATTGGATTGGTGCTATCTCTAGACAACTCATGTAACCATTGCTGAACCGGAACTGAGGATGCAGAGGTAGCGAGTAGTGGGAGCGGCGATATATTCGGGGTTCATTTTTTGAAGGTTTGCCATCCACTCCTTCATAGCCTGGGGATGTCCCCACTGGGATATTACGTCACATCATACATTTCAGGAGTTAAATTGATGAGGCCTTTGATGGTCGACGTCCACTTTGACTGGATGTTCATACCAATCATTATACACTGACGACGGAAAGGTTTATAATTAAGCTTCGAGGAACTTCTTCTGGGACTTTGACTACTACTGTGCTAGATTGACCAATCCCCATTGACTGAAAACAATCAGCATAAAGGGGGGAGTCCCTGGTAAGTATGATTTTTTAGATCCACTGCTGTGGTTCTAGGAAATGCAGTAAAGTCTCATGATCCGTGTTGAATGCTGCTGAGAGATCGGTAGCCAGAAGCGCCCCCTTCTGGTATTCCAAGGGTGTCTTCAAGCGTCTGAAGGACAGTGGACTCGCACCGAGACCAGAGTACCCATTAAGTTGTTAGCAACCGCATACCTGCTCATTTGGATAGCAACACAATTCTACGAATATTTCCTTTCTAACGTGTGTTTTTTTCTTGCAAATCTCTCAGAATGTTGTCCCATAATTTTTTGCCTCAGACTTTTCTTGTGCCCTCCCTGAACCTGAGTGAAGCGAGAATGTGAAATGATGACGCATTTTATTCTATTTTGTTGAGTAGCAAAACGCGCAACTTCTGAAAATGCATCTATTCATTAGCACAGTGTAAAAGACATTTACAAATATTTTAAAGTTAATTGAATTGAGAATCGAGCCAAAGTGCCTTGGCTGGTCTTGTTTGCAATGAATAATACCTTTCCACTTGAAAAAGTGTGCCCTTCAGTGGAATAAAAGCAAACAAATACTGCATTGTCTGTGATGATGTGAATGTGTTTACATCATCCTCTACTTACAAGAATTAATTAAATAATGTTCACTGTGTTTTGTATTCCACACCGCAAACTCTATTACTTTTCGTTACGCCAAACGTGGGCATTGAAAGAACTGAGACACAGTGATATAAAATAAAGTTCCCATCATAAAACATTTGCAGAGCCGCAATTCAAAATCAGTTCTTCTGGTTCCGAAACTATACTTTATCCTGGGAGACACACAGGAGCATAAAGCACGGCGCCAAGAACACAGGAATGCGTGTGCCGTAGGTAAGCAATGCAGGGCAAACTGGAGACCAATATTCCGATCATATGAAGGCCTAGCCAGAGAGGGAGAGATGGGACTCATACCCATATGAGCCCGAAATACACACATTCAATACACAGGAAGCAAAACTGCAGGTAATGCACAATATAAGAGCTAAAATCAACCCAGCATGCTGCCTCCGTGACCTTTGCCCAAAGAGGGCGATCAAAGATGTGCTCAATGCCTGTCATCAATTATTTATAATCTTGTGAAATGCTTATTGAAGTGAACAATTGGTCCCGGGTGACCCCACCTACAATATATATCCCATTGATCACAACCAATCAATCAGTCTCTAGGCTCCTGCTGGTAATCACCCCATGGCAGGTTTCTGGTTTATGCTGTGTGGCTGTCGTTCTGTAAAATACACCGCCCTGGCAGGCGAGGCTTAGTGTTCTAATGGAACAGATACATCAATAATGGATCTCAGAGGGCTAACAATGGGGGAGCATCTCGTTTGACGCATCTGGACCACAACCAACCCTGAGTGTCGCAAGGCATTTTTTCAAAAACCTATAGCTGGAAATTGTGGCCATCAAATAAATCAGTTCAGTGGTTCAGGCTGTTCTTGATAGGCAGGAAAGCTAAAGTGTGCTAAGACCGGTTTGTGACTCCATAGTGGGTGAAGTCCCCGGGATCTGTATTCTCACCACTCATAGTGGCTTTGTATCTGAAGCCATCGCCTCCTTCTCCTGCTTTCTCCTCTTTTTCAAACTCCTAACTCCTTTTACTAATCCCCCTTCTTCTCCCCTTTTTAAACACCCCCTGGCATTCTCACCTTATCTCTCCTCTCGGATAATTAAAGCATTACTACGTTATTAATCCACTGATATAGGGAAATCTCTAGGCGCTAATAGTAGCCTTCCGCAGTCACTAACTAGGTCAAAGCATTTCACAACGGGCAAAAAGTCTTGTGCGAGATGCCTACCTGTAAGGATAAGAATAAAGCATTGCTGAACCTGTGCGGAGTGAGGAAAACATGTGGCTACTTAATGTGATGATGAAAAGGATTCCGGGAGTAGTAGCCAATCCTTCTCAGGTCTGAGTTTTACCCATTTGAGGAATTTATCTAGGAGTCTTTAGACAGTAACAATATGGAGGCTGATATTTAGGAGACTAAGGACCCAGGCTCTTGAACCCAAACTACAAACGTGTCGGAGGAAGCCTCAAAGCTGAGCTTCTCAATGTGCATTTAACTAGTCATGCCTCTGGGAAGTGACTAAAGAATATCGGACTAGGACCTTACCTTTACCAAGTCAACTTAGTCTCCCCCTTTCTTTATTTTGTATTTCACTGGCACTCTGAACTAACATAAGAAGACAGGTAGTGCTTTCCAAAAACACAAACAATTCAATAAAGAGCACCTTGGGATAGCATTGGGCAAACATGATGTCATAGCATTAGGCAAATGCATTTTAGACTAATCCGGTCTTCTGCACGGAGTCATTTTAAATGATGTCACATACTGGAGAAGGCATACATCTAGGCAGAGCTGCAACCAACTTGACCCGTGCTACCTGAGTCAACTAAAGTTTCTGAAGTAACTTTCTTTTGCTCCCCATCTGGAAATTGATAGCAGATACTTGACTCTACTGGATTACTGACTCGAATGCCACCTATCTCAAAATGGTGGACAAGTGAAGAATGTCAAAGTGGATATTTTTGTGACATATGAAATCTGCTCATGCACAGCTGTTCATCTAAAAAGAGGCGCAATTTATGGATGCATTATAAGTATTTGCCAGAAGATTTCTAGATTTACATTCTGCAAATGTTTCTATAATGTAACTTCTACTCATGAGCAGTATGATGTCAGTCTTTGTTCCACTCACCAACTATTGTGCATCTAAGATTCTTTATCGGAGAGATACAATCAAATAATTATACTGAACCAAAGGACCGTATTATCTAACAACACTTTGCGTGTCATCGGATTAAGACTAAGAACTGAGGCACCAGATTTGATTGAGATAGAGAAATGATTTTACAGTAAGAAAGCAGAGAGGCGAGTAGATCCCTTTGGGAATCCACAGTTCTGCTTAGCAGGGGGTGAATAAAAAGAGCGCAGGTGGATAGCTGTAGTGCGGTCAGGCAGAGAGGATGCGCCCATACAAAGGTGACTTTGTCCCAAGCAAGGCAGATCTCATTGACAGATGTCTAGAACCCCTGCTGTAAATGTTCTATGTTGTATTATTGGGAATTCTAAATCCACATGTTCAGCCATTAGTATGGCATCTAAGCGCTTTGGGTGAACCTTCTACTGAAACAGCATTGACCGCTCCTGCTCAGGTGTTGAAATGAAGAGGCTTTATTCATTCATCACATGATTGCTTAGGCAAGGCTATGCGCAGGGCTTTAGGTGGGCCGGGTCTCACCGGTGCTGAGCACCCGCAGTTTTTTAAAGGGGGCTTCGAAACGGGTCTCTATCGGGCTCTGTTTTGTGCCCTGGCTCAGGCGGTCCATTTTGTTCCGGACTGCAGTGACAGCAGGCACATCGATTTGTGGGTGCTCACACTGCTCACTTCTCACTAGTTGGAGGTTATGGCATGACGTTATGCCAGGTAAGCGTTGTAGGGAGGGAAATCCTTTAAAGAGAGTCATTTTCTGTCTCGATTTCCCTTCTCTTTGTGAAACTCAATAGCAGCAATATTGTTGTGGTGTCACCAGGGCTTTAAATGGAAGCTTTTTCAATATTATATACAAGCCATAGTTGCTGCTTATTTATCTTATGCACCTAACAACCATTGACAAAGCCAATAGTCCTGACTTGTTGTAGGTATGATGTTACTTCATATATCTATATGCAATGACAGAAACAGCAAAATACAAGTCGGGCGGCACACTATGGTAAGCACAGATTTTTAGCGTATGTCTTTTTAAGCTGTGCCCTTAATTGCATTGGCCACGCCCCTTTGAGAGACCTCCTAGTTTTTTCATCCCACTTAAAGTCCTGGATATGCGTTTTACATATCACAGAACCTTAACCTGTCAATACCAATGAAAAGAAAGGTATGACGTTTTGCTCGTACGTTACAACTCCTTCTCCGTCCATTACAACTCCTTCTCCGTCCATGAAGGCATCATATCGTTGTTTTGTCTTCTGTTTTATTGATAGGTTTATCTGTGGCAGAGGAGTAACGTAAAATGACGCCCTCCCTCCCCTCCCACCTTCTGCAGAGTGTGATCAGAGGCCGTCGATTCTCCGACGTCACGGTATGTGGCAGGGCCCTGCCTTACGCCAGCAGCGTACAGTCTAAAGATGTTGCACCTTCGCTACACGATTGTCGCCTACCTGGGCTGGAAAGAAGGTCGCACCAGCTTTGTAGAGATGCCCCTCCCCCATTTGACGTCACATTGGCCTCCAAAGCAGAAGACACTCAACCCACATATGCGGCGGTGAGCATCTGTTCGTGTGAGCAGATTGCAGCACGAATGCCACGATGCTCGTCGTGCCTAGAGAGGATGCGCAGCACATCTCTTGCCGGATGTCAAGAGGGCTCCCCGCTGCGTGTCCCATTGATTCAGCCAAACAAAGAGCGCAATTGATTAGTTCTCCCCGCGCTTCCTAATAGAAGACGCGCGCTGTGAAATGGAGAGCTCAGGCGCGCGAGCACTTCACCTTCCTAATCAGATTCTGCGAAAATATGTCCGCGCGCCACGGAGTCAATCACTGCAGTGTACGCCAGGCCCGTAACAGCTCTAGCGTTGTATGGGAATGATCAGTTTCACTAGATGGTGTCAGCTGCGTCGCCGCGTAATGGAACGCAAGGCCATTGTGTTATACCTTTGGTATGTCATGGCAATGGATTTTGGCATGCTGATTTCAACCCTGCTGTGCGGATCCTGGGCCCAACTAAAATGTATTCTGTTCGAATCATGTGATGAGTGACGCCTCTCGCTTTATCTTGATTTCCGGCAGAATTACAGAGTGTTGCATTAGAATAAGGGCTCCTACGAACGTCTTAACGTTATTTAAAGATCTTACACGTTATTATTGTACTCCGATAGCCTTGTGTCTGCCCACGGGAAGCAGACTGCCCTTCGGACAGCCGACTGAAGGGTGAATTTCAAACCCTATGTCCTCTCCGCTTTAGTAGGGCCGGGATGAAGGGGGTGGTGGACTACTTTACCCTATCACAGTAAGGTGGACTTCCGCCATCCACAGGAGCCGTAGCAGCAGGGAGAGTGTGAGGCCCCTCTAGGAGCCTGTCATTAGACCCGGCTGACAGTGGAAGTATCGAGAATCAAGGCGCTTACTGGTGGGTGCCGAGGGAAAAGCGATTTCTTCTCTGTTGTTATTACAAAGCAACCACGCACTCCAGGAGGCTTTGGAACCAATTATCAGGGCCCAAAGCCGCGATGCTCCACTGCTCCCAGTCGTTAGGAAGCCCAGAGGAATACAAGAGAGAATTTGTCTGCTGCGGTTTGTTTTTATGCTGCCTTTTTGCGGAGCGAGGGCTAGGCTGTCTCAAGTGTGAAAGGGCCGTGCCTGGTTTGTGAACAGGGATGCCCATTACTCCTATCTAAGACGTGTTGTGGCTGCCATACCGAAGTATTTAAATCCTTGAACCCATACCCGTAGGCATCAGCTACCTCTTGGAGCATTCTCCAAAAATGTTGGCTGGCATTTTGAGCAACAGATCTACCTATAAGCACATTCATGGGACCAGGGTGCCCCCAGACACCATCCTGAGGAAGATCCCACCTGATAATATAAGGTCACACTGAATTTTTGAGTCGCAACGTCAGCGTATTTTAGAGTTGCTACCGCTCCAAGGGGGTTGGATGAAATATTGGACTCTTGAAATCAATCCAGCACCAGTGAGATTGTACTTATAGCTGGCTGACTATTTAAAATATTACCAGATTGATTGATTATTATGTTCTTGGTTTTTACGCACACTCACTGATTGCACGAGCACTTTTCATACTGCCTTGTGCACGTTGTGTTGATGACATTTTGTGTATGCAGTGATTTCAACTACTGCCATTTTTTTTCTTTTCAATTAAGTTCGCTGACAGATCCACATTTCAGCTTATGCACTGTAATTAACCCAGGTTCTGAGGACCTCCGGGTAACCCCTGATTGTATTGTGGGTTATTTATATAACAACCATTAAAGAGTTATTCAGGTACACGGTGGTCACTTGAAAACCCTGGGATTAAAACTCGTCTGAACTGGGTGTAACAGGACTTATCTCTCACACCCCCCTCACCCCAGACCCCATTCCCTGACAGTCCCCATCCCAGCTGTGGTAAGAAGTCAGGAAACAAAGTTTGTTCACATGCAATACATAGAAAACGAGTGTCACTGGACTGGAGAACACAACCATGGGTGGAGCGTATCATGTTTAGGTGCTTTGGTTCGCCCTAACTAGATGGGTCTGGAGATTGCTCCTTTAATCTCGGTTGGTGAGTAGGTGAAGTGCGACTGGCACGGCGATTTAGACTGCAGGGGCATAATGAATAAAGGACTTTCATTATTTGTTATGACTAAATAATGAGTGTTTGTAGGTGCAGAGTGTTCTTGTTTACACTCTCAGATATATGGTCTTGTGGGTCAGGCAAACAGTCTTCCAACTAAAATATTTCAGAGGAGAATCTTTTGTAGGACATATGTGGTGATTAATTTATTGCACTGGTCGAGGTGTCCAGAGCTGGGGAAGAGTGGACGTGGAGCTGGGGCCTAAATAGCCCCCCCAGGATCCCTCCCCCTAAAGCTATCGGCTCCGGCCGGATACACGGCCGGAGCGACCCGGAAGTACTACGTCTGGCCAGTAGCCAATCAGGCTACTGGACCGGACTATGGGGGTGTGGCGCGGGTCTGGGCCCTAAGGGCGCGCTCGCTGAGATCTCGCGCTTGCCAGAGGGCATCTAGGATTAGGTAGACTTCTGCATCATGTACTGCCTTTAGAGGCGCCCCAGGTTTCTTTTTCTCCCAATCCCTATAGACATCATGGCTGCCCAATTAATGTCCTGAGACCCCGTATGGGATCTGTAACAGAGGCCCTCCTAGATTAGGCGAGAACATTGAACAATGTACTGCCTTTCATATGTCATAAGACCAGGTCTGGTGCCTCAGTCACAATTAAGGCTCCCTGTTTTCCATTTTTACTGATTTTTACAGGTAAATACAGACCGAAAAACATTTATTTTCCTGTCTGTATTTATTTTTAAATGTAGATAAAAACAGAAATTGGATTTTTTTTGTGAGATTTTAAATGCCATCAGTCATGACTGCCAGGCTAATACTGTGCAGAATGACAGGTAACAAAAAAACAGAGGCTTAAACGGCAGTACAGATGCAGAACCATGATAGTAAATCAGTCATGTTTTCATAGAAGTGCATTGACTTATCATCTGTGGGTGTTCCGGAACTATCATTGAAACCTATCAGGCGTTCAAGCATAAATGCACATTTATAAGTTACATAAATGTGGAAATATACTAGTTTCAACTTAATTCATTCAAAACACTCAAAATAAATATGGATAAATACAGAAAACAATAGCCAAAAAAGAAATATGGATACGTACAGACAAAAATGCCCAAAAAATAAATACCATAAAACCGGAAGCCCTAGTCACAGTCCGTCACGAGAGTAAAGAAATCCCGATCAGCTGTGCCTACCAGGGGCACCTCTGAGACTATTCAGAGCCATCTTGCTGACTGTTTAGTGGCGGATAGTGACTGTACACACAGCATTGGTAGTGATCGCACACACTGATAGGTGTCTCTCGCTGTGGTGTGTGCCGGGGGATAAAAGATTCCTGCCATGCTGGAAAACAAGACTCTAGCAGCCTCCAGGGGACTACCAGGAGAAGTTGGAGTTTGAGGACAATTCTGAGGAGACACCTTGGGAGCAAGACATTTTGTCTCTCTGGATATGAGCCAGCGTCTAAAACGTAAGGGTGAAGGCTGAGTCCAGTAGGTTTCATGGTAGTCTTTAAGATTACAATATCAATGGATTTCCAGCCAAGTGTGTTACTTTTAAAGTAGCATCTCGGAAAGAACGGTGGAAGATCAAGACAGTAGCTCCATCCATTCAAGAGACAATAAAGACAATACACTGGGGTTCGTGAACCCGGTCCCTGTTATGCAATTCGTTTTAGTGGTGCATCTCTAAAGGACCCATTATGAGTGAGCTAGAAACAGGCCCGTAATTATTCTACACCCCCTCCCACCCTCACCCCGATCCCCGGAGTTGCGTATACTTTGTGCTTGGTAGCTCGACGTAGAGGAGGCAGTTACGAACGATTGCAAATGTAACGGAATAACATTTGGGAACCAGCATGTTTTTGCTTGGTATTTAACCCAGACAGTTTTCCTGCTTTGATGTCTGGGTGAAAAACACCAGGCTGGATGTGCTCCTGGGGGGCTTGTTTCCCTGTGTGCATGTAACTCCTGTTTATGGCCCTTTTGTGACAACCAGCCCACTTATCATGTGAACCTCTTAAGAAACAATGCGTTCCTGTTCAGCACCATGGATAGCTCCAGAGTGATCCATTGCATTCTAGTGTAGTGTGTTCGTTGTGAGTGGTGTGTTCATGTGAGCGCAGGGTAAGAGGAGGAGGAACTGTGTGAGTGCAGTGCGGTCGCTATGAGTGCAGGGTGAGCGGAGAAAGTGACAAATGAGTGGAGTGTCATGTTCGTGCAGGGTGAGTGGTGTGCTCGAGTGAGTGCAGGGTAGAAGGAGGGTGAATGGCTTGAGTGCATGGTGAGCAGTGTGAGTGCAGTGCGGTCGCTATGAGTGTAAGGTGAGCGGTGAAAGTGACAAATGAGTGGAGTGTCATGTTCGTGCAGGGTGAGCGGTGTGCTCGTGTGAGTGCAGGGTAGAAGGAGGGTGAATGGCATGAGTGCATGGTGAGCAGTGGGAGTGCAGTGTGATCGCGGTGAGTGCAGGGTGAACATGGAAGTGAAGGGTGAGCAATGAGGAGGAGGTTGTCTGAATGCTGGATGTATTCCCAGACACCTGGAGTAACTCTGCACTGTATTGACAGCTGGCGTTGTTAAACTATTGCTATTATGGCATCAATCAGGAACTGAGGGTGGAGGAAATAAATGATGTGGTGATCCTGCAAGAAACTTTCCACCTGATTTGTGTTGCCAGGTGATCGGATTTATACCGGCACCACCAGTATTTTGATGCCCCAGCCAATACAAAAACCAGCAAAATCACCTAAAGCCAGTATTTTTAGCACGTTGTGCATACTTCAAACAGCAAATGTAAATAGCACTTACTGATGTGTTCTAGGGTTCCATTAATGATCCATGACTAATAATTAAGAAAACAAAGACAGAAAAGACATGTTACAAATAAATGCGTACCATTTCATTTAAAGCCCTATTTAGTGTGAAGGTGAGGCCTCTGCAGGCTCCTTAAATAGCAACAAATGGCCGGTATTTTTCTGTAGGTAAGGTGGCATCCCTACTCGTGAGATGCCTTTCATGAAATGCATTCTCCCACTGTGGCTGTAAAAATAAGATACAAGTGTGAAGAATAGGCAGAGTGGAGACCCAGGGGTTTCAGAACCAGTGAATAATCACAGAGCCTTGTTAACCAGTTCAAAAAGGCATGTATATGGTATTTTAAAGAGCTGGCAAAAACTCAGGTGTGGTGGAAGTAAGACTCCAGACACTGCCCAGATGATGCCACAGCAGCTCAAGCTGAGACACACGAGGGGGGGAGGAGCTATAGCTCTATTAGCCCAATGGGCGATGCGTACCTGTTGGAGATACACGGTCTTTCTTTACCTTCCTTAGAGCAATGGATATCAGCTATGCCATACGCGTATGGGTGCACAGAGACCACACATGCTGCCTCTGTTTCTCAAACTCACTCTTTATTTCTGTCACGTTCTGAAGGGGAAACATTTGCTTGCAGCGTTGAACCCACTGAGTTAACAGAAGGATAAAACGGGTTGGTCGACTTCTCTCGAATGGACACAGTCATCAACCAGAATTTCCCTTTACTCACTAGGGAAGTTCCTCCCTGATACTTGAAAGCAGTATTCCCTTGGGTGCTGTCCAGTGCTTAATATGAGCCAGTGCTTTTCGGTGCTCGGCACTGGCACTTAATTGCTGGCACCAGCCCTTAATTGCCGGAATCTGCACTTACGACAGCTGCCACATGGTGGTGCTGTTTGTGCAATATAAAGATGAGCGGAAAACAATTGTTTGCTAATTCAATATACAATAAAAACAACTAATACATTCCACCCAAACCATACTTAAAGCTTTGGCAGCCTCGAACAGTGAATTGTCACACTTGTAGCAGTGTGATGGTTAGTAGTTGTGTTGGTATAGTGGCAATGTGTGGCGCTAACTGCAGTGGCCTCCTAACGAGGGCACTGGCACTTTTTTTTAAATACAAATTAAGCACTGGTGCCATCTAATCAAGCACAGCCCTAGTCTACCTGGCACTTGCTGTAAACGGCCACAAAACAAGGGGTGCCCAGAGTGGCAACAAGTTGCAGGGTGATACTATGTTGGCTTTTGTCCTCACAGTGACTTAATTCCTTGTGAATGACGATTGGTGGCTTTTGAACTGTCAATATAATGACCAATTATTGGGTTTCCTCAAGAAAACTATTTTACCACGGTCAGACGCTTCTGTTACTTCCTGACAGGTTATTAATTAAAGTTTATAGGACATTTATAACGACACTGCATAAACTGTATATTGCAAAACAAGCCCTAAGTATTTTTATTTGCAGTTTTAATTTGATTTTACCTCATTAAATTACGTTTTTTCATTGCTGCAATACAACATATTCCCCACGTTTGTGAACCCAATATCAGCAGCTGACCGGAAGTGATTAAATAACCGGAACGTGAAGAAGTGAAAAACCCTTGGAAGCAATTCTATTTCTGTGTCCTAACCCGGCGCTCCTTTGCCTAGAGAGAGACCGATTCAAAGCAGTGGAGTTTATACAGATTATTTAAATTAATGAGAAAATGAAGCCGCGGCTATTGCCTTCCCTTCCGGCTTTCGTTTTCAGAATATTTCCCGCTTGACCCCGCGCTTCCTCCCTCAGAGGTGAACCAGAGGCTATTCTCAGATGAGCAGCTCCTGCCATGTTTTGCACCGTTTCTGCGCGATCGCTTGGCCTCGGACTCTGACTTCGGCATCGAATTCATTTCGTAATTTGCAAGTACACAACATGCATATGCTTCTGTCTCAATGTAAAAATTCAAGATGATATTAAAAACAAGCATTTGCAATGCAATAGGTCTCGCATTTACGAGAGTGTAAGCTATGCCAATAGCGTAAACTCTCGCAAATGCGAGACCTATTGCATTGCAAATATTTTTTGTTGTTGTTAAAGCCGCCATGCAGCACTTTCAGGTGCATAAAGGCCACGCCCCTTTCTTTAGAAAAGCTGTGTATAACGAAAAGGGGAAACCGCGGGATGGGGGAAATGCATTTCTTTTTGTAAAAGCCCCCGTGCCACAGTTTCACTTTAATAGTGGCCAGGCACCTTTCCTTAGACACGGTTTTTTCAAAGAAAGGGGCGCGGCCTTCATGCCCGTGAAAGTGCGGCATGGAGGCTTTAACAACAACAAAAAATATTTGCAATGCAATAGGTCTCGCATTTGCGAGAGTTTAAGCTATTTGCATTTGTAATGCCAATAGCTTAAACTCTCGTAAATGCTGGACATATTGCATTTTAATTGCTTGTTTTTAATATCAACTCGGATTTTTACAGAGAAGCGCAGATACTCGATGATTGAGGCCCATTAGATGAAGGCTGTATCTGAAAAATACAGTGTAAACATGTTTTTTTTTTTTTAAATCTGAGCATTAGTATCTGCAGACCCTATAACCTACACACTCTACCTCCAAGTGAAGGATAGTTAAAAAGATTGAACAATTTTATGGGCTTATTTTAACAGGAGAAAACTCTGTAACTAGGAACTAGTGTATCCCCCAGGAGATATCCCTGAAAATATTTAAGGAATATCAATAACACAGCCGGAAGGTGTATAATACTGTTTGGTTGTACATATGCACTATGAGAGTCAATATCACAGTCTTGATAAATATGGTTTAAACCAGGACAATACCATCGAAACATGTCGACGCCTTTGACTCCTAATCTGTGACGTTGGATGGCACAACAGATGAAATATTTTTAATTCATCGATTTCACGCCTTAAAGTGTAATGTCTTGTTGATACTCTTCTATTCTTTCTATTTTCTTACCTTTATTACGTTTTTTTCTGTATATGTAGTACCTGCAGGGTACCGGCCTGTATTTTTATGTAATGCATGGGATTTGATTCCCTTTGATATTGTTTTTTATTAAAATGAATTTAGAAAAAAAGTTTAAAAATATTTTAAATAAACCCAATTGTACAATTCCATTAGTACATCCGCGTAGTGGCACACTATATTTGCAATAGACAACATTTTTCTTTTTGCGCGTCTTTGTATGAAGTGACGTGTGTGAAACAGATGAATGTGAAGGACAGTGAGTGATATATGTTCCACCAAAGGAAAAACCGGCATTTATTAAGTTTAACACGGAACCCTATTCCTTGTAACTATGCAGCGATGGAATTCTACTGCACACGAAGTAGGGTACGATATGTAAAGAATAAGGATGTTACAAATGTAGACTGCGGTGTTTTTGTATCGTGAAACCTTGAAAATCAATAAAATGTTTTAAAAAAAAAACGCGGAACCCTATTCCTTTGGTGTAGCACTGGTCCCTCTCACTTGTTTCTTGACTGCATTTTAACATGCATGTTACATAATACATAGATCAGGCCTACTGCCTTTATCATAGCTATCCCAAGTGTATGCTTTCCTTCAGGCATTCAGTCATCAAATCACACAAGTATGTAAAGTTACAGGTGCCAAACTGTAATGCTATTTTTCCTAAGAGGGTTTAACAAGGATTCTTATAGTGCAAATCTTCTATACCCACTGGTTGTCAGAGGTGTAACTAACACTAAAACCCTTGCCTACTATGTTAATCTGTGAGATTGCATGGAACTATCTATATGTGTAGGCTTAATACATAGTATAGTAATCCACCCTTTAACGCTTGTTGACTTTAACATATGCATTTCACAGTCCGTATGTCAGGCCACTGGCATTAGATTTACTTTTCCTTACCAATATACCTATAACCTTCATCATTGGCATGCCACCATAACCAATTCAGACCTACTGTTTTGGGCATAAATGTTCCCACAAGGTAACCATCAGGTATACTGTAATAAAATTACAAATGTGCACAAAATTACAGTTGGCAATACAATTTAAAATCTTTCATAACAGAGCTTAATAAAGATAATCGCACTACACAGGTTCTATCCTCATGGTTTGTTTGGATGAGTCACCAACACCAAACCACTTACCTACAGGAATCTGAGATTTCCTGTAACAAAATGCTTGCCTACAAACCTTTGCACATTGTAATAACAACCCATCTTCAATAAGCCTGTTGCCTTTAACACATACCTTTACACTAAGTAAGTCAGGCCTGCTAGCTTTTGCATGATATTTCATAATAACCTGATCAAAGCCATAGAATATGGCATCACGTTTCCCAGGGAATTTATAAGGCTTATAGCCTTTACCATCAGCTTGACACCATAAGCAACAAAGTAATGTTCAAGTGCTCATAAACTAGCAACCATCATGCATACTGGTATAGAATTACAAATAGGTAAAACATGCAGTTTTTAAAACAAAATGTAACACCTCAGTATGGCCCACAAAAATCATCACAGTGAAAACCCTCAGGGTTTGTTAGAGTGGGTGGTTCACAACCAAACCCTTGTCTAACGGTAATCTGTAAGATTACATGGAACAAAATACCTGTCTTTAACCTGTAACTCAATGTGATAACAACCTAATGTCAAAGGTCTACTGGCTTTAACCCCTTCGCTGCGGGGGTAATTCCCCCGCGGCGCGGGGGCGCTGTGCTCGTGACGAGTCCAGCTCGTCATGAGGCACAGTGGAGCTGTGCTCATGACGAGCTGGGCTCGTCACGACTCCTCCCACTGATTGATTCTCCCGCACAGGCAGGGAATCAATTACGCGTGGGAGTGGCGCAACCGTTATGACAAGCCCAGCTCGTCATCAGCACAGCTCCACTGTGCCTCATGACGAGCTAAGCTCGTCATGAGCATACAAGGGGTTAACAAATGGTTCATAATTAGCGGATGAGACCTTTGCCATCGGACATAACTTTCCACAGTGCACCAGTCAGGCCTGTAGATTGGCATCTTAACCAACTCAGGCCTATTGGTTTGAGTGTAAGCTTTTCCCGCAAGGCAACCATCAGACACTTAGTCATAATATTGCAAAGGTATACAAAATTATAGCTGCCTAAACAAAAGGATTTCCTACAAGGATTAACAAGGATTCTCACAACGCAAATCTACCAAATCCATGTTATGTCGGAGGGGTTAACCAAAACTCTTGCCCACTCCAGTTATCTTTGCGTTTCCATGTAACAAAATCCTCCTCTGCCGGCTTTCATATATAATGTTAACACCCTTAAATGGATTGATCACAATATATGTCAAGCCTACTTCCCTTCTTATAACATTAAATAATAAATTGACTTGCCACCATAACCAACGCAGTGCTGTTTTATTGAGTATAAGCTTTCTTGCAAGCTAAAAAGTGAGACACATGTACTCTTTTCAGTGAAAGCACAATTACAGTCCAATCAAATCCTGTACTCGGGGCACCAACATGTGGGTGGAGCTTAAGCCCCTCTCTCACTAGTGCTCTAAACACTTGTTTTTATCACATTAGGCCTGGCAGCAGATGCACTGTGAACGCAGACCTAAAATGTATCACATAGATGAAGCATGCATAGAGAGGGTGGTGCAGTGTGGCAAACAGTGGCGCCCAGCGGGTTGCATCATTGCAGTGCTGGATGCCAGATTTTGCTTTCTGTAAACAGTACATAAAAACTGCTGCTTGAAATTGATTTTGCCTCAACCCTTCAGCTTCTTGCTGCTGCCACGATGAATGTCTGTGTGTTTGCATTATTTTTCCAGTGCTGTGCCCGCCACCATCCTGGAAGTAAGTAGATTGTGGTTACTGAGATCACTCAAATATTTAGTTAGAGTTGGCAGCAGGAAGAAGCGCTGAAATAGCCTTGTAATGAAAACCATCAGTGTTTTCAGATTTATTTGATTTCTTCCAAGACTACAGGTTTACGTTGGCTGCAAGGCCTCGTGAAACCAAACCACACTGATCTTTTGTTTCAGTGTTTGTTAAGTGGAATAGGGCTGACCATATACCATGAAGTTTCTATGGCATGACCAGGTCGGTCATTGCTAATCGATGAGAACCATGTACCATTCATTGGTATGCCTTTGGTGCTGTTTCTAGTGTGGTCTTGGCTTCCACCATGTCTTTACACCTTCTCAGTAGCCCCTTCTCTGTAAACTTTCACAATTATTGTAAACCTTCATTGCCTCCATATACATCAATCCCCTTGTATCTCTACAGTCACTACATAGCCACTGTAGGGATTCCAAATGCCTTGCAACCAACCCTAAGCATTGTGATTTTTCTGCACCTTGAATCCGTGCTCACCTCAGGTTTGTATACCTGCCCCGGCCCTCGGGCGTTTGTGAAGCCACAAACGTTCCTTTCACGTGCAAATAGTAATGTGATGGGAAAGGGGCACAGAACAGCTCAGGCCTTCTCCTGTGCACATTCACACCTTGAAGTGCATATCTGTAATGTGACCGGTGCACATTAGGTGACAACTCCTGCACAACAGTGTGCTACTTTTAAAAGTGAACTGGGGAGAATTGTTCATTTTAATCAGCTGTCATGTTTTTGCCATTTTGGTGTGTGTTGAGCCATAGAAAAACAAAAAGCGCTGATGGGTGGAGAGGTTACATAAATCTCAGCCACTTGTAATTACTGGGGCTACGGTCTTGAGTCCCCCACCCCCGCCCCACTCCAGACAAAGACCATCGCATTCAAATAAGACTTGGTCCTTCTCCAGTAGTAAGAATCCTTCCTCAAGTGCTGCACCCGGTCTCCTCTAGAGTGGATCACAAGCAATCTCAAACTGGTTTTGGCCCCCTTGAACCTTATCAGAGAGGTACAGCTTGGATCCTATGACATCATGAGCAGGGGACCCCCATCTTGGCATGCCTGTCCCCCTTAATGCGTCTCACTTATCAAAACAAAAGATTGATGGATGGAACGCTTGAATTACTCTGACCCTATTTTAGACTACTGTGTTTTTTGCCCACTATCCATCTTGAGTTAGAGACCACGACATGCAAATCAGACTTGGCCCGAAGTTGCTGGCCAGGTTCCCCCTACAAGCAAATCCAGACCAGTGTCAGCCTTCTTGGGCCTCAATAGTGGCCTGGCTGTTTGGGCTGGGCCTTTCCTATTGAACCAAGACTGATTTGTGTCAAGTGTTTCAATAATGGGCAACAAATATGACCTGGAATACGACCCTGAGTAATGTCTATCACTCTTTTTGTTTTTCCTGCTGCATGAAGAGGCCTGGGATGTTTTAGTGCTTAATTCGAGCCGGGGACGTTTCCGGTGCTCGGCACCAGCACTTAATTGCTGGAACCTGCACTTATGACAACTGCCACATGGTGGCGCTGTTTGTGCAGTTTAAAGGTAAGCAGAAAAACAGTTGTTAATTCAATATACATAAAAAGCAACTAATTACCCGCCACTCAAGCCCTTCCTAATGCTTTGGCGGCCCGAACAGTCTGAATTGTCACACTTGTAGCAGTGTGATGGTTAGTAGCTGTGTTAGTACAGTGGCAATGTGTGGTGCAAACTGCGGTGGCCTCCTGACGAGGGCCTCAACACTTTATTTTTTCTTACACATTTAACACCTGGATGTTTAATAGCTGAATTAAAACAGAGGTTCCCAAACTTTTTAGAACCACTGCACAATTTTTAGAACAGCAAACCTTTGCGACCCAGCTAGCTTTAATGGACATGAGGCGGTAGATTGTTTTATTGTAACTAAAGCATCGTGTGGTAATGCACTGTCAGTAACAGACAGTACCTTTTGCATTGAAATGACCACTAAATATGTATAATTTGTAAATCACCAACTAAAGTGACTTCATTTGTTTTGAATCTATTAAATCTTCGTTTACATCACACTTAGGAATTTAAAAAAGTGTGCTTCATTATAGCTTTCCTAACGGCTGAATGAGTACAGTTTATTTTATAGTATACTTAAACAATATGGCATCCTATATCATTTCCTTTCACAGTCCATATACCTCAGCAAGATTGTCACATAATTCACTTTTCTGTGTCAGCAAAGTGGGGGAGTGTGTGAAGACTAATCCCCATGTTAAAAAATAAGCAGAAATTTGTCAGACGAAATAGCTTGATATGCTGTCTTTGAAGCGCAGCAAATATGACAAGATAAATACAACATTTAAAAGCCTCTTTATTTATTGCTTGTATTTTCGTGACCCACCCAACTGACCCCCAATTTGGGAAACAATGAATTAATTCATAATGTATCTGGTGATAGAAGATAGCACTATAAAATGTGTAGGGCGTAAGAAGTTTGTGAAGAAACTAGAGAATTCACTATTTACTTGAAAAATTATTTCTATATCTTAATTTTACAAGGGATTTAAAAATGTTACTTAAAATCCAGTAATCTTTTCAATCACTCTATATACAACAATGAACGTAAATGTGGATGACTCTCCTTGGAAAAGGCAAATTGGGCTTTCACATCTAGGGCCCTGCTCTGGAAGAGCCATTTTTAGGTCAAGCCTGGGCAGCACATGCGAGGCATGCTTTATTCAGGTAGGGACTTGAAGATCCGCCCACTCTTTGCCCATATTTTTCATTGGCTTGTGTCATTGTCCACTGTAAAGTATGGCTGTTTATTGGTCGTTAGGCTTAGTAGTCCCTCCTTAGTACTGCCTTGTCTTATTTTGTAACCTCCCATGGTGACACCCACTGTTACGACTGTTACTCAGTTGGCTTTAATTACAGCCTCCAGCACTATTTTTTCACATAGCAATAGGTCTCGCATATGCAAGAGTTTACGCTTCTGGCATTGTAAAAGACAATGCCTTTTATATATCTGTTTTAAAAAGAACAAATAAATAAAAGGCATTGTCATTTAAAATGCCAATAGCTCAAACTCTCGTAAATGCGAGACGTACTGAATTGCAAATGTTTGTTGATTAGGCAGATGAGGAATCTTTTGTCCCGGGTGAAACCTCTGAAGCTCTTCTTCACCTAACCAGTTCCCCTTCACATGCTAGTGTTATGCAAACAAAGGACATGTGGCTTTTTTCTTACCATCATCTGGAGCCATGTGCCACTTTAAAATGTCCGATATTAGGCCTGTTGTCGAAATATCAAGGTTTGTAGTAGCAGCAGGGGTAGGCCTGGCATGTACATTGCCATGGAGGCACATCGCTATGGCTAGAACAAATAGCCAGTGGAAGTGTAGGTTCATATTTGTATTTAGTACCTATCTGAGACCAACTAACTTTTGTAGCAGTTCTGGATTTCGACGACTTTCCTGATTGCTAAAGTACGACCACCATTGGCGTTCATAGGCTCGGTCTCTCCTCCCCTGAAGATGGAGCTAATACCACACCTACTTACTCTTGGGACAAGTGAGACACTGTCCACTGCTGACCCCCTGCTCGCCTGCAGTGGTAAACCGAAGTGCCTGGGCAGGTGCATGGCTGGAGCTATAAATCCCCAAGAAGAACAGACGGTGAAAACTGCCGCAAACACTCCTGTGATCTTGAAAAACATATGGCTGGCTGTGCAGTGGGGGCAAGAAGCTTGTGTGGCACCCGCTGACCTAGTTATTGGCCCGATATCTTTGTTTGGCAACCTGGCTGCAAAATCCTGAAGAAACCTCCATTTTGCCATCACCCTTGGCAAGAGCACGAGTTCCTTAGGTCAGGCCAACCCCGTTTCGAGTTCCCCTGCAGCAGTGCCCCTGTGAATACCAGCTGCTGTCCAGTCTTCTTCACCTACTGTTCCAACTTCACCTGTTCACAGAAGAATCACCAAGACAGGGAGGCAGGATAATATGAAAGTTGGTTTCCCCTACCGGACGGTACAAAAGGGGGTGGTGATGGACGGAGCATCAGAACCAATCAAACACTCACACCCAGTCAACAGATCTGGGTTTGATCCATCACCGTTCTTTAGCCCACTCTGCCACCCCAGTTCAGACATGGCCATATGCAAATCAGTCTGACCCTGTGCTTCATGGGAACAGTCCAGCCCAAACTGCCAAGCCATGTCTTCCCTGGACCGGAAACAAGCTTCCTAGGACCGATTTCTGGCTGAAGTGCCAGCATACAGATTAGAAATTGTGCAACTTCACTTTCCAAACCTGGCATTCATTTACTGCCATAACTGGCTTTTTCACAGCCACGCTGATTCATGTGGACACTCGGCACACCATGGCCTTATGCAGAATAATTCAGATTGTTTTAAACTGTATTTTCTAGTGCATTACATACAAACTGTTTACTAAATGGAAAGAACCTTTTCATCCTATAATGATTTTTTCACTGAAAGAAGAATGTCCCTCCTGTCCCATGTTGGCGTGTCTGTGAAAACGTTCCCCGTTTTCCACATGGCATGTCGTCCTCTACATGCATTCCCTTCTTCTGCTTTTGACCCTCCTGTTACGAGTCATCTACTGACGTCAGTTCATCAAATGCCAGCAGCACGTGCTGTTACTTCCTGTGACATCAACAATGTCTAAATATTTATTTCATCCTAAGAATTCTGGTGAGGTTCCCCTGTGCATCCTAACGTCCCCTGGCCTTCTGGTCCTGGCCATGGGGGCTCCGAGCAGTACACTGCTTGGAAGCCATCTCCGGTCTGCCGCAAGGCCCGGCTTTAGTGCTGATGGCCTCTAGTGCGACAGTGTTTGTTGGCCCCCCTACCCCCCATGACTACCTCGCCACTAATTCCCTCACTGCCACCCCAGTTTAGGGTGTCAGAGCACTTTACATTACACAGTGACAATCAATCATATGTGTGTAAATCAGTGTACAGGAAATGTTACATAAGACAGAAGACTACAAGTTGTAAGAGTCGCATGTCATCCTTACTGGTTGGCAGTATAGTTTGAGTGCTTGGTCTGGAGATGCACAAACTCAGAATTTAAAACCTCATACCATAGTTGGAGGCAGGGCACAGGTCCTAAAAGCAGAAGTGGGGGAACTAACCTAGTTAGGCAGCATGAAAGTGACATCGCGGCACGTGACATCATGGCACATGACATTGCACATGGCATCACAGGAAGTGGCATCACAAGAAGTGACATCAGATCTTAAGCCTTCACAATTATGTTTAACAGGTCTATCATGAGGACATTTGAACTCATTTCGAGTATCCATGCAAACCCTCCTGACTTAGGCAGAAGATTAATACTTTTGTAAGCTAGACATAAAACAATGTTGCCTTTTGTCAACGCAAAGCTTCCTTAACCCAATGACTGAACAAGCTAACTCTACTGCCAGACTACCCAACCAGGTTTAATATTCCATATGCAGCACATTCCTATGTAGATGTTATTGCTTTAGCTGCCTGTGCTTTCTGGAAGTGAGACCTATCTCCCATGCAAAATATTCTTACACAACCTTACCTGCCTGCCTTCGTTTCAGAGATTGGGGCTCATTGTTTGCCAACAGACCATGACCCAAAGCAAGAGCGAAAGACCGTAAGGGAAGAAAGGAGAGAGACAAGAAAACAATAATGAAGGCAGGAAAGGTGATGAAAAAGACAACCTTCAAAATTTAGCAATTGTAGGGTAGTGAAAGCAATAGGTTATGACAACCTTGGCATTCAGCTATAGGACCCTAAGAAAAAGCTTGGGGCCCTGCATTTTTGTTTGTACAAGGTACACCTTGTAACTCCCCACTGTTTCATGTAACACATCCTTTACATTGATTTACAAACTTATATGATTATTGTATATGTAATATGTATGTGTGATGTTGAGCGCTCTGACACCCTGCATTGGGATGGGTAGCACTGTAGAAGAAAAAATAGTGGTATTTAAAATATTCCAACGCCTCCTTATGGGTAGTAAGCGCTATATATTTGCAATTTATTTTGTATAAATACTGGGAAAAACCAACATATCTGACATTCTTGCAGTGCAAGTGTATCTCCTAAACAGGGACTGAACAAAGTGAAAAGCTGCCACTCTCTCATTTTTCGTTTTTTAACATTTTATAAAGCACAAACTAGACTCTAAGATATCCGGTATCAGAGCGCTTTACACATGAGCACCAGGTTAGGAACAGATGGACACATTCATTTTTGTTAGGCACGGGGAGATTAAGTGATTTGCCCAGAATCCAAGGATGTTGAGCGTCGTTGCCGAGACTCAAACATGGTTCCCTAGCTTCGAGGTCAACCGCTTTAGTCATAAGGCTACATCCTCTTCCCACGTATGTGAGAAGTGCTAACAAGGTGTGAGCCTTTGTTTCCCTTCACTGATTTGCATCTAGGTGTGACGCTTGTGACTGCTCCCAGCCAGGAGACTCGAACAAAAGGAGGCCTGATGAGCCCTCAAATTTGGACTTTGTTATGGGCACAGCTGGAGGCTGAAATAAGAGAGCCCCCTCCCGCCTGCACGTTGTTGCTGGTCCAAACCAGACAACGTGCAGGCGTTGCAGAATATGTCCCGGTGTTTGAAAATTACACCGGGACTGGTTCAGCACATTTTTCAGCGGGGCCCGACTTCTTGGCAGGGTGGATGGCGTCCACCCTGTGAAAATAGTGGGTGGACGCTGTCCACCCGCGTGTACCCCCGAGTTGTGCCCTGGTTGGAGGTACTCGTTAATAATAGAATTGATTTCTACCCAAATTAACCCTTTTTGCAACCTTAGGATAATGAAAGACCTGAAAAAAAATCATAACGCTCTAATCTATACCTTGCAGTTTGCATGCAGCTCTTTAATGAATGTTAATAGCTCACTGTTCTATGTTAGGAACTTTAACTTATAAACTGCAAATAACAAAAGGATCTCTCTGACAAAATATTATATGCACTTGGTAATATGCATGGTACACATTCTTTGCAGCAGGAATATTAACCCTCTGCGCTACCTTATGATGAGTCAAAACTTCCACTAGACAAAACTCTGTTTACTCTCCAGCAAGAACATTAATCACCGCAAAGTAATCTTGACATTTTTATTCTTGCCTAAAAATTGCTGAAGGCAAGGCATGTGGCAGCCGTTGCTTTTAAAATCGTAATATACTTTGAAACAGGGCACCCACCCCCCCAGTCAGCACCCTGTGTGGTGGCACCGGTCACACCGCCCTAGAGCCTGACCTGGCTGCCGCTGTGTCTCATTCAGGTACGCAGTTTCGACAAACTGCTTAATCGTTGAGACTGACATGTTTCCTTACCGGTAATCTTCATTACTCCAAGTCATAGCCTTCCTCATTACAGTCAATCAATCAATCAGGGATTTGTGAAGCACGCCACTCTGGGGGGAGGGCGGGGATTTTGTCTAGCTTCGTCTCATCTCCCTGAATGCTTGCAGAGTGGGGGATCATCTGATGCTGAGGGGGAATTAGTTCCAGGTCTTCGCTGCGATGTAGGGGAAGGCTCTTCCTCCTGTTCTGGCTCTGTGGAGGGGTTTTGGCCAGGGCGAGGTCAGCGGAGCAGAGGCTTCTCTTGGGTACGTAGAAGGAGACTCTTTTGTTGAGGTATTATGGTCCTGTGTTGTGGAGGGATTTGTAGGTGTGAGTGAGCAGCTTGAAGGTCACTCTCTTTTTGATGGGGAACCAATGGAGGTCTCGTAGGTGCTGGGTGATGTGGTCTTGTCGTGGGAGGCCGAGGACGAGTCTGGCAGCAGTGTTCTGGATGCGGAGTAGAGCTTTGTTGATCCCGGCGTAGAGGGCGTTTCAGTAGTCCAGTTTGCTGATTATGAGTGCGTGGGTGAAGGCCTTTCTGGATTTGGGGGGGGGATCCATTTTATGGTCATGCGGAGGGTGTTGAAGTACGTGGAGGAGACAGCGTTGATCTTTCATGTCATGGTGAGGGAGGATTTGAGAATGAGGTTGAGGTTGTGGGCATATTCCATGGGTATGGGGGTTGCTGAGGACGGTGGGCCACCAGGTGTTGTGCCATGCGGAGTGGGTAGATCCAAGGACGAGGGCTTCTGTTTTCTCCGATTTGAGCTTCAGGCAGCTGCTGTTCATCCAGGATGCAACATGTTTCATTCCTTTCTGGAAATTTTGTCTGGTGATGTTGGGTTCGTTGGTGAGGGAGAGGATGAGTTGGGGGTCGTCGGCGTAGGATACTATGCTGAGTCCCTGCTTTTTGACAATGGCTGCGAGGGGGGCCATGTAGATGATGAAGAGCGTGGGGCTGAGTGATGATCCTTGGGGTGTTTCGCAGCTGGTCTCTGTGGATTCAGAGAGGAAGGGTGGGAGTCTGATTCTTTTGGTTCGGCCGTTCTGAATGAGCGTATCCAGTCTAGGGCAGTTCCCTGTATGCCAGCGTCGTGGAGTCTGGCAGTTAGTGTGCAGTGGGAGATGGTGATGAAGGCTGCAGAGAGGTCCAGTAGGATGAGGGCTGCACTGGTCGAGGAGAGTGCGAATGTCATCTGTGGCAGCTAGGAGGGCGGTCTCGGTGCTGTGGTTGCTGCGCAATCCAGATTGGGAGGAGTCGAGGATCGAGTTAGCTTCTATGAAGTTCGTGAGCTGGAAGTTGACAATCTTCTCAGTGACTTTGGCTGTGAAGGGGAGGAGAGAGATGGGTCTCTAGTTATTGAGGTCTGCTGAGGGCTTCTTGAGGAGGGGCTAGACTTCTGCATGTTTCCAGTCGTCGGGGAACGTGCTGGTTTCGAAGGTGGAGTAGATGGTGCATTGTAGTTTGGGTGCTATGGTGGAGGCGGCTCTATGGAAGATGTGTGGCGGGCAGGGGTCAGTGGGGGCTCCTGAGTGTATGCTCTTCATGGTCTTGGCTGTGTCTTCTGTGGTGACAGGGGTCCAGGCGGAGACAGCCACCATTGAGCACTATGTATTCAGAACACAGCATTCACCCCTAGAACAAAAATTCCAACCCATCATGGTGGTTTGACAGGAAGTACCTGTCACCTGACTTATATGGGTGGGGCAAATCCACACAACATCCTGGAATACCCACGAGAACAGAAAGACCAACAAACAAATATACCAACCATCCATACAAGAAAAAAACGCAAAGGAAACCCATCAACCCATCCAGCAACTGGAAAGGCTCTCCATGTGTATGCTTTTTATTGTCACCCAACATCCCAGGGTGGGAGGAAGGGATTCAGGACTGTGACAAGGAAGACTATGACTCGGAGTAATCAAAATTACAGGTAAGTAACCCAGTCTTCACGTTCCTCCTCTGTCTTCCTTGTCACAGTTACCATTGAGCGTATACCAAAGAGCCTGACAAGTCAAAAAAACATACTTGCATAAAGACGCCAGGAAGAACCATGGTGGTGGAACAAATAACAATGATCCGCAGGAAGAACAGCAGACCCAAAACCAGCAGAAAGAAAAACACTCAACCACTCTGTAACCGCGCCTCCTGGCGCACGAATGGTTGGGTTATGAACTGCCCTTGGCTGCTGAAGGTCGTTTGGGGCCAAGAACCCTTTTTGATGCTACAAGTAAGTCCCCTACTGTGGAAGTGCTGAGACCTTGTCGGTGGCCCTGCCCCCTTTCTCAATCATTCTGCAAATGCGCCTCCTGGCGCACTACTAGTGGGGGGGATGAGCTCCCCTTGGCTGCTGAGGGTCATTAGGGGCCAAAAACCCTATTGGTGCCACAAATAAGTCCCCCCAAGGTGGATTGCTGAAACCTTGGCGGAGGCCCCTCCCCCTTTCTCATCCACTCCGCAAACGCGCCTCCTGTTGCACTACTGGTTGATGGATGAAGTCCCCTTGTCTGCAGAGGGTCGTTGGAGGCCAAGAAACCCTATTGTTGCCACAAGTAAATCCCCCACAGTGGGATTGCTGAGACCTCATCAGATGCCCCACCCCCTTTCTTAACCACTCTGCAAATGCACCTCCTGGGATGAAGTCCCTTTGGCTGCTGAGGGTTGTTGGGGGTCGTTTTCTGATTGTTTCTGAACTCTATTTTGCCTCTTTCTGCCTGTTGCTGACCATTATTCTGCCTTTGTCTGCTCATTTCTGACCTTTATCTTGCCTCTTTCTGTTAGTTTCTCACTGTTATCTTGCCTCTTTCTGCTCGTTGCTGACCTTTATTATGCCTCTTTTAGCTCATTTCTTACCTTTATTCTGCCTCCTTTTGCTTGTTTCTGATTTTTATTTTTCCTTTATCTCCTCTTTTCCCCCTGGGAATGTGAGGGGAGCCTCAAGGTCTCTGCGGTCCCTGCTGGCTCTCTGCCTCCTGCGGGAGCCGGCATTGCTCTTGCATGCAGGGAGATGGTGGAGATGCAGATCCCTGCATGCTGGAGCAATGATTTCATCTGTTTCCCAGCATGCATATTTGCAGGCAGGGCAATAGATGAAAACTCTGCTTTCTGCAAGTAGGAGCTGTTTGACAGAAAGCAGAGTTATGTTTGCTTTTGCTTAGTGTGAATTGTCAACTCCCACCAAGCAAAAACAAACATCTCCCTCCCCAGAGTGGGCACCTCGGGAGGTATCAGGAGCTGGCCCTGGGGTGTGGTGGTCCCCAGGGCCATCCATGGCTCCATGAGGGGGGCCACGCGGCTCCCCTTCATTGTAGTAGTTAGCACCGGGGAGGTTGTAGTCCCTGGGGCTGTAGGGGGGGGGTGTGCAGGCTCCCCATATTAATTTTATGTTTAGCCTCGAGAAGGTGGCTGTCCCCAGGGCTGCGGGGAGGGCGTGCGGCCCCCCGCATAACTTCAGCTTCATTTGTCCTGGGGAGGTGGCGGTATGCTGGGTGCAGACAGGCTCAGCCTCCCGCATCTATATTTTAATTGCCCCAGGGAGGTGGCGGTCCCCAGGGCAGAGTGGGAGCCACGCGGGCCCCCTCCACATTTATTTATAGAAATTTGCTCTGCAGAGGTGGTGGTCCCCAGGGAACTGGGGGCACACCTGCATACTTTAAAAGCAGTGCTCCGGGCAGCTGGCGGTCCATAGGGCTTTTATAAGCCCTAGAGCGGGGCCCAATGCACCTCCCTCCTTTTTATATTTCCTCATGCCACCGGGACCTGGCCCACCCAGGGGCTCAACATTACAGAAGCTTTTTTTCTGCGGGAGCTGCGGATCCAAAGCGATTTCCGCCGAAAATGTTTTAAAAAAATGCTTTTCTACCTCCCTCCCCTCCAAGAGCCCTAGGGGGTTAGGGTATTCCTACCTTGCAATTAGATCACTGTGAGTAGTAAGAAACTGGACCCATTAGGTGTTCTTAAAAGACCCCTCACACACCAACCTGGTTGGTGCCATGCTTCATCATTGGGGTCCCAACCGGGCGGCCGAGTCCCTCCCGGTTGTGCTACAACGTCTGGTTACAGCAGAGCTGATGTTGTGCATAAATGTGATGTGAGGTGAAATATTTACAGTTAAAAATATCTCTGAGAATCATTGCCTATAACTTTAATAGTGGCGGCTCAGGATATGGTTAAAAAGACAATATGTGTAGTGCAACTAATCTGGATTTATTAACCGTAAGTTGCTGTATGTGTGGCGGTCTACATGTTTCAGCCCGTAAAAAATATTGCAAGGGCTTTCTTCAGGACCAAAAGTGGGTGAAAAGTGAGTGGCAAAGGTGAATTGTGCTACGTGAAGCCTTTTGTAATACCTACACATGCGCTAAGGTGTGTGGTTTAAAAGTGTCTGCGTACTCACTGGCACTTGAAAATACCTGTAAGGAAAAAGAGAGACACAACAAAACATATAATTTCGCAACAATAAAATGCAATCTTAGTGGTAAAAGGTGTGTTTGTAGTGAAGTGTCTCTATGACTACCACAGTGATTGTAGCCCATGCTGGTGGCTGCATGCAGGTGGTACTACGCATGCTGCGTTAAGAATCATAATGGATAACAAGGGAAAGTACACAGTGTGCGCACATAGAATAGGGGACTCAGGGCGCTGATCTTAGACTGATGTGGTGGTGCTGTTGTGGCTCCTATTGATGAAAAGGAGGCCATATACAATAGTGAAGAGCACCCGGTGCAGTCTACTGGATAAGTAAATTCGAACCCCATGTTTGAAGGACCGAGCCACTAGTACTGTGGTTCTAGGCGCGGTATGTGCTTGTGACCAGGAATACATAGTCAAGTCAAGTCAAGTCATAGAATTTATACAGCGCACTACATACCCAGAGGGTTTCAAGGCGCTTAGGAAGGGGAGGAGGATTACTTGTCAAATATCCACGTTTTAAGTTGCTTTCTGAATGCTAGGTGGTTCTGGGTAAGGCGAAGGTAAGCGGGGAGTGAGTTCCATGTTCTAGCAGCTAGGTAAGAAAAGGATCTGCCTCCCATGGTGGTCTTGTTGATGCGAGGTACAGTGGCGAGGGCTTGGCTGGAGGAACGTAGTTGGCGGGAGGGGGTGTAGAAGGACAGTCGTGAGTTGAGGCATTCTGGTCCGATGTCGTAGAGTGATTTGTGTGCGTGGGTAAGCAGTCGGAAGGTGATCCTCTTATTGACGGGTAGCCAGTGGAGGTCCTTAAGGTGACCAGAGATGTGTTTGTTGCGTGGGATGTCTAATATGAGCCTGGCTGAGGCGTTTTGGATTCGTTGGAGTTTCTTCTGGAGTTTTGCGGTAGCACCTGCGTAGAGGGTGTTTCCGTAGTCCAGTCGGCTCGTGACCAGAGCATGGGTGACTGTTTTCCTTGTTTCGGAGGGGATCCAGCGAAATGTTTTTCTGAGCATGCGAAGAATGTTGAAGCAGGAAGAGGATACGGCGCTGACTTGTCTGTTCATTGAGAGTGAAGAATCCAGGATGACGCCTAGGTTCCGTGCGTGGTCTGTCGGGATGGGTGCTTTTCCGAGGGCTTCCGGCCACCAGGAGTCGTCCCATGCAGAGGGGATGTACCTAAGATGAGGACTTCTGTTTTGTCTGAGTTCAGTTTCAGACGGCTTTGTTTCATCCATTCGGCAACTTCTTTCATTCCTTCGTGTAGGTTGGTTTTGGCGGTGCTGGGGTCATTGGTGAGAGAAAGGATCAGTTGAGTGTCATCCGCGTAAGAGATGATGTTGAGGTTGTGTTGGCGTGCGATGGCCGCGAGGGGGCTCATGTATACGTTGAAGAGGGTGGGACTGAGTGAGGATCCTTGTGGTACGCCGCAGATGACTTCAGAGGCCTCGGACTTGAATGGTGGAAGGCGGACTCTCTGGGTTCTTCCGGTGAGGAACGAGGTGATCCATTCAAGTGCTTTTCCTTGGATTCCGATGTTATTGAGGCGTTGTAAAAGGGTGCTGTGGCAGACTGTGTCGAATGCTGCAGAGAGGTCAAGGAGGATAAGGGCGACTGTGTCCCCATTGTCCAGTAGAGTTCGAATGTCGTCTGTTGCTGCGATGAGGGCGGTCTCAGTGCTGTGTTTTGCTCGGAAGCCAGATTGTGAGGGGTCGAGGGATTTGTTGGCTTCGAGGAAGGCGGCGAGCTGGTTGTTGACAGCTTTCTCGATGACTTTGGCCGGGAATGGAAGAAGCGAGATGGGGCGGTAATTTTTTGAGTTCGGTGGGGTCCGCTGTGGGTTTTTTCAGAAGGGCGGTGAGTTCAGCGTGTTTCCAGTCTTCCGGGAAGGTGGCGGAGTTGAAGGAGCAGTTGATGACGTCTCGGAGGTGCGGTGCTATGACGGAGTCTGCTTTGTTGAAGATGTGGTGAGGACATGGGTCTGTGGGGGATCCTGAGTGGATGGAGTTCATCAGGCGGATGGTGTCCTCAGTGGAGATTGGGTTCCAGTCGTTAAGGGTGTTCACGGGGGGAAGATGATCAGCAAATGGTAGGGTGGGTTGGTTTCCGGGTTGGTTGTCAAAGCTGTTGTGGATGTCAGCAATCTTGTTGTGGAAAAATGAGGCTAGGGAGTCGCAGAGGGTTTGAGAGGGGGTGATGTCGTTGGAGTTGGCCGAGGGATTGGAAAATTCCTTGACGATGTTGAAAAGTTCCTTGCTGTTGTGGGCGTTGTTGTCAAGTCGATCCTTGAATGCTGTTTTCTTGGCTTTTCGGATTAGTTGGTGGTGAGTGCGGGTGGCGTTTTTGAAGGCGTCCTTGGTGCTAGTGGTTGGGTCTTTTTTCCAGGCCTTTTCAAGGGAGCGGCAGAGTTTCTTGGACTTCTTGAGATCATCGTTGAACCATGAGGCCTTCTTGCTGCCAGGTTTGTTTTGACGTTTTTTCAGTGGTGCTAAGGTGTCAGCGGTGTTGGATAACCATAGGGTGAGGTTGGCGGCGGCTTCGTTAGCGTTAGAAGAGAGGGCTGGGGTGTTTCGAAGGAGCGATGTGGAGATTTGGTCCGTGGTGATTTTGTTCCAGTTTCTTTGCAGGGTAGGTTGGAGGTGGATGCTGGGTTTTGGTTTGTTGTAGGTGAAGTGAACGCAGCTGTGGTCAGTCCAGAGGAGATCCGTGGTGTGGCTGAAGGAGACATGATTGCTGGATGTGAAGATGGGGTCGAGTGTGTGACCTGCGATGTGGGTGGGGGAAGTGACTAGTTGTTTAAGTCCGAGGTTGGCGAGGTTGTCCACGAGGGTGGCGGTGTTGCGGTCGTTGATCTTTTCAAGGTGAAAGTTGAGGTCTCCCAGAAGGATGTAGTCTTTGGAGGGGAGCGCGTGTGGGGTGATGAAGTCCGTGATGTCTTCACTGAATTTTGCGCGGGGTCCTGGTGGTCTGTAGAGGAGGGTGCCTCTGAGTGTAGTTTTGGGGTCGATGTGGATCTGGAAGTGAAGGTGTTCGGAGTTAGCGAGGTTGGTGTCAGAGCTGGTTGAGATGCGGATAGATTTCTTATGGACGATGGCGATTCCTCCTCCTGTGTGGCTGGTACGGTCTTTGCGAGTGATCTTATAGTCTTCAGGGATGGCAATGGTGATGTCTGGTGCGGAGGAAGCATTCATCCATGTTTCCGTAAGGAAGGCGATGTCCGGAGAAATGGTGTCTAGTAGATTCCATAGGTCAATGGCGTACCTGTGGACCGATCGGGTGTTGAGAAGGATGCATTGTAGGTGGTTGGGGTCGGGAGTCTGTGGTGTGGTCGTAGCGGAGATGTTGTCGGTGCCGCTGAATTTGCAGGAGAAGCAGGAGAAAGGTCCATGGGTTTGTCCAGGGGCGGCTTGGACGCAGTTGGGGGCTCGACCGGGGTTAAGGGCTAGGAGGGTGGCGGCATTGTAGGTAATGCGGGGGGGCTGGGAGGGACGGGGGCCAGGGGGTCTGGCGCTGGGCGCGGTCCAGGCGCGGACGGGCGTAGACGGGCTTACCTTTGGCGCACCTTCGGCGCGGCTGGGGCGCGGTCGCTGCGCGTAAACGCTGCGCGCGGGAACTCCTGTCATATATGGATAGTGGAGGGGGAGGGGCGAGGGCGTCTCAGCTGGGAGGCGGGGCGGGCTGACGAGGACAACAACATAAACAAAATGGCAGCGGAGGGGAGGGCAGAGCACAGCGCCGGGGGTAAACTCGCTCTGAATATTAATAACAAGTCAAGGCAGTGGAGGCGATGCAAAGCGCTAGCAGCAACAGAGGCAGGCAACACGTGGGCGTGAGGCGAAGCGCTACAATATAAACAACAACAGTGCAGGCAACACACGAAGAAAGCAATTTGAAATGCAGGCAACAAACGATACCAGGTCTCTCAGGAGAGACTAGGGGAGCGACCTCTCAGTGCGCAGCAGCGAGGGGATCACGGCGCTTCCTGCTACGGGAGCGCTGTATAAGCTTAGTGGGAGGGCGTCTCAGCTGGGAGGCGGGGCGGGCTGACGAGGACAACAACATAAACAAAATGGCAGCGGAGGGGAGGGCAGAGCACAGCGCCGGGGGTAAACTCGCTCTGAATATTAATAACAAGTCAAGGTAGTGGAGGCGATGCAAAGCACTAGCAGCAACAGAGGCAGGCAACACGTGGGCGCGAGGCGAAGCGCTACAATATAAACAACAACAGTGCAGGCAACACACGAAGAAAGCAATTTGAAATGCAGGCAACAAACGATACCAGGTCTCTCAGGAGAGACTAGGGGAGCGACCTCTCAGTGCGCAGCAGCGAGGGGATCAGTGATAAGATACTCCTAGACAATTGGTGGCTAAAAGACTGTTGAGACAGTGGTAAAAAGCTTTTCACAAAAGCATGCACAGTAATAAGTTTGTAGTTACAATGTATGGGGCAAAATGCGGGAGAATCGGGGCTCGGGTTGCTCATCCAAGTAACCGATCTGAAAACACAAGGATAATTGCTGTAAATACTGAGTCTGGTAGCGTACTCTGTGGGGAGAGACCTTATGGAGCACGCATTATCTTACTTGGTTGTGGTGGTCCCTCCGCTGCAAACCTGACTCGGTCCCTCACAGTCCCGGCTGGTGCTGGGAGTGCCGAGGGGACGTAGCTTATATCGCAAGTGTGTGAATCCCGGTACATGAGAGAATGCACGTCCGGGTCTGGCAATTACAAGGCACAGGGTAGTATGCGCATGCGTAGGCATGCGTGGTGCGGATGTATTGCGGTGACGCTAGTGCTGGATATCCATGGCGGCCATCTTAGGGAGGTTTTCAAAGTTGAATGCACCTCCTGTGAAGGTATTTATGAAGGGTGCCGGACCCCGAAAAGCAGTTATGGCTAAAAGGTTTTTACAGGGATTGTAGGTACCATCCCCACTCAGTCCACTCAATACAGGTGCTGGAGTGAGACAGGCTGTATCAGTAGAGGTCATGGGTGGTATGCTGGGAAAAGGAATTATGTCACTGTCTGTATGTTATCTGACAGCGGCTGTCACAATACGGCAGAAGGTGCCAGACTCCAGTTAGAGGGACACCCTAGGGTACAACAAGAGAGGATGGAAAAAGGTATAGTGTCCCTGCCTGCCTGGGGTATGATCGCACAGCACCACAAGGGCTGTCATGGTACAGCAGAGGACGTGATAAAATAGACAAAGTCGAAGTTATTTAGTGCAGCCAAGGGGTGAGGAGGTACATTATTGATCAAGAGAGAAACTGTTAACTGGATCAGGTAGCTCTGCATTAGGCTCTGTTAAGGCTGTTCCAAGGTATATTGTCATTCAATCCCGTTTTTATGACTGGATAAGCGATATATCATCTCTGTTCTTTTTGGAATAGCTGCTGTTGGGCATGTTGGGGTGAAGGGTTTCTATGATGACCCAGCACATGTCATTGGTGGTATGTCCTGCCTCCAAAAAATGGTTGGTCATTTTAGTTACATTCTTTTTGCATCTTATTGTGCTCCAATGCTCACAGATTCGGGTCCTGACTTTTCGGTTGGTCATTCCAAAGTAGGTGAGATTCCATGGGCATACAATACGGTATATGGCATGCGCAGTGTTGCAGTTGGTGTGTTGTCGTAGTTCCCACGTTTTACCAGGTTCCAGATGGAGTTTTTTAGTGGTTTCAGTCAGGTGACAAACACTGCAGTTGCCCCATGGAAAATGTCCGGTTACTCTTGGGATCCTCCAAGCGTTAAGGACAGCGTTGTCAGGTCTCTGTTGTGGTACCGGCCTGGTAGATACTAGTGCGTCTTTGATGGATTTGGCTTTCTTGTGTGACACCAAAGGAAGATCCCAATTGAGGTTGCCAGTCTTTAAGATTTTCCAATGTTTTCTGACAGTGTTTGAGATTTTAGTGGATTCTGTGTTGTAGGTCGTGACACAGGTCAAAGGAGTGGGTTGGGGTTCTCGTAGGTGTTTTTCAATGAGAGCCTCACGGTCCTGGTTCCTGGCCCGTTTCTTGGCTTTGTCAGTGATATGTTTGGGGTACCCCCGGTCTTGAAGTTTACTACTTAAGTCACACTACTGCAATTTCTACGCAGCCGTAATTATCGGCCTGGGGTGGAAGCTGGAGAAATGTAGGAGTGAGTTACGTGCAGTAGGTTTGTAGTGTGTTTTGCTTTTCAAATGACCATCCTCAGCCCAGATGTCTAGGTCTAGGAAGGTGGTCTTTTGATGGTCTGATACGTGTGTTTTGGTCACAGGTATTGAGCCATTCGCGGAAGCTGTTGAGTGATTCTGTGTCTCCTTCCCAGATCAGTAGGATATCGCCTATATAACGTTTATAGAACTTGATTTCTGGGATCCGTGACACATTATTGGAAAAAATGTATTTTGACTCAAAATCGTGAACATACAGGCCTGCCACTCTGGGGGCGAAAACGCTCCCCATGGATGTACTGTGTTTCTGGAGGTAGAGTTGTCCTTCGAATTCGAAGTAGTTGTCTTTCAGCGCGAGTTTGGCGCATTCCCAGATGAATCTCCTGGATGTGTGGTACACTTCCAGTCAGTTTGTTCCAAAACTGTCTCCAGGACGCCTAGTGTGTCATCTTGTGGGAGGCTGGTGTAGAGGCTTTCTACGTCGAGGCTCACTATTAAGGAGGTCCCTGGATCGTAGGCCAAGTTATTGAGTAGTCTCAGGAGATCTTTTGTGTCTTGGAGATAGGTATTGGTGGATTGGACCATAGGTTGGAGAAAAAAGTCACAATACCGGGATAATGGTTCTAGTAAAGAACCTATGCCAGATACAATGGGGTGCCCTGGAGGGGGTGATTTGTTTTTGTGTGTCTTTGGTAGTATATAGAAATACGGTATTTTGCCCATAGTGGAGGTAAGGAACTTAGCTACATTGGGTGTGATTTGTCCCGTTGATTCAGCTTCCTCAACTAGGGAATGGATGCGTGCTCTCAGGTTTTCGCTTGGGTCTTGATTCAGTTTCTCATAGTTTTTAGTGTCGCTAAGGAGTCTCTCACATTCTAGTCTGTAGTCTTCTCTGTTCAAGATGACTTTTCATCCGCCTTTGTCTGCAGGTTTGATAATGATTGATTGGTTGGATCTCAGGGATTGTATGGCAGCACGTTCTGCTGTGCTGGTGTTGTGGAAAGTGTGGTCCTCGCTCAGTGCTTCAATGTTCTTGGAGACGGCTTGTTCATAGACAGCCACCTCGGGTGGAATGGCATTGGGAGAGGGCATGAATGTAGATTTTGCTCTAAATTTTGTGTCCCCTTCATGACCAGCATTGGTAGAGGGAGGTGAGTTTTCAAAGAAAGCCTTCAACCTGAGTTTCCGGAAGAAGGCAGCTAGCTCACAGTGTAGTTGGAACTTGTCTAGTCTAGCTGTGGGTACCAAACCGAGTCCCTTCTCTAGGACTTTCATTTCCGTTGATCTTAAGGTATAGGACGAGAGATTAATGACCAGGCTCATCTCTTGCTGGGGCCCGGTTGTTGGTCTTTGGCCTTGCTCCTCGTCAGTGCTCCCTCCTGCTGGTCGTCTCCCCAGTGGACTTGGTTTCCTCGGCGTCTTCTCCCCCTGTTTCGTGGGCCTCCTCCTAAAAAAGGGTGGCCACCATGGATACCCACCGCTAGCGTCACCGCAATACATCCGCACCACGCATGCCTACGCATGCGCATACTACCCTGTGCCTTGTCATTGCCAGACCCGGACGTGCATTCTCTCATGTACCGGGATTCACACACTTGCGATATAAGCTATGTCCCCTCGGCACTCCCAGCACCAGCCGGGACTGCGAGGGACCGAGCCGGGTTTGCAGGGAAGGGACCACCACAACCAAGTAAGATAATGTGTGCTCCATAAGGTCTCTCCCCACAGAGTCCACTACCAGACTCAGTACTTACAGCAATTACCCTTGTGCTTTCAGATCGGTTACTTGGATGAGCAACCCTCCTCCCGAGCCCCGATTCTCCTGCATTTTGCCCCATACATTGTAACTACAAACTTATTACTGTGCATGCTTTTGTGAAAAGTTTTTTTACCACTGTCGCGACAGTCTTTTAGTCACCAATTGTCTAGGAGTATTTTATCACTGTATGTATTCCTGGCCACAAGTGCATACCGCGCCTAGGACCACAGTACTAGTGGCTCGGTCCTTCAAACACAGGGTTCAAATTTACTTATCCCGTAGACTGCACAGGGTGCTCTTCACTATTGTATATGGCCTCCTGTTCATTAATAGGAGCCACACAGCACCACCACGTCAGTCTAAGATCAGCGCCCTGAGTCCCCTACTCTATGTGCGCACACTGTGTACTTGCCCTTGTTGTCCATCATGATTCTTAACGCAGCATGCATAGTACCACCTGCATGCAGCCACCCGTATGGGCTACAATCACTGTGGTAGTCATAGAGACCTTTGACTACAAACACACCTTTTATCACTAAGATTGCATTTTATTGTTGCAAAATTATATGTTTTGTTGTCTCTCTTTTTCCTTACAGGTATTTTCAAGTGTCAGTGAGTACGCAGACACTTTTAAACCACACACCTTAGTGTGTGTGTGTAGGTATTACAAAAGGTTACACGTGGCACAATTCACCTTTGCCCCTCACTTTTCACCCACTTTTGGTCCTGAAGAAAGCCCTTGTAATATTTTTTACGGGCTGAAACATGTACACCGGCACACATACAGCAACTAATGGTAAATAAATTCAGATTAGTTGCACTACACATATTGTCTTTTTAACCATATCCTGAGCCGCCACTATTAAAGTTATAGGCTAGGATCCTCAGAGATATTTTTAACTGTAAATATTTCACCTCACATCACATTTATGCACAACACCAGCTCTGCCTGTAACCAGGCGTCGTAGCACAACCGGGAGGCACTCGGCCGCCCGGTTGGGACCCCAATGATGAAGCATTACACCAAACAGGTTGGTGTGTGAGGAGACTTTTAAGAACACCTAATGAGTCCAGTTTCTTACTACTCACAGTGATCTAATTGCATACACATAGTGGGTCTGTCCACATTGTTTAAGTCTTGTATTGTTTTGGGGAAGGGACGTACCCCTTTACTATTTTTTCCCTAGCTCTCCCTTTGATTTTGTATATTCCTACCCTGCCCCATTCTCTTTTTTTAAGTTTTTGTTTTGGGACTCTACTGAAGCTGCGTCCCAAGAAGGCTGCCAACAATTCCTGGTTGAAGTGTTGGCAGACAATCAGATCTCTACACGAGATCGGGTGGGCTTGCGAAGCCTTCGCACCCCTATATATACAAATTTGGATTTTCATTAATATCGCAAAAAATACTGAATGGATAACACCAATTCACTAAAAGGTCACTTTCTGTAACAAAAGCTACCTTTCTGCCAAATTTGATGTCATGCTGTCCCGCGGTTTGGGCTGTAGTTGTGTCTAAAATTTCTTTGAAAAAATGCATGGGAAAAATGCATTTTGGGATACCCCCTTTTTATCCCAGCTCCCACTTGACAAATCACTCCGAAACTTTCAAAACACAGGCTGAACCAACTGTCATACTAGTTTTGAACATTTTGTGAAGATTCGTCAAAGAGCACCAAAGCTATTGGCAAAAAATAATTAATTTTTCTATGGAAACCAGGTCCTAACTAGAACTACCTACTGGCGGCCACCAGTAAGTAACATATACACAGGTCGTCAAGCACACATTTACAAGGCTACATTTAGCCTTTATATCTAAAGCAAGAATGGCAGGACCTGCCCCTGAGCCCTACGGCCCTCCTCCCCACCCTGTCACCCCTCTGCTAAGAGCATGCAGCCGACCTCTTGACAGAAATCAATAAATTACTACTTTTTTCCAGTCTTCAGAGGCAACTGTGAAAGGAGATCATACATTTCAGTTCTGCTTTCCTGAGTTGCCTGACCATTGTCCAAAAACTCGGGCATGTATTTAAAATGAAGAAAAGTATCGGGACACCCGGGCAGTCCACAGAAAACCGTAACTTTCCAAGGAAATCCAGGATGTCTGGTCACCCTAGGTTCAATCAAATCAATTTTATAAATGGTCGCAAAGGAGTGGAGGGGGTAAGTGGTTTGCCATCATGAAGCATTCATGCTTTTACGTTTTGATTGATGCCAGAGAACAGGCTTTTCACAATGTATTATTAGCTGCGCATCCACTTCCACCTTTTGTGCAGCATAGTTAAAATAAAGAAAAAGTCTCTATGATGTGGCCACCACTGGCTGTGTTGTAGCACTTTTTATTTATTGGATGAGGGACAGAGAGCAGGGGGACAACATTAACAGTAGAGAGGGTGAGAAAAAAACACTATGACGAGTCGAGCACTGGCCACGTCTTGGCGCTTTTTTTTGTTTATTACAGCGAGAGAGGCGGGTCTGCTGTCAACACAGAGGGAGGTTGAGTTGGGGCAACATAGCAAAAGAGCCGAGGCAACACGGACAAGGGAGGGAGGTGCTGGGGCAACATGGACAACAGAGAGGGGAAGGGAGGGGCTGGAGCAAAACACAGCATGGACATCAACAGAAAGAGGGAGGCGAGCGGGGCAAGCAACATGGATGAGAGAGGGAGGGACATGAAGGGGGACAAGTACACAAGGGGGGGCAGCTGAGAAAGCTGTATTTTGACAGAAAACAAACAAGCATTGGCCTAGCTACTAGGTCTCGCCTTTGGGACCTTATAAGTATTTAGCCATGCAGCACATTATCCTGGGTGCTACAACATCTACTGTTACTTCACATGTCACTTGTGAGCAGCCACACACCCAAGGTCAATGAATACTGTAAATACAATGTATGCCCAGATAGTGCAAGTCTGCAACCTAAAACATTTTAACAGATGAATAAAAATAATGTAATTCCAATAATGCCTTCACTAACTGCACCAGAAGGTGATGAAATCAAAATAAACCTATATTGATTAATGGCAGGAGTGACATGCTGCCGGTTACTTGATTATTTTTGCAGCTTCTTTCATATCTACCTTGTAAAGTGCTCTGTCATTCTGTGCCAGGGTTATGAATTGCTGTATAAATAAACTAGATAAAGCGACTAATTACTGATTTTGGGATAGTCGTGGAAATACTAGATGCAGTATTATAGGGTAGAGCAAGGAGACCAAATTGTAACCCCTTTCTACTTTTATTGGGCATTTGTTTACCAATGAGATGCATGGGGGGATTCTGAGCGTTTGGGAAACCTGTTTAGAAACAGTGAAGGAGGATTCTTAAAAGATAACACTTAAAATGATATTGTGCAGTGTTATGTGATGAATAATATATGAAGGTCAAGGAATATAAGTGGGGCGGGCAAAGCAGGGAGACGCGACAGAATGAGAGACTGGGAACTGGGTGAGAGACAGCAAGAAAAAAGGCCAAGAGAAAGGTGAGAAAGAAAGACAGACAGCACAAGACTCTGACAGAGATAGGAGCGGGCCCTCCTCGTGACAGTGAAGACAGCTATGGTCTTTTCTATTCAGGTATTGTTAGAAAAGTGACAGGGAGCCAAAAGACTGTTGTATTTTTGTGGTTAATGAACATTGTCTCCAGTGAGTGCATGAGAGTGATGGGTTCAGTATGTCATACCGTATAATAAACAGGAAAAGTGAAAGTAGGATATTAGGAAATTTAGCCCAAAAATATCCTTAAATTATAGCTTCTAAATGTACCTCAGATTATGGTTTCGTGAATACAAAAAGCAGATGTGTGCCTCCCACATTTCAGGTTATCAGTAGAATTTATTGTGACGTTAGTAAAGTTACATGCCTCTGAACCGAAGGCTGCATGTTCTGTTTGATGGCGTTAGACGCAAATATGTGCTCAGTTAAGGGTTGTGGGTGGCAGTGGGGAGATGCCGTGGGATTATAAAATGTAATAATCTACTGGTTGACCTGTGCTGAACATCATGTGTGCTAGGTGACATTACGCCACTGTACTGGGGGTTCACTCTAGGCCCTGGGCTGGACGCGCCCCGCTGCATAAGGAATGACACGCACACGCAGTATCATGGTGTGAGCAAAAGATCATGTGTGGTCTCCGCCCATTTATTATAAAGCCTCTGGTCACACCTGGCCAGAGGATGTACCGAATGCAGTTCCGGGGCATGTCGTCACCGCGGGGGTGGTGCTTGGTGGTTGTCACATCACTCCCCAACTTGGCGTTAGAGACTTGGACCATGCTGTCGTACTTGGCATGCAAAGTCTCTGAGTCTTTAGTTCGGGATGGATTGGGCCTGAGGTCGTACCGCTGATGGTGAGAACAATTGTCACTGCCCTCTGGCTGCTGTGGCGGGTGTTAACAATGTTGTCTCTAGGAGTGCTTGACTCAGGAGTAGAGGTACTGGCTGGTGGTTCTTCGTGCTCTGCCTGCTAGTACAAGCTCTCCCAATTAGTTTCTTGTTCCTTGGTTTCTAGAGCTGGCTGGGATGGAAAATCCACTCTTCGGAACCATGACACATTTCTGATGACTGTCTCTTGACTCTTCAGACAGTGACCATGGTACCATCTGGGTAGATGACTGTCCATGCACTTGGTTTGAATGGTGTTTGAAACTTCCATCCGGGTCTCCTGTCTTTAATCAGGGCTAGTCTCCGTGTGATAGCACCCAAACTCTCACACAGCGCTTCATGCTTGCAAGCACATTAGTGTGAGTGCGCTTGGCTTCGGTTCCAGTTGGAGCTGAATCCACCCTGGGGGGGACTGGAATGGTATCACGCCTATGTCCTTTGAGCATCAGGGACCACGGTGACCATTGTGTGGTATAGTGAGGTGTTCTGTGGTATTCCCAAAGGAATCTGTGCGTTGTTAGCTCTGGATTGGCTCCTCCCGCAACAGTAATTCTAAGCGCTCAACTTCACCATTGGCTTGCGGCCTTCGAGGGGTGATCCGGTGTTGTTTGATCCACAAGTTGTCAAGTAGCTTTTTAAACTCTGACCCCTATAGAGGCGGGCCGTTGTCCGTCTTTATTTCTTCTGGTAAACCAAACAGTGCACAAACCCTTTCCAGCACTGGGGCTACATTGGGAAAAGCCGGTGAGTCCATCACTTCGATGATGGGGTACTTAGAGTAGTTGTCGACTATTACTGCTGTAATGTGACAGTCTGGGAAGTTTTCAAAGTCTAGGCTTACTTGACACCACTGGGTTGTGCTCGGTTCACCTGCGATGGTGGGTGCCGCGCCCTTTGGAGGCTTGTGAGCTTACTTGAGGGACAGCATCTCTCAACCTCCTCTATAGCAGCTTCCAGCCCTGGGAACCAAACCTTTTCCCTCATCCTGGACTTCATCCGAACGGTCCCTTGGTGGCCTCCATGAGCCAGTGCTATTACCTTGTCTTTCAGGTTTACGGGGATGACGATGTGAGCTCCTCGTAGCACGAGACCTTCAGGTGAGCGCTCAGTTCGTCATGTACTCTTCACAGATTTATCAGGGGCTCCTTCTCCGGGCCATGCCAATTGTTCCCAATTTCTCATGAAGTTCTGTCATGAGCCTCGTTGTAGAGCGTCTATGACCTTCACTTGTACTGAGGCGTACTTGGTGGCCTCACAGAGCTCCTGGAGGCTAAGTGCCTGCGGGCACCATGTTGATGTATTCTTCAGCTTTCGATCCGCGATGGGGATGTGGTGCTGTGCCGCAGAACAGAGGGACAGGTGGCTGGTGATCCGTGACCATGTGGAACGGCCTGCGACTGAGGTATAGATGAAAAAGCCACATGCCTTTTTAATGGCTAGTGCTTCTCTCTCTATTTGTGAGTTTCGGGTCGCTGCTGGCGTGAGAGTTTTGCTTGTAAATGCTAGTGGTGCCCATTTGCCAGGCTCCACCTCTTGGTTGAGTAGGCTCCCAGGCCTACAGTGCTGGCATCAGGCAAGAGTTCAGTCTATCTCTTAGCATTGAAGTAGGCTATTGTTATTTTGCTGAGTAAGGCTTCCTTTCACCTTTTGGAATGGCTCTTCTTCATCCTGGCCCCACTGCCAAGGGGCGTCTGCTTTCGTCAGCGCATATTGTGGATCAGCGATGGTTGCCAGGTTCGGGATTAACCGGTCTGAGTAAGTGGTCATGCCCAAGAAGCTGTGTACCTCGGAGACTGTTGTCGACTCTGGAACTTGTGTGATGGCATGTGACTTGCGGGGGGCAATCTGTACTACATGTTTGTTAAAAACGTATCCGAAAAATTTGATAGAGTTCTAAAAGAAAGAACACTTTTCCCAGTGGAGGGTTACGCCGTGTTTTAATTGGATTGGGATATCGTCAATCACATTCATTACTCCTTGTAGGCCTGACAGCGTCTCCCTGATGACATCTTGGAAGCCTTCCGCCACCGAGAATATCCCAAAGTTTAATCTCTTGTATCTGCACAATCCTAGATACGTTGAAAATGTGGTGATATAGTGACTTTCTTCTGCAAGTAGTAGCTGCTGGTATCCTGCGTTAAGGTCCAGCTTAGAAATCCACCTCAACCCGTTCAGGTCAGGAATGATGTCATCCATCATTGGCATGATATGTTGTTCCTGCTGATGGCTTGGTTGGGAAGATGCATATCGATGCAGAGTCTATCTTGTCGGTGTGCTTTGGCTTCTCAGCGAAAACCATCGGGGGACACCCACGATGTCGGGCTGGATACTTTTTCTATCACCCCTAGGCTTTCATGTTTGCCTAGCTCCTTTTCTACCAGCGGCCTCAGATGGAAAGGCATACATCTGTGGCAGAGGGCTACCAGCTTTACCGATTTGTTGACATGAAGCGCGATTGGTGAGGCTTTCAGGCACCTGAGCCCTTGGAATAGGTTAGGGAACTAGTTTATAAGTTTGTCTGTCTGGATTACTTTCACATTACTCGCAAAAGACACTAGCCCTAGGTCTTCTGCTGTGTGGCTGCCAATGAGAGTATCGACTTCCTTGTCAATTACATGGACAGATGCCTTGACCTCATGATCTTCAGATCTTATCTGCTCCGTCATTCTTCCTTTTAACAGGAGGGGTGATTGGCTTCCATACGTGAATATTCTGGTGTTGGTTGATGTCAGTGGTGGTCTTGATCGAAGGCTCTGATACTGTTGGATACCCGTTACATTCACTGATGCGCTAGTGTAGATGAGAGTCTTGACGCTGGATCCTGTGATGTCAACAACGCACATCGGTTGAGGTTGTCTGTGTCATTTAAGGTCATTAGCAAACAAGACGACGAACAATTCCTCTCCATCATCGATGAGGAGTCTTCCAGCTGGTGTCAATGGTGAGGTGGCAGTTTGGTGGCACTCAAGGATTCAGGGTCGTCCATGGATAGTTGTCTGATTGACCTGGATTGGGCTTTTCTTCCTCGAGTGCCTCTTCCCTTGGAGCTTTCTTGGACGGTGGCAAAGTGGTTCACCTTACCGCATTTGGAACATACGCAACCTTGTGCTGGGCATTCATCTAGGAGGTATGCACCACGGCCACAGTCTCCGCTGCTTGGCACTGATTGAGGAGGCATAGACATCTTAGCCTTCCTTGCCATCAGTGTGCACAGCGTCCGCTTGTTTTACCTTCACGGTGGGGGTGTGCTCTGGCTGTTGTGTGATAGCAATGTTCATTTCAGCAGCCTTCGCCGCGGGCAGATCGTGAGTCCTAGCCAGGATCAGGATGCCATCCAAGATGATACTGGGTTGCCTTAGGATAAGTCCCCTTAATGTCTTATTTCTTGAGCCATGGATGAGCTGGGCCTTTTCTTCCTTGGGCTGATCGACAGCTTTGCAAGTACTGGCTAGTTCACACAGTTGTGCGCTGAAATTGTCTACTGACTCACTGTCTCTTTGGGGGGCCTGGCGGAGCTTAAAACACGCGAAATTTGGGTTTAACTGTGGGTCGAAATGCGCATTGAATGCTTTGACTGCAGTATCATAGTTGGTCGTGGACCCTGTATTAGGAGAGTGCTCAGATAATTTATAGATCTCTTTGCCTGCATAGTGGAGTAGGAGGGATCGTTTTAGGGCTCCATTAGACTCACGGGTCACTATGAAGTAGTTCGCTAGCCTTCCGATCCACGTTCTCCAGTGTGGGGATGCTGGGGCTGGATCAACTAGCTTGCTGAAGGGCCGCAGTGTGCCGACTAGAGCATGTTGCGGTGCAGCTGGTCTTTTGACACCCTTGGTAGGGGTTCTACATTAGTGTTATCTTCAGCTGCTATTGTATCACTGTCTGGCATGTGCTGCCTGTGAATGTGAGATGGTGAGCGGCACTGCTGCGCTAATTTCCTGCTGTTATTGTGACCTTTTTCTGCCTCTACTCCACTCTCTATTGTTTGATATCTCCTTTTGTGTTTTTATTGTTTTTTCTCTTTTTTTTTTTTTTGTTCTTACCTGTGCCCTATATTCTTTCTGATCATTTAGTTCTGTTCAGTTACTGTTATATCAGTGGCGGTGCATCCATTGGGGGCGTGGGCACATAGACGACCGTCACGCTAACATTCAATTTAGGATTCAAAATAAATAATCTGAGCGCACTCGCAGTCTGCGGCAACGCTTTAGCTCAGAGAGCTCTACCGGGACAAGCCCGACTGAATCGGACATCGCGGAAGGGTGTGGGGGCGGGGCTGCGGCAGTGAGTGACAGCACAGCAAAAATAGCGCAGCAGCAGTGTGCACATGTCAATTTTTAGGCTAGTCATTTTTATGACTGGCCCGCGCATGCGCACACGCAGTAGTCCTCCTCCCCTTTAGCGACTCAGACTGACGAGGGGCCCGGGCCCCCGGGTCTCATTATGGGCAGGCAGTAACCCTGCTATTAGCCAATCCTGGCGCATTGGCTGAGACACCGTGCAGCCTGCAGGATGTTGCCACGCGTGGGTGGTGGGCGGCACTGCCCAGTGCCACACTTGTATGGCCAATCACACTGTGGCTTATGTGAAGCCATGCAGTGGTGATTGGCCATTTCCTCTACGCTGTCGGCACGTCACCATGCCTGGCGCGCCAGTGCCACACGACGAGTCAGAGTCACGAGAGTCGTCGTCGTCGTACCTCACACTCACAGACTGTAGACCTCATGCCACCCACCGCCACCGGTGTGTCTTGTCTACGCAGTCAGTCGAGTGAGTCAGTCTACACACTTCCTCATTAGATAACGTACGTTTTTAACACAAACAGTCAGTGACTGTGTACAGTGCGTGTGCGTGGCATGAATGATGTGAGTGTGTCAGGTGCCCAATTGTCCGCGTATAAGCCTGCCTCAGTTCGGCCTCGGGATACGGGATGCTGATTGATGCAGAATCCCTACAATTACTTGACTCGCTGAATTGAACCTGGTAAAATTTTAAAAGCACGCACGCTCCTAATGCGTTCCCACCCATCTATTTTATATGACCCGGGCTGGCACTGCGGCGCAGCCTCTGGCCGGCCCTCGTAATTTGCAGCTTGTTGTGTTTTAGATTCAAATGTAAGGTTTGGAATATTACAGCTTGTTTTCCTTTTCAAAACCTTTTGCTTTCCGTTTCAGGCATGCATTGAATGACTTGTGATTCTCAAACCCACACGCTGTACCGCGGTCCGGAACACACAGTCCTCTGAAACAAGTGACCACGATTTGCAATTCTTAGTTGCATTTCTGTGAGGCGGGCGAATTTTGATTCTGAGCCATTAATTTGTTTCTGCAGAGCTGCTCTTAATGCTTCTCACGCAACTTGGTTTAGCGTGTTCAGGAGTGCCAGTCCCAACAGCTGACTCAGAAGACTTAGTGGAAGGCATACTCTTACCCCTCATATAACACGTTTTTAGCGTCTACTGGAGCACAGTAAAGGGAGAGGGTAAAGGGTGGGCAGGGTGAATGCCTTTATATACCAAATATTTAATATGTAATTCAAGGACCATTGAGCTATATAGCCCGAATTAGATTTATCTGAGGTTTGACTCTGTAGTATGTGTGCCTTCTATGAGATGTCTCTTTCTGTTCTAATTCAATTGTATCTGTTTAGCCTGTGTTCTATTTATTGTCCAAACTAAAATGGAAAGGTAATGGGCAGAATGATTGCAAATGTGTCAGTGTTTGCAAATTGCTCAGGTCGTCTTCCAATTACTTGTTTTTTTCTCTACTTTTCTATTGCTTATGAGCAGCAGCTCTATTCAGAGCACACTTGTTCGTGCCCCTGTAGGAGCATTTCAGTTCAAACTATCAAAGAGGTGATGATTTAATGCTTGCCACTTCTCGCTCTGGGCCTCCTACCAGTCCATTATTTTTCCACTCACAGACAGTGCCTCGCCAGAGTGGGATCAGTCAGATGCAAATGAGACTTGTTTCTTCTGCCCAAAGCCATAGTTCTTAATATAGTAGAGTTGTTGTACAGTCTTAGGCCTGAGCATGGAAGATAGATTTGCTGTTTCTAGTAGAGTTGTTGGACAGCCTTAGGCCTGACTGAGCATGGAAGATAGCTTTGCTGTTTCAAGATACGTGGTAAGGCAGTGCATAATGTTTCAAGAAGAGATCTTACAATAAAACTGCAGATTAATGACTCGAAATGAGTACACTGGGATCCATACATTTTGTCATTTTCCCCTTGCTTGCCACTTCTCGCTCTGGGCCTCCTACCAGTCCATTATTTTTCCACTCACAGACAGTGCCTCGCCAGAGTGGGATCAGTCAGATGCAAATGAGACTTGTTTCTTCTGCCCAAAGCCATAGTTCTTAATATAGTAGAGTTGTTGTACAGTCTTAGGCCTGAGCATGGAAGATAGATTTGCTGTTTCTAGTAGAGTTGTTGGACAGCCTTAGGCCTGACTGAGCATGGAAGATAGCTTTGCTGTTTCAAGATACGTGGTAAGGCAGTGCATAATGTTTCAAGAAGAGATCTTACAATAAAACTGCAGATTAATGACTCGAAATGAGTACACTGGGATCCATACATTTTGTCATTTTCCCCTTGCTTGCTCTAAATGTACTTATTTGAAATGCTATCTGGTTGACTGGTTGAATATACAGAATATAACCCTGCCTGCCCCCTCAGTGTGTTGTTGCGGTATTAGGATGATTAACTCCGACGTTCTAAAAAGGTGCATATGTTGAATGGTGCTAGTTTGCGACCTGTTTAGTTGTTTGTTAAATAAAAAACATCTGTGAGGTACTCAGAAATGCATTATATCTCAAAGTCTGTTATGAAGCTCTGTGGTTCTACTGAATAGGCAGCTACCTATGTTATAGGACATCTCTTTAATAATGTAACAACTGCACTTTCACAATTGCTTTATTAACCTTACTGCTTTCTCAAATTTGCTTGAAAATGCACCATTTTTCCACTCTTGTTTCAAAATTTTCTCAGGTGGAGAACCCCCCCCGAACCCCCCTTAGGTTGTTCGGGCTCGTTCGCTACGCTCGCTCGCTACGGTGAAGTATGACAATCATTTCACGCCTCACCACTTTAAAATATCACCATCCGCCACTGTGTTATATATACATTTTCTTGTCATGTGGCCCTGTGCAGAGACAACGGGCTCTCCTGTCAGATCGTCTTTGTTGCATGAGAGGCACAGAGGAGGAAGGGCTGCTGAGCATTCCGGAATCTGTGCGCTTGACCAGGCGGTGATGAGGCAATTGTCAGGAGCCTACAATCCGATGCGCACCCTGTGATGTGGGGGGGGAGCAGTGAGAGGCAGCAGATGTAAAGGCCTGCATGGCCAGTGACAGGTGCAGTGCAACGCAAAGCAGCAATGTCGACTCGGGGTTGGGGGGGAAACTCTCACCTCCGTAACCAGGCAAATGGGCAATCTGCACGCTGCCTCATTATGTGCTGGGTGATGTCATCTTCGCGAGGCCTGCACAGATCAAGACCAGAAGCAGGTGGGTCAAATCAGGGTCAGTATAGGCGAGGATGTACAGGGTGCAGTTCCAGGGCATGTGCTTGGTGGTTGTTACATCTACATCGTGTGATACCTAGTACAGAGGGTGCATGTACATAGAAGCGCCATGTGCCTCAGGGCATGTGTATTGTAGTGTAACATTTATAGGGTGCTGCTTAATACCCCTGTGCAGGGTACTGAAGCACTTGTTCCGGTATGCCCGAGGGCACCCATTAAGAGAGATGTGTTAATGGGTTCCCAACCTCATTTGTATCTGACGGCACACGTGAGGAGCGGATGTACGGACTACATGTGTGTCTGATGGTACTTTTAAGAGCCCTGCATGTCTGAAGGGCATATGGAGAGACACCATGCATGCCTAATTGTATATGCTGAGAGACATTGAGTCTCTAAGGGCACAAGTGCAGATCCCTGTGTGTCTGCTGGCGCATGCACAGACCCCGTGTGTCTGACGGCATGTGCACTGAGAGCCCCTGAACGTTCGAGGGCACCTACACAGAATTCTCGTGAGTCCTGTTTGTCTTAGGGCACATTATCAGCACAGCCAGTGAGGGCATGCCCACGATGCCAGCTTGATCACTTGATCAATGACACCCCGAGCACGAAACTGCTGCCTGGCACAGAGACTTGGGCCTCTGGATGGATGTGTTTAAAATTTACCAACAGGGTTTTCCTTTAGAGAGAAGAGGGCAGACGATGCATGGAAGCAGAGTTAGGCACAGGCAGCACAGGTCAGTAGAGGCGCAGCACGGAAGCCAGGGGGTCGAGGAGGGATCTGTTTTCTGGTGTCTGTTTGTCTGGGTGAATTCTCTACACAGCCCCATGCTGTAATTGTGGGGATTCATCTCCTCTTTAGATGCAAAGCAGCCTGCACAAGCCCTGAGAGCGCCCGAGGATGGAGGGCGCCTCCCGGCACCAGGGGGCGCTGTGTAGGCCTTGGAAGCAGCCAGGCACAATGACTGTACCTGTCCCCAAACTGCTCTGTGCTCTCCACAGTCTGCTGGGCCACGCCTGGAGGTCAAGAGGCTGCTGTGAAATAAATATTCATTGTCTAAGGTCGACCCATACCTTCTCTCCAGTGGGCGAAGGTTCTTTCTTCTGCTGTTCTTATTTTTTTTATTTTTTTTTTTATTAAAACATTTTTGTTGAAAAAAGAAAAAAAAATCTGTCTGCTCGTTGTATTGCTCTACCAAGCTTGTGAAAGGGAATTTCTCTCTTTATAGACTGACACACACACGCATGCGCAGCGACACAGAGCTCACCTATAGAAAGAGACATGCGTCCACGCAGAGACATGCAGACGTACACACTCTGTCGCTGCTCCCAGCCGTGCAATGTCAGACGTGCACCAATGTCTGCAGCAACCACAAAATGGCTGTGTGGAAGTTCGGTGCCAACTGGTCAAGGAGAGGTCAAATTATGAAGCCTTAATCTGGCAACTTGACAACCTTGCACTGCATCAATAGATAGAATAATGTGAACTATTCATTGATATATCGCATTTATGATGCATATTTATAATTTCCAATAGATGGAATACAGCTATATACTGTATCGGTACCTGCAGTAAATTTATGAGAACCATTTCTAATAACATTTACATATATAATATGTAATATCAATAGTTGTGGTTATTGTCATCAGTTATCGCATATATATGTGCAGGTAAATATGCTGTCTGAGGAGTGCATGTGTGTTATCGCATATGTGAGTGCGCCTGCTCTTCTCATTATGTGTGTTGACCATGGAAATATTTAAATTGTCATTTTTTACAGATTTGTTTATGACGAACATTTGTGGTATATTAGTAGTTGGTTTAATTGGTAGTTTAAGTTTCAATGTGGCCCTTCTCACTCAGTATTCAGACTCCTAGTATCGCAGTAACACACTTATAGCACACTTAAGACGGTTAACATCGCATGACATATTCTCTGTCCTCACATAGACCGGCCGGACAATGGCTGCTTTTCAAGCCATTGAATGTAATTACTAAAAACGGGGGGTGTCTCGCGCCAGCAGTGATCCAGGCAGTAGCTTGTAATTAGTGAAGAGCAGAGACTTCGGTGTGAGGGGAAGCTCCGTGACTCTATGGTCCCAGTGCCACAATCACTGGGAAATGGGGTCTTCACGGTCGATTCTAGAGCAAGGAATAGACTTCATTGCAAAAGAGCTGGGGTAGCGGGAAGGCAGCAGGATGTAAGAGTGAGTGAGAAGGTGAAGAAGGGCAAGGGGAGGTGAATGTTGCATTGGGAGATGGACAGACAGAGAAGAGAAAGTACAAGGAGTTGAAACATAATGTGCTCTTTGGTGGTTGAGCTTCATGTGACCAGAGTTCCCGAAGTCACTCCAGGGATCAGGTATCCGCATGTATTGAGGCAGATGGTAGGGGTGGTGACGATCGGAAGTGAGAGCTCTTACTTAGAAAATGGCAAAAGCAGGGTTGGGAGAGAGCTGTGGAATGGAGATTAAGTACCTCTTCAGGCATGCGGGGAGGAGGTTGCAGCAGGGCACATGTGATCTCAGAGAGCAAAGGAAACAATCACCTATCTGAACAAGCGCACATAGCGGCCTCGGCTCCACCCCGCCCCCTCCTCCAATGAGCGTAACCGAAGAGCCCAAAAAGCAGCAACAGAGCTGGAGGCACCCAGTGAGGCTGGTGCCTCTTCTTTTAAACAAAACATCTGACAGAGCAGTTTAGTGCTCTGAGCCGTAGAAAGTAGGCGCATGCGATCTCAGAGAGCAAAGGAAACAAACACTGATCTAAACAAGCGTGCAGAGCAGCCCCGGCTCTACCCCTCCCCCTTCTTCAATGAGCATGCTCGCCGAGTCCGAGAGGCAGCAACAGAGCGGAAGGCCTGGGAAGGATGGCAGCAACAACAGGGAAGGAGAGGGCGGGAGGGAAGATGTAATAAAATACAGGCCCAGAAGCTGAACATGCACCCCCAATGTAACACGAGCAGGAAAGAATAAAAAAAATAGTTCACAAAGGAACAGATAAACAACCAAAGCGTAAAGATACAGTACTTGGTCCCTGCTCCTTGGGAGGAACGAAAGAGAAAAAGGAGGGACAAAGATGCAGGACTGACCACTAGCAAGCAAGGATTTTTAAAGGACACTGAAATGAACAAATGGAAAGCAGTGGGATGGCTTTAAGCCCACAAGAGAATATGGTTTGGTGACTCTTGCTGGGCTACCTAAAACTAGCTTGGCTCTGCTTAGAGCCACCCTGAACGCTTCAGCCAGACTCATCACTGGCTCCAGAAAACATGACCACATCACGCCAGACCTAATTCAACTAAACTGGCTGACCATTGAAGCGGGAATCAGGTTCAAGATAGCTTGCTTGACCCACAAAGCTATTCATCACAGCACCCCCGCTTACCTGGCAAAAAAACTTGAGCTATCTCGATCTAGTCGTAACTTCAGAAGCTTTAACACCCTATTATTGAAACCACCCAAATTCAACAAGAAAAAAACTTACAATCATGCTTTCTCTGGTCTTGCTCCAAGAATATGGAACGCTCTTCACCCTGAGATCAGAACTAACCCATCTACTGCCTTTTTAAAAAAACATGTCAAATGGTTACTCCTGAATGACTCGCAACACCATTAACCCTGATATGAACGCTATCTATTTCTGTCTCCGTTCTGGATACTCTGTTTAACGTCTTTTTGTGTTGTTGCTTCTCTTCTGAAACCTTACAAGTCCCACTAGATAGGCAGTATCCCCCTGCCCCCCTTTGCCCTTGTGTCCCCCCATTCTTGACTTTTTGCTTGCGAAGTTATCTCTTTTGATCCATTGTGTTAGTGCACTCATACTTTCACCACTTTGTACAGCGCTCTGATACCCGTTTGGGTCTTGTTTGCGCTTTATAAAACTTTTCAAATAAATAACTAAAAATATAGTGAAGTATATACAAGAGTCCTCGAACGCTCAACCTAAAAAGTAGCACCTAAAATACTGTGCAGTGGAAGGGCACAAGTAATGCGCCCATGCATCAGGAGAGGCACAAGCAAAGAATAAGGAAGCCTAGAGCAGCAGGCCACTAAGAAGAAAGCAATTTAGAGTGAAAATGAAGTCAACCAGTAGTAAGTAAGGGGCTTGTCCTTGAGCTCACCCCCTGGTCTCTCAGTGTCCCTGAGCAGTGTGGATGGGCACCACCCCACTTCTCATGCTTCCTTTATGCTGTCCTTCGACAAAAGTTATTCCATATTCACCCTACAACTTTAGTCAAATGTATTGTTTTTGTCCATTTTCTACCCATCTGTGAAGAATTCCCTTACTTTACAGTGTTTATTAGTCAATTAAAACCATAAACCTAGCACAGTACACAATACAGAACAGTAAGAAAAAAACATACAAAAACTTCATAGATCTACATCACCTTAAAAACCTCATATTTATGGGCTTTTATATTTCCCTTCAGCCCTTCCAGTCTATTAAAATAAAGAGCCTAATACCGGAAATAAAACGTCGTGCAATGACTTTATCAAGCCAGGGTAAATTTTGTAGTACTGCCTATTAACGTTCTCCTAAAAACACCACTATAGGAGTTAAAGTGCTTACGTGCAAATTTAAGCAGCAGTAGTAGGTGATATGCTAAGCGGACAATGGTTTTCAATCAAATTTAACTCAAGTTTGAGACTGTGCTTAAAGAAAAAAGCCAATATGCAAGACGGAAGTGCCAAGTTAAGTAAAATTGTTGCCCAAGCAAGACGAAGCAGGGAACAGCCACTTTAGGGAAACCTAGCAGCAACAAATCTGAAGCACTGCCGTTTATCGTGCTCATAAAAACACTACTGTGAGTGTTAAAGTGCTTGTGTGCAAATTCAAACAGCGGAAGTAGGTTCTATGCTTAGTGGACCATGGCTTTCAGTCAAATATGATAACTATATACAAAACTATGCTTAGATACTGAGCCAATATACAGGACAAAGGTACATTATTGCCTTAACATGACGGGATAGGCACTAAAAAGAACCCTAGCAGCCCAACTTTGCAGTTTACCAGCTTGTATACTTTTGCCTAAACAGTACTGGAATTAACACGGCCTAGAATCAAGAGTGTGGGCCCTGAATAGCACTGCAGCACTTTCAAGGCCGAACCATGTCCACGTCAGAGACGAGGCATCAGTTTACATCAGCGCCGAGCACCTGCTCGCGCGCCTTAGTGATGAAGAGATTTGGAGTCATTCTGATGGAGATCCGCTAGTGTATGAAATACAGAAGAACACAAGAACATCTTGTACTGATGCACAGTGTGACCTTAGACGGAGCCATGAGACAACAGTCATCTTAATTTATAACTTGGACATGCTCACTTTTTGTTTTGCGCCGGCATCGTCACTGAAAACGTTGTCCCTTTGGCACTGCTCGGGGCAGCATTCGACCCCTGAAACATTCTTTCACCAAAATGACAATGCTATCTAGTGGCATCAGACACTGTTTAATCCCTGATGACATCACGGACTTTCCTCACTGTCCCATTCTTAGCCTTGCACAGCCTCCTAATTGCTGTAAAGAGGCTAGGCTACTGGCCAGTGGCATGGAATCAAAACTGAAGCAAGTGAAAGGGGCGTTTAGAGCCATTTCTCATTACTTTCTGTCACTTTCACTACATTGCAGAGCGGCGAGCCCAGGGTTAGTGGGCAGTGCCTGTCAAGATTCTGTCTTTTAAAAAAAATCCCTCCTCTTAGTAGAAGGCTTAGTCCTGCAGAAGTTCCATGGATGCAGAGTGCAGGATGAGCCCAGTAACCCCTCCTTCCTGCACGAGGCTATTAGCTGAGTGACGCTGTGTCGCGTGGACCCCAGGTGGGGGAAATGATGCTGCTGGGTGCCTTTTTGACGTGTTTAAGGTATTCGAGCGCCCTGTTCTCTCTTCGGAACGAAAGCCGCTTATCGTCGTCTGTCTGTTAAACAAAGTAATAAAGGAATTTTAAGTATCAATTATCTTGATAGGAGCACTATTCCTTAAATTTTATTATAGACGAAAACCATTGAATGTAGGTGGCAACGTCTTAACTTCGCTTTCTTTTTAAAAGCTGGAATTGGGCCTTCTTTCATCTCTCCTTATATGATCCGAAGGAGCTCTGGTAACTGCTGAGGCACCGCAAGCAGCATGCAGATAGCATGATTAGCAGCACAGACCTCAAGAGTACCTTAACGAGTGCAGCACTGCGGCCAGTATGCGCAGCCAGTAAAACACTCACAGAACGATTCATTGCCATACAATAACCAACTTGAAACCTAATTAGTGGATAGGAGTTCTCTCTGCCGTTAATTAACCTAGCAAGGTCTCTTTGGATTTCTCATGATTAGCCACGTGGGGTTTCATAAAAGGAGGATTAAATAGTTAGTAATGGATCTTTTGTAGGACAACCCAAATGACCAAGAGATAACGAGTTTTAGAGTCTTCAAACACGGCTCCAAAAATACTCAGTGTGAAACTTGCAAAACTGAATTTACATACAAGTAGGGTGACCAACTGGCATGGTTGCAAATTCAGGACAGTAGGTGTAAAAATTCAGGACAAAGGGTCAAAATTCAGGACGAAAATTCAGGACAGAAGGTCAAAATTCAGGACAAATCTTCGGAACAAAAGGTACGTTTTACAGACATATCAGAGGAAGTTGCGCGATAGTATAAAAGTAAGTAAATAGACAACCACTTAAGTACAAGTCAAAATAAGAGGGGGTGGGGGGGATGGGCGCACACTGCCTCACACTCCAGCACTCAGTTTGCCCCTAATTGAAGAAGGACAATTATCCTGAAACACGTGTCTAGAGATACACAGCACTGGCTGCGCCAACAAGGGTGTAAAACTAAAGCCTGACACCGAACAAAGTGTTACCATGCACTGCATTTATCATGATGCATCGGGGCAAACTGAGTGCTGGAGTGTGAGGCAGTGTGCGCCCACCCCCCTCCCACAAGTCAAAATAAGTTTATATTAAGTGAGACAATCGTGCACTTCACGTTTTTTCGGTATGCGCACAGCTTTGAGCAATTGTGCAGGTCTTTTTGAGGTATTTCATATGATAATAATCTATTTATATGGTTATTGCACTGGGTTGTCCAATCTGATATTTTGCTTACAACTCATGGTCGTGAGCAGACATGTATGGTGAGAGAAGTGCTCAGGAAGATCTGCTCGGATAGACTTTCTTACTAGCATCTCATATCTGAGTGCCATTGTGAGATGTAACACGGCAAGCATTAGTGAACTAAAGGGAGGATTGCTGTGATGAACCCACTATAGGGAACGCACTATGGGTGTTTCAGCAAGTGGAACTTAAAATATGGAATCTGACTTTGCTTATGGGGGCTTCGCAGAGAGTTGCACTAGCTGACTGAAGTCACAAAGGTGCTTTTCCCTGCAGCTTTCTTATACACTATTACATAGTTTATTTTTGACACCTTGCCTATTGTTACAAACACAATATACATCTCAAGCACAGCTCATGGCACTATGAGGCTCTCCCTAAAACCTTACACCTTAAACACAGCATGCATACATTTACAATTACTAGTGTAACATTCAAGTAGCAATTATGTGTCACTCAAAATGTCGTTTCATGATATATGGATCCCACACATAAGCACACAGCAAATACAGAGTAGTAATACATAGGCAATACCTCCCACTTTGAACTAAAGCTCTTATGGCACCAAGAAAGCAAAGTAAGTCATCACAATCCTCCCCGGAAGAGCTCTCTTGTCCAAGGATCTAGCCATTCAATATTTCAAATGTACTTTCTGTTATCTATGAATTCTTTCATCCACCATTTAGTCTTTCACCATTCATTCTGTCCTTCCATCTGTATTCCCATCCATATCCAAACCTTTTCAACCAATTGCAAACCTATCCATCGTCTAGTCTTCCATCCATCATTTCACTCATCCATCCCTCCATCCACCCTTTCACCCAATCCATCCATCCATCATCCATCCACCCTTTCACCCAATCCATCCTTTCACTCGTCCATCCACTCTTCCACCCATCCATCCATGCACTCATCCATTCCACCATTTACCCTTTCACCCAAGCCATCCTTTCACTCATCCATCCACTCTTCCACCCATCCATCCATTCACTCCTCCATCCAACCACTTACCCTTTCATCCATCCTGGCACCCTTTCACTTACCCATCCATCAACCATCCACCCTTTCATCCAATCCATCCTCTCACTCATCCACCCACTCTTCCACACAAAAAAACGATGGAGTTATGCCCAGATCGCTGTACTGGGGTGAATGTATGACATTGTTCTGCATTCTGTCCATCAACTGTTGTTTTTGCATTTGTCACCCCGAGTGGGACGGGTATTTCCAGACGTGGGTCCCATGCTCTCCATGCCACTGGAATCAAGCTATCCTGGCTGAAGAGGGGTGAAACCCAAAAACCTGAATGTAGCACTGAATTAAAAATAATTGTTTATTAAGATAAAGGAAAGGAGAGGATTGAAACTTTTGTCCTGAAGAAGGTGGCTTTATTGAGGTTATAGCACCGAAACGCGTCTACGGTAGAAGTTACGTTAAATTTGGCAAAGACAGTAATAATACAAAGACAGGAAATTGATTCTCCTGTAGGCTGCTGTCTATTAAGTCAAATTGACAACCTCTAACTGTTTAAAAAAAAAAGTGTTTTACTCTGTATGGTTTTTATTGAATTTCTGTATGATTATCTATTAAATACATTTATAAGTGCCTTAAGCATTCCGGGTGGAGTATTAACAGAATATAGTATGGCAGAGTGTGAATGATTGTGTTGAATATTTGTGGCTGTATCATTTTACAGCATCTCCAAAGGGAAAACCACATTTTTTTTTTTTTACATGTATTCTTGGGTGACAAACACAAGCTCTGGATCCAGCAACCACAGGGTGCAGGTGGGTCGCAGTCCACTTCACAGCTCAGCTTAGACAGAAATCCCAAAAACTGTGGCCTAGCGTTGCCTCTTTTGGAACTGTCTATAAGGAAGGTGGTGGTGGCCCTTTGCAGGTGAAAGTCAGGGAGAAATAAAGGATGCTGTGGGGAATTTTGGGGGAGGCGGGGGTGAGAGGTGGAAGGGGGGCAGCAACTTCAAAGTAACAAACGTTTGCGCTTGGAAGTGAATCTTTTAAGCAGAGTCCGCGCTTCTAGAGTGGCTTGCCTCCACCTACGAGGATGTTGGTGCCCTCCACTCTCTGTGACACACTAAGGGGCCCCCTTCGTTCTTCCTGGACAGCTGGGCAGGTTTTCCAGGTAGGCAGTACTTCCGGGGTGCAACAATAAGGCCTAAGGGTTGAGCTTGAGGCTTGGTCCCAGGTGTGGGTGAAGTGGGCATTACCCTCTCCAGAGAACCAGAAAGCCACCTGGGTTGCTCCCTGAAGATAGCGTCACCACAAGTTTCTCCGGATTGCTGGAGTGGAGCTTTGACTTTATGTGCAATCTGTGGCAGTTTGGAGTCTGGGTGTCTATTCAAATGCCAATATAATTGACATGCAATGGTTGCGTTTGGGTTCATGGCTGTGAAGTTGGGGGCTAGCTTTCAAGCTTTTACCCTACTCTGGGAGAACAGGTGTGTATGTTTCTGGGCAGAGCAGATTTTGTACATCTCCGAGCATGCTCCGTTGTTGGCATTGCTATGTGCCACTATGCAGCAACATTGTTGTGGTGTCGCCACTGCTTTAAGTGAAAGCTTTTTCAATATTATGTACAAGCCATAGTTGCTGCTTATTTATCTTATGCATCTAACAACCATTGACAAAGCCAATAGGGCTTACTTGTTGTAGGTATGATGTTCCTTGTTGTATCCTATATCTGGATGCAATGACAGAAACAGCAAAAAACAAGTCGGGGGGCCCCGCACACTAGCTAAGCACGCATTTTTAGCTTACGTGTTTTAAGCCACGCCCTTAATTACATTGGCCACGCCCCTTTGAGAGACTTCCCCCGCCTCCCCAGTTTTTTTCATCCCACTTAAAGCGCTGCCTACAGGTGATTACAACTAAGCACATTACCGTCTTTTTTTGGGAGCAGAGTAGCGAGGGGCCCAAGGCGGGGCAAATAACAAATCAGCATTGTCAAAGCCTATAGTCAGGGCTTTAAGTGGGATGAAAACACTGGAGGGTGTGGGGGGTCTCTCAGGGCTTTAAGTGGGCCGGGTCTTGCCGGTGCTGATTTTAAAATGGGACCTCGAAACGGGTCCCTATCGAGCTCCGTTTTGTACCCTGGCACAGGCAGTCCGTTTTTGTTAGGTCTCGCCTGACCCAGCGCATGCGCTGGTCTGGCGAGACTTATTGAGAGGGCTCCAAAAAGTGCTGCCAGTTTGAGCTACAGTGCATGTGCGCGGACGCGAGCGTCGCGCTTTACCGCGATTGCTTTCACTTTAGCGGCCGCATGGCCGCTTGCCATAGCCAATAGGTCTCGCTTTTGGGACCTTATAAGTGTTTAGTTATGCAACTGTTGCATGGCTAAACACTTATAAGGTCCCAAAGGCAAGACCTATTGGCTATGCCAATGCTTGTCTGGATTGCAATGACAGCAGGCACATGGATGTGCGCAGGCTCACACTGCTCACTTTCAGTAGTGGAGAAATTACAGCATGACGTCATGCCAGGTGAGCGTTATAGGGGAAGGGAAATCCTTTATAGAGAGTCATTTTCTCTCTGGAATTTCCTCTCTTTTTGAAACGCAGCAACATCGTCGTGGTGTCCCATGGCATTAAGTGGAAGCTTTTTCAATATTATATATAACAAACCATGGTTGCTGCTTATTTATCTTGTGCAACTAACAATCATTGACAAAGTCGATAGTCCTGACTTATTGTGGGTATGATGTTACTTGTATCATATATCTGAATGCAATGACAGAAACAGCAAAGTGCAAGCCGGGCGGCACACAATGCTAAATGCAGCTTTTTGGCGTACATGTTTTAAGCCACACCCATAATTACATAGGCCACGCCCCCTTGGGAGACCCCCCAGTTTTTTTCACCCCACTTAGCCCTGATTGTGGGCATAAACTTTTCGGGTCACTGCTGTCCCAGGCTTCTCCAAAGGTGACGCTGGGCCGCACTGGAGTTGCTGTTAGGAGTACATTTTGGATTGGAAGCCATCCAGCCACAGCCTTAAAATGACAAACACGAGTTAATTTTTAAGGAGAAAATCGCAAAAGGACAGACAATTTTTAGTTAAAATGTACTGTTATGGCTAAGGGGTGGGATACAAACAAACAAGGTAAACGCTCTGATGCTTCTAATGAAGATTGTGCAGATGCAGTAATGGGTGGCTGGCACCCGCCTGCTGTAGATTTGAACAAAGCCCACAATATTTGCTGATTAGCTGTCACGACGCGCGCTCCTCGCGGCGGCCTGATCAGAAGCCTGACACCGACGCGCCTCCGAAAATGTATCAAAACATCGGAGTATTGTGGACGGCCCTCCTTTGTACTCCCGCGCGATAATTGAATGCCGTGTCAGACCTGTGCTCAGGCAGCGCGCGGAGCTGCAGCAGTCTATAATTATTGCGCGTTGAACACAAAGTAGAAGCCCCGCCCTTATTAAAAGAGCGCGATAAAGTGCATGAATTGTTGCTGAAAGTCGCACGGTTTGCTGTCCTAATGGATTAATGATTGATGCGCTTTATTGAAGGAATGAATAAATGAGTTATTTGTAGAGCGCAAGCTGTCGCTCAGAAGAGAGCTTCTTGGCGCTATACCTAGAGAACTATGCATTCTCGAAAGTAACGGAAAGTGTTAGATTAGTGCCATACAGAAGGGTGGGGGCTGAAATAACCAGGTTTGAAGTTCTTTCTTAAACGATGCTTCGATCCGATGTTGCGCATATTGCTGGGAAATAAATCCCAAGCTATAGAGTCTAAGACTGCAAAAGACTTTCCACCACGGGACTTTAGCCGAAACAGAGGTGGTTCAGAGTCCGGCCACCATTTCATAGGGGAAGAACAGTGTGATTTTCAAAACAGGAGTATGTCCGTCTTGTCGGCAATGCATTTGAGATGGTTATCTTACATCCATTGAATGGTGTCAGTCAACTGATTGACCCCATGAAGGCAGCTGGTGCACAAGTGTTCCTCCAAGAGCCTGCAAAACTTAGTCATACGTGGTGGACACACATGGATGCTCCACTCAACTGTAGAGGCCCAGAAAATCCTCAACTCTTGGAAAAGCTCGGGGAGACCGGTCTCTTAAAACTGAGATTACACTTAAACGACCTCCTATTGGCTTTTCTTAAAAATTACTTCTTTTTTGTCCTCCCTCCCTTCCTTCTTTCTAACTTGATCCTGCCAGGCTCTGTTTATTCACTTCACGATCACCTTATATGATAATTCATGTATGAATGGTTGCATTTTGGGGGTCTTCATTTGTTTATGATAGGACCAATGCTAATATGTAGCAGGTGGCTCATGCGGACTTAACGCTCTCTTTGGCTGTCAGGTCCATCGACAGTCTGGTTAGGGTGGTTCCTTCTCTAGGACGCAGGGTGGGGTGGGGTTGGGTGTGGTTTTGGGTGGTTTGGTTTGTGGGGGTTAAAATAAAAATGTCAAAAGGAGTAAACAATGGAGTAAATAGTAGATAATGCTTGATCTGAGCTTCACTGCTTATAAAAATAATATTGCTAACATTTATAGTTCAGGACTCTATCAAAGTATGTTTGAAACAACTATGTGTTTGCTTAAGGCAATTGAACGGATTTTAGAACTTTTTATTAGAGTGTTAGAAGGGCAGCCATTTGTACCATTTATGTCCCAAATTCTGATGCTTTTTACCATAGCACTGGTAGTATTGCTGTCGAATATAGCTTTAAGGTTTATAAACCCCTGTCCGCAAAAAATTCTTTTTTGTTTCGATGCAAAAGATAACTTGCAGAGCAGTTTTATGTGGGCATTAGCTTTCTCTACGACTTATAAATGGGGCTAATCAAAATTATATGTTGGAATGTGACCGGACTGAATTCAGCAAAAAAATGCCAGATGGTAAGGGCAGAACTACAAAATTACAGACCCCATATCGTTGCTCTGACTGAAAAACATTTGGCACATAAGGACAGGCAACTGTTAAAACAACTAGGCTATAAGATAGTGGTTTGTACATTACAGATGGTGTCCATATGAGGAGTTGCTTTGCTCGTCGATAAAAAGCTTGACTATACTCTGCTTAGAACTTCCCATGATATTAGAGGCAGATGGATAATCGCACAGTTGCTCATCCTGGGCCATAAGTTTGTTGTATGCATAGTCTATGGTCCAAACCTGGATGACCCATCTATTTTTGATTCACTAACTTTGGATCTTTTTGAGTGGCAGGGGGATTTAATGATTATGGAGCCTCAACTAGAATGAGGAAGGTTAGGGCTGCTATTACGGAAATGGCTCGACTGCATGATCTGAAGGATATATGGCGTCTATTGCATCCTTTAATACCTGGTTATACCTACTATAGCATACCTCACCGACAATACTCAAGAATTGATATGATTTTTGTCAGTAATTCTATCCTCAATATAGCCAAATATGAAATCTGCCCCAAGATAGCCTCTGATCATAATCCCCTGACACTGACACTCACATTTAGCTTATTTAATAAACAAATACGTCAATTTTCTTTCACTCGCTATTTGTTGACGGATACAGAATATCAATCCTTTATGAAGGAGAGTATTAACAACTTTTTAGCGGATAATGAAGGCTCTGCTTCCCTTTTTTTCTGTCTGAGACTCACTTAAAGCTTTCATAAGAGGAACTAGACAACAGTTTGTCTGGAGACAAAATCGCATTAAACATCAGACAAGTGAGGACCCTAGAGCGGAAGTCCGACAATTAGAAATAGCACACTCAGACGAAATTAGGCGAGGGAATACTCAAAATACTTTAGCTCCTACACATTCTCAAACGTATCTATCCCTAATTGAGAAACGTGCTGTATTAGGACGGTCTCTAAAAGATAAAACTGCGGCATACAATATTAAAAATAGTGCTCTCCAATATGAGTATGGCGAGCAAGTAGGTAAAGTGCTTGCACACCAACTCTCTGATAAAAGGGTGGGGCGAGTAATACAAAGTATAAGAGAAGCTGGTGGATTAATATCCAGAAGAGATATTAGAGCAATTCTCAAACTTTTATCAGGCACTCTATAGCAACCCCAACGTGTTTGACGTAAGGAAATTTATCGAATATATCGATAAATGTAAATTCTGCGAAACTATCCACAGATTAGAAATAGATCAGGTACAAGATCTTAATTTAGATCTTACAGCCGAGGAAATAAATGATGCTATAGATACACTTCAGTCGGGTAAAGCAGCAGGAGAAGACAACATTCCGCTGGAATTCTATAAAATATTTAAGATGAATGAATGAAAGGTGAGCTTATATAGCGCAACTGTCACTCCAGACGGAGCCTCCTGGCGCTGAAGATAACCGGGTTGACTGTACTGTACTAACTAGATAAGGGCAAGAGAATGGGCGTCGGAAAGACCAAATATCCAGGTCTAAGATCAGCTTAGCCCTTATTATGTCCCAGCTTATGAATCACGTCGGTGTAAAGGGGATGGTGCCGCATTCGTGGGATATGACAAATATTGTCTTCTTTTTGAAAAAGAGCAAGCCGAGGGAAGAATGTGGGTCATATCGACCGATTTCATCAATCAATGCTGACGCAAAAAATCTTCGCAAAAATACTGGCTATGCGTCTTGCACCTTATATGGCACAATTAGTCTCTGATCAACAACATGGATTCATACCTGGCAGGGACACAACCTCACATGTGAACACAGCTCTATTTGCCTTTGTTGCTGCCTCCAAACTTAATAAGGACTTGGGAATGATCATGCTTGATGCTGAGGAAGCATTTGATCGTGTAACCTGGGACTGTCTTTGGGCTATAGTCTCAGCATACAACATCCATGGCCGCTTTTATGACTGGATTCGTGCTCTGTACAAAAGCCCAGCAGCTAAATTAATCTATTTAAACTATCAGTCCGCTCCTTTTTCCATATTGAGGGGTACTCGGCAAGGGTGCCCTCTATCCCCTTTATTATTTGCCCTATACATAGAGCCATTTATCAGATCATTAATTACTAACCCACAAATTCTTCCAGCCTCACTAGGTTCTGAGGAATTAAGAGTGACGGCCTATGTGGACAACATTGCCGTTTTCTCTGCGGGCCCAGCCAGGGCTATAGAGGCTACTCAAACTGAAGCTAGCACATTTGGAGATTTCTCTGGGTGTAAATTAGATGTTAATAAGACCCAGATTATTTCTAACTTTCGGACAAACAGGGCAATGATTGGGATTGTCACACCAGCAACCTATCTAGGAGTACAGATTTCCGCAGACCTGGGACAGGTCATCAAACTGAACTATGAGCTTTTATTTCAAGATATGGTTACTAAAATGAAGGAATGACATACACTTCCTATCAGTATTATATGACGTTGCAATATTGTTAAGATGATTATTTTGCCTACATTTCTCTACTTATTTAGGGCAATACCACTGCGTGTCCCGAATTATTTCTTTAAAAAATTGGAGGGGACTATTAGCAACTTCATTTGGAGTTATAAACAACCAAGACGTGCTATAAAATTCTTAAAATTATCTTACAGACATGGAGGATTACAACGACCTGATTTTAAAACATATTTCTGGGCCTCTTTTACAGGACGCCTTAGCGACCTCCTCGCTTTGAACAAGCTACACTGTTGCTACAGCCTTGCCGTTGGTAATGATAGTACTATGTTTTTTTACAGGATCCACGACCTGAATTACTTTAAGAGAGTAAAATTCAAGACACTGTGTGACATAGTGTACATATGGCGGGATATAACAGCTAGGTGCAGCCTACCTTTCACGCATTTTTGCATGCCATTATGGAGCAACCCCTTGCTCCTGGAAATCTTTCATGACGTGCAAGCTAAATCTTGTAACATATATGGTGTTAATCAACTCAAACATCTATATAATGTTACTGGCTTCCTCACGTTCTCAGACCTTCAGAAGTCATATGGCATCCCCAAAAATATGTTTTTACAAATATCTACAGATTGGAGACTGTTTATGGGGTAGTAGAGATATCAGACACCCTATAGGTTCAGACATACTGAATTATTTACACTCAGAGGGAAATTGACCATCAGTAAGGCTTACCAACTATTTTCTCAAATATGGGAGAACGATAGCCTTAAAATAGCAACTAAATGGAGTGAGATATTGAGACAAGATGTAGTTCCTGTGGATATTGAAGAATCATTGGATCATCACTGCGATATGTTCTGTTAATTTAAAGCTGCAACAATTTAAAACCGTATATATGGAACGTATAGCTAAATGGACCGACCCCATTAGTATCAGCTCAAATGACCAATGCAAATGTGCCAAGTGTGGATTGGTTGCTGCTAATCTCCTACATATGTTTATCACCTGTCCTGGCTTGATTGATTTCTGGAAAGATGTCTTTTGTATAATAACTTCCCGTTTAAAAATTGATGTACACTTAACAGACAAAGATATGATACTTGGCTATAAGCCAGACGTAGCTCTGGGATTAAGATCCTTTATCTCAATTATTATAGCAACAGCAACACTTTGCATTGCCCGCGAATGGATTTCTAAATTTCCACCCAAAGCTTATGAATGGTGGGCAATGTTAAGGGAGATTTTCGAAAGGGAGTTGGCTATAGCTAAAAGTAGAGTTATACGCTCTGGAAATAAGTTTCATAGAATTTGGGGCCCCATGTTAAATTGACTAATTGTCTCATGTCAAAACATTGTATTTTTTTTTTTGTTTCCTTGCCTTTCCCCCTCCGTTTTCCTTTGCTCACTACTTATTGCTTATTTGAGTAATGTTTATTTGTTTTCTTCTTTGTAACTTGCTCCTTTCGACAAATAAAATAAATAAATACATGCATGGTGTCAGTCGAGCAGTTCCAATATTAGTTTCTGACAAATGAGTTTTTGTCGAGGGATGGGACCAGTTGGGTATCATCCGCATAGGATGCAGTGGCAATCCCATATGAGGAAATTAGGGAGTTCAGGGGAGCCATATAGGCATTAAAAAGAGCCGTGTTCAAAGAAGAGCCCTGTAGTACTCTCATAGTTACTTTTCGTTCTGGTGACACACATTGTCTGAGGGAGACCATTTGCCTTCTATTAGGAAGGATTTTAGCCAAGCTAAAGCAGTGTGCGACGGTCCAATATTATAGATCTGCTGCATTAAAATGGCATGGGAGATCAATCAATCAATCAATCAGTCATTTGTTAAGTGCACTACATACCCGCGAGGGTCTCAAGGCGCTGAGGGGGGGGGGGCTCTACTGATCGAACAGCCAGGTCTTGAGTGTCCTCCTGAAGGTCAGCAGGTCTTGGGTCTGACGTAGGCTCAGTGGGAGGGTGTTCCATGTCTTGGCGGCGAGGTGGGAGAAGGATCTCCCACCGGTGGTTGCTCTTCGGACGTGCAGGACGGTCGCGAGTGAGAGGTTGGCGGAGCGTAGCTAGCGGTTGGGGATGTAGAAGGAAAGTCGTCTGTTGAGGTAGGCTGGGCTGGTCTTGTGGAGTGCCTTGTGTGCGTGGATGATGAGCTTGAAGGATATCCTCTTGTCGACGGGGAGCCAGTGCAGGTTTCTCAGGTGGGGGGTGATGTGGCCGTGGCGTGGTATGTCGAGGATCAGTCGTGCCGAGGCGTTTTGGATGCGTTGTAGTCGTTTGATGAGCTTGGTCGGGGCTCCCGCGTAGAGGGATGATTCCCTATGTTGCGTGCGTGATCGGTGGGTGTCGGGGCTGCCCCCAGGGCCCTCGGCCACCAAGAGTCGTCCCAGGCTGAAGGGTTGGAGCCGAGGATGAGGACCTCCGTCTTGTCCGAGTTCAGCTTCAGACGGCTGATCTTCATCCAGTCGGCGACGGCCTTCATTCCTTCGTGGAGGTTGGCTTTGGCTGTGATGGGGTCCTTGGTGAGGGAGAGGATCAGTTGAGTGTCGTCGGCGTAGGAGATTATGTTGAGGTCGTGCTGTCGGGCGACGTCTGCGAGCGGGGCTATGTAAATGTTGAACAGTGTCGGACTGAGGGAGGATCCCTGGGGTACGCTGCAAATAATCTTGGAGGCTGCAGATCGGAATGGGGGGAGGCGGACGCTCTGGGTTCTGCCGGAGAGTAAGGAGGTGGTCCATTCCAGAGCCTTGTCTCGGATCCCAGCGGCGTGGAGGCGTGCGCGTAGTGTGCGGTGGCAGACAGCGTCGAAGGCAGCGGAGAGGTCTAGGAGGATGAGTGCTGCGGTCTCACTGTTGTCCAGCAGGGTCCTGATGTCGTCGGTGGCGGCGATGAGGGCGGTCTCAGTATTGTGGTTGCTGCGGAACCCTGACTGGGAAGGGTCCAGGATTCTGTTTTCTTCGAGGTATCGGGTTAGCTGTCTGTTGACGATCTTCTCGATGACCTTGGCCGGGAACGGGAGCAGAGAGATGGGCCGAAAGTTCTTAAGGGCTCTTGGGTCTGCCTTGGGTTTTTTGAGTAGGGCGTTGATCTCGGAATGTTTCCAGCTCTCTGGGAATGTCACAGTCTCGAGGGAGAGGTTGATGAAGTTGCGCAGGTGGGGTGCGATGGAGCTGCTTGCTTTGTTGAAGACGTGGTGCGGGAATGGGTCTGACGCAGAGCCGGAGTGGATTGTACTCATGGTCTTGATGGTGTCATCGGTGCTGGCCCAGGCTATCAGGGGGTCGTGGTCGATGATGTGCGGAGAGTCTGTCGTGTTGCTGTCTGGGTGTTGAAGCTGTCGTGGATGTCTGCTATCTTGCGGTGGAAGAAAGTGGCGAGGGAGGTGCACAGGGCTTGCAACGGCGGTATGTCATTGGTGTTGGCGCTGGGGTTAGAGAGTTCCTTCACGATGTTGAAAAGCTCCTTGCTATCGTGTGCGTTGTTGTCGAGTCGGTCTTTGAAGGAGCTCCTCTTGGCAGCCCTGATGAGGTAGTGGTGGTTGCGGATGGCGTCCTTGTGTGTGCGTGGCTGTCCGGGGTCTGTTCACTGTGCCATTTCTTCTCTAGTTTCCGGCAAGCTTGCTTGGAGGCTAGGAGTTCTGGGGTGAAATGCAGGGTGTAGGTCTAACAGAATCAGCACCACATTATCCCCAGAGTCCAAAGTCATTTTAATCGTAACTGAGACTTCAAGGAGTGCTGATTCGGTTGAATGTTTGGGCCTGAAACCTGATTGCAGTGTGTGAAGTGAGTTGGAAGCGGACTGCCTCTCTGGTAAACAAGAGGCCGAGCTTTGTCTTGTCTTGGTTGGATGGGGCAAAGCGTAGATGTGTGCTCTGAGGCCAGAAGCCCCATAACATCTCTCTCTCTCTCTGTCTCTCTAAACTTTTCTCTAGGTCAGTACTCCAACACACCAAACATGCACACGGTCTTCTTTTGCTCTCACTCACTCGTCCGCTTGTTCTAGCAGCCTCTTTATCCGTCATGGACGCTGCCCTATTTTCACCAGTTCACACTCTGGTTCTCTCTCTCCTCTCGCTCTCTGTACATGTCACTTGAGTTTGCAATTAAAACATATATATATATATATATATATATATATATATATATATATATATATATATATATATATATATATATATATATATATATATATATATATATATATATATATATATATATATATATATATATATATATATATATATATATATATATATATATATATATATATATATTCACTCTTAGGCCCACATTCCACATTCTTAATTTCCTCTGAATTACTGTACACTAATACTGGTTGGGCAAATAGCGATACTGCACCTTTTCGGTTTTTACCCTACGGGGGCCTTCATGCCAAATCCAATCTTTAGAAGTCTGAATGAGGCGTAACCAACGGAATCGGCGTTACTGCACCTGTTTTCTGCAGATATTCCCTTAATTGTGACCTCTTTTCACTATCCTCCATAACACAGAAAACACATGAGCACAGTAATTTTGTCCTTTCATGGAATCTGAGATCAGGCGCATACTCATGCACTATTTTGCCTGACATAGGTTCCATCATAGTTTAGGAGGAGGCCCTACTATATAAACAAGCATCACTCCTATGATTGTACTGTAAGTACATAAACCCTTAAAGTTTTGCCATAGTGACTTTGCATATGTTCATTCCATTACTATTAGTCAGGGCCACTGGGCTTAAGTGGCAGGGTTGACTAATTTATGCTGCAAGAAAAGGCGAATTGTGTAGAATAATGTGACACATTTTGTGTTAGTATTGCCTCTTTTTTGGTATTTTTACACAGTAACACTTTCTCGGCAAGCAAAGGTTTTCACATCATTAGTATCTCTTTGATACCCCAATACAGAAATAAGCAACGGAAAGGTGGCAAGTCAATCTTTGCGAAGGGCTTTCCTCTGCACATGATGCTGCGTTTTATGTAACTTTTGATCCATTTGAGCTACAAACAGTTTGTTTTGGCTGTCATGTGCAGATTATGCAGTAGATGATGGATTATGCGGCAAAACGATAATTGTGCTGAAAAGGATGCAGCCGCAAAATTGCAGTGGCCCTTCTGTAGGTAATTTTTATAGGCAATTTAGTCGCACACCTTCATGAAAAATACTGATAGAAACATTTTGTTTCCCCAAATGCCATCAGTAGATTTTGAACTTCATTCCCGTCCATGATCTCAAGACACATCATTGTCAATACATACATTCCACTATTAACAAACTTCTATGTGGCAAACTCCAGTTTTGCACAACCTTAGGCTGTGTGGGACAGGCTCTTCTCCCAACCCACCCCACCTTGTGGCTAATCTCAGCTCCCCATGGACATTGGCCAGGGGAAATGTGGGTTGACCTACGGCCAAGCGCTGCACCCAACCTCCAATATTTTCAAACCTTGTTGCACACAGTATATGAACATGTGCTGATGTGCAGTGGCCCTTGCTTGTTTGAAGACCACATGCTGACTTTACCAAACATTTTAGATCTAGTAAGGTGAGCACAGAGTCCTTTCTTCTCCACTGAAGACATTGTTGATCCAAACCAGAACACATACACTTGGCTACGGTGGCAATGCAGGTTATGTGGAGAGTGATGCAGAACAAGCTTGTGTAATTGAACATGGGAACTAAACTTCTTGGGTCTAAATATTCATAGAGATTCTCCATACTGGGATACCCTATGCCACATATCCTTCTCAACATGCTAGACCCACATCCCACACCGTGGGAAGGGGGGGTTCCTGGTAATGACAGAGTACTCTTAATTTTCAGTGGGTGCAAGTAGGCAACCTCCCATATTTGCTAAAGCAACTATTAGTTGTAGTAGTGTTAAATGGTGGCTGACTTTGTGGTGAACTCCATCTTCAGCCGAGACGAGGCATCTGGTGGTGAGCAGCTTGTTCCATAATATGTTGACCAATTGCCATGGGTCTCAGGACATGGGCAGGATAACCTACGGGCGGTCACATTTTGAAATGTGTAGCATGGCAACACTGTTCTACTGCATCAGCAACGTTCAACCACCACGCCTTTACTGCTACATGTATTTTCTTTAAAGGTTACAAAAATGTGATTTTTATTTTCATGCTGTTAAGACCTCCAGGGGTATAACTGGTCTGCTAAGGTTCTCAAACTAGAATGAAAAGATACATAGGCTTAATTGATGCAGAATTTGAGTTTGAATGCATCTTTCCATTCACTTTCTCTGGATTTTCACTGCTCATCTTTCTGCATTCCCTGGTGGCTTCGCGGCGCCTGCGGTACAGCCTACTAATGAATAAGTTAGTAAGGTATTGCCGCCTCAGCCTCATAGCAGGGATATTAGTAGGTGCTCCGGGGTCTGCATAGTGGAGAAGCCTGAATGCACAATCTATATTTGAGCTGGGACCACAGGGCACCGTTAAAGCAGCAGTACCACCACGCTTCCAGATCAACCCCACTCTGTAGAAAGACACCGCAGCCTCGACATAAAGCTTATAGTACGACTCCCAAGCAATTGTGTAGCCAGGGTCATTATTTCCTGCTCAGGCCCTTCACACAGGGCTTTAAATGGGGAGAAAAAAACACTGGGGGTGATCTAAAAGGGGTGTGACAAACCTCTCAAATGAGTGTGGCCTATCCAATTAAGGGTGTGGTCTAAATCATGAGAACTATCATTGTGTGCTTAAGATAATCATAAAATCCCATTCAGCAAAGGATAATAAAATAGGCAAAAGGTATATTTATTAAGTATAAGCAATAACAATTACAAACACTTTTTAAAAACATGTAAAAATGATTTACGTTACTTAGAAATCTATTGCAGGATTTCTCCAAACCCTTGAAGATATTCACTGTGTCTATTTTGCTGGGGTTTCTCCCAACAGTTTTCTTCGGCAGACCTTCTACCTTTTGCCAGCCAACAATATGGAATGAGCCAATCTAACATCAAAAAAAACACACAGACAGACACACACACAGCCACACACACTCTGACGGCCAAGCCATGCAACTGAATGTATTTCCTGAGTAGCCCAAATAGCCACTTCCTAAAACACGCACATTATGCTGTCTTCCTCTTGCACAGAAACACACTCTGCTGCCATACACAACTGAGAGCAATCCCTATAACACACCACACACACTCCCTGAACTGTCTAAACACACATGCACTTCTGCACTAACACATTTTATTTGTATTAAGTGAACCCCAGAATATACTCTCAGCATGAACAATAGCCGGTGCGCAGTGAGGAAGCTTGTCCATGCATTTCTTTGTGTGCATTTAATTTAGTAAAATTGTTAAAGTTTTAAATACAAAATGTTAAAATATCCTCAGGATATTACATTTTTCAGATTTTGTTTCATGAATTTCATGGAGAGTTTGAATCTCCAACGCTTGACGCTTGCCTTCTCCTTTACTGAACCCACACTTTTTACTCATCTGCACGCACATACTTATTACAGATGATCACTGAATAGTCCACACACGAGATGCAAATTATTTGCTGCCTGTCCTCCCTGCTCAATTACTTTTGAGACACACACACACACACCCAACCACCACCACCACCACCCCCCAAACCATACACCCAGTCCACACACTACAAACATTTCTGAAAGTCTGCACAATTCAAGCACATATGGTGTTAGCACTCTTCCACTCTGCGCACGTTTTTTCTGATTTTGTACATACTAAGCTGAATTTACTCTACTCCTGTATACTTACTCCATCCTGATTTGCATACATTGGGCTTGTTCGCTGCCTCACACATGGATACCGGTACACACTGCCTGCACACTACTCTCACACGCATACACACACTCCCTGATAAGGCTCCATGTACACACTGGTGACACGTACACGTCTTGCACGTGAACACCCTCCCTTGTGAGCACACCAGAGGGCTTTCCCTGCCTCACAAATGTCATCCGCTTTATGTACACCATGCCTGCACACTAATCACACACATTCACATGCTGTGCGTGCACACACAGCCTCCCTCCTGGACACAGCAGACTGCTGTCTTTGTACCTCACATGTATATTGGTAGCTCCTTTGTCACACTGCCTGCATGCTTCTCAAAGGCTGGCATCACGACGAAATTGCTCCAACGTTGCTAAAAGAGAAGGGGAACCCTGAGAGAAAATTGTTCTCTTTAAAGGATTTCCCTTCCTCCTACAACGCTCACCTGGCATGACCTCATGCTGTGCCCTCCACTGGTCAGAAGGGAGCAAAATGAACGCGTGCACATCGATGTGCATGCTCTCACTGCAGGCCGGAAAAAAAACTGACTGCCTGTGCGAGGCCAGAAAACATCCCCATAGGCAGGGCTCGAGTCAGGGTACCACGCGGGTGGACGGCGTCCCCCCACCTATTTTACCAGGAGCTCGATAACTGGAGCAAATGTAGCCACACATTCACTCTTTTGCCTCTCTGGGGCGAGATCGGAGCTCATTCAGAACGCTGCTCACGCGCTGGCTTCTCTGATGCAATCGCATCTAAGGGGTGAGCGAGGGGAGGCAATGAGTCTGATGGTGCAAGCCACCTTTCGTGACGTCACTTCCTGTCGTGACGTCATCGTCCCCCCACTTCTTTTTTTAAGACTTGTGCCCTGCCCATAGGGACCAGTTTCCAGGCCCCGAGACCCGGCCCACTTAAAGCCATGCCTTCACACATTTAATCGAAATTACCCTCATACAGTCGTTTGCGCGTTTTTTGAAAAAAAGACTATTTATTTTCAAGAAGTATAAAAAAGGAAATGCAAATATAACTCTAGCTGCATCTTCCTGACACAGGCAGCAACATACTATACCTATAAATGCCTCATCTATGTACCCAGGTACATCTCTGCAGACAGGATTGGGAAATATCTTGCTCTACAGCCCTCCCTTATGTTTACTCCAGCAGGGTTCGGATGGATGATTCACGCACAGACTCATATTCGAGCCAGTATTACTAATATTTCTCATTCTGCATAGTATGCTGATTGGAAATTCCAGAGAAGACTTGCCACATATAGTTTGTTGGAGTGGTATTGGGCAAATAATTCAATTTTCAAACCACATATAGGCATTTTAGGAATTCACATGCGTAATCTCGGCGTTCACGACGTCACCTGTGTTTAGAAACTCTGTTTCTGAAATGTTGACGTGGTGTGAAAACAAAAAGACTAGGTTTTACTATACTTCAAAATACATATGCGGCATGTGCCACAATATCGGGAGACTAACTGCCATGTATGTTGCATCAAAACTACAGCATCTTCAAAACCGGACATTTCCTTACTGGGCCACATAAACACACCAGTCAGTTTCTCCTAAGTAAGGTCACAACATGGCTTCATTCAATTACACGTCTGACCGGTGACTGCAGAGTCCATATCTATTTATGTTTTGGTTATGCTAAGAAAAATTTGACCAATATAGGTTACTCTTGATAAATGTTTTTTTTCCCGCAGAATAATTGGAAAACAAAGATAAATTAATAAATGTGACTTCCGGATGTCAGAAAGTTTTGGATATCTTTTCAAACAACGCCCCCTATTTTCTGAATCTAAAAGAGCATTTTAAAGGGGCCATCAGTGTAGAGGAAAAAAAACATTCCTCTTTACGGCTCTTTTATCTCAACAAATAGCAACATAAGGCTTTCTAAAATGTTGTTTTTTTATTTTTTAAATGTTTTTATTGATTTTAAGCTATACAATAAGAACAGGAGGAATACATCCACGAATAAGTCACAGGATCCTCATATATGTCCAGGGGATTCATACATTATAATCACTGTGATGCCTTCACTGCCCTGCATAGTGTCATTTCTGGCACTGCCTGTATCTTCCTGTATGTAGTCAACATTACATAACTAAAAACAAACAATTCGATCAGACTTTCAATTTGTGCGATTATACAAGTATCTCATGTGAGTTCTGCTGCCCCGTCCCTCTGGCTGCCCTACCTGTGTGTTAGCACTATGTTGGATCGCCCAACTACACAGTCTCCCAGGCTATGTTCCCCCATGCCTCTTCTGCTACCGTCCCATACTTGGGTGCGTATAAATGTAGGGTTCATGCTATTGCTTAAGGTCTCTTGAGTGTCTGAATACAGTTCACGGGGGTCTAGTCCCAGCAGCTCTGTACAACATATGGCATATTTTGTGCCATTTCCTGACCCCTCAGCAATACAGCCAGCAATGTTTCCCCCTCGTGGGTACCCCTTAGTATTTTCTTCCAGTTGTCCTCCACATCCATCCAGTGTACGGCGTGCTGTAGGTGGCCTTTTATATAGTACAGTTCTCGATCCGGCACCTCCAATTCCCCCCTTTCCCACTATGGTTCCTTGGTAGCCAGCTTTAATCCATTTCTCTTTCCCGTCTGTTATAATTGGCTTTTTCAGCAGGTTTATTCCCAGACTTTTTGCTTTTTGGCCTCCTGTTTTTGTTGGTTTTATGACTCTTGGCACTTTACCACTGCTGATCAGTGCTAAAGTGCATATGCTCTCCCTGTAAATTGTTTTTTATGGATTGGTGATTCCATGATTGGCACATTTGATTTACTTGTAAGTCCCTAGTACAGTTACTGTGTGTGCCTAGGGCCTGTATATCAAATGCTGCTAGTGGGCCTGCAGCACTGATTGTGTCACCACACAAGCAGCCACTGCAGTGTCTATGCGCAGTTTGATACTACCATGTCAACCTGGCAAGTGCACTTACTTTCCAGGCCCTAATCTTCCCTTTTCTGACATGTGAGTCACTCCTGAGGTAGGCCCAAGGTACCCCTGTGGGCAGTGTCTGTAAAAGGTTGGACATGTTTTGAGGTGTGTAACATGTCCTGATAGTGAACTACAGGGAATTTTGTTTTTCACTATTGAAAGGCTAGTTGTCCCATAGGATAGAATGGGAGTTTATTTATAACATCTTATAAATATAACTTCCCATTGGGACAAGATAGAAAGATGGAGTTAAGTATTCCTCAGAATATACTACTACTTATGGCAAAAAGACAAATATCTATACACTGGGGTGCAGCAATACCCCCTACAGCCAAAGAGTGGGTGGGAAGTGTGACATACTGCAAAACACAACTGGGTAATTATTGAGAGCTGTTACCGCCAAGATCCAGACCGACAGACATTTGGGAGCCCTTTGTGACGTGGCTTGGTACGGGAGCCGCAGATGATCTAAATTCAATGTTGTGAATCATGCAGGGAGTGCACCGAGACGTGGACATGTCTGAGGGAGGGGAACGCGTAGACCCACAAACTGTTACACAGATGGCGCTGTGGAGTTGGGCGTGTGGTGCCTGGTTACTAGGCATGCATTAAATTCATGGAAAGTGTTTGTGATCGGGACTTGTTACTCCAAGCTGGACTACGCATGATATATAAACTGCCTTTGTAGATAACTATCTGTCATGACTTGTACTCGCTGTTATGAAGGAATGCACTGTACTGATGGTTTTCTATCATTATTTCAGTCCTTTGTATAGTGTTGTTATGACAAAATGCCAATAAAAAGAATTAAAAAAAAAAGTATTCCTCAGAATATAAAAATGCACCTTTTAGGAAAGATGATGTTTATATTGTATATTTGAAAATGCCACTTTTAGAAAGGGGCTATTTTTTTGCTTAGCCATCCTGTGTGCCTCTGCTGGTTTGTGGATTGACTGTCTGGCTTTGGAGTGACAGGGGCTGGGGATGTGCATTCTCTCAGACAGCCACAGATAGGGGTGAGGTTGATGTGTGTCCTGCCTTTCTTGAATGAGTCAGGGCTGAGATGAATAGACCTGGGCTGAATGTAGAGTAGGGGGAGGAGATTTCCTTGCACCTGAATAGGCCTTGTCTGCCTTACACAATGCTGTCTCCACCTCATGCGGGGAAGCTGCACCAGAGAGGACAGAAATGGTTTTGACTGATCACAGGGACTCTCTGACACCAGAGTACAAAGAGAAATGGAATAAATGTTGGGGCCCAGACCCCTGAACTTTAGATCAATTCTGGAATTCAAGAGGAACCTTTGCCAAGGAGAAGAGCTGGAGAAGTGAAGTATAAATACTGACCCTTTGCTGTGTGCTGTTTGGGGTTGGCCTGCAATAGTTATTTTCTACCAAGGAGAGGATAAATACTTTACTGTGTCTCCTGCTTGTGAAAGATCTCCAAGGGTTTTAAGTAGAGCTTGCCACCTGTTTCGAAGTCGCAGGGATACAAAGACTTCACCACCAGCTCCCCTGAACATCCCTACATCCCTATGAGAAGCGCAATGCATCCGCACCTGTTTCCGATGCATCACTGACAAAACCAACGCAGTGCCTGCCCGAGAAATCTCTGCACACTACATTGAGTGCATGGATCAACGAAGTCCGAGATCACCACATCGATACGGACGCAGGCCCTACTGTGCGGCTGCAAGAACCAACACATCGTGGGACCGCGGCTGGAGAAACCAATGCAGCGCCGTTGCTGCCACCGCATCGATAACCTCCGCATCCCCAATCCTCACGCATTGCACCGGGGCGACGAGTCTACAAGAACGCCGGGCCGCAGTCCGAAACCGATGCATAACCTCCCTGCACAGTTAGAAACCGATGCATCGCCTCCCCTTCAGTAAGGAACCGACACATCACCTCCCCAGTGTGGCAGTAAGGAACCGATGCATCACCTCCCCTGAATTATGGAACTGACGCATCACCTTCCTTCCTTGGGCGTAAGGAACCAACGCATCACCTTCCCTGTGACTGTTTTTGCTTGTGACTGTGTGTCAGCGTTTGCTCTCCGGCGTACGTATAGGGGGGGTAGAAAACTCAGAGGCAGGGTTGGAGTGGCATACAGGCTGTCTTTATTTCTATTCTTACGACTCTTGCGTTATGAGCAGTCCCGCAGGCACAGTCAGGTGCACACAAACAACAGACGAAGGTTCCCAATGAGTAGTCTCTCTCTGTGTGTCCTTGGGCTAGTCGGGCACTGCTTTCTGTATACTCGGCGGCTCCTCTTGGCTCGTTCCCCAGGTGTGGCCGTGGTCACGATATGCAAGGGAAGGGGAGACAAGAAAAGTACTTGTAATGGTTTACTGTGATAGGTGCTGTAGGGAAGGGATGTGAGGGACACCGGTGCTCTAAAGACTGAAGGTGCAGTGCTCCCAGGCGGTAACAGAGAGGAGAGACGTCTAGACCTTCTCCCGCCTCCCAAACCACCCTGCCATACGCCCGCGTACCTGGTTGAGCCACACGCCTCCAGGCATGCGGCTGGGCGAAGCGCCTTCCCGTGGGCCTCCTAGCTTTCGTTCTCCGTCTTCGTCCGTCCTGCCGCCCCTGGACCTCGAGTCCTCCTCTGGAATGGCGTCCGGTAGATTCTCCGACTCCTCGGTTCTCGATACGCTTCCTCCCACGTCTGCTTCCCGTCCTAGCGCGTTCTCCTTGATGCGGATTTCCTCCTCCCTTTTCATTGGTGAAGGGAAGGTCACAAGGTAGTTGTGGGCGGGGCTCCCCGCACTCCCGGGAGATTTAAAGGGGTTTGTCCCTGTCAGCGGTTCACCAGGTACGTCGACGGCACGATCCCACTCATATGGCTGTGGGGAAAAGATAGGGGAGTGGTAAAGTGAATACAGTTCAGACGTCACAGGGGTCTCCTCGCTCCCGTGTCTCCTTGTTTCGTGTGAGTCCGAGGTGACCCTGTGACACTGTGATGCACCCAAGGTACTTTGTGTTGAAAGTTTCTCAACTATAGTTTGCTTAGGACACAACTGTTTCTACCTTTTCAAAGTCATATTTTGATTACTGTATTGTGGATTTTTGTCGTTTTGGTCTTGTTTGGTTTCGATAAAGATTACGTATTTTTCTAAACTGGTGTGGTTGCTATTTGTAGTGTTTTCAATGTATTACTGTATGTGCACACAAATGCTGAGATAAGCCTGTCTGCTCATGCAAACTACCAAGGGGGTGAGCGGGGGTTATTTTAGATGTGTATCCCTCTTACTCTGACTAGGAAGTTTATCCCCCTTACCCTGACTAGGAAGCCATTGTCCTCTTGAGACCCACATTTCTAACACCACCTATATCAGATTGGTCAGAGCTTGATTTAGGAGTATGAACACTTTGCTAGGCATTGGGTATGTGGCCTCTTGTAGTACGTATAAGCACCTGAGCAGAACCACCATTTTGGGAACCTCTGTTCTGCCCATGGTCGACAGCGGAAGCGCACTCCATAATCTGACTGCCTTGTGCAGCCCGTGTATTATTCATCCCATATTCAATCTATGGCTGTTCTCTTCATCTAGTGTGATTTGAATGCCCAGGTGTCTGAAATCTGAGGTTTCCCAGGGAATACCCAGCCGAGGCAGCTGAGGGATCTCCAGATCTTGTAAACCTCTGATGGGGAAGAGTTTAGTTTTATTCACAGGGCAGTACTCCATTAGTGTGTCTAACAGTATTGACACTAAGTAGATCGGGTATTGGAGGTAGACCAGCGTGTCATCTGCATACATGTGCGACATGTGTCATACCTTAATACCCCAGGGTCACAGTCCCATCCTCAGCCTACAGGCTAGAAGCTCTATCGCCAGAGGTAACAGCAGAGGTGAAAGCGTGCATCACTGTCAGCCAGGAGTCCTCTATTTTGTTGGCAAATCTCGATTGATACTCAATCCCCCCGGTGTTTTCGCTTTTGGCATATCCTTGATTGCCATTAAGATTTCATCTTTGCTCAGCGGGGTCTTTAATTCTACCCTTTGTTCTGGGGATAGTCTGCCTAGCTGGAGGACTGCAATACACTCAGCTATGTATTGTATATCTGCCTTTTAGGTGTGTGATTATAAATCTTGTATGTTTTGGTAGAGTGTATTAATGATCTCCTCGTGTGTGTATGCATTATGCTTGCTTATCTAGGAGCCACGGGATAGGAGGCTGTGCCTTTTACGACCAAACCAGCCATACCAACAGATGGCTGGATTTGTCCCACTCTCTATGTAACTACTGGTGGTATGTTCTCCATGTAAATTTGTCCAGCCTTTCCCATGTCTCAAGGAGTAAAGCCTTTTGGGTCATTCAATTTGCCGTGTTTTGTGGGTGGGAGGGCAATTAAATCTCTAGCTCTTTCAGTAGTCTTTCTTGTGTTTTCAGCGTGCTTGTTTCAGGTCTTTTTTGACTCTGCCGGTGTGAGACATTCTCTATCCATGCATCACCACTTTCACCTCTTCCCATTCTATCACCCTGCTACTCGCTGTGTTTTCTTTTGTGTCAAAATAATTTGTTACGGTCTTAGCAAACCAGCGGGAAAAGTCTGAATCTGACAGCGCTTCTGCATGCAACTGCCACAGTGGGGCCCTGCTCCCAACTAACCTTGCCACATAACCTCCCAGCAATGGTGATTGGTCTGACAGATATCTGCCCATGTATGCCCCTGTCTGGTAGCTGCTGCTGTCCCCATCCGCTGCTGTTGACCCTGCTTGCGCCTCATCCCTGGTGGTCCAGTGGTAGAGCATTACTGCTCTGCTGCTTGACTGCCCTTCTGTCTCTCTGCTTTTTCTGTCTCTCTTTCCATGTTTCTCTCTATCTTTTTATTTCTGCCTTTGGCTTGTTTTCTCTCCTTTTCCTCCTGTTTTTTCTCCCTTGTGGCCCCTGCCGCTGCAATCTCCCACGACCCACACCACTCCAGTGTCCATTCCCACTTTTTCCCACCTCCCAGCTGTCCAGCCCACTCCGCAGCACTATTTAATAGCGGCCGCTGTGCAGCTGCACCAAAGGCAAGCCAGTCTGCGCCTGTCGGTCCCTGGACCATGCCCAGAGCCAGGGATCCTGCTTCTCGGGCATTCCACCACTACGATGCCAGCACCCTCCTCGCTCCAACCCAGTATGCCATGCCGCCTGCCATCTAGCATCACCGAAGAAGACCCATTGACCCTTCGCCTACCGGAACTGCAACTGCACCTTCACCCACATCAATACGCCAGCTCCCAGATGACCAATAGCGCACCGTCCGGCTTAACTTCATCCTCCTCAACATGCCGTCCCTCCACAAACACACCACAGAAATCTGACACCTCTCCTGACATTGCTTTCTTCATGGATATCCTGGACTAACCCCTGCTCCAGACTGGACATCGCCATCGCCACCCCCGACGGCTACAAAATCACCCGCAAGGACCGCCCAGGAGGAGGCATTACCATCATCCACAAGAGCACACTCCAACTGGAGTGCTTTACAAAAGCGGCAGTTACATTACACAAGCTAAAGGAAATTTTTTCTGTTTTTTGGTGCACAGAGATCAAGTGATTCAGATGCTGTCCCTGTTTATTCATTATTTCCCCTCTACCTGACAAATGGGAGCAATTTTGTTGTTGTTGCTATGTCCAGTGCTCCTATACCCACTGTGCTGGGACAGAGGGTGGGGCCGGGGACTTGATGGTAGACGGATAGTGCGAGCAGTGTTTTCAATGGAAATCTTTGGAGAAGGGTGCTTGGTGAATGGAGGCCTGGGGGGGAAGGATGTGACTTCTGTCATTGGAAAGTACTTCACTGCTTTTTTTCATAGGCTGTTCAATACTCTATTGATGCAGTTACACACAAAATGTAATAGTACTGTTGCTTTGCATCGAGGCACCTGTTTCATAATGAGGAAGTCTTTATTCAATTGCAATTTAATATTGTTCCTTGTTTTAAAAGTATTGTTTTTATGTGCAGGGTAATCCAATACACATATAGAGAGAACCTCCAACTTAAGTGACAAACTAGAGCTGTTGTAGTGCAGAAAGTGGTGAAGGACAAGAGGGTGAGATGCATTGCTTCGAAACACTACAAAAGGGCCAGACTGTTACGTCACCCAGCCTAGAGGTAGTAGTCTTTTGACAGGATAGTTGTCTTAGTCAGAGTGGTGCAGCCTCAAAAAAGCAAACAGGAGAGTTGGTATTTCAAGGGTGTTGGTATAAAGTTAGTTTTTGATAGAAGAGTGATTATCCATAGGTGTGAAGATCACAGTGTGGCTCTTGAGACTGCTGTGAAGTAACACTGTGCTTGAAGTTGTGAGCTGGTACGCAGAGCGTGGACGTAGGGTCAGAGTGACCGGGTAGAGGGAAGCGAGGCAGCAATTTGTGTTCCTCAAGGAATGCGCAGTCATTTTGACATTAGAGTTGTTGTTCTGTAAGTGTAGATATGCCAGAGACTTATGTTTTCATTAGGTAAGCGTATCTGTTCAATTTTAATGAAAGGAAGAGTTGTTGCTTGCCAAGACGAGCAGCAGTGTTACAAGACATAACTCTGCTACCTCTCAAGCTGCGATGGAGTCATTAAATGAAGTGACTTCGATATATGTAATGGTTGAGTGCCAGACTGCTTAGCAACTCTTGTTGAAGTGAGTGCCGCACGTTTTGCCCTGTTTACACCCTCGCATCAATCTTTGCTTCAATGGCTCAATGTTTTGTCAAAAAACGACTGCCCATATTCTTGGCTCCACTGACGTATCCCCTGTGATATTTGTTTTTAGAGCACCTTAATGGAAACGCCAAGCAAAACACAACTGGAATGGTTCTTTTATGGATTGCCCAATTTTATCTAAAGCAAACATGCTGAAGACACCCTCCTTTATGTAGTCAGCAGAGAGGCAAGAGAATGTGGGCTTAAATGAGTGGCATTCTGTTGGAAGTTAGAAAATTGGGTTGAAGGGTGTGAAACCCTACTCAAGCAGCCACCTCAATATCTGTTAGGGTGCAATACAAGCAAGCCCAAAATTAACCTGTGGCAGTGTGGCACAACAGCAGTGAGGCATAACTTTGAGCCAACGTGTAAAGTATTTATGCAGCACTTCAAACAGTAATAAAGTGAAGACACAGCACAAAAAAAATCACCAATAGAAAAAATAGAGCAAAATTTAATAACTTGAGACCAAAATGACAAACCTCTAACCAGTAGAACCGGAGACATGGAATACCTTAAATCTTGGTTTGCAGAGTGTTGCAAGACCCTGTGACAAAGATGCGGAGTCCTGTGTTGTCATCGAGGATGCCATTGACAAGGGGCTTGCGATGCAAAGTCCTACGCCGAAGATGAATTGCGCACTGGCGGTTTCTAAGAGCTGTGGTGCTACCATGCAGAGTCCTGAGTTGTCTTTGAGGATGCCTTCGACGAGGGGCTTACGATGCGAAGGCCTGCATCTAGGATGCGTCATGCAGCAGCAATTCTGAGGATAATGCGAGCTGCAGTGGGAGGTCTGGCGTCGCACTATGGCGGTTCAGAGGCAGCTGCGAGGAGATGCATTGCGCTGCATCGGTTCTGGTTCACAGACCCATAGTTGTGCAGGTAGAGTACCTTCAGGCCCACTTGCAAGGGTCAAGGACTTGGGTAGAAGAGCTTAGGTGGGGGGTAGAACTCACAGCAGACAGAATTCAGGTGCTGGGGTCAATGTGGTTGGAGCCTTTTCTGTCTCTGATGTTCTGATCCGGAGGCCAGCCAACTAGCTTTTGGAGTCACTCTGGTGGTCCTGAGTTCAAGATGCAGGTCCAGTCCTTCACTCAGGCACAAGGGCAACAAAGTAGCTGCCCTTCTTGTAGAGCAGCACAGCAGTCCTTCTGAGTCTTCCACTGGTCCAGAGGTGTACTGAAGATTCAGGTCTCAGGGACCAATATTTATACCTGATGCCCACTTTGAAGTAGGAGAAGGTTTGCTTGGAATTTCCTGCTTCCCTGCCCTGGCTTCAGCTTGTCTGGGGTCACAATAGCCTTGTGTCAAAGCCCTTGTGAGTGTACTCAAGCCGAGTCTTTGTGATATGCAATTGTGGTAGATGACCGCTTCACCCCCTCATCAAGTCAAAGGTAGCACATTTTGCCAACACCTATACTCCTTTGTCTCACTGTCTGGCTCAATATAGAAAGACCAACTGCTAGCTACCCCTAGTCATGTGACCCAGTGAAAAAGCTGCAGGCACCAAATTGTTGGGACAAGAACATGCCAACTTGCTAAAAGTGAAACTCACGAAAGGTGAGGGGAAGTTGCTTGCAGAAAGTCTAACCACTGGCAATAGCTTGGGGTAGAACTACAGCCCATCGATCTTTTGCTCACTATGCCCCTCTCAGTTTGGACCCAGCCATATGACCCTGCTCCTCACGGGGCACTTTCCAGCCCTTACTGCCAAGCTGGAACATACCTGAACACTTTCTAAAAGTGGCATTTTCTTAATAGTGACATAAAATATGACTTTACCATTAAAGAGGGATTTAAATTACAATTCCATTCTTTAGCATATTTGACTATCATCTTGGTCATTTTTCTGACTGTTTTAGGTCTTGCCTACATATAGTTGTAGCTTTGGATCAGCCCTTTAGTTACCATTGGTTTGCTTTCTGTCATTAGCAGTCGCTTGTTTCTTTTCCCGCGGCTTTCCTTTCTGTCTTTGTGGGTGTTCCTCCCCTGGAGCATAGCTTCTTTACCATCCTTTTATTGGAGATTTATATCCTTCCATGGCTCCATATTAGGGAACTAATTGTTTTCTTTTTTTCAGCACTTTAAGAGTCCATGTGTTTTCTTGCGCTCTCGCTCCCATGTGTTATCACCCTTCTCATGTCCCCACTCTGCATCCTGTGTTGCTTCCTCTGCGCCAAGCTCATTTGTTGCTTCTGTCCCCATCATACTTTACTTTCTTTCTTTTTTTATTAACCATCTTCCCACCCAGCCCCTCCTTTGCTCCCTTGACTGCCCCCTCCACCACATGTTCCCTATTGCTTCTGTCACTTGGTGGTGTTTACTTGCTGAACAGCTTGTACAAAAAACATTGGCAAAGCCAAAAGGCAAGATCCATTTGCTTTGCCGAAAATTGTTTTCTTTTATATCCTTATTTAACTTGACTCACCTATTCTGCATGCCACCAGATTCAAGCAAAGAGAACTTTGCTCATGTCCAGCTGGGCAGTCTTGGACTTTCACATGGGCAGAGTAAAAAGTGACATTTCCCAAGAAGAACATTGATACAACATATGCCTGTAGCTGCTATACTACTATCTTTTTTAAATGTTTCACTTTTAAATGTTTCCTGTCAAGAGATTAACAATGCAGAAATACAGAATAACAAAACCCTTTTTTTTTTTTAAGAGAGGCATCTCTCAGGCCTGGCACAGTGCCCTTTTATGAGTGTTTTGGCAATTTATCCCATAAATGAACAAAGTGGTATTGGACAATTATTAGTCAAGAAGGGGGAAAGCGGGTCACCTGGGCACGAGGATTGATTCATGCTTAGAACAATTGTTTCCACTCTAACGAGGAGATACTTTTTGAAAAGCAAAGCTGTTCACACCTCAGAAAACTTGGTTATATATATGTTTTTATTTTTTAAATTAAGAGACTCAAGATCTTTGAATAGTCAGATATGATGTTTTAAACCTTAAAATCTGCGGCACAGATTGGTTTATTACCTCACTGTGGGAGAAATGAAAAATTGCCTAATTTAGGCCCTCAATGTCAGGTCTACATGTTTTACTGCAAAATGTAGATATTCTTTCCTCTCTGAGGTGCTTAATTTGAGTCGGTGGTTTCCGGTGCTCAGCAAGTGCACGGGCGCTTTTCATGAGCACCAGTTAGCATGGTAACAGGGAGATTAAGGGCCATATGCATGAACACATTTTCCCATAGACCCAGAATGGGCAAAAACCCTTTGATGCATCTGGCCCTAAGTGATTTGCCCAGAATCACATAATGTTAAGCTACTGCCGAGACTCAAACCTTGCCCAGCTCCAAAGTCAGCAGCTCTGGTCATTACGCCACCTCCTTTCCCCACTTTCATGGTTAGTAGTTGGCTCTGTCTTAGGCGGCACCAACAGGAGAAATGGGCTGGTCCAAACTGCCTCCTGATTAGAGTCCCAGCACTTGTATGTTTTTTTTTTTTTTTAACAAATTAAACGCTGGCACTCTTGACTCCTGCGACTAAGCCATGTGTGTTTTTTTGTCAGATTTCTTTGAGTGATTTTTTTGTAAATCAGCCTTTTAGTGGGGCAGTTAAGTCTACTGTTGGGAGCATGAAGGAGGTCTAGGAAGAGATCAAACAATCCGGGCCTTCTGTGAAGAAGAGCGATTCAAAGGCGTATTTGATCTAGGGTTCAAATAGGGGCTGAAGGGGCTGGATAGAAGGAAGAGAAACTATGCCTGGGAGTTGTTGAAAAATGCATCATGTGCAGCCCTTGCTGCCAGCAGCCATGACCACCTGCACTAGTGCACACAGAGCACAGGGGTCACACATAGGGTTGCCACTTTTGCAAGAGAAAAATACTGGCCATTCAGTGTTGTTTTAAGAGACTGCAAAGGCCCGGACATGATACTAAATACGAATTTAAATAAAATTGTATGTATTCATATGTAACATGTCTTTTCTGCCTTTTTTGCATTATTAGTCTCGGGTGATTAACTCAGCTCTAGATCATATTTAAAAGTAGTTTCTATTTATATATTCGCTGTTTGTAAAGATAAAGACTAAATAATACCAGCTTATGGTCATTTTGCATATATCTTTCAACCATCTGAGATCTCAAAATACTGCTGGTGCCAGTAGAGATCTGCTCCGGTGGCAACCTACGTCCCAAAGAGCCACAATGTAACATGGGTGCAGCATCCAGAGCTGCAAAAACACATTCTGCCTTCCTGGGCCAAATCACTAGGAGCCGTGTGCCGGAAAACAACAAGCTACAATCCACATGTGCACTGTTTAATTGGAACCGGTGGTTTCCAATGCTCAGTTTGTCAACACCAGCAGTTACGAAAGCCTGCCACACCGTGGCACTGTCTGTCTAATTTAGAGATAAGCACAATAGCAGTTGTTTATTAATTCAATATACATTAAAAATGACTAAGCTTCTTACAACTTTGGGGGCCTGCAATAGTATTAATTGTCACACTTGTAAGAGTGTAATTGTTGGTAGTTCTGTTGGCACTGTCACTGGTAGTGCCGGCAGGGGCACTGGATGGTGGAAGCAACAGTCTCCCCCTGGTAAGAGCCCTGCACATTGCTTGCGCTGCCCTTGTGAAATCTCTTATATTTACTGTATCTTAAAAGGGGGTTCTTATCAGTTCCTATTGTCAAATTACTGAGTTTGTTCGCTTTAGTGTGGAACATTTTTTTAACTTCCTCTGGCTGCACGCATTTATGATACTTCTACTAAAGCTGTTCACATTGTTTAAGCCCTATTCAATGTCAAGATAAGATCTCTTACCATAGAAAAGGAAGACCACTTCTAACAGTATGCTGGAATGTTTGCTTTTTATTACTTAGTTGTGTAAAGCAGATGCTTTAGCCTTAGAACGTTTGTGGCATTTCCTATTCATGCCTCAGTACCTTTCTTTGCACTTTGTAGGCATTATAGGATTGATTTGTTTTTTCAACGTAATCCATTTGGTCATTATGATAAGTCCAAATGTTGTTATAAACATTGTGATCGAAATAAAGTTCATCTACAAAAGCTTTGCTATATTTTACTACTAATCGGGCAGCCACAAGTGCAGTAAACTTGCAGAAAAAAGGGTCATAACTCCTCTAAACACATAATTTTGCTATATTTGACTACTATACAGGCATTCACAATTGCAGTTAAAAGGGGATGGATTTCAATGGAGCAGCAGGTGCAGTGGCACCGAGGCCAAATGTTTTAGGGACACCACAAAACCCAGATTACTGCAAAGATATAAAACTCCTAAACAGGCAGTCAAAAGTGAAGTTACCCTGCAGACAACAGGGTTATAATTTTAATGGTGCGGCAGGTGCAGCGACACTAGGACCAGTAGCTCTAGGCACAGCACTAAACACCTGCAATTGGTATATTTTACTACTAAACAGGCAGTCACAAGTACAGTTACCTAGCAGACAACAGGATCATGATTTGAATGGCGCAACCAGTGCAAAAGCACCGGGCCCAAAAGTTGTCAGAACTCCTCTAAACACATCATATTGCTACATTGACTACTAAACAGGCAGTCACAATTGCAGTTACCTTGCAGTTCAAAGGAACTTGATTTGAATGGTGTAGCAGGTGCAGTGGCTTTAGGAACAAAAACTCTAGTGCATTTATCTAGCAGGCGACAGTCGCGTTGGAATGGTGCAGCAGGTTCAAATAGCACCAGGATGAAAAGCTCATGGCACCCCACTAAACACCTAATGTTGCTATATTTTACTACTAAACAGGCAGTCACAAGTGCAGTTACTTTGAAGACAACAGGGTCATGATTTGAATGGTGCAGCAGGTGCAGTGGCACCGGTGCCAAAAGTTGTCAGAACCCCTCTAAACACCTAATAGTACTATAAGGCAGACACAATTGCAGTTATCTTACACTTAAAAGGGGCTTAATTTGAATGGTGCAGCTGGTGCAGTGGCACTGGGGACAAACGTTCTAGGACCCCACTAAACGCAGAATATTGCTAAATTTTCTACCAAACAGGTTGTAACAAGGACAATTACTTAGTAGGCACTAGGGCCATGATTTCAGCGGTGCTGCAGGTGCAGTGGCACAAGGCCAAAAGTTGTCAGAACTCCTCTAAACACCAAATATTGCTATATTTAACTACTAAATAAGCAGTCACAAGTGCAGTTAGCTTGCAGGCACTAGGGCCATGATTTCAATGGTGTAGCAGGTGCAGTGAGACTGGGGCTCAAATCTCTAGGAACCCCTCTAAACACCAAATATTGCAGTATTTTACTACTAAACAGGCAGTCAAAAGTGCAGTTACCTTGAAGACAACAGGGTCATGATTTGAACGGTGCAGCAGGTGCAGTGGCACCAGTCCAAAAGTTGTCAGAACCCCTGTAAATACCTAATATTGCTATATTTTACTACTATACAGGCAGACACAATTTCAGGTATGTTACACTTAAAAGGAGCTTAATTTGAATGGTGTAGTAGGTTCAGTGGCGCCGGGGCCAACAGTAGTCACAACTCCTCTAAACTCCAAATATTGCTTTATTTTGCTACTAAACAGGCGGTCACAAATGCAGCTATCTTGCATGCACTAGGGGATTGATTTGTGTAGTGCAGCGGGTGCAGTGGAACAGGGCATTAAAGTTGTCAGAACTCCTCTAAACACAAAATATTGCTATTACATCAATTAATACTATTATTTACCTTTCATTTTTCAAAATGTTCCTATTACTTATCCAAAGTATACCACTAGTAACAGCAGGATATATTTCCTTTTTGTACATAAACAAGCCATAACACATTAACAGACATTCTATAACATATTGTACAACTTACAACAAAAATAGCTAATTATTAATCTCCTAGGCGAACTCTAATTCATTTACCAGTGCTTGTTTACAAAGTAAGCACTGCACTGGAGCTGTGTTCTTTTTTTCTTTTCACGTACACTGACGCCAGATCCATGGCCCAGCGAGGCAGAGTCAATTATTTATTTACTGCAAATGTGCTGCCAAAGCAGTTTAACAATGCAGAGCCCCCTTATAAAGGGTTGGTCCAAGGAGCTATAAAATAAAAAGTCTGAAGAACATATGCTCCGGTTCTTTACGGAGAGTTAAACACACTAATGCAGCGCTGGCTCTGATATTCCTAGGCCGGTCTTGCATCACAGTTATTTGTTTAACTCTCTGATATTGTTAATACAACACCACTTTGCGAGCGTGCACTGAATGAAACACATTTAGATCCCTGCTAATGTGCTTCTTGTGAAGAGGTTGACCCCCCATAACTTTGAAAGGGACTGAAGGGAGTGTGAAGTCAGCTACACACACAAGTATAAACTTAGCAACATTTAGACTTTGAACGACACTGCGAGGGGAACCATACCTTTCAAAAGCAGTTTGTTGGATACAGAAACTCCAAGGTCCTCCCGCCCTGTGCCTGCTTCTATCCATACAACTTTGCACTGAAAGAGATCTGTGTGACGTGCTAGAGCCGCAACATCAACCTCACTTCTGTTTTGGGGATTCTAAGGTCCTGCGAAATAGGAGGCCCCATAAAACTTAAAAACCAACCTAAATCTCATTTTAAAGTGGCATCAATGATAAAAAGAATTGGCAAAGCCAATATGTCTCACCTATGAGAGGTATTGTCATTAGCAATGTTTTGTAGCCATGCTGTGCAGCAACACTGATGCTTTGCGGCTAAATTTGATTTTGAAAAGCCAGTACTAATGCACTTTTTTCATTTATTAAAAAAGAGCATTTGGACTTTATGCATCAACCTACATGGCTAAAAGTTACTGCCAAAGTCGGCAATATCCATGCTGTACTGCCGGAACAAAAGACAATGGCAGAGCCAGTTGTCTCAAAGGCGAGACCTATTGTCTATTCTTGATAGATCTAGCAACAAGAACCCTATGATTCTGTGCAGATCAGTTAATCTCCCCATGTGTGGAAAAAGTAAAAAAAAAAAAATGACAGTTGCCAAAAAAAAAACTACCACTTGAAGAAAGCAATTGCACACATGTTCTGGTGAAAATCCATCTGGAAGCAGATAACATCTGTTACAATCCACATCCATTTCAAAGGAAAAAAAGAGCCTCTTTGAAGTGCCTGTGGGGTATCTTAAAACATAGCTACAAATGGCAAGAGGTTCAACAAGGGTGACAGGGAAGAAAGTAGTACTTGAATTGCAGCATGATCAGCAGAAGGACAGCAATCATGCTGAAGCAATCAGTACTTGGTCCATGCTCCAGCCAAAAGAAGTGAAGCTAGCATTCGGTGGTCAATTTCAAGGCAGCAAATCAGAGTGACAGTAAACCAATGAATGAGAAACAATGGGCAGACTGCAAGCCCCTTCTTGTGTGCAATATCTCTCTCAAATGAGAGCAAAAGCAGTACAAGCGTTGTCACAGGTGATACCTAAAAAGCTTCCCTCCCAGTGTGGCTGAGTCAGTGAGTAGCTGATAATGGTAGCTAAAGATGAGCAAGCTGAAGCGTAAACCAAACTGGCTGCATTATTTCCAAAGAGGCGTGCCCCTTATAAAGTTGGTCCTAGGAGCTATAAAAAGGGTGACTGAGTTATTTTAGTGCGGTGATGCAGACATGGGCACTACAATCAGTCTAAAACCTCATTTGTGGTACTTAGCAGGGCTGAAAGTTTAGAACATCTTAGAATGCACCTCAGTAGATTGATCTACCCTGCTTTCATTCTCTTCCTTAAGACCCTCACACCTTAATGTCCCAAAACTTTTCAACTTTTGTTATTCTTTTTTTATAATTATATTAATTTACCAAATAATCAACAAATTGAACTCTATCCAGACTTGACAGCTCATAAAACTGTGTCCTGTAGGAGTATTTAAATAAAGAAAGGCAGATCCCAAGTTCGGGTAACAGTCGTTAAGCATCTAGTCGCGCGCGGGCGCGTGTGTGTGTGAATATCACCACTTGTCTCTTTGCCAAGAGTAGCCCCAGTGCTACAGACTTAAACCATAGGTTGTTTTTCCTGAGAGTCTGGCGTAGACCCACCATGCAGTGCATCAAGGACAGAGTAAGGACAGAGAAACCAAGCTTCCCACTACTTTCTTCAGTATTTCAGTCACCGGTATTCAATAAGCTGACACCAAACCCTATTTAAAAAGACAGGACCACTTCTAAGACAGCAAACCGAACGTGTTAGGTAATTTCTATTCTTTTGGCAGATTGCAATTCTAGTTGTGGCCACCCTTCAATCAATGTGCTATACAATGGGGATACTGGACATCTGCCTTGTCTTATTATGTGCAATAAACAAGATATTTAAACTTCAGGGGGATGAACCAGAATCCACACTTGTGTCCTGGAAGCCATTAGTCAGTCTGAAATAAAGCAGTAACTATTCCACCCTCACACCAAGCTGAGCCCTGTCTTTCCTGCATGAAAGTCACAAAAGGATTATTCCTCATAGCGCTCGCCCATCAATAGGGATCTACCTGTCATCCAAGCAAACGCTCCAGATTTGACAAATTACTTCTAAAACTCATTCAGTCCCCAAAGCATCACCTCAGATTTTAACTGTTACTGTTTTAAATACTGACTTGTTGCCCAGTTCCAGATTTTGCACATCATTGTGACCAAATTGGATACATCATGTTGCAGTGTCACTGGGGCCATACACTGGTATTTTAGTGGGATAGTGCCATAAAACCTTGCCATTTGGCAGTAATTTACCATCTCCATCAGGGAGGACTTCCATGCATCGAGGGATGTGTAGCTGCTGTGAGGGCAAATACCAGCACTCTTTATCAGGAATGCCCAATTCGCCCCCAATTATATATCAGTTGTTGTGTCTTTAACATGACCCAGGGCATGGCATCAGTCCAGATCCAGAAATAGCTGATTCTATCTAGTTCACAAAATGCTCATGTTGGAAGTGGACAGAATACTTATTGAAAAATGCATAAGCTAGGGAGAACCATTATCTTAATTGAAGCACCTCTGCCTATAGCAGATAACAGGAGCTATGTAGTGCAGACAGGGCCACCAATATTGGTATGATTACATCAATACGACTATAACATTGTCATTGACCCGCGAGGTAGATGTTAGTTGAAGGCACGGAAGATGCAGATGTTGAGAGTTTCTTGGAAAAGGTCAAGGATGTATTTGAAGCCATGTGGGAGTATTGAAGCATTATGGCCATAAGCTTGTTTTGAAGGAGACATAAATCATGAAGAATTCCAGTGTTATACAGGTAAGAAGTAAAAGAGTTGCCTGAGAAGATGGCGTATGCAACCTGTTCAGCCCAATGGTTGTCATCAGTGTCATTACCAAAAAAACTGATAAGAGGTTGGGTTTTTGTGTTGACATTTGTTCTTTAATCAAAATATAGTGGTCAACAGTTTTTCCCGAAGCAAAATATTACAAATATGGTGATGATGTTGAAAAATGTAAAATGCTGTTTGAAATCACATTAAAGAGTGCAGAACACCAGATAAAGTTATACCCTGATTTGAAGGCACTAACTGCTTTTATAACGACAGAAGGGGTGTTTCAATTCTGTTGCCTTTCTTTTGGTTTTGCTAGTGCAGCAAGTGTATTCCAACACATGATGACCGATAAATATAGAAAGCACCACAACCTCAAAATGAGGATAAACTGAAATGCTTTATGGGTCTTATCCAGTATTATGCAACATTTGTGTGGGGATTTCTTTAAAATAGAGTGTAAGGCTTGTTGCTAGGATGGAATGTTGTTCTTTGAAGTAAAGGAGGTGAAGCTGAGAGGCTGGAGGAGCAAGCTATAGGTACCTGAAGCTGTGTACTGCAAATAAAGATTACCAACTCTATTCCTGTGTTGGAGAGATCTTTACATTGGCGACGAGGGTGGGAGGAGTGGGACTCTGCCATGTTGAGTGATGAGATACTACAGCAAGTCATGAATTGTGTATCGGGAGGATGGAGAGAGGATTACTGCCAAGATATTTGTTTCAGAAGTTACTGCCATGTTGAGACTGAATTGAGCGTAAGTGAAGGGAAGTTGTGGAGAAGGAATAAATTGGTGCCACCGGCCAGTCTAAGAAGCAAAATAATGAGCATAGCTCATGAAGGGCACTTAGGGAGGAACATGACTAAGAGGCGTGTCCGGCAATCCTTCTGGTGGCCGGGGATGGACAATGACATAGAGGAAGTTGTGAAGTAGTGTTATGCATGTGCAAGGAGCGACAAAACGAAAGTCGTAAGGCAACCTCCCCTTGCTTGTGTGGAATTTCCAAAGCGTCCATGGGAGAGGATAGCAATTGATTTTCTTGGTCCCATTTCCAAGCTTGGTTCACGTAGCAAATGTTTAATGGTTCTTGTGGATTACCATTGCAAATGGTTTGTTGTTGAATCTTCTGACTGTATTGAGACTGAAAAAGTAATCGGATTTATGGAAAGGACATTCATGAATGAAGGAATACCTAAAACTCTTGTATCGGACAATGGAGTCCAGTTGGTCTCCAAGAGAATGAGAGATTTCCTCTGTAAATTAGGAGTTGTTCATGAGAGGGTTGCTATGTTCAGACCGCAGGCTAAAGGTTTGGTTGAAAGAATTAACCGCCTGTTAATGGAAAATATTCAACTCTCGATAACTAATGGGTTGGCATGGTCTGAGGAACTTAAGAAATTGGTGTGGTCGTATAGAGTGACACCACATTCAATTACTGGAGTCTCTCCTTCGTTTCTCTCAAGGGACGTGAGCCTGGAGTAAAAGAAGTTCCTGGATGGCTTAAAAACAAAGAATGCGTGTGGGTTGACCGTGCTGCAGTGGAAGATAGTGTAGTGAAGCAGCAAGAAGCTGCTATGAATTATTACAACACGAAAAAGGAGTGAAGGATTCCGACATAAAAGAAGGAGATAGGGTTGCTGTAAGGAGAGGAGGAATTGTCATTAAAGGGAGAGTAAATTCACGCAACCTATACAAGTGAAAACAGTTAAGAAAAATGTCCCTATTTTAACAGATGGATCTGCTTGGAGTACTGGGAATGTTTCTAAATGCCAGGCTCCTTGAGTGCTTGCATGACTAATATAGTTCTGCATTTTCATCGTATTTATTGAATGGTTATGTTTTGCATTTCATTTTTATTGTCATTCCATGTAGGGGGGAAGATATGTGGGGATTTCTTTAAAATAGAATGTAAACAAGCCTTACATTCTATTTTAAAGAAATCCGCACATATCTTCCCCCCTACATGGAATGACAATAAAAATTGCTAGAATGGAATGTTGTTCCGAAGCTGTGTACTGCAAATAAAGATTACCAACTCTATTCCTGTGTTGGAGAGATCTTTACAATTTGCACATAAGATGGAACCAATGAGGTCATTACTAAAAAAGGGAAAAACATTTTTGTGGTTACACAGGCAGGAAGATATAGTTAGACTTATCTGAAGAAACTATAACTCGTGCCATTAAGTAACTTAAGGCAACAAGTCATAGTTTCTTAACATAACTATAACTATGAGTATAACTACAGCTGCTGAATTTCTATGGTTTTGTATGGATAAAACATCAGTCTAACTATAACAACCCTGTAACCTTTGCTTTTATCAGTGATGTATTCCATGTCACCACTCCTCCAGAGAAGGAAGAATTAGAAGAATACTCTGTTATGCCCCTCCTACTTACTGTGTTCAGAATGTTCTAGAATGTTTAGCGGCCTGATTTTGATCTCTGCGAATGGATTACTCCATCACAACGATGACGGATATCTCGTCCGCCGAAATAAAAATCCCATCGGATTTAATGTACTTTATATTTCCGTGAACTGGATATCCGTCCTCGTTGTGATGGAGTAACCCCTCCACCGAGATCTAAATCAGGATCTAAATGTGTCTCTTGTAAAAAGGCAATTCATAACCATGCCTCTTCAGAAACAAGTGTACACTGTATCTTTTTGTGTAGTCATTAGGACTCTTTCTCTTTCCCAACATTTGAGCAAACCAGTTTGCAGTAAGAGTTCACAGGCTCTGGGAACTGTAGGCTTCTACCCCCAGGGGTTCTACCCTGTCCATTGTTAGGAAACATTGATGTATCTCAGCTACTAGATGGTTAAAAGAGAATTACTACAGGTTGGGGCCATATTAGGAGCTACAAATGATGGAACAATGATGTTGCTGTGGAACTAAGCTTTAAATGGGAATGAGTCATAACACAGAATGAAGGCAGGTGGAGGAGCAAGGTGTTGATGGCATTGCCAGATGGTGAATAATGCATGAGAGAGGAACTGTTCCATGTCTTTGAAGGACATTTGCACTGACTGGCCCTGCAGTAGCTCACTTGTTCTATGTCTTTGAAGTGAGCTTGCATTGGCTGGCACTATAGTACCATACTTGTTCGATGTCTTTGAGCAAGCTTGCACAGGCCCTGTATACAACACTTTATTCCATGTCTTTGAAGGAAGCGTGCACTGGCCCTGCAGTACCACATGTGTTCCATGTCTTTAAAGGAAGCTTGCACTGTCTAGCCCCGCACTAGTGAAAAATTCCATGTCACTGAAGGAAGTTTGCATTGGCTGGCCTTCAGTACCATACATACTTGCTCCAAGTCTTTAAAGGAAACTAACAATGGTCCTGCAGCTTCATATTTATGACGTGTCTTTCATGTGATGCTCTTGGCCAGTGCTTTATGTGTTATGCGTGTCAGCCAAGGACCCCCTGCAATCATGCTCCCTGTGCTCTATCTCTGTCTGTTTCTGTGTGTTTTAAGTCTGACCAAAAGACTGTTTTATCGGTCTCACCAGCCTCATGTTTCCTCAAAAATAATACATAATCTTTCATAGAGAAACTGGGCTTTAGGTAAGCCCACTTCAGTTATTCATCAAACATAGTGTCATTCACATATTAGTTCAGCTCTTCAGAACAGGAACCATACAACTGAGCAGTGAATCAGCCATTGTCTTTGTTGCCAGTGGATAGTTCTGCCTAGTAGATACCCCCTGGTCTTTAGGATTGCCGGTGGTCTAAGTAACAGTATTTTGCCTGCATACTCTTGTTACTCTGCATTCAGAGAAGTTGGACCTCATGCAATATTTTCTTTAGCTCATCCCCCAGCAACTCGCCTACAAACGCAGTCAAATGCTAATTGAGTAGTGAAAGTACCAGCATTTTTGCTGCCCATTGCTACTGGACCACAATGTTCTTGTGCAGAGCACCAGACTTCACTGATACCAGCTTCAAAACCATGCCACTGTTTTGAAATGGTACTCTGCATACTCAAGATGGCAGACCAGTTCAGAGCTTTACTTTTAAAAAATGTATTAAAGCATGGGTCTCCACATTTTGTTTTCTTTATTTTTTTAATGTATTCAAGCAAATGCCTGCACTACAAAGTAAACTGCCACCTTTTTTGGATGCCAAGACTCTTCCCCCACAAAAGTTCACAAAGATCAGACTGACATAGTCTGCAGCGCTGGTCCAAGGATGCTTTATGGGGGATTAGATAACCACAGCTGACATTCAGGTTTCAGTGTAGCTTATTCAAGAGCTGTGAATTACACTAGTAAATTGATGCATCAGATACTCAGCTCATGTCTCCTGTACCACCATCTTTCCAAATTCTGCTTCTTCCAAGTGAACAGTGTACCTTGGTGTGAGCAGCTAGCTTGAATGAGGGCAGTATAGCCATAATGGTTTGTGAGTGAATTTTGAGGGATGTGCCTGTGTAAATGTAAGATTAACATTTTCTTTTGTGAGTGCAGGGTAAGTGGTCTACAAGTTGAAAATGGTGCCTGTGTGAGGGCAGAGTGAAGCATATACACTCTACAGGTTGAAATGTGTACCTGTGTGATAGCAGTGTGAGGCATATGCTATTAGTGGTGGACCATACAAATAAAAAGTGGTAGGGTGGGTGGGGAGGGTGTGAAGGGAGAGTGGGGATGGAGCGGGGGGTTACAAATAAATAAAAGACTTACCTTAAACTGTGGCAGCCTCCCACCTTAGTACTCCTCTGCACTCCTGCTCCCAGGAGTCCCAGGGACATATCACAGACTCCCCATCCAATCCAACGCTGATCTGATGCTACAGCTAGCAGGAGAGCAGCGTGGGTATTGGCCTGAGCATGCTGGTTTGACAGTGGTTCAGGCATAGGGAGTCTGTGCTGTTTCTCTACCCGGCAGTGGAATACAGCTGAGTTGGAGAAACCTAAGTGTGCATGTCTGTTTGGCCAGTCTAAGAAGGCCAGCCAAACAGACATGTGCACTTGGAGCAGTGCTTACCATTCTCCTCCCAGTGTCAGTCAGGATGGCCCCATCCTTGAATCGGCATACCGGGCATAGCAAAGAAAAATTAAATGATAATAACATATTTTATCATAATTTTATTTTTCCTTTAGTCGCTGCTCAGAAAGCAGTGGGGCGGCGCTCCTCCATCTTAACTGAGAAGCCGCTGCTGATGCCTATGTAAGTGCAGTTTGAGGAATGTGCCAATGGGAGGGCAACAGTGTGTCTAGCATCTCTGCATATTATGTCTGAGTGTTCATGTACTTTACAAGGGCCAAGCCTCCTGGCTTTAGTAATGTTTTTGACGGTGATGGCTTTGAATTGCAGAAACACAGAGGAGGAAGTGGAAATATAATAGTGTGTATATGAGAATGATGGTGAAGTTTAATATAGCAGATGCAGAGTCTATCGAAGAAAGGGTTGAAGAGTGTCGTGGGCAGCTTACGGGCTGAAATGTCACCCTGGTGAGGGTAACCAGTTTCTTTGCTTGCACTAGTTCCCATTACAACCTGACTGTGGCATTGTGCAGAGTTGTGCTTGCTCATGAGAAAACTGTTAGCATAATTAAAATTGGCACAGTGCAAAAGGGTCACTCATGCTGTTTATTTATCATGATGATGCTATTTGTGTTAGAAGACCTATGGTCCAGTTCTGTAGTCTGCATCCCATGGAAAGTAAAGGTTGTGTGATAATGCTTTCAGTGATGTCCTCATTTTGAATATTAGCTAGGATCATGGCAGTGTCATTTGGTCTTAGGTTTTCTCCTTATTGTTCCACGGCTGGTCTGCACCAGCTGTCACGTCTAATCCCTGAGCAAGGCTAGCAATGTTTATGCAGATAAAACATTTAGATCTATTGGCATAATGCATGATGTCCACGAGGACAGCACGTGTCGGTTTCATGTGCTGTCCTGATCAAGAGTCGGTTTGTTCCTGGTGGTAGTCTGAAGGTGAAGCCTGCTGCTCTGGCCAACGTCTGTTGTATTTCCAAGGTAACGCCTGCTCCAACATTAATGAAAGCTTCTCACAGAGCACATGAATGTTGGGAACATTTAGAGATCGGGCAGTGATCTGTCCCCTTTTGTGACAGCAACACCCCAGGTGTGCCACTGGTGACGCGACAAGAGGGTGCATTGCATAGCTGGGGCTACAACAGTAGTAATGTCAGCAAATAGCCAGTCCAACAGGGGCTGACTGCTTCCTGGCCAGAAGTGAGAGCATCAACCTTCCCTGAGCCGATGCATTCAACAGCATTCCACCTACCATCCTGGTCGATGGCCGATGCATTCAACAGCAGCTCACCTACCACCTACCATCCTGGTCGATGGCCGATGCATTCAACAGCATCCCACCTACCACCTACCATCCTGGTTGATGGCCAAAGCATTCAACAGCATCCCACCTACCACCTACATCCTGGTCGATGACCGATGCATTCAACAGCATGCCGCCTACAACCTACATCCTGGTTGATGGCCAAAGCATGCAACAGCATCCCACCTACCACCTACATCCTGGTCGATGACCGATGCATTCAACAGCATGCCGCCTACCATCTCTTTCACTCCTGATCCCACTGTCTGCTTCCCCTGCAGCCACGTGGTTCATTCCAAAAGAAATAGGCAACTTTCTATCTTTATCATCACATCTGCGTATGGCCTGTCAGCAGCTGCCAGATCTGCCCCTACACATCTAACTCTCTGCTAAGGACATGATTATTGCTGAACGTGTCGTAGATGACGCTTCTGCGACAGCCTCCACCTGACTTTTCCAGTGCTCCTTCACGATCCTTCTCTGCCTTTGCTCTCCATCCTTGTCTCCACCTCTAGATCTCTCTCTCACATGCCACTTGAGCTACCAAGCTGACAATCATTCTACAAGTTCACTGCTGTCCTCAATTCTCCGGTCTGCCCCCCTTGGCCAGCTCCTTCAGTACTGCCCATCCTCTAGGCTTGCCAACGCAAACTGTGGTGCTGATCACATCTCCTGCAGGCCCGCCTCCACTCCGACGTTAGTGTTGTGCACCTGTTAAACAACTAGAAGACTGCTCCCTTGACTTCAGGGCTGAGTCCTCCATAGCAAGTATCCCCTCCTCCTCCCTCTTACCTCTCATGCCATCACACTTTCTTTGAAAACTCAGCTGGGACCCCTCGCCTATCACCTACACTTCACTTTTCCTAAATCATCGCCTGACCACAACTTTCACTTTTTTTAAAGAAAAAAAATGTTTATTGCCATTTGTAATAACTACATTACAACCATTTGGCTCCCTGTAGCTCAGGTGACCAGGAGTCCCAAACATTTTAGGGATATAGTGGTCGGGGCAAATGGTGTAGAACATACCAAGTCCTCACTCGGTTTACTAACCAATAGCCGCTTTGGTAAAGGTAAGGAAAAGTATCGCAACAAAAAGAAAATATAAGGAACTAGAAAGTGGGGAAAAGCTCCCGATCCTGTGTGTCGAAGGGACCGCACATTGCATTCAGTAGATAATGATGTGTGAGGGCAGCATCTGGGACGGGGGAGGGGAGGGTGGTCACAAACTTCACCTTTGGTACCCAGCACCTCGCTACCTACTATGCCTCTCTTATCAATACCTACCTCTTTCCTTGCCAGCACTTGACTACAGACCATACCCCACGTCCAACAAGCGCTTTTCTTTGTGATACCCTAATTTACTCTCCGTGACAACTCCACCTCACACTAAACTGCCCTGCCAACTACAACAGTTCCTCTCTCATGTGCCGTTAACCCGACTGCTAATGCACCCAGCTCCTTTCTACTCCACCTGCCTCCCTTCCGTGTTATGGCTCATCCCCTTTTTAGGTCTCGCCTGACCCAGCGCATGCGCTGGTCTGGCGAGACTTATTGAGAGGGCTCCAAAAAGTGCTACCAGGCCAGCTACAGTGCATGTGCGCGGGCGCACGCGCCGCGCTTTACCGCGATTACTTTCACTTTAGCGGCCGCTTTGATGTTTGAGCGTGATCGCGATCACTTTCACTTTCGCAGCCGCTTGGCATAGCCAATAGGTCTCGCTTTTGGGACCTTATAAGTATTTAGTTATGCACTTATAAGGTCCCAAAGGCAAGACCTATTGGCTATGCCAATGCTTGTTAAATGTTGTCTCACACAGCAACTGCCCATCATCGTTCCATCATTTCCGTTCCTGAAATGGCCCCCATCCTGTAGCAGTCCTTACCTGTAAAATCCCCTTTTACTACAAACATTCTTTAGACGTAATCCTTTACTTTTTACTCTTTGACTACACTTCCCTACACCCGCTGCACTCCCTGCCCGCCATCTTACCACTGCATCTACCATTATAAAGACATTCAATTACCACCCTTTGCTACTTTGCTGATGTACCCTAACTCTGACCACTAAACTGCACAGTCACCTTCAAGTGTTTACTTCTAAACCCCTTACATTGTACACACCTCCTGTAATCAGTCTGTCTCACACTACCAATTCCCTGTCCTGCAACTTTTGCTCTATCTCTTTGCCCACCATACTTCCTTTTTCAACCTCAGCCATTGCTCTTCCGTGTTTTGTCTCTCCAACTCACCCATCACCACATCCACCCTGTCAAGCTAGCGGTTGTCTTAGTCTGTTGGCCCTGAGGTACCGGGATATCTCACTGTTACTCATACGCCCCCGACTGTCCTCAATGCAGCGTTTGTAGTGGCACTCAGGCAAAGGGCTTGAGTCTTCCTGTGTAATGCATATTTTAGCATTTACATAGTGCTTCATGACATGTTTTGGGGCGCTGCAGTGCATTACTGATGTTTTTACGCTACACTGTGGTAGAGTGCACTGTTGGCAGGGTTGTATTTGCTATGATACTAAGTAGGTAGAGCTTGGTGTTGTGTGCGAATGACCAGAGAGGTGCTCTTGTCTTGCATGGGGTTACAGCTCATGGCAGTGTGATGGAGGAGGAGATGGGAGAGATAGTTGTGAAAAGGAAGTCAGAAAGGGGAAAGACTGGTAAAGAGACCTGGATCTCCCTGGCTGCTCTGTGTTATAGGTCGTCCAGTTTGTGGCCAAGGAGGCTCAAAAATACAGACCGCTTAACAGTACCAACCTAGACGGAAGAGCTTTTGGGTGCTTTGCGCATATACACCGAAAAAGGGAATAATCAGTTAAGGACTAGTAATCCATAGCCGACATGCACAGTCAGAGATGCTGTCAAACGAGTGAAAGGATGCCAAATAGGCAAACAATGGAAGTTGGTGTCATGACCAGTAGGCATGTATATTGTTAAAGGCCTACTGCTATACAACAAGTAAAAGAACAGTCAAGATGTGCCACCTGAGCAGAACCTACCCAATCTTTACAGGCCGAGATTTCACCTACTCCTTTAAGGCTGAAAGGTGCCAACATTACTGCTGTGTTCAAGTTTCCTCCTAGACAGCTTTCACCTTCATTATTGGTAGGAAATGACATTGCAGGGTAAAAAAGAGACAATGCATTGTCTTCGTATGTCTTTACATGTCTTTTACTACCAAGGCAGAGTCCAACTAGTAATATTTCATTACCTGTATTTGGGCCAGTTACACCCTTGCTATACCATGCCTTTACACTTTGGTTTGCATCACATCACATATTTAATAGTACAGAGGAAACCTGTATCACTATGTGATGCCACACAAGTATCTGCCAAGATTGTTTTTAAACATAACTTTAAAGTATTTTGTAATATTAAAATAAGAATTTAGTCTCATTTTGGGATTTTTGGCCGCTATTGGGATAGTCTGATAGAGCAGAAAGGCAGCTGTGAAAACAGAAGTTGACTATCATTAACGGAAGGACAAGCATTGTCCTTCCATTAAGGCTTGTTGGGTTGTTACTGTGTGAGTCAATAGCCTTCTACTTAGTTGGCTCTTCCACTGCCCTATGAGGCTTCCACACACACTCTGCTAAAATCTCCTGGTTTTCTCATACGCAGTGTGAGTATTTGTGTGCTTTAACCCCTTCGACGCGCATGACGGAACGGTTCCGTCATGCACGTCGGTTGCGCTGTGCGCATGACGGAACCGTTCCGTCATGGCCCCGCCCGCGCACGGAACCTTCAGCGTGGCGCGGAAATCCGCGCCGCGCTGAAGGGGTTAAGCGACAGCCCGCCTGTTTATGGAAAGCAAGAAAGTGGAGAACTGCTGCTGTCGTATGTTTTAGTTGGTTCTTCTGTTTGCACTGAAGAAGCTGATCATCTGTGGATTGTGGATAGCGCTGGATCTTTCCTCCTGTTAATATAGTGAAATCATCCCTCATTATTAATATCCTCAAGCAGATGATGCAGTACTATGGCATCCTCCAGCTCAATAGTGTTGGGATGTTCTATTTACATTCCTTTATGCCACACAGCTCCTCACTGTGAAGAAATCCATATTTGTAGCTTATTCCACCCCCGAAATTTAGAAGTGGTTTGCTGGCCTATGTTGGGACCACAGCCTGTTGACTAGAACTAGCCATATGTACTCTGTTACAGGTGTGTGCTTTTTAGGTCGCAATCTACCAGACAGCACAGCTGTCTGGTTTGCTAAAGAAATCTTGGGGACATTCAGAAAGTTGACCTAGGAATGCATTCTGCCTGTTGCGTGCCATTGGCTGTGTGGTTTGTAACTCACGTTGTCTTGTTTTCCATTTGCTGGCTTTACTTGCTTTAGGCTGTCCAGCTTGAGTTCGTACCTTCCCTTGCCCATACCTTATTCACATTATACTTCTGAGTACTCCCTTTCTGTAAAAATGTCTGCAAATCTTGTTCTTATCTCGTCACATTTGCTGTGCATTCAAAGACCGAGGTCAAATATCAGGCGCTGTCCTCTGAGGGCACTTGTTTTATTTTCTTTCTCAGACTTCAAAGTGAAAGGATTTATGTGACAATCTTGCTGGATACTGGTGGTAGAAAATAGTTTTTTCTAGTTTTCTATCAACATTTAAATGAGCTGTGTAAGTATTTCAGAATATATCAGAATTAGGAACACAAATGAAGCACATGTTTTTATATCTCTGAAGTGTGTTGGAAAAATATGATCAAAACAAATCATTACATTAGGTGATGCAATTTCCACACATTTTTGTCTGGGAACTTATTAGTTTTATTAGTAAAACTGTATGTCTGCGCAAATGTAATGGTCATTTCAATTGAAAATGTGTTGTCTGTAATGGCAGTGTGCTACCACACCATGAATACTCCACTCTATGCCACTCCACTCCACACCACTCCACTCTACTCTCTACCACTCCCCACCACTGCACTCTCCTCTGCACCACACCATGAATACTCCACTCTATGCCACTCCACACCACTCCACTCTACTCTCTACCACTCCCCACCACTGCACTCTCCTATGCACCACTGCAAGCATGCATCCGATGTCGCCGACCTCATCATGAAACACAAATCGGATCTTGCAATCCTGACTGAATCATGGCTCAAGGATTCCTCATCACCCTACCTTAACCTCTTGGTCCCACCCAACTATAGCATTGTAAGGTTGGACAGACACTCAAAGAAAAAGGGGGGCGGCATTGCCTGTATCTACCGCTCCAGCCTCCTTGTGACAGAACTGCCGGTGGACCCCACGGACTCTTGTGAATACCTCGCACTCGCCATCTCCAACAACACCTCGCAGCTGTGCAAATTGCACATTTTTTACCACCCCCCTGGCAAAAATGACTGCTTTACGGACCTCCTCATGGAAATACTCACTACTAAGGTGTCCCCAAGCTCTAATGACATTTTTCTTGGTGACTTTAACTTACATTGGAACGACCCTAAAAATCCTCAGGTCAACGCGATCAGAGACCTCTTAGCCGATCTAGCCCTTACCCAAGCTTGCACCCTCCCCACTCACGCGAAAGGTGCCACCCTCGACTGGATCATTGCTAAGAAATCAGCGGTCAAACTTATCTCCATTGATCCTTGTGATTGGTCTGACCACCACGCCATCACCTTCCTCCTGCCCAACACTCGCAAACCATGGGCCCCCCAACCTGCGATTCCCAAACGATGGGTCAGAGACACCAAGAACCTTGACCACGAGAAACTGGCAGCCCGTTGTGAATCTGACCTCCCCCCCCCCTCCACAGTGCACAACGGTCTCAAACCTGGCGGACCACTACTCCTCCACCATATCCGACATTCTCGATGACCTGGCACCGCTAAAACTAAAAAGAACACAGATCAAAGACAGAAACCCCTGGTTCAATGGATCCCTCAACAAGGAGAGGAGATCCCTGCGACAGTCTGAACGAATCTGGAAAAAACACCCATCTGCGGCACATCTAAATCTCCTTCGCCAGGCCAGAAATGCCTACAACAAGAAAATACTCAACACTAAAAAAGAATTCTTCAGAACTGAACTGGAAAATGCGAAAAATAGGCCCCGCAAGCTGTTCAACCTGGTCAAACACCAATCCAACAAACTAGTGAAAACTGCCAAAGAAATACCGAAACCCTTAATATCAAGTGAGGAATTCTCTTCCTTCTTCTGTGAAAAAATCTCGGCCCTAAGAAATGAGCTTAAATCTGCAACCCTCCACCAAAATCAAAATCATCCAGCTCCACCTTCTTCTTCTATGTTGTCCACCCAAACCTCACCCAAAAACCTAGCACACTGGTCCAATTTTAATCTATATGACGTTCAATCTGTCTCTAAAATTCTTGCCTCCCTTAAACCGAACAATCATTTTAACGATCCTCTCCCCTCTAACTGCCTAGCTGCCGCCTCGAAGGCCATCATCCCTTCCTGGACCTCAATAATCAACGCCTCCCTCCTACAGGGCCCAATTCCTGACTCGCTCAAGGCGGGTCAAGTTGTCCCCATCCTAAAAAAACCTACGCTGGACCCTGCCTCCGCCGAGAACTATAGACCCATTTCCAACATCCCACTCCTTGCCAAAGTTCTGGAAAAATGTGTGCAACAGCAGCTAAGCCATCACATCAACAACTTTCACCTGCTCGATGACTTTCAATCAGGCTTCAGACCGGGACACAGCACAGAAACCACCCTCCTCCACATTGTTGATGACGCTCTCCAAGCCCTAGATCTAGGCAAAACCTGTCTCCTAATCCTTCTAGACCTCTCTTCCGCCTTTGATACGGTGAACCACGAAATTCTCCTTGAACGCCTCAAATCCAGGATGGGGCTGGAGGGCACCGTCCTTGAATGGTTTAGATCCTTCCTCCAAAACCGATCACAAAGAGTCCTTATCAATGGCGATCTATCCGCCCCATCTCCAGTTTCCGTGGGAGTCCCCCAAGGATCAACCCTATCCCCTACCCTCTTCAACCTTTATCTCGAACCTCTCACCAAGGTTCTGCGTGCCGCCAACATCTCATACCTTATGTACGCCGACGATACACAGGTCTACATTAAAATCTCTTCCCCCCAGGACATTCTCTCCCTAAACATGGCACTGAAGCTAACAGTTCATTGGCTCACTGCCAACCAACTTAAACTCAACGCCAACAAAACCGAATTCCTTCTGATCTCCCCACCCAAACCTAACCCAGACATCCAGGAATGGATCAAGACAATCACGGCACTAAACTGCCCGCCTACCATTGTTGACTCTGCAAAATCCCTGGGAATAACCCTTGACGGCAGCTTGAATATGCACAGCCATATTAACGCGATGGCCAAAACGGCTAGATTCCACCTGAGCTACCTAAGAAACCTAAAACCCTTCCTCGAGAGGTCCGACCTTAAAATGGCTACCCAGGCCCTTGTCATCTCCAGGCTTGAATATGGATGCTCTACTCTCGCAGGGCTACCCAAGAACTCTCTGGCCCCACTGAAAGCCTGCCTCAACTCCGCTGCCAGACTCATAACGGGCTCAAAAAAATTTGACCACATCTCTCCCCACCTCAAAGCTCTGAACTGGCTGCCCCTGGAGGCCAGAATACAATTTAAACTGGCCTGCATAACTCACAAAGCTCTATACGCGAACTCACCGACATTTCTTGCACATAAACTCGTGATATCCGGACAGGCCAGAAAATCCCGATCTGACAAAAACCTGCTGTTGCAGCCAGCAAAATTCCGGAAGAAAAAAACCTACAACCGAGCCTTCTCTGGAGCCGCTCCAAGAATCTGGAACTCTATCCCACCCGCCGTTAGAAGACTCCCGTCCTTGGCACACTTTAAGAAGGAGACCAAAACTTTCTTAATGGGAAAATACCTCATCTAGTGAACCCCTTACTTTCAGACTTGCCGCGTGTGCCCTATAACTGCCCGCTTAAACTTTTTATCCCATTTGTAGCGTCAACTGCAGCTAGGATGCACCTCGTGGATTGGAAACTTTGTTTTGTATTGTTACTCTGCATACTTTAATTTTTCTCCCACAGGTAGCTTGAACTTGAAATTGAATCTCCCCCTGTATCCCTTTCTCTCCCAGTGTGATCCCTCCCGTCCCTACGTCTTACTCCCCCCTCAATCCTGTAAAGCGCTCTGATACCCTCACGGGTCTGGTTCGCGCTATATAAAACTGTAAAAATAAAAAAATAAAATAAAAACCACTCCACTTTACACCACTCTATGCCACTGCACTCTATGCCTCTCTACTCTTCCCTGTAGCACTCTACACCAATGAACTCTTCACCACTCTTCTCTACACCACTGCATTCCACATCACTCCAGTCTAGGCCACATCAATCTACTCTGCGCAATTTCACTCTACGCCACTCTGCAATACTGCACTATACGCAATATACTTCATGATAAATGCTCTTTACTCTGTTGCACTCTACTCGATGCCCCTGCACTCTACCCAAATCCACTGTACTCCACTCTAACCTACTCTGCACCACTGCACTCTACACCACTTTACTCCACACCATTACACTCTATGCCACTGTAGCGAACTGCACACTACTCTGCACCACTCCACTTTACGCCTCTTCACTCTACTCTGAAATAATCTACTCTGTGCCACTGCACTCCACTCTGCGCTACTCCACTCTGTGTCACTGCACTCTATGCCACTCTACTCTTAACCACTGTATTCTATGCTAATGTACTGTAAACAACTGCACTGTATGCCTCTATACTCCATTCTGTATCACTGTGCTCTATGCCACTGCTCGCTATGCCACTCTACACCACTGCATTCTGACACTCTACTCTGCAACACTGCACTCTCCACCACTGAACTCTACACCACTCTACTCTACACCACTCTACCCTGCACTACTCCACTCTTTGCCACTGAACTCTATGCCACTATACTCTACTCTGCACCACTCTATGCCACTGCACTCTGCCACTCCACTCTGCACCAATGCCCTCAGCATCACTCAACTCTACGCCTCTCCACTCTGCATCACTCAACTCTACACCACTGCACTCTACTATGCACCACACTACTGCATTTAACGACGCGTTGTACTCCACTGAATTAGATGCCATTGCACTCAATGCCACTGCACTCTGCGTCACTCTACTCTGCAACACTCTACTCCAATGCACTCTACACCAGTCCACTCTACTCTATGGGTATGCCACTCTACGAAATCCACCCTATGCCAGTCCATTACACAACGCTCTTTGCCACTACACTCTACACAACTCTTCAGCATTCCACTCTACGATAGTCCACGCTGCTCTTCTCTGCATCAATACCCTTAAGACATGTTGAACAGCAGCCACGTTGGTGTACAACATAGCTAAAAACACATTGCCAACACCAATATCCTCTATAGGCGAGACCTATTGGCTTTGGCAATGCCTGTTATATTAGTGAGTGCAGTAACTGTCTCTTTTGTAAACCTGCCATCGCTCCCTAGGTTCCGTTGTGGCTGCTAGATTATAGTTACTGAAAGGACAGACCCACTTCTGAAACAGTAATGTCTAGTTTATTCCCTGCAGCCTAGGGTTCCGAAGCATACTTCCTGTCATGTTAAATTTAATTTGAGATTTAACTTTTAACATTTGATTGAAAACTTCAGTCACAACCAAATGTACAGCATAAAGGCAGATAGCCCAGTCTGAAAATACCATTAGATTCCAAATAACCGGTTCACTGGTTGTAGTTATGTTATAATCGTATTCGGCCTGTACTCAGCTACAGTGAATTTCACAGACAAATGCAATTCTATCTAGAATTGCCACCACTTCATACTTGGTAATTGCTCTCATCGTCAGCCACCTCTTTAAGAGGCTCTTACACAAAGCACAGAATGGGAGGGTGCAATTGCTGCTTAGTCAGAGAATGACACGTTTGCTTTCTATTGCACGGAATCTGTTATACTCATTTTCCTTTCAGTGCGCATGGCCTTCAGTGTGGAGCCCAGGCCGCATTTTAGCTGTGGAGTGGCTTTCCCTTGACCCTTTGGGGGGCAGAACTAATATGTACATTTGATGTTGGCAGATAAAGGAGAGCTTGACACAGCAGCCAAAATGTCCAATTGTCTTAGATTTAGGTTCATGGAATTAGAAATGATGTCATAAGGCATATTTCTAGATCAGAAAATAAATTCTTCTCTTTTCTGAAAATATGGGAGTAGGAAGCAAGAGGATTGTATTAAGATGGTCCTAGGATATCTACCAATTGTAAAGAGAATATGGTTTGAAAAATACAAAAAAGACACTTCTCTGACTGCTTCTCCAAAGAACTCCTAACTCGGTGCCCAAAAACTTTGAAGAGAGTTGTCTCTAGCTCTGTGTTGAACGTTGCTTTCAGCACTCTTGTCTAGAATTGGTAACACCAGTTTCCAACTTTGGATCCAAAGGGATAATTGGACCCAACTCCTGGAAATGTGGTTGACAGGACACTGCCTGCTGGAAGGTTCTGTCCTGCCTTACTGTGAAGAGTGCACGTGTTCAGGGGCCTAAAATGAGCCTTTGTCCAGAAGTAAGGAAGTACTAATAGAGCACGTCAAAAGGGAGCTTGGTTTACTGTAACTAGTCCTGAAGTGATGTACAACCTGTATATTTGACTTTAAGCTTTTCCTGAAAAGTTCAGTTTGTGAGACATGGACACCCTCTGTGTTGTGCCAAGCCATCCTAACCCGCGCCAGGCTGCAGCGGTAAAGCTACCTGCCATGCAGCATCGTCTTGCCTGCATTTGTGATTGTCCCTTCTCAATGAGCCAAGTGGTGACTTGAAGCTGGACTTGCGGTTTACAGTTGGTTCACTTGGCTTCATCACATTTGAACCAATTATAGCCATGGAATCGGCAAACACCAATCATCTTTGTTCACGTTTCTCGCCAAGGAACTTGACCCATGTCGAGTTGGTTTTAGACCTCTTGGAACTGAACAACTAGCTGTACATCCTGTCCTGAAAGACTACTCACAGTGAACTGGACAAACAGCATTGTTTGACAAGGTGTTCAAACTGTTCTTCGTACAGAACCCAAACTCTCGATAAACTTGAATTTTTCTTTTGGTTCATCTATAGTATGGTGGTTCTTGGTGTACTTTGTCTCTGGTATGGAGGTGGGATGGGGGACCTTGAATTGTTTTCTAAGCTAGTTTCTTGTGGAATAGCGCTATCCTAGATCAAGATGATAGAGTGTTTTTTCTTAGGTGCATGCTGGGAGGGAAAAATATCTGAATAGTGAGATGACACAAGGTGTTATAGGAACAGTTAGGCTGTGGGCATCAAAACGTTTAGCCCTTTTTAAAGGTTTAAAAGGTTTCAATTAATTTGTGGGTGTGTCAAACGCGGAGGCGTATATTTTTACACAGTTGATGAGGTTGAGTGGATTTCCGGATGTTGATCTGGATGTTAAGTTGTGGTTGAGGTGTTGAAAGAGGTGATAAGCCCTTTGTTCGAAAAAAGTGTTAAATAATTTCTCTGAAGTGGGAAAGAAGATGCAGTAGGGTGTGAATGGCAGAGTATATGGACATATTTGTGGTTCATTTGCGAGTGAGGGGAAATTAATCAGCTTGTGCAGCAGGCATATTTAGAGGCTTCCCCAGAGCTAATGCAGCTTTGGCAGAATCTGGTCAGCCACACATTGTCTACCCAGTGTTTGCCTGCCTCCTCTTCTCGCAAGATATGTTATTTTATTTGGAGGTTGCCTTAAGTTTGGTGGTTGCCATCCCAATGTTTTTGTTACATTTAAGAAATTGTTAATTTTGAATGATGATTCATTAGCTGGGTCTTCAGTGTACCGTGCACCATCTATTTAGATGGTCATTTAGTATTCATTAGGTACCTGCTATTTTCTCAAGACGGTCAATATGAGTCTGAGTTCATATCGAAAGGATTCCAAATCAATGCACATAAGTTTCTGCATAAGCTTACATTCTTAGGTGCTTGCACGGTTTGTACATATTAGAAACTGTGTGCTGATCTTTGAAATGTTGTTCATTACCCACTTGTTTTTTTATTTCTGATTGGTACTTCTAACAGTAGATTTCTCACCTTGTGAATACCCAATCCGGAAGTTCAAAAAGATGTGCTCTTGCACGCTGGTAGGGGGCATAGTGAGGCTCCGTACTGACTTTGTCCCACTGTGAAAGTGATGAATTGAGCCATATATAGGTGCCAACCATGCACTCTGATGTCAGTTCCTTTCTTTCCATATCTTGAGACGCAGATCCAACGCTCTGCTCCTTTTCTACTTCTCTGAAGAAATTATTTTCTTGATAATTTGTTCTGAAACTAATCTAACATATCACTTCCTACAGCTATAGAGTTTAAACCTTGTAGGGACTGTCCCAAACACATGTCTGTAACACATCCCCACAAGGTGTGCCTCTGGTGTTTGGTTGCATCGCATGACTTCAAGGCCTGCAACAGCTGTTCCCAAATGAATCTGAAAGTCAGAGAACACAAGGTGTAGCTCTATGTAGCAAAACAAACCGAAACTCCACCCAGATCCGCCACCTGGTTGAAGAAGAGAGTACAAAAATAATTCTGAAGTCGTTCCCGCAACAGATATTTTTTGCAGTTGAAGTCTTCCGGTAACTCCAAGAAGAAGCATAAAAAGTCCAAGTGAGACTCGACCCTTTCACGCTATTCTTGATCTCCAGTTGAAGGCGAAAGGGAACACAGTGCCTCGAGGTTTCACTCCCATTCCACTGAGGAGCTGACTTCAACCCTGGTCCCTATGCACCCCAATTTTCTGGGTGAGTGGCAACGTTGCAGTAGGTCAAATCCTTTAGATAGGCCATGCTGCACTTCTTCGGCACACTTCCTGCTCCCTCTGCTGGGCATTTAAACTCCAAGGGTCCGTAGATGCTTCCAAACTGGTTACTGCCGAAGGATATGTCCTTGACACCATCTGTGCCCCTCAAACCTGCTTCGATGTCCCCACTGGCATTGACTTTAATTCCGTCAAATCTGCACCTTTCTATTGGACCCTGATGCCACAGCTGACGCCACCAGCAACGGAGGAAGATCTACAACATATTGTGGTGTTTGACTCTATGGCCCTATCCCAATGTGGCACAGCCAATACTCAATCCTTCTAACTCAGACTCTATCACTATTGTGTAGTCTAGTACAAACAGTGCAGCAACTTTTTGACTCGGACTCCGACAAGAGTCAGCTATATGGAGACAATAATGGGGTAATGAAGACAAGTTGCTCCACCCTATGATGATGAAATTTGGTATGTGAACCAGTAAGACGCCAGTGGACTTGATGTCTCACCTGATACTGGGTTGTTTATCACCCTGCCCTGCAATTGAAAAAGAACATCCTTTGCCACAGTCATCAGGAAAGCTGCTGAAGGTCTTGACCTCCACCTGCCACTATGGAGGTAAAAACTAATGTCCTAACTGAGATCATTCAGCCTGGACAGGCACTGACCATATCTCTTCTGCCCTTCAACTAGGCCATCACTGACACACTCTTGGGCATTTGGACTAAACTATTTTCTGGCACTCTGGTCAATCGCCAAGTCCATGTCAACATAGACCCGCTCCAGGCATTTCCCGATTTTTTTTTTTTTTTTTTTTTTTACCCGACATCCAACCCTCTGAGATTTTGGGAGTGCAGACTTTCACCAGCAGAGAGAACCCTAATGCCATTTTTGCTACCCCTTCAAACAGAGTCCAAACGGATGGAAACATTTAGTAAGAGAATGTTTTCATCCGCCACCGTTGCCTTGAGGTCCGTCAGTGCCAGTTACCTCCTGGGACACAATCCTAAGCATTTTGGGACATTGTTGGTAGATCTTGCATTCAGTCCCAGAAAACGTGTTGGCCTCTTTAGCCCAAATCATTCAGGATGGCTGGGATGCAGCCATCTTTGACATCTTAGAATGTCTAGCCACCAATCATTATGTAGGATGGGCTATTGGAACAATTTTGTGCTTTGGCACCATGCGTGGTTGATTTCCATGGCCTTCTGTGGGGACATCCTCTGAGAATGCGCAGTGTCAAATCTTTTTCATGTTCTCATTCCTAAGAAAGCTCTCTCTCAGAGATGCATTCCACCTAGAGTGTAACACAGGACTCCTGTAGGCCACCCCCTCCGCTACTTGTTTTTGCACAAGGTTCTGAAGAATACCAATAACAACCTGGCCCAAATCATCTTAGTGGCTCCGGATAGAGGAAAGCGACGAGTTTTTGGTACCTGGAGCTTCTGGGCTTGAGCATCTGTTGTCCTATACAGCTGCTGTTTGGGGAAGACCTTCTGTTGCAGCAATGGGCAGGGTGTTGTACCCGGGTTTGCTCAACCTGTACCTCTAAGTGAGCAGCGGTAGTTGATCTCCTTAAATATTCCCTCTGAAGCAATTGATGTGATTTTGGCTGCCAGGCACCCCTCCACAAGATCAGGGCTCTGGTATAAGTTTCTGGTTTATTCAGCATCAGCCAGAGGGACCTGCTGCAAGCCAAACTGTTTGATAGCTTGTTTTTAGTTTTATTTTTGGCTCAGCTAGGACTTACTGTGGGCATTGTTAAAGCGTTTTTGTTGGCCCTTTCATCCTTTTTAGGTCTCGCCTGACCCAGCGCATGCGCTGGTCTGGCGAGATTTATTGAGAGGGCTCCAAAAAGTGCTACCACGCCAACCTAGAGCTACAGTGCATGTGCGCGGGCGTGCGCGCCGCACTTTACCGCGATTACTTTCACTTTGATGTTTGATCGTGATCACTTTCACTTTCGCGGCCGCACGGCAGCTTTACATAGCCAATAGGTCTCGCTTTTGGGATCTTATAAGTATTTAGTTATGCAAAACACTTATAAGGTCCCAAAGGGGAGACCTATTGGCTATGCCAATGCTTGTTTACATTTGCTGGACCAACTTTCAAATCAACTGTTGTGTTTAGATTTCCGAAAGGTTTGTAACATGTTCCTGGCAGACCCGTTTGGGATGCCGTAGTGGGGTTAAAACTTGGTCCACACTTTCCTAATGTGTACTTCTTTTGAATCAATGTGCTGTTGTACACTACATCTCTTTACTTTAAAAACGGTGTTTCTGGTCACACTAACATCAACTCCAGGCTCTCTGTCTATCCGCCTTACATCATCTTTTTTTTTTTTTACAGACAAACTGGTGTTCAGAAATCGAGCAGTGTTCCTTCCAAAGGTTGTGATGCCTTTTCATGTCAGACTTGCTATTACCCATCCAATATTCTTTGCTCCACCTTATCCCTCGAAAGAGGAAGAAAGACTCTATCACTTTGACCCTAAAAGACTGCAAGTTTTTACATCAATCGTACTAAGGACTATCAGGTGGCTGATCAGCTCTGTAGCAGAGAAAGGCAAGGTGGCGCAGAAGAGTACCAATTGACAGTCCTCTGTTTTAAGCTCTGGTGCAATTTGGCTAAGAAGCAGCCTCCAGAAGGTTTGAGGGCTCATTCTACTGGAGCCATGGCTGCAACCACTACATTGTCACACTGAATGCCTGTTCTTGATATCTGTCAGGCTGCTGTGTGAGCTTTGTACACACATTCACCTCAACAGTCGGCTCTATTAGGATGGGCAATTTGCCTGTTCGGCTGTGCAGAACTTTTTAATCTGAGTCATTCTACAGACTCATCACCTTGGGAGGTAGGGTTTCGGTATCTATTCAGAAAATTAGAAGTATCCATCAGAAGAACAAATTACTTCGCTTTTGTAGAGCTGTTTCTGGTGAATACTCTAACTGCAGATTCTTTACCACCCTCCCACTGCCCCGTTCTGTGGAATGATCTACTTTTCCATCTAAAAAATGTCCACTGTAAGAATCTGAACGCTGATCCTTCCAATTTCCTCTTGAGCTCCGCATCTGAGGGCATGGATAAGCCTGCAAAAGAAACTGTGGCCTAACGGTTAGAGTAGTTGACCTCGAAGCTGGGAAACTGGGTTCACATCTCAGAAGGGACACTCAACATACTTTGATTCTGGGCAAATCACTTAATCTCCCCATGCCTAACAAAATTAATGTGTCCTTCTGTAGTACAATTGGTGCTCTTGTAAAGCGCTCTGACACCTTCAGGTTGAGTGTGCGCTATAAAAAACTGAATACATTTTTTTAAAACTAAGGCCTGGGGATATTTACAAGGTGAGGACTCTGCAGTTATAGTATCTGCTAGAAAGTGTGTTACAGACGATAAGTAGCTTGTTTCACTGCCTGAATTTGCAGGCATGAATTTACAGGCAGAGAGAAGGTTTATAGGAACATCATAAAGGAAAGGAGGAATGACTGGGGCCAATGATTCTTTAGCAGCAGTTATAAACAAGTTATAGCAACAGTGCAGACACTGACTAAGGGACTGTTTTTATTTTATTAGCAGCTTGATTTAGTTGGCAGCAGGGCTGACCAATCAGCATAGTTTGCCTCGCATCCCAACTCACTCAGTGATTTCTATCCCCAATAACTGAATGTGACAATCAAACCTGCACTGTTCGATGTACAAATATGTGAAGCCGGGAATGAGAAGGAGATTTTGTAAAGTTTCAGATTCTGTGGCATCAGGAAACACCGGCTGCTGAAATAAGTGTGGTGTAAAGAGAAAGAGACCTTGCTATCATGGGTGATGTAGGATAACTTAAGAGAGACATGGTAAGAGACCACAGACAAAATGTACAGCTTCACTGTTAAAATAGTCAGGAATGTTGAAGCAAATATGTTGAGTTGCAATTTCATGCACGTTTCTGATTACTGTTGGAATTTATCTACGAAATATAAATATGATTTTCACTGCTGTTTCGCATTTGTTAAGTTACCTCCTTTTCCTTCAGAAATCTTAAAATCCATCTGCATATTTTCACATCTATTTCTATTGGACAGCCTCTGTTCATCTCCCAACAGCAGTTTTGTGTGGCTCTAAAAAGACTGTCTCAGTTTGAGTCGACTCACAGGAGTAGCAGAGCTTGGGTTCAAGGCAGATGTTACTGTGGGTGACTATATTTTTTATGAGGGGACCAAAGCTAGCATGAAACTTCAGCAAACCGCCTTGGTGAGTTTAACCACTGAGAGGAGGCAGCTACTCCAGACCTGTCCTGCAGGATAATACAACCTTATCAAAAGAAAAACACTACTTTGGTGCTCGTCTTCGGGCCGAAACATTGCAAGTAGGTGACTACCCCTGTTCTCACTCTGGGAGCAGTGGCGGCTCCTCCGCTATGGCGGAGGAGCGTCGCCCCACTGCTTTTAGGCACTGCAAATAAAGGAAACATAAAATGATAATAACTCTGAGTTATTATCATTTTGTGTATCTTTGAGTTATCATTTTACGTTTCCGTTCTGCTTTGCAGCTGTACTCATGGTGCTGCTCTGCCCTCGGAGCAGGGCAGAGGCGGAGTGGTTTGCCCACTCCTAAGTGCACATGACTGTTTGGTCTGCCCTCTGGGGCTGGCCAAACAGTAATGCGCACTTTCCCTGTTCTCCACGCAGGCTGCATTACAGCCTGCGTAGAGAACATGCCTAGGCCCCCATTCCCTGGCTGAGCGTTGAACCCTGACACTCAGACCAATCACAATGCTGCATTGCAGCGTTGTGATTGGTCTGGGGAGTCTAGCTGTACTTCCTGTTCCTGGAGTCCGACGGAGGAGAGCAGGAGCAGAACATTGTGGCCGCCCATGCGCCCGCCGCGCCACTCATGAGCTGTGCCAGCTGCCACTGTCTGGGAGTATATTGCGTTGTAACAATAAGATGCACAGCTATCTTTATTAGAATACTACATTGCCAGGAGGAAACAATCACTCCATGCCTAGCCTGTATGAGGTAACTCTACTATGAGGTGTAGACAACCAATCCAGCCTTGGTTTCCAGCTGCCACATTGCAAGGAGACTATCCTTCCAGTCCTATTTTCTAGAACAATACTATATCAGCATGACTATCCTGTCAACTTTACCTTTGCCAGCAGGAGGGAACAGGTATTTGCCTCTGTCTGAGTTAGCAATACTAAAGGCATTTGTAACTATGGGACAGAATGATGTGGGATTCTGTGCCATGGGGGGTGCCATTAGAAATGAATTACTGGAGGGAGTCATGAATACCACACTTGTTTCTGGGAATTCCCCATAGTTCCACTCAGTTTTACCTACCCTCTGCAAACCGAAGTGTCTATCTTGGTGAAACACCCTAACTTTTTGAATGTACCACGATCTCTTATGGGGCTGGCATTTCTCATTATAATCTGCATCTGAATTAGCGTGGTAGTGTAATACCTATTCAGCAGGAGTCTCTGTGCCGGTGAATGATCACAGTTCACAGAATCGGACAGAACAGCAAAGGATACACCCATTCCAATCTTGAAAAGTGGTTTATGAGACAAAGATAGAGAAACTCATGATGGAGCTCCAGGTCTAGCAAGTGAGTGATAGGTGTGCTTTACCACGAAGGCAGGCCCGTGGTAGAGAGGGGTCAGCCTTAAAACACTTGTTCTACAACGGTCAATTATCTGGAAAAACACCATGGTCTTCATTTTTGTCATAAACTGAAGCACTTGTCATCTGCATCAGTTAGTCAGTCAGTCCCTAATACTCCTGAGGGTGGAGTCCACTGCTGTGTAGATGGACAAGGGCACACACAAGCCCTAAGATTTCCGACGTCCTGTCAAGATGCCTGGTACTTTCCCTTTACACTTGATACAAGGCAAGGTGGCACACTTTGTGGATGGTATCTTCTAAATGATGGTGTTGTTGCATTCTTTTACCAAGGTAGATGCAGTGCAGGACTCTAAATTTAGCTTTGTGGCAAAAGGGTGTGAAAAGAAGTAGTCTGCGTGGCTTTCCAGTCCGATTCACTGTGGTATTTGACTAGGGTTGTGAGTTGCTTCAATGCCCAAGGTTCAGTTCGGACTAGTAGTTTTCTGCATTTAAAGAAAAACTTTAGCATTTCTGATTATCTTGCAAGCAAGGGCCATGGTGTTCAGGGTGAAGTCCTTGATCACCCAAACAGTTGTAAGGATTCCCATTTCTGTCTAGCTGTTCTACATTTCTCTTGAGACAAGAGTGCTGCCGGCAAACACATTATGAGCTAGCAGTGGTAGTTTGTGCTGGGAATTCCTCCAGGGCCCACTGGGTAGATGTCAGCTGTGAGTTCTTTTGCAGCATATGGGTTAACCAACCAACAACCATGGAACTAATGACTTGAAGTGGACTGTCATCGAGCAATTGAATAGTGAAGCTGGCCTCTTTGAGAAAGACCAAAGATGGGTATTCCGTTTGGGTACACACGTCGAAGGGCTCAACGACGATATACCTTGGAACCAATTCTCATGAACCGCTCGTATTAGATTTCCTAAACTACCAGCATTGTGATGAAAACTACTTCCATATGGCTTTTCCCACCAGGCTAAACCACCCAGCAAAACTACCCTCTTGAACCTACAACCTTGGTACTAGCAAGAGTACACTGATAATTACCATTACTGTTCGCTATCTCCCTGTAAAGTCCTTCATCATGATGTGACTCCTAACGTAATAATCCTCCCTCCTACTCAATCATCCCGAGTGGTTTAGTATCACCCTCGCTATCTTGCCATTTTTCCTTTTATTGCCCTTCTTTTTTTTTGCCATAATACTGATGGGCAACCTCCCATTTTTCATGCCTCTTTTTCCATTTATTTAACCTTCATAGTGGATTAAGTCCGGCGCCCCAGCCTGATACTGATGGGCAACCTCCCATTTTTCTTGCCTCGTTTTTCATTTATTTAACTTTCATAGTGGATCAAGTCCGGCGCCCCAGCCTCTTTATCCGGTGCACACGTCATTACGTGTGCACCCGCTCCGGACACACAGCGCTCCATGCGCCGCCCTTCACCTCTCACGGGTATAGACGCATGCTCCACTTCCGGAGGATTGAGCAACCGGAACCGCATTGGGTTACACTACGGGTTAGCACTTCAGCTTCTAAAACCCGGTGACTTTCACAGGTGTTTTCAATCCACGTCTCCCGCCATAGCGGGAACCTCAATTAGCGATCCTATTTCAACCCCCGCCTACCGAGCTCCATTGTCCAGCGGAGCCACAGGGAGGCCAGACACAGCGGGGCAGTGACCCAGTAACAGTGAGTACGGCATAGCCAGGGACCCTCTTTGGCGCTCAGTCAGTATGGTAGTACGCCAAAGTGTCCCTCTCCGGTACTGATACCTTTGTATATTACCATTTTTTTCTCTCTAGGTTGCGAAGACAGGCACCCGTTACAGGCTCATAGGGCATTTTTACCTCTCAATTCGAGTAGGTCGTCTTTCTCCACCACTATGGTTCTTTCATTCAGGAACCCCCCCCCCCCCCCCCCCCTTTTTTTAATGCATCAAACAACCCAACCTTTTGGGATCGCTAGACCTGATCCTTTGACATAGTGTGTGTGCTTTATGTTTAATGTATGTGTGTCCCTGTCTGTCTCTTTTTCCTCCTACTATTTTAGCGGGACACGCCACCATCGAACTGCACTGAGATTACTGATAAAGATATATATGGTCACTCATCTCACTTCTTTGTTGCAGGTCTATTATTCATATACCATGGCTGGCTATACTGTTTATCGCGCATTAAAACACACATACCTCCTTTTCTTATTCCAGATGAACTGATTCATGATACTTAATCAGGTATCCAGCAAGTGCATTGGGAATCGACATGCACGTATATCCTTGTGACTATTAGCATAATTCTGCAGTCCACATATATTTGTGAGTGTAGACAGGGATCATTCTAGTCCTGGCAAAGAAGCTTGGGGAGCTTCGAAACATGTTGACACACCTAGGAGGCACAGCTCATTGAGGCATATCTACCTCCGCCCCCTTATTTTTTACCAATACCAGCTCACAGGTATATTAAAGATTTTTCTAAACCGACGAGCCAGGTATTCTTTAACCTCACCCACCCATCCACTCTTGACCCTTGCACTCACTCCCCTACGAAACACATAGTCGTTTTCACAGCCAAAAGGTGCTCCCACGTAATCGTAGGTTGTAGCACACCCCGTCCCGTAGAGGGGCGAGAAGATCCCTATGGTGAAGCATGACACCAAGGGCCCTTTGGTGTGTGAGGGGTATTTTAACAACACTGTGTGTTCTTTTCCCACCATTGTAGGAAACACACATTACCTGGGAGGACATTAAGATATTATTTCTTAAACCTGTTCTGAGGGTGGATCTTTATGGTTTGTAGATTACTGAAGGAGGACGTATCCACCTCCACTACTGTTGTTAAGTAGTACCTCTCTACTCCCCCCTTGTTTTTTTCAGTCTCCAGAATTTACCACAATTTTTACTTTTATATGGGGAAAAGGCCACCGCAGGGGTGGCCTGGCTGGGAGGATATTTCCTGCCTGCCCAGCCCCCCCCACCCCTCCTGGTTTTGGTTAGTCAGTGAAGGCTGGGCTGTTAGTGTGCCCACAGCCCTTGCCCAAAGGGCCTGCATTTTTACTGGGCGGGGATCCACTGCCGGTAAATCCAAGCCCAGTGTTCTAGCTCCCCTGTAACATTGGGTGCTGGAATTCTGGGTCACTAGTAATGATGACAATAAGGGCAAACTGGCCATTATATGAAAGGGTGATTGATGGAGGTACCAGCTGCATAAAAGGATTTGAGGCTCACTTTCTAGTTTAAAGACACCTCACTGCTTAATTGCAACCTTCTCATGAGCATTTGGTAAGGTAAAGATGTTTTTTAAACGTTACATTGCGCAAGACTTCTACATTGCAGGTCCCACCACCCACTTATTAATGAAGCAACCTTTGCTTCATCACCGGAGCCCTTGCACAGTTCCTCTTCATAATGTCTATGGAGCCACTCGAGGGACATCCAACTGGAGAAATCAAAGTTCCTCAGTCTGCCCCTAAATGCCTCAATCATAAAACCCTTATTCTCTTCCCCTAAAAAGTAAACTGTCTGCTATGTGAGGATCGACCTTTGCTAGTAATGTAAGTCTGCATTTGGAGGAATCTGATTGGCTATTCCAATCCCAACATTCCAACCAACACGTTAATGAAAATCATTAACATATTTGGTGAAGTCAGTTCCGTAACAAAGTTTGAATATTCATCCCGTTTATTGCCAACAAATCACATAAGTGACGCTTCCTGCTCCAGCGTAACTGCCACCACAGGTGATCCCAGGATTCAAATACACCATCGGATCCGTGGGCACCATGACAGCCAACACCTGAGCAGACTGACAGCTCCCATTATAACATACCCTGTTATTTATGCAATGAGGTATAAAACATACAAACCACACATTATAACCCACAAAAATCTACAACTTAAATGCCCCTCCTGTACCAGTTATTCCCCATACAACAAAACATATAATTTCTTTACATTAACTTGAAATCTGACCTGCAATCGGTATCTATTGCCATGCGATTTGACATTGTCTCTACCCTTCCACACTACTCCTCATGTCCTCCAATGCTCTTCCTCTTACTCCATCTTTCGCCATTTTCGCATCAACAATTAGAATAAATCCACTGCACCTTTGTTCCCCTTCATCACTTTCTTTCCATCTCTTCTGAACTTCATCATCTCTTTTTCAATATAAACCCACCCTCCTTTTATTTAATCCGTGCCCATTCTTTAGAACAACGTGCCACTCATGAACATCTTTCACTTCCATGGGATTTGAAAATGTTTACTCCATCTCTCCTCCTTCCCAACTTGACCTTCATATAATTCCTTTCTTCTGTCCTTCCTTTATTCAAACAGAAATGTCCCCTTTTCTTCATTCCCCACTGCCTCTTCAACTGAGGCAATAACTTTGTCCTTTCTTCTCTTCCTCTCATCCTCACAAAAGGCTCCATTTTCTATGGTATTGTATGCCCACACCATTTCTTCCACAGCACTTCTTGCATTCTTTCCACCACTTAATTTCATTTGTATGCAGGGCCGGACTGGCCGCAGCGGGCACCGGGCAATCGGGTGGGGTCGGTTTTGGGCCCCTGTGGGCCGTTTTTGTTACAGGGCCGAATCGGCCGAAAACCGGCCCTGGCAAAAAGCTCGGCGGCACCCCCAAGCCCCGGGGGGCGGGCCGAGCACTTTGCCAGGGCCGGTTTTGGTTTCCAGTCCGGCCCTGTTTGTATGGTATCTTTAACCATGCGATTCTCACGATCCACTATGCCATTTGCTTGGGGAGTATATAACGAACTGCGAACAGTCATGATTCCATTTTTCTTAAGAAATTCTGCATCGTAATGGGCATAAGCTTAGTAGCATTGTCCATCACTAAAACTTTCGGACACCCTTCACTCATGAGCGACAGTTCCAATATTTTAACAGCACTCTCAGAAGTTATGTTTCTCATAAATTTCACTATCACTCATCTCGAAAATACATCCACCATTACCACTGCAAACCTTTAAGACTCATCCAAATAATTCATGAGATCTATGAAGTCCACACACACTTTCACCCACTCACTTCCTCCATCATTCAACGAGTCCAAGCCTGCCTCACCCGTCTTTAATCATTTCTCACTCTCTCTCTACACAAAACACACCCTTTAACCCACTCCTTCACACCACTATCTATTCCTAGCCACCAAAACTTCTCCTTTAAGTTGTTATTTGTAAGTGACTGTCCTAAATGGCTTTCATTCACCAGCATCATCGACTTCTGTCCCTCTCCCTCTGGAGGGACGTACTTTTCACCTCTCATAACTAATGCATCTATTGCCCGTCTGGTCAACTCTCCTTATAACTTCACATAACTACGCAAAGAAACTTTTAGGTCACTTTCCCAATTCCAACCTTACCAAACGCTCCTCACCAGATCCTTGATAACTTCATCATTATGTACAGCTGCTTCTCACTCTTCACGCATGACAGACTCAAACTCTCCTTCCAATGCGTCTTCCACACTTGCTACTACACATACCATCTCACTTACTCTTTCACCATCATTCTCTATACTTAATGGTAACCGTGACAAACAATCAGCTTGCACGTTCTTCCACCACGAAGATACTCCACCTCGTACCGATACTCTTGTAATTGTGATGCAAATTGTACTAATATGACAGAGACTTTGTTAGTCCCTCCAGGTTGCTACACCCTCACCAATGGCTTGTGATCCCTACATAATGTAGAATGCACTCCCCACAAATACGTGCAGAAATATTCAACACCCTATGCATCTGCTAATGCCTCTTTCTCAATAACTACATAATTACTTTCTATTTGACTTAGAGATCTTGGTGTAAATGCCACTGATTTTTCGAAATTCCCCTTAAGCTGTGGCAAAACCGCCCAATCCCATGAGCACTAGCATCAGCTGTTAGAATGCTCCTGTTTTGGGCTCAAATGGGATTAAGATTTCAGAAGTAGCTATTTTGCTCTTGACATTCATAAACACATGCTCTTGTCTCTCTCCGCACATGAACTCACTCCCCTTTCTAAGTAACTCTCTCAATGCCTCTGTTTTATTTCCACAAAATTGTCCACTAATTTTGCATAGTATTCAACCAACCCCGGGAAGGAGCGCAGCTAATATTTCCCCTCTGGGGCTGAAACTAATCTAATAGATTTTACAAGGTCTCCCTTGGGCCTGACCACTTGTTCAGAAGTGCTATAACCCAGGTATTCTATTTCTTTTAATAAGAACTGACACTTTGCCTTTTGAAGAGTGAAACCTGCTTCAGTCAACACCTTCAACACTTTGACCAGAGCCCTATTGTAATCTTCCCTTTTGGCACCAAAAACTAATGTGTCATCCTGGAAAACGCACGTTGACCAAATCTCAAAACAAATTAGTCATCATGCGGTTGAAAACACTTGATACTGACGCCAATCCAAAAGGGGGTCTGGTAAATTGAAACATCCCTTCCATTTTGTTAAAGGCTGTGTAATTCTTGAATATGGGATGTAACTTAATTTGATAGTATGCTGATATCCTGTCCAATCTGATGAAATACTTAGTGTTATTGAGGAGCAGCACCATTTCCGATATGCATCCGATGGGAAAGCTATCCATCACTGTGCTGATTTAGTGGCCTTGAGTCCGCACAAAATATTAAGGGACCATCCCCTTTCTTTGTGATCACCGCCGGAGAAAGCCACTCTGATGCCTCCATCAGTTAGTTCTATATTCCCCTCCCTTTGCATGTGTTCCAACATTTTCTTCACTTCACTTCAAATTGCTAAGGGAGTTTTCCGCCCACCATGTCTAACCAGTCTGGCACCCTCTTTTAATTTTATTTCATATACATACTCCTTCAACTTTCCCACTTGATCCTTAAACACTTCTGAAAATGTCTCAAATATGACTTCCCCAGCCCATCTCATTCTGAATGACCAAAACTTGCTTACTGGATCTGCAGTCCAAAACAATATGAAAATCATATTGCTGCACCCAACCAAGCAATATAGGACCATCCTGAGACGCATACATTTGTCCTACTGCCCTCTTTCCCTTAAACTCAAAATTGGACTCTGCAAAACCTATAATGTGTATATTTTCCCCACCATACACCTTGGGTCGAATGTCTCTGTGCTGTAACGTCACACCTGGCCACTTCTTGTAAAACACCCCTTTTGGAACAGTTGTATATATTGTACCTGGATATCAACCAAAGTATAATTCACTACAAATTCAGCTCTCAGCCTATGTACCCTTGCTCCCTCCTTTTCTTCAATACACAGCACTCTTTCAGGTATATGGTCTTCTTCCTGTACATATGCCACTCTATTTTGCCATGTCTCTGCAAACCCTTGCTAAATGGTGCTTCTTCCTATACCTGCAATAATCCTTATCCTGTGCAAAGCACTCCTTGTAGTCTTCAGTGTGCCCCATACTTCCACACCTGCAACAACCCTTATACCCTGGCTTATTTCCATTCCTGTTTGATCTGTCCCTTATCTTTTCAACACCCTGTTTCCCTTAAATGTCCAAGTCTTTAGACGACTTTGTAGTTCCTTCCCTTTTGTTTACTGCATTGACTTCATCCGAATGTGTAGCTTCAATATGTGAGGAGAACAATGGGAGAGCTAGGGAGGCAAGGGTGCGTCCGTATCCCCTGTCGTATATATTAGATCAATCAAAAATGGACAGACCCATTGGTGTTGGTACGAACACTGGCAAGCAGTGCTTGGGAACCCACTAGGTGAGTAAAAGGCCCCTCACACACCAACCTAGTTGGTGTCATGCTTCATCATAGGGGCCCCAACCGGGTGGCCGAGCGCCTCCCGGTTGTGCTGCAACGCCTGACTACAGCGGAGCTGGTGTGGTGTGATGGTGTGATGTTGTGAGAAGTTAAAAATATCTCTGAGAATCCTTGCCGGGGGAACTTTAATGGTGGCGGCTCAGGATATATTAAAATTGAAAATTATGTGTGGTAACTAAGAAAGGAATTAGATTTCGTAGTTAACTATGTGTGTGGTCTACATGTTTCAGCCCGCTTAAAAGTGTGAGGGGCTTTCTTCAGGACCAGAGAGTGCAGTGAGTGGCAAAATAGTGCCACGTGAGTAGTGAAAAGAGAAAAAGAGGGTAATTTACCTACACACTCGCTAAGGTGTGTGGTAGCGATATCAGCTAAATGGCAGACACCGCAGCGAAAAACCTGTGGGAAAGAAAACAATACACAGACATAGATGCACAAAAGATGCTGTAATACGTAACAATTATAAAATGCAATCTTTGACTGACTGTGAAGAGCAATCTTTAAAGGGCAGGTGGTCGTACAGATGGTAACACACATGAGGTGACATGCGGCTATTGGCTGGTGCTTCATATTATCAGATGTTAGGGTGGGCGGAGTGCGCCCTTGGTGAGCTAATAGTGAGGCCAGCAAGGAGCGTGTGGGTCGCTCTCGTGAGGAGTGGCAGGCAACTGTGAGCCCGTGACGGCGTGTGGCCACAGGCTAAGGTAGTCAGGCTCGAAATGAGCGATGGTGAGACTGGTATATTCAGATAAACTGTGCGTGTGCCAAGTCCACTATAGGGCACATTGTATAGAAAAGGGGCGATAACCCTTGGGTGGCGCGCTGCAATTGTGTGCTAAAAATAAAAGCAAGAAGAAAGAGGGAAAATATATTACACTATGGCTGAGTATTGATCGCCGATCAGGAAGGGGAGGAGTGCGCTCCTCCTGACACAGAATCTGTGAAGGAACGGTACAGGGTAAAAAAGGGGTAGGTATAGTAATTAGAAGCCCGGCAATGCCAGAATTAGTTAGCGCGCGTCACCTTACTTGGTCTTAGAGCAGCACCCGCTTGGCACCTACTGAGGTCTCCCGGCTCCTGGATGGTGTGGAGTCGAGGGCTGTTGGGGATTTAAAGGAGGCGGGGGCCATAGCGTACGTGCTGCCTGTCCGGTGATCGCGCTAGGGGCAAGGCAGGCTGCGCACGCGTGTGTGCGAGGCACTGATTCGCTGTAGGTGGAGAAAGCGAATACAGGTGATCGTCTGAGGGGCAAGGCTTGCTGCGCATGCGTGCGTGTGAGGCACTGATTCACTACGCAAATGCGTGTGTCAGGGATGCTGTTATCGTGCGCGTGCGCACAGACAAACGAGCTGAGTTTGCTGTACAGCGAGTATCCCCGAAGTGTCAAAAGATGAGTGGGGCGTCAGTGTCCCTACTGGAAAAAGTTAGAATATGTGGCGTAAGTGCCCATACTGGGATTATGTTAAGGTATGTGCCAGGTGTATTCTAGGGCACAGGGGATCGTTGTGAACAGGCAGACTTTTGATTGCATAGTGGCTACGAAGTTGATGGGTGCAGCAGCCACGGCAGAAGTGACGTTTGAGCCCCTGCTGGGGATGATGATGTGTAAGCCAGGGGAAGGTGACAGACACATGGTTAAGGTCTCCTTAGGCTGTTCCAAGGGATATTATCATTCAGCCCATTGAGGTGGCTGGAAAGGCGGTAGATCCATCTTTGCTCTTGTTCAAATAGGCGGTTCTGGATATTGGGTAAATTGTTGTCCAGGGCTTCCACAACGACCCATCTCATATCGTTGGTGGTATGGCCCTTCTCCAAGAAGTGATTCGTCATTTTGGTGATGTTCTTTTTACAGCGTATCGTGCTGCGATGCTCGCAAATCCTAGTTTTTACCTTCCGAGTGGTCATGCCAATGTAGACAAGATTGCATGGGCACGTTATGCGGTACACTACATTTTCGGTATTGCAATTCGTGTGTTTACGAAGCTCCCATACTTTGCCAGGTTCTAGGTGTAGGCTTTTGGTTGTTTCTGTGATGTGGCAAACGCTACAGTTACCACAGGGGAAATGTCCTTTGATGTTGGGCAGGCCCCATGCGTTCAAGACCGTGTTGGTAGGTCTCGGAAGGGGAGGAGGCCTTGTGGACACAACAGTGTCTTTGATGGTACGTGCTCTCTTGTTCGATAGGAGTGGAGGTTCCCAGTTGAGTTTGCCTGTATTGAGTATTTTCCAGTTCCTTCTGATGATCTGGGCAACTTTGGGTGTCACTGTATTGTAGGTGGTGACACATGTCAATGGGGGATTGGTGGGTTCCTTATTGAGGTTGTCCAAGAGGCCATCACGATTTTGATTCCTGGCCCTTTTGTTCGCAGTCTTGGTTATTTTCTTGGGGTAGCCACGTTGGTGTAGTTTCTCACAGAGGTCACTGGCTTGTTTTTTATAGTCTTGGATCTCACTGCAATTCCTCCAAAGGCGGAGGAACTGACCGTATGGGAGATTTTCACGGAGGACTCGTGGATGGAAGCTGGTGAAATGCAGTAGGGAGTTCCGGGCTGTAGGTTTAAAATGTGTCTTGCTCGTGAGGCCTCCCGAGTTTGCCTGTATGTCCAAATCAAGGAAGGTGGTCATGTGCCTGTCTGCGTTGTGTGTGAATCTGAGATTAGGGTCACATGTGTTAATCCATTCACAGAATGAGGCCAGTGACTCATGTGATCCCTCCCAAATTAGGAGGATGTCGTCGATGTATCGCCTATAAAACTTGATTTGGGGAATGCGTGGTGTGCTGTTGTTGAGAAGGTATTTGGTCTCAAAATTGAATACGTACAGGCCTGCTATGCTGGGGGCGAAAACGCTCCCCATAGAAGTGCCGTACTTCTGTAGGTACAGTTTGCCCTGGTACTCAAAGTAGTTTTCTTTGAGTGCCAAGGTGGCGCATGTCAGTACGAACGAGCGTGGGGTTTTGTGTTGCCAATTCGAGTCTCTTAGAGCCTCTTCTAGTACTCTCAGTGTGTCATCTTGGGGAAGGCTAGTGTAAAGGCTTTCCACGTCAAGTGATACGAGAAAGGAGGTGTTGGGGTCATAGTTCATGTCTGCTAGTAGTCCTAGCAGGTCCTTGGTGTCTTTGAGGTAAGTACTGGTGGATTGGACCAGTGGTTGCAGGAAATGGTCACAGAAGCGTGACAGAGGTTCAAGCAGTGATCCAATGCCTGAAACAATCGGGCGTCCAGGTGGGGGGTTTTTGTTTTTATGGATTTTAGGGACTATGTAGAAATACGGAATTTTGTCTTGTGTAGTGGTGAGGAATTTTGCCTCATTCTGAGATATGTGCCCAGAGGTTTCCGCATCCTCCACTATGGTTTTGATGCGGGTTTTCAAGGTGGGTGTTGGGTCCCGAGTGAGTAACTCGTAGTTTTTGGTGTCGTTTAATAAGCGCTCACATTCCTGATGGTAATCTTCTTTGTTGAGTATAACCGTGCCTCCCCCTTTGTCTGCCGGTTTGATTATGATATCTGTGTTGTTTTTCAAAGACATGAGAGCCATACGTTCTGCTTTGCTGGTGTTTTGGAACGTGTGGGGTTCTTTGAGTGCTTCTATTTCTTTATATACTGTCTGTTCGTATACCATGATCTCGGGTGGTATGGAGCAGGGTGGAGGCATGAATGTGGATTTGACCCTGAGGGTGGTGTCCCCCTGGTCTTCCAGATCGGTGGTAGTCGGTGTGTTTTCAAAAAAGGCCTTAAGTTTGATTTTGCGGAAGAATTCGGCAAGTTCACGATGTAATTTAAATTTGTCCAATTTGGCTGTGGGAGCAAAGCCGAGGCCTTTTTCTAGGATGGTTGTTTCTGTGGATGTAAGTGCATAGTTTGAGAGGTTGGTGACTAGGCTCAGCGCGTGCTCGGGCCTGGTTGTTGGTCTCTGGTTTGGCTCCTCGTCTGGGCACCTTGCTGTGGGTTGTCCTGCCAGTGTACGGTGTTCCCTCTGCGTCTCCTTCCGCGCCCTCGTCGGCCTCTTCCTAAAAAAGCCTGTGGATGAGCTTGGTTCAGGTATGGCGGTGGAGGTCCAAATGGCGGGTTCCAGCCGTATCCAAATTGAGGGGGCATTGGTTGGTACAAAGGGGGGTAAGCCAGGTTGGGTCCCTGGGGACCGTGAGGCCATGGTGGTTGCCATCCGGGTTGTCCGTTTCTGCCTTGTTGGCGTCTGCGGTAGCTGTTGTTGCTGGAACCGCTACTCGCGGATGAATCATCATCTGATGAGGTGCCTGTGTTATCTGCCCGGTGGGGTGGTTGGTAATCGGCTTCCGCATAGGGATATGTCTTGGCGTAGGAGAATCTTTTGAGGTCTTTCTGGAATTTGTTAATCTTACTTTGTGTAAGACTTTCTTTGTACTCATTGATTTCTTTATTTGTTTCGTCCAGTTTTTTCTTGAATTGAGACAGTGTGGCTTTAAAATGAGATTCTGTAGCTTGTATTTCTATCAGAAAAGCATCGGAAAGACGTTTGGATGTTTGGATGATAAGTATCCTGGAAGCCCTGGACAACAATTTACCCAATATCCAGAACCGCCTATTTGAACAAGAGCAAAGATGGATCTACCGCCTTTCCAGCCACCTCAATGGGCTGAATGATAATATCCCTTGGAACAGCCTAAGGAGACCTTAACCATGTGTCTGTCACCTTCCCCTGGCTTACACATCATCATCCCCAGCAGGGGCTCAAACGTAAACTTCTGCCGTGGCTGCTGCACCCATCAACTTCGTAGCCACTATGCAATCCAAAGTCTGCCTGTTCACAACGATCCCCTGTGCCCTAGAATACACCTGGCACATACCTTAACATAATCCCAGTATGGGCACTTACGCCACATATTCTAACTTTTTCCAGTAGGGACACTGACGCCCCACTCATCTTTTGACACTTCGGGGATACTCGCTGTACAGCAAACTCAGCTCGTTTGTCTGTGCGCACGCGCACGATAACAGCATCCCTGACACACGCATTTGCGTAGTGAATCAGTGCCTCACACGCACGCATGCGCAGCAAGCCTTGCCCCTCAGACGATCACCTGTATTCGCTTTCTCCACCTACAGCGAATCAGTGCCTCGCACACACGCGTGCGCAGCCTGCCTTGCCCCTAGCGCGATCACCGGACAGGCAGCACGTACGCTATGGCCCCCGCCTCCTTTAAATCCCCAACAGCCCTCGACTCCACACCATCCAGGAGCCGGGAGACCTCAGTAGGTGCCAAGCGGGTGCTGCTCTAAGACCAAGTAAGGTGACGCGCGCTAACTAATTCTGGCATTGCCGGGCTTCTAATTACTATACCTACCCCTTTTTTACCCTGTACCGTTCCTTCACAGATTCTGTGTCAGGAGGAGCGCACTCCTCCCCTTCCTGATCGGCGATCAATACTCAGCCATAGTGTAATATATTTTCCCTCTTTCTTCTTGCTTTTATTTTTAGCACACAATTGCAGCGCGCCACCCAAGGGTTATCGCCCCTTTTCTATACAATGTGCCCTATAGTGGACTTGGCACACGCACAGTTTATCTGAATATACCAGTCTCACCATCGCTCATTTCGAGCCTGACTACCTTAGCCTGTGGCCACACGCCGTCACGGGCTCACAGTTGCCTGCCACTCCTCACGAGAGCGACCCACACGCTCCTTGCTGGCCTCACTATTAGCTCACCAAGGGCGCACTCCGCCCACCCTAACATCTGATAATATGAAGCACCAGCCAATAGCCGCATGTCACCTCATGTGTGTTACCATCTGTACGACCACCTGCCCTTTAAAGATTGCTCTTCACAGTCAGTCAAAGATTGCATTTTATAATTGTTACGTATTACAGCATCTTTTGTGCATCTATGTCTGTGTATTGTTTTCTTTCCCACAGGTTTTTCGCTGCGGTGTCTGCCATTTAGCTGATATCGCTACCACACACCTTAGCGAGTGTGTAGGTAAATTACCCTCTTTTTCTCTTTTCACTACTCACGTGGCACTATTTTGCCACTCACTGCACTCTCTGGTCCTGAAGAAAGCCCCTCACACTTTTAAGCGGGCTGAAACATGTAGACCACACACATAGTTAACTACGAAATCTAATTCCTTTCTTAGTTACCACACATAATTTTCAATTTTAATATATCCTGAGCCGCCACCATTAAAGTTCCCCCGGCAAGGATTCTCAGAGATATTTTTAACTTCTCACAACATCACACCATCACACCACACCAGCTCCGCTGTAGTCAGGCGTTGCAGCACAACCGGGAGGCGCTCGGCCACCCGGTTGGGGCCCCTATGATGAAGCATGACACCAACTAGGTTGGTGTGTGAGGGGCCTTTTACTCACCTAGTGGGTTCCCAAGCACTGCTTGCCAGTGTTCGTACCAACACCAATGGGTCTGTCCATTTTTGATTGATCTAATCTAGCTTCAATATGTTGCATTTCCCTCATCAATGAGTCTGACTCATCTCCAATTTTCACAATTTCAATTGATTCTTGCAACCTTGGATTTCTTGCAGCCCACAACCTCTCCTGCATTTTTTTGTTTTTGCACTGCACAATCAACTGGTCCCTATTCATCTGTTCAGTCATTGTACACAAGTCACTCTTTAAGGCTAACTCCCTTAGCCTTGTTATCACCTGATCGATCAATTCATGAGTCTTTTGTGGCCGAGTGTAAAGTAAGCAAATGAGAGACATCACTTTTTATTTTTATTTGTTTGATTTCTTCAAAGTAGAAGTAACATTACAAAAAAATCCATAGTGTGTTAGGTCAATTGGATCACAGCATGTCAGCAAGGAGTTTGAAAGAAGGACATGCAAATTAATTGACGTAAAAGCACAGAACCGTTGTCCATTTACATACAGTAGATATTCATCCGCAAAAAACAAGAGTAAATTATGACATACTGCAACCCCACTGCAAGTAGTATGGCAAGGTTAGTGCAATGGTGATCTGCTTCCCAAGCAGTCCGAGGTTTCATTTGGGGGCCTTCTCCTATATTGTCTATTCCTAACAAAGGTTCAAGAAGTGATTTGCTTAAAAATACAAGACAAATATATACACACCAAAACAATTAAGACAATAACGCTCAAAGCAATGTGCTGGAATACAAACAATATAAATCACAAACCAGACAAGTGGCAAACGAAAAAATGCACGTTACAATGAGGGTACAACATATACAAAAATAAATGTGTCCTTCATAAATATTGGCCACAAAGGCGTCGACGGCGTTTCGACCACTGTAGAATTACACGGTCATCCTTAGGACTAAAAGTTCCATTGAGCGTCACAAATAATTCAATATCTATTAAAAAGGGTAGGACTGCAACCTTATTTACTTCGATTGGTCCAAGGACAATTTCACAACATCAATAAAATGGGCAGATATAACTTCAACCAGCCACAAAAAGGTCCAGAGTTCGAAAATACAACCCGTCTCAAAGAATCCAGATTTGTTTATTTTAGGTTTAATGGCATCAATCCTTGTAGTTAGAGGAATGGTATCATGAATCGGTGAACAAAACACCAATGTGCTTCCGCACATTAATCAACAGGCCAAACCTTGAGACGGCAATAAATTCAGAGAGTTCCAATGTTGTGGCATATAAATGGGTAATCTATTTATGAGGGGATGGATTTGTTATCAATGCATCCAGTACATGAATTGTCAAGACGCCGGGAAGGTATTATGTAGGGATCTGGAAGTGGTTTAGAGCATATGATACATAAAAACATCAAGAGTGGTGTGGATCGATTCATCTATGTATGTTGGGATTTAAGAAATTGCCCTTCTGGAGAGTGAGAACTTACTAGATTTGTTAAGCCAGTTTCTAAGCAGGACTAGTTTAGGCAGGCAAATGATCTTAGGAGAGCTGGTTTTCATAGAATCCGCATTGGGTTGTCACGTAGGGAAGGCAGGGTTACCATCCAGGCATTTAGCAACTTATGATCTAGACCACAGTACACCCTGGTTTACTTACGGTTTGTCCTCTATGCTCCCAAGACACTTGTAAGAGTTTCTTTGCAATGGCTTGCAAAGCTGAAACAGTGTTTGCCTGTACATAGAAGGAGAACCCCTTTCTGCAACAAATTTCTAAGTCTGGTGCTGCCTTGAGTAGGTGGCTCATACTGAAGCCCCCTCTGGTCACAGGTTCAGCATTCGGTGTCACACTATGAATTAAAGTGATTATTTGTGTACTGCATGGCATTAGTCCACCATAGAAATAAGTTATTCATCGACTACTTGTCCAGAAATGCATTTGAGGAGAGAGAAGGCACAGAGAAATCCAAAGGCGACTGTAGGGAAGCATGTACTGCTTTTGTCTCGTGACTTGGGTGAAGTGGTATGCTTTCTGAATGCGCTAATTGCACTCCAGCGATTTTTATGACACAGTATTAATGAGCTGTCTTTCCTTTGTGGTTTTTGATTAATTTCCAATTGCGGTTGTGGGGTGATGTGTGCACAACTGAATCTAAATGGAGCAGAAAACTGCTTCGCTTTTGAGCTGTCACGGTTGGGCCTCAATTTTCTGGTGTGCACGTGCTCACCCCATCATAAAAGGAACTGTGTTATGGCAAAAGGAACTGCATCGATACATAGGCATTGACGATGGGTATGGGAAACTAATTGCCACAGTTTCCTGCCATGCCAGGTATGTTGTTTTAACTAAACACTGTTGCTTCCCCTGAATCTGTCCCTTGCGTTTTGTAATTGTTTTACTTTGTTCATTCATTTCACTTAGGGTGTGATTTTGGTTTTTTTAGGTCTCACCTGAGACAGCGCATGCACTATTGCTTGCGAGATCTTTTGTTAACTTAAAAGTGGGTTCTAGCTCGCACATTACATACCATTGGTTGACTTTATCTTGGCTCTCATTTCCTGCTTCTCATTGGTCAGCTTTTGCCTGTTTCACTTTATCTTTGTTTATTTGTTTGCCCATTTCCTGAAGCATGGACCAAACACTGATTGATTTATTTCTTTATTAGTGTTGTTCTGCTTCTCTTGCATGTAGTAAGGTACTGTTTTAATTATTTCTGCTTCCCCCCTCTTCGTTTGCCTATTGTTACTGACCCGTCCCCCTCGCTTGGCTACTGTTGTTGGCTGCCCTATCCCCTGCTTACATCGTTGTTGCTTGCCTTTTCCCCCGCTCTCCTTTTGATGCTTGATCCATCCCCATCATCATTACTTGATCCCCTCCCGTCATAAAAAAGCACTATGACTTGGCCATCGCTTTCAGGCATGGCTTTGCCAGTATATAACATGTACAAATCGTGATTTAGTTTGTGTCAAAGCACTCCCTACATTGTCATACAAAGGAAATTAAATACAGAAATAGTGTGTGATTTGCTCAGGAAGGGGAGCGGAGATTATAGCTTTTCTGTTGACTGGGTTAAAGTCCAGATTCAACAATATTACACAGTCCAACAAAATAGAGTTCACGTGACCCTCGCCACTCTGAGCAATCAATGGGGTCCAGATATTTTTCAGCATTTCGTAATTAGCCTGTCCATTACTCTTGCTGTAATGTGGTATACAGAGAGGATGGGAGTTTGTCTCTCCTCTACCAGAAACATTTACTTCAAATAGGATTCACGTAAATCCTTAACAGCCCAAACACAGAGAATGCAGAAATAAAACACTAGCATCCTACACACACCAAAACAGCCAAGCTACACTAACATGGCATCCTGGCGAAGTTTTTTTTTATACAGCACACACTTGACCCGAAGGTATTGGAGCACTTTACATGAGCACCAGGTTACATTCATTTTTTACAATTCTTTTAAGCACAGGTAGATTATGTGATTTGCCCAGAACCGCAGGATGTTGAGCGGACACAGAGATTTGAAACTGATTCCCCAGATTCTAAGTTGGCAACTCTGGCCATAACGCCACATCCTTTCCCCACGGTCAGTTATGGTGTCTTAGATCAGGTGGGAGGAGTTCACATACCCTCTACACTTATATTTGCTTTCTGGTACTTATAGGACTCGTTTATCTCAAATAAATAAATAACTTGAATTCCCAGAATGCAAAGTAGATGTGGCTGGAGGGACTGTTTACTACTACCGTTGACATGTTGAGACCTCCTCTTCCAGAGTCTGTAAACACTAGAAACAAGTAGCGAAACTCTGAACATACAATCTAAAAGCAAAATAACGAGTGCTGTAGGGCAGGGGTATCACATGCTGCAGAAGTGAATGATATTAGCATTTAAGACGTTCACTTCCCTATCACACCAACAGCTCGAGCCGCTCTCTGCAAAGGCTGGTTTTAGATTCCCATTTAATTACCTCTGACTTTACCCTCTATCTTGTGTAACATTCCAAAAATCATTGTTATAGATATTAAACAAGCATTGACAAAGCCAATAGATCTCGCCTATGCCAGTGTTTTGTTTAGACATGTTGGATAGCAGCAAGGCTACCGTGCAATGTGACTGAAAGTAAAGAAGACTCAAGCGCTATGATACAGCCAACGCGGACCACGTTGTAGCACTTTTTTCCTTTACTTTACGTCATGCTGCACAGCAGTCACTCTGCTGTACAAAAATGGCTTAAAGACATTGACATGGCCAATAGCTGTTGCGTAGACGAGACCTCAGGATACAGAGTCTGTCCACGGATGTTGATGCCTCATCTGACTTTGGTTTCTTCCTCCCTGCCCTCTCAGCTAGTTCCTGAGGTCTTCTAGAAGGCTCGAGGAATTGGAGTCCTTTTACTGTGCCTACAGCTGCGTCATCCTGCCCTATAGTTTTGCTTCCTTGCTGACACAGTGGCTTTGTATGGTCTGGCCTGACAGCAGAGCTGTCACCAGACAAATATGTCAGACTCACCAGGAGAGGAGCTTTGGCTACATCCACATGTTGGAAGCCAGGAGTACATGTTTTCATTGGGTAGAGGTTGTGTACTTTAACAAAAAGTACTTGCCCTCCAAACAGCTGTGATCATTTTATATATCAGCTGCCTGAGCTTGTACTTTCAAGGGCATGCACATGCCATTGTGATGCTATTAAGGTGTCTTAGATAACTAGATAATTTATGTTTTCTGGCAGAAGCACCGATAGGAGGAGGGCGAACATTAAACTACATGGATTATTAGGTCTGGCTTGACAGTTTAACTGTCATTTGACCTTTTATCCTACACCAATATTATCCTGCAGTTCTTTGCTTCCACACAAACACATACTTGTTCCCATTCTGTTTACTTGTAATGATTTAAATTACCAGGTGAAATTCCTTTAAAGCCTGGCCTATAGGCATTGCCAATGCTTGCCTTCCTTATGGACTCGCATCTGGGAGGCAACTGGCAATGCTGTGTTTGTTTTTAGTTGGAGTGAAATGCTCTGCTGGGTCTGTGGATCCATCCGTTCTGACCTCCCTAACCATATTTGAAAAGGTGTCTACTGTCCCCTCATCTGACTGTGCAGTACCCCTTAGAGGGAAGTCTGTCAACTTCTCCAGGTACAGGCCCTTCAATTCCCCATAACTGGGTCCTTCTCTTACCTGAGTGTGTGGCATGAATCGTGCCCTATGCGAAGACATACTGAATTCAGCACAAGATTGTAGTTCAGACCTGGTCGATGTGAGGAGAGGAGCTGGCATAACCAAGAGAACAAATATTAAAGCATCTCCTTTCAAAGAAGGTAATGGCCTTGCAGGAGACACTGCAGGACCACAATGGTGCTCAACCCACCACACCTGCATTATTCCAGGAAGTTTTGAGTGCCCTTATGGGCCTCATTCCAGTCCGGGATTGACCCAAGTGATTTGCCCTTTCTGCCTAGGACTTGGGTTATGTTTCATTCCTTCGAAATGGTCACCCTCTTTCTGGAACTTTTTGAATGCTCCTTACGGTTTAGCTAATATCCGGAATCAAGAGGCTCCAAAACCCCCATTTATATACATGCCACTGGCGGATTCAAATATCTTCCTAGGCACTGTGAGGGCCTCTACCATCTGGAAATATTGACAGTAACCAGCTGGTAACAAGATATGGGCCGCTAATGTTTCGCACCTTGAGGGAAGAAGGACCTCTATTGTGTGCTATCCCATTTCCTCCGCCGTTATACCCTGTATGTACTCTCACTTTTTGGTGGCCAGTTGTGGCAGTAACTGGTCTTCTACTAAACGGTGTCACTCACCAACACATTTATAGAGTGAGCCAAGGCTGGCTTGGTTCGCTGAGCATGAGCATTTCAATAATGGCACTAACAGTTTTTTCAACCTTTGGGTTTCAAGTTAATAAATTAGATTATGTCACTGCATTGAGTGACATGTATATTAAAGCTAAAAATTGGAGTAGAATTGAGGTTAGCGGTTTTTAACGTTTTAAAACTGCATTAGGGAGGTAAAGTACCAGTGCCTGATTTGTTTGCCTGTCTCTATGTTGGCTTTCGAGTCCCTCTGGACTATGGGCCTAGTCAGAGCCAGACTTTCAGCCAGTGCAAGACGCAAACCCATGCTGTGCTTGTCCACCTTATGTTAGTGGCCCTCCTTGTCAATGTCCTCTGTAGCCAGTGGAACTTTGACTCATGACCACTTCTTGGCTTCCTGAAAGCAGCCTTCTTTTATGAGTGGAATCCCAAGCCACTTTTGGGTGCAGGGTGTTTCTGAGGTTTGAAATGTGTTTGCGCCTTGTGGCATATTTGGCAGGTTAATCAACACAAGAAGGGACTGTAGGGCTTTTTATAAAGGTTCAGCACAGATGCCCTGTCAAGTGCTAATACCTAAAAGATATGCAGTTCCTCTTTTCTCAATGCTAGAGAGACAAAAATTCTAAACCATCAAAAAGTCAGTGAGTGAATCTATCTACACAAGCTTAACTGAACCATATGATGAAGCATGACACCTATCTCGCTGGGTGTGTGAGGACCCTAGTTCCGACAAGAGGGATTTACCCCTCCTTTCTCTCTCTCACCCTCGGAGCCACCCAATTTGTACTCGCATACATGGGTGCCCTGACTTACTGCGGTTTTTGAATTTTTGTCTCTCTGGCACTGAGAAAAGAGGAACTGCATATCTTTTAGGTATTAATTTTGGCAGGTTATCAGCGCCATGGGTTCAAACACACTGATCTGTCCCCGTGGATGTGAGGGCTGCTGAGAGACTTGAACAAAGCACAAACATATCTAGCCTGACTATGCATTGTAGCATACTGTCTTGTGCTTGTTGTTCCATTGACTGGGAAATGTAAACAAAATTGTAGTAAAGGAACCCAAATCTGAGTAAATCTGAAGACAGCTCATATGATAACATTAGCCATATACCTCAATGTTGATTTTTGCGTGGCCCCCTACAATGAAAGTGCTAGAGACATCGAAGAATAAGCCAGAGAGGAAGGAAACGCTTGACGGAGTAAAGAGGAAACCACGGAATGTGTACCTGAGAGAGTAAGAGTCAGGTCCAGGCAGTGCTTGTCTGACTCTGGCAGTAGGCAGAATCCTGTCGAGAGAAATGGCCACAGATTTAGGAAAACTGATTGCAAAGCAGTAAATACATGGGTGAAGTTTTTGTGAACAAAAGTAGTCGACAAGGTCCACGATTATTGACATGCGGGCAGTTTGCAGAGTTTGTCTTGCACCTGCACACTTGCTTGGTTTTCTCTTGCCCGTGTTCGATGGAGCTGGGAATTCATGAGCTTTTTTGTAATGAGGTTTGATAGCAACAAATCCAGCAATATTAGCTTCAGGGAGAGCCTTGCCTTCAGGTCAGGGCTCCGGTAGTGTTCACTGAGGCACACACCTTTGGGACTGCTGAGGAAGTAGGATTTACGAAGGCATCACGTGTTTTATTTTTTATAGGGTTATATGCTCTCTTGTCCCCGATTATAAATATGGTGCAACATTCTCATTTCTGTGCTAACTTCACTTTGTGCAGGTTCATAATTTCGAGCACCGTAGAGTTCTCTGCATGGTTTAATTATTAGATGTGAGATATATTGCAACCCTGCGATTTTTTCCCACATGAATTTTGTCAGGTCAAACTTGCAATAAATAACCGGGGAAGAATACCCAGTTATTAAAGTCAGGTGGATTTCAGCGTGGTAGGCACCATAATCTGCATGTTCTGCACCATTTCCATTTGAAAACTCTGAAACCTTTGAAACTAGTTACAGTATTCCACCAGAAGTGTCAATTCCGTGCTGGATTCTGCTCCAGGCCGTAGGCCATTGATAATAATCGGGGTCCGACAATGCCAGGCTCGCTTTAAGGGTGCATATCTGCACCCAGTGACACTGCTGTAAGGGCAGAGGCCGCAAACAAGAGCACAGCCCGCCCAACTCGTGCAGCATCACGAGGACAGAGGGGAGCATACAGCAGCTGCGACCCCAGCTCCATGCTACCGACTCCTCAACCCCACTGCCATCTTACGCCTGGTCTACTTGAAAATGTCAGCAGATTTGTCCAAAGTATTGGGTGGAGGGTACATAACAAAGGACCTGGTTATTTCCCCATTCTGGCAATAAAACTCATGATTGCAGGTTTTTTTGTGCCACCATGCCCCACCCCCTACGTCCCAATAGCTCCAAAATACAGCAAACTGAGGGCCTGAATAGGAGGTAGTTACCTAAACTTGTAAATACCTCACTCGGCAGTATTTTTTTTTTTTTTAAACATGCTTTATTGATTTTATGAAATGTCGCGCCGCGCGCGAGTATTGATGCAGTCAATACATAGACAACTCAATAGGAAACAAGTGAACAAAAGCATTGCTGTGCGTGCAGATTACATTCGGTAGATAAGTACCAACAATGTGGGGTATTGACATTTTAGTATCAGTATATTGCAGTAACTCTATTACTGGCTAATTGTCAATAAAGGTCAATTTAAACACAAAACAATCCCATACAACCTACCCCCTCCCTCTAGTCTGGCTCACCCCTGACTACGCTAATTCGGGCCCGGGACTCAGCCTTGTCCACCTGTCTTCACCGTGTTGGAGTCCCAAATAGAGGGGTGCAGCCCAACTCGCCGGTCCCGAGGCCGGGCGGAGGTGGGGGAGCCAACCCCAGCCGCGCATTGGAGGAGGGGCGTATGCCCTATGTGTGGTATGGTATAGGGGGTTCAATTGCCTTGATTGCCTCCAGCATCAGATCGTATTCCATGGAGATCGGGGTATTCCGCAGTCCCCTATATGCCTCCCTCCTGATTACTGCGCTATCTGCCCCACCCCAGCGGACTGCTTCCTCATGCCAGTTGTGTACTGTTGAGGGAAGGGCCGATTTCCACCTCATAGTGATGGATCGCTTCGCTATAAGTAGGGCTAGGTCAGCGAATCCGAGCTGCACCTTCTGTGACTTAGGACAACGGTATAGCTCCAGTATACAACGCTCCACTGTGTCACAGCTAGAGATTGCAGTTATGTTTCCTATTTTATTTGCAATCTCGGACCAGAACCCCCTGAGCGGTGGACACGTCCACAACATATGCAGTATGTCCGCGTCCTCTGCCTGGCATCTTGGGCAGCAAACTTGCCCATTGGGGTACATGCGGTTTAGATGGTGTGGGGTGAGATAGGCCCTGTGGAGAATCATGTATTGGATTAACTTGAATTTGGCGTTACGGGACACCCTCTTAGGGTATTCCAGGAGTGAGGCCCAGTCCTTGTCCGTTAGGTCCCTGCCCAGGTCTCTGGCCCACTTCTCTCTAAGTGTTGTGAGGGAGGTCTCTCCGTGTGCTTGGGGACCTCTGTATAGCCCTCTTATAAGGTGGCGTCCTTCACCCATCTGGTATACAGCATGTATCAGCTCGTGTGTCGCTGGCTCCTCGCAGTCTGGTGCCCAGGGCTTCCTCACATAACTTGCCCATAACATTTAACATATATTCATAATTAAGGGTGTCAAAAGTTTGGTGCATATCGAAGGCAATGCACCCAGCGAGTCACCAGGGGTAGCCTCCATGACATGATAGAGACATCTAATGTTCAGGGAGGTACTACGGGCTGGGACACAGCCACTTTGCTTAGTATGGATAAGTTGTGGCAGGTAGGGGAGCAGCCGACGGGCCAAGATTTTGCTTAGAATCTTATATTCTGTAGCTACAAGCGATAGTGGGCGGTAGTCCGACATGGCCGTGGTGTCCCTGCCCGGTTTAGGGAGGAAAGTGATCAAAGCCTGCATGGTGGTGACGGGAGGCTACCAGTATCCAGGGCTGTTTGGTACAGCCGCTCCATGTGGGGGATTAATTTGTCCAAGAAGGTGTCATAGAATTCCGCCAGCAGGCCATCTAGGCCCGGATCCTTTGTATTGGAGTTCTCGGATGGCTTCCCTAATTTCAGTTTTGGTAATGGGACCGATCAGGTATTTTTGGTCTGTCTGTGAAAGTTGGGGACAGTTTAGATCGCACAGGAAAGCTTCCGTTGGGCTTCCCTGCTGCATCCTCAGAGGCCCTTTATAGTGCCTTGTAGTATTCACAGAAGGCTGAATGTATTTCCTGTTGCGTGATCACTGTGCTGCCATCTGACAGGACTATCTCATGTATAGGGTTGGGGCGGGAGCATCTCTCAGTAGCCATGCAAGGAGTGCTCCTGATTTATCTGCCTCTGCATTATGAGCTGGTTATGAGATTGGTAATCCATTACACGAAGGCGCTCCAGCAATTCAGCCTGCTGTACGCGTGCCTCTTGCAACGCCTCCTTTTTAGAGGGGTCGCTGACCGCATCCTGCTCAAGCTTATTCAAGGTGTCCTATAAGGTGCTTGTGAATCTCCTCTTTGGCCCCCACAGTGTCGTTAAGCAGTGGCGTTAATAGCAGTACCCCTAATTACAGTCTTGAACGCATCCCATTCTATGAGGCGTGAAGACGCTGTCGGGAGGAGCTGGGAATACCGGACCCGAAATTCCCCTCTGACCTCCTTGTCATGGCCATGCAGGTGCAGGACGAAGATGGTCCCTTTAATTCGGTCCAACAACAGGAGGAGGTGGGACTGACACTGGTGACGCCGCGCCTCGAGGACCTATCAGGAGGGGAGCAGGAGCGGAGAGTCGGAAGCATCCACGAAGAAGACGCGGAAAAGACCCGGGAAGCGGCGCAAGGAGAGAGATCCCTGACGTCTGGCGGTGCTAGGACCCCTGCAGTGGGAGAGAGACTGGGAAGCAGCGTGGCCGTCCTGGTTGTTGGAGAAGACGTCGGCAAAGACCGACACCGCGCCATCGCCCGCAACCCCCCAGGAGGAGGGTGGCTCAAACAGTTACGGGGACGACTCCGGGGGATTTTAAACACACCAGGAGGGAATGCCTAACAGAGGGCGGTCACTGCTTCTAATTCTAACCGGGAATCACTCTCTGTTGTTGCGGTGTCATCTCCCCCACGGTCTGTCTTCCCCTTCCGATGCTCTCATCGGCGAAACCGCCATTCTGATCCTTGGTTTCCTTTTCTTCTTCTGTTTTTGTTTCCGGCTTCCCCTGCAACTGAGACATCCGTCTAGAACCCCGTTAAGAACTCTGACGTAAGCGTTACTATCCAAAGTGCCTTGAGACGACGGAAGCAACAAAGTCTCCCCACCGCAGATGCAAAAATCTGACACTTTTCAGCAGAGAGACATTGTAAAGTTGTATAGAAATAAAACCACTTCAAACAATCACACGGAGTGTCTTTTCTGTCCCATAAGGCTGCCTGCCTTCCCTGGTAGCGTGACAGACGCCTAATTGGCATTCTCATTGAAATAATTAGTGATGGCCAAAGCCATAGTGGCTCGGAAGACGGCATCTGTGGCAATAACTTCCAATTAGGGACAGGTGTAGGGAATCTTCCCCATGATAACGGGACCTCCAGCGGGTTATGGTCAGGAACGGTCATCCCCAGATATGTGGTGTGGGTCACTTGGGTTGTTATGGAGAGGGAACAGAATATTCTATCTGGCCTTGTATGAAGCTGGTGGGGTGGGCAGTAGGAGTATTCCCGGCTGTTTGGGTTCTTGAGGTGCCAAGCATCCCCCAACGACCAGCCCGCTACCCACCCACACAGGGCCTCTACCTGCCTGATAGAGGCTGCTCCCTGGAGAGGGGGTTGGGAACGGTCCATCTGTACACCCAGGACTGCGTATAGTCCCCTCCCAGCACCCACAGGTATCCCACCCAGTCTGCCAGTACTGTGTTGAGGTTTGTTAAGAATTTGTCCTCATCGTAATATGGGGCATATATCCTGGCTATGACTATGTTTGTGCCGTTAAGTGTGCCATGGATTATGACATACCTGCCTTGTACATCTGTGCGCTGCTCCAGGACCACGACCGGAACCCCATGTCTGACCCGTATAGCTGCTTCCCTCTCATAGGCAGAGTATGATGTGGTGAACACTTGGCCTCTCCACTTCTTGCGGAGCTTGGCCATCTGAGTCAGTGAGATGTGTCCCCTGCATCAGGGCAAACTGATTAGTTGAGCGTGTATCCTATGGCGCTTGTGCACTGACCGCAACTCTCTGACATTCCAGGTGACTATAGTATACATTCCCAACGTGGCCATGTGTGCGTATTCGGCTCCTAGACCTGCCCAAGCTCGTGAGCAGAGTATTGTGTACCGTGTGGTAGGGGTAAGCCAGAAACCCAAACGCCCCAAACTAACACCCAATACTAGGTCCAGCCTCAGAAATATGCTGGACCAAACAAAATACACAACTTTGTAAACTTTTCTCTGAGTTCAGTTTGCATTCGCTACAGGGGTGGTGACACCTATGCCTTGCATAACACACTGGATCGTGTGCTACATTATGAGTGACCGGACCATGGTCGTTTGCCAAGGATTTAGAGAAGCTGGGGGGAGATCAGGGAAGCTGCGAAGGGCTGCAGCCCTACTTTAATTAGGTTGCTACTGGCTCATCAGGGCGCCCTGGGGGGGCCCCTCAACACAAAGTCATTCACAGTCTGCAGGGTGATAGAGGGAAACATAGCCTGGCTATTCTCTGAGTCTGAGTGTGAGTGCATAGTAGTGTCCTCCGATGACTCTGGCGAAGAGAGGGGGTCACAGTCTCTGAAGGCAGCCGCTGTGGCAAGCACCGCCTCTCTGCCCCGCAAGGCCTGCTCTGGGGATGGGCTTTTCGCGTTGATTTTGCGAGTCGATCTGGTGCGGTGTGTCCTTCCCTCTTCCGCCGCCCATGATTCCTGGTTTGTGCTTTGCATCGATCTCGGACACGTGGGGGGGGGGTATGCAACCTCCAGCCAGTCCCCTGGGGCGTCTGGGCTGTCAAAGAACTGTGTCTTTTGCTTCATGTATGGACCTTCAAGCAGGCAGGAAACAGCAAAGCATACTTGAGGTCTAGGGTTTTAAGTTTCTTTTTAGTCATTTGGTAAGAGGCCCTCTGACATTGCACCAAGACTGTGTAGTCTGGGTAGAGCAAAATCTGGTGATTTTCATATTGGCTAGGGGATTTCTCCCTGGCAATTCGGATCAGTGTATCCGATCCTTATAGTAAAGTATATGGGCTATCACAAGACGTGGAGGTGCACCCACTACTGGTTTCCTTGTAGGGAATCTATGGGCTGTCTCAACACAGAAGAGGTCAGGCACGCCCTCAGGGGCTACATGCTCTCTCAACCATTGCTCCACAAATCAGGTGGCGTTGGAACCTTCACAGCATTTCGGCAGACCTATTATACGGATGTTATTCCTCCGTGCCCTGGGGGTCCTCGACCCTGTCCTGAAGGCTGGACACCTGGCGCTGCAGCTGTGATATCTGTCCTGCATGATTCTTGTGATGTGAAAGTAGTTCTGCTAACTGTAACTTGTTGCTTTTCACTGTGGAGACCAACTTGTCATGGTCTGCCTTAAGTAGTGTAAAGCTGGTTGTCGAGGAGCCTATTTGTTGTTCTATTGCCTTCCACGACTCCCTTACTTTTTGCAATATTAAGTCCAGTTTGTCTGGGGCAGCCTCCATGTTGGTTGGTGGAATGCAGCTCATCGGAGGCATTTGGGTGGTATTGTCTGTGTCATCCTGTTGCATTGTGCCCGTGGAGGCCAGCTTCAGCACTTTTCCCTTTGTGCGCCCCATAGCGCACCATCGAATGGGGCCAACCATCCCTCCAGTATGTCAGAGCCCAGAATCTATAATGCCACCACTCGATGGAGCACCAAGGACCACCAGCGATACAAGTTGGTGATCACCAGAGGGCCACACCTGCTTCTCAACTACAACTTGAGTATTCAGAACAGGGCCAAACACATGAATGTTGGGTTACTGGCTGGGGTAGATGCCACGCCAGGCCTAAGGGTCTGGCCACGCCCCTGCAAGGATTCCCTCTTTGTGACTAGGTAGGGGTGGGGGCACTTCACAATAGGTAGTAAAAAAAGTGAGCGTGAGTCTGTATTCATCAGTACTCCTGGGCAGTTTTGCGTGCCTGGCTGCAGTGACATTATGGTGTCTTGATCTGCATTTAGGGGCAGGCCGCCTTCGACAAGACGGGTCGTCCCTCACCGGACCTGCCCCGGAACTTAGGCCCAGCAGCTAATGAATCCTTTCTCCGGAGGCGTCCCTGCAGTCATTAAGGCAGCCCCCACAGTTTCAGGCACACCACCCTTAGGATAATCGGATCAAAAGGGGCCCCGGTTGCGCAGTCCGCCTTCGAATACAGGCCAACACAGTCCTGGCCAGAAGTTAGGAGTAGGTCCACTCGTGAGCACGCCGTGCCGCACGGCCAGCACCCCAGAGCGTGCGACTCGCCACAGGGCAGATCGTTCTCACGGAGTCCGCTTCCACACCGGGTGCCCCCGACTGTTTGAAGGAAATCTGCCCTGTTCCACTCTTCATCCCGTCGCCACGGGTGCAGCGGACGGAGCAGCTGTCCCGTCGCTCACAGCTGCAGTCCGATGAAAACAGAGAGGCCGCTTCGGTGCAGCAGCTCACAGCTCTGGCACTCGGTGAGTCATCTACGGTGGCCGCCAGCGTGGGCTCAGCAGCGCCGCAGTCCAGGAGAAGGAGGTGGTAGGCCACACTCCATCGCGCAATAACCACTCCACGCAGTTAGTTAGCGTAAAAGGCCATTTATTAGGACAGGATTGAACAACATATAACACAACATCAATCAAACCCCCCAACAATCCCCAACGTCATGCCTCTCATCCTTCCATTCTCTCCCATACTCCCCTACTCCAAATACTCACTCCCGCATCACCCAGCAACCTCCTCACTTATCCCATTCGCTTCATCAATTCTCTTCCAACCTCCTCCATCTTCTCCAGCCATCGCACTCCTGCATGACGCACCCCCACCTTGCACCTGTATCCCCCTTCCCCGAAGGGTGAGTATGCCCGTCATGGTCTCCCCCCCCCCCCCATCCCAAGTACCGCCACACACCCTCTCAACCCATCCTAAACTGGCACGCTTTGTATCCTACACCCTTTCCTTCCACCTGCAACGGTAGGGTGGGCGGGTGGACAACGTAAAACTTCCTTAACCCACCCTGGGGTGCTGGGGACAGGAAGAGGAAGAACTTCCTCTCCTGTCCCCTTTAACACCTATCCTAAACCCCACCCCCCAAACCACCTCTAACCCCCTGTCCCGCTCTCGCGCGAACTCCCCAGGGAAAGACTGGTCTGTCGACCTCACTTCCCCTGGGGGCCGCATCGCGCAATAACCACTCCACGCAGTTAGTTAGCGTAAAAGGCCATTTATTAGGACAGGGTTGAACAACATATAACACAACATCAATGAAAAAACCCCCCAACAATCCCCAACGTCATGGCTCTCATCCTTCCATTCACTCCCATACTCCAAATACTCCCTCATCACCCAGCAACCTCCTCACTTATCCCATTTGCTTCATCACTTCTCTTCCAACCTCCTCCATCATCTCCAGCCATCGCACTCCTGCATGACGAACTCCCACCTTGCACCTGTATCCCCCTCCCCGGAAGGGTGAGTATGCCCGTCATGGACTCCCCCCCCCCCCCCCCCTACCCACCAAGTACCACCAACCAGGGAACCTCCGGAGTGCGGTTACCTGCCCCACCCCAATCAAGTGCACCTTTCGTCCTCACACCCGCCGGCACCAAATTGACTCGTTCCACAACGCACTGATGACATCCCGCAACTACATCATATAGTACTCATTACCCATGTACGAAAGGTGCACCCCGTCGTCCCTAAAGAGAAGGGGCTCCTCGAGCCGTAAACCTGTGTGAGCAATCAACTTGATCCCATTGTTTCCACCAAAAACTCGCATTGCCCTATTCGGTTTCCTCCGTGCTCTTTCGACTGCTGCGGGCTTCAATGCCCCCGCCAGATGCGGTGCGGAACGAATTCAGTCCATACAATACAGGCACCAGCCAGATTGCGTCGCATAGCCTCCAAGTCTCTTTGCATCAGATGAAGGAGAGAGACCCCGGATTGTTTCACCAAGTCATTTTTCCCCAAATGGATAACGAGCATGTCCGGGCAGCCCCATTGAGACACCTTTTTTGTCAGCCAGGGCAACAGTGCTCCCCAGCGCATCCCACTCTTGCCCCACCAATGTACCTCGTGGTGACTGCTCCGCAGGCCAAGGCTACGACCGTACACCTGCCTGTCTGCGTATTTGGATGCCCAATGCACAAAAGAATGTCCGACGATCCAGGTAACCGTCTTGGCTCCCGGACCCCCAACGCAACCTACGAAGGAAAAAGAGATTAGTACAAGGCAATAGATCCCACCGCCCCAGTAGCCCTAGAGCGCACCCCAGCACGCATGCCAGCCGTTATTTTCGCACATACCGCTCGCAACAATGAGCTCTCCACCTTCCAATCCGCCTAATCTTCTCCCAAGACCACCCCAGCCGGGCTGCCGCCGCCGCCGGGCCAATAAGAAGCTAGTGTGTCCCATACAATGCAGGGTCCTTGCCTAGGCGCCTCAATGCCATCCGCAACACTGCCAGCAGCTGAAACGCCGTGACCCGCCTGTTAGAAGCATGACAAAAAATCTCACCCCCCAGCATACCCACCTGCTGGCAAAATGCAATCCACTCCCGCACCGGGCAAGCCCCTGCCCAACCACTCTCACACAACCATACCCACTTGCCTCTCCCCACCTGATCCGTTTTAGAATGCCCCAACCAGATACCCAAACGTGCCCCACCTAACTGCACATCCTCGAAACGCCTGCCAGGCGCGCCCCTAGCCCCCAACAACTCAGACACCCGAAACGCCCCAAAAAACATCCAAATCATGCACAAACGAAACAACGCCAACTCGCAAGCATCATAACAACACTGTTGCAATTCCGCCAATATTTCAACCAACAGATCAAACGTGATCGCCTCCCGCAGGACCCCTCCCCCAACCTCCCCCCTCACCTTACCCCAGCCTTTTAACATTCTGCTCAGCAATTCACTCTTCGCTGGGTCAAATCCCAAATACATCATGCCATAAAAAGAAATCCCTGCCAACTTCCCCGCAATGGTAACCTGCGACAAACCTCTGTCCATGCAGTCTAACACAAACTGTATCACTCCCTGTTCACAGCTGCCCCGGGAAATTCGCCAGGTCACGCTCGTCCACCCCAAAAAAGCTCCAAATTCAGACCATGCCAAGCGATACGCGCGCCTTGTGGAGTCAGTTATAGATTTTTCTACCAGGTTCACTACTCTCACTCCCCCCAGGTCCAGATACCCTCTGGCACCTTGGTCTTGCAAGCCTCTGCTCCCGGCACCAGCCTCCTGAAGCGCTGCCACTGCGAACAAGACAATGCATCCGCAATATCATTGCTGGCGCCCAGCACATGTTGCGCGCGAAACAGCACATTGAAGCGCAAACACAGAAGCATAAAACTTCGCAGCAAGCGCAGCACTCGCAGATCCCTCGCCTTTTGATTGTTTACCAAGTCCACCACCGTCCTTTTGTCCACATGGAACAAGACCTATCTGAAACTCCAGACCCCACACCTGAAGCGCGACCAACAAAGGAAAGAATTCCAAACACAAGATGCTCCTGCCCTGCTTCAACCAATGCTCCGGCCAGTGCTCCGCACACCACCTCCCGTCCCAGAAAACGCCGAACCGTTTCGCACCGGCAGCGTCTGAAAAAATCTGCACCTGCCACACCATCTTGTCATCCACAATATCCAAAGACACACCATTGAAATCGGTCAGGAAGCAATGCCAGATCCGCAAAACCGCCCGCACGCCCATGGATATCCTGACTCTGTGATGAGGGAGCACCGCCCCCGACATGGCCATGCCGAGGCGTCTGCAAAAAGTCCTGCCATCACGCACCACTCGACACGCGAAGTTCAGCAAACCCAAGAGCCGCTGTACCGACCTCAAATCAATCCTCCGTTCCCCCATCACCTGCAGCAAAAATTCCTGCATCTCCCCCACCTTCTGCTGAGGCAACCGCGCCGACCATGCCACAGAGTCCAGCTCTATACCTAGGAATGTCAAACAACAGCTAGACCCAGCCATCTTCTCCGGCGCCAAGGGAACCCCAAAATCGCAGGCTAATCGCTGAAACTGCCGGAGAGCCTCCCCACACTCCCCCGTCTGACCTCGCCCCACAAACAAAAAATCGTCCAAATAGTGGGACACCGACCGGTGCCCACTTCTGTCCGTGAAAGCCCACTGCAAGAAGGAACTGAACGTTTCAAACAGCGCACAGGACACAGCGCAGCCCATGGGCAAAACTTTATCCACAAAAATCGCCCCCCCGAACTGCATTCCCAACAACACAAAATCCGCCGGATGAATAGCTAGGAGGCGAAACGCAGATTTGATATCACACTTTGCCAATTTCGCCCTCCGGCCGCACGCCCGCACCAAACCGATCGCATCATCCACGGACGCGGACAACACCTTGGAATCCTCCACTGCAATGAAATCGTTCACCGATGCCCCTTCAGGTCAAGACAAGTGATGAATCAAACGAAACTCCCCTTGTTCCTTCTTGGGCACCACCCCCAGTGGAGAGATAATGAGCTCTGGCATTGGCCAGGTGTCAAAGGGACCTGCAATCCTACCTTCCAGTACCTCCTTCCTCAACTTGGACTCCACCACCCCCGGCAACTCTTTTGCTGACCGCAAGTTCTCAGCCCATCTCCGCTCCCTAGGACCCTGATACCCCACGCGAAAACCTTCTGCAAACCCCCAGTAAATCTTCAGCGCTGCCTCCCTATCAGGGTATCTAGAGAGCCATGGACCCATGGCCTCCACATCAACCGGCGTAGGAGCCCTTTAGCCCAGCCTGCCCCCGTCCTTTGGTAATCCACCACTGCTCAGAGGGAGTGGCCAGCGTGAAGCACTGTGTGACCGGGTGGCGTCCTCTGCACTTAGAGCACTCGTGCTTGAATTTGCAAGGGTGGCGGGTGCAGAAACCTTTATCAAAGTTCCAACATACCTGTGGTGGCCCCCCCAAGCTTAGTCGACTGCCCTGTGGACCCGGAGGGGTAGGCCTGTCCTCCTGTACCCACTGCACCACCCTGTCCCCCCGCCCCAGACTGGGCGGGACGCGGCTGAAAGGACCGATAAGCTACCGGAAGCCCACAGGCCATGTGCGTAGAAGCCGACTACTGCTTGGAGGACATCCACTGCACCCACAGTTCTTGGTCCACCTCCCCCCACGGCTTATCGGGGTTAACACTGATTCTGGCCCTGAACTCCTAGTCGTAGCTGAGCCATGCAAACCCACCAAAGTGCATCTGCGCCTTGCGTATAATATCCATATACTTCAACAACGCGATGGCTCTATCTTGATGTTTCTCACAATATATGCTCGCGTAGATCAAAAAAGCCGACGTCCAATTCTCCATATTTACCGGCACCCTTGGCCGCCTCGTTAACTCCCATTCCTCCTCCTTCGACCCCTCCTTGGCCTGTATCTCCCTATGCAACAATTGGAACACATCCACATATTCATGTTTCCAAATCCTAGCCCTTGTCTTCTCAGATAGGTGTGACCCTAAGAGCATAGCCAAGCCCATGTACAACAACTGTTTCCGATGCTTCTCTCCCGCCTCCTCTTTCCCTTCCGCCTCCCCAGGGTTGTCTGTCTGCACGCCAGCCACCACTAACTGCTTCCCCTCCCAACTCTGCCCCTTTGACTGGTGCTCCCACCTCGCGCACAGACCCATCTCCAACACCCACCGACCAGCAGGCCTTCTTCCGGCCACTTCTGCCCCCATCATCCCACGCATCCCACCAAGCACCCTCACCTGCAAGCTTCATTGGCACTGCCCGTTCCCGTCCACCGCTTACTGGCGATTTCCTGCTCTCCGTCTGGGTCCAACTGCTGCTGGCCTGCGGCGCCTGCAAAACACCAATCTGTCTCGTTGCCGCCTTCCCCTTCCCCCTGTGCACCTCACGCACTTCACCCTCCTCCAGTTCCTCGCTGTCAGAATCATAATCCAGTTCCTCATCAAACTCCTCTTCAAACTGCAACTTCCGCACCTCGCTCACCACTCTATTCGCACCCTTCCCTTTCATACCAGGCACAAATTCACACTCCGGCGCTGGCGATGCCCGCCCCCGCGACAGAGGGCAGGCAGCCGCGGACCCCCCTGCTGCTTCGCCCTGGCGTTTGGAGGCCATATTGTGCCCCGCCGGCACACCCTGGCCTCTACCAGCATCCATCACTGGCTTACACCCCCCGTCCCACCCCCGGACCGTCACAGCCCAAGGGGGCCCCAGCGCCAACAGGTCTCTGAGACGTCAAGTCAGTCCCTACCTCATCCACCCAGACCCAATGGCCTCGTGCGTTAAGCTGCCCTCTGCCCCGTCCTCGTCCCGCCGCCAGCTCCGCCTGCCGTGCTGGGAGGCAAACCCCCTTTGGCGCAAACCCCTCCCCGCTGCTTCCCTAGCTGCGCACATCTCCTGCCACCTGCGCTCCGTCTCATCAATAACCCGGCTCTGCTCCCGAATGCGCTCCTCCAGCGTCATCCCCTCCCACCTATCCGCCCAACGGGTCCCTTCCGCCCCACGGGTCCCTTCCTCCACTCTGGGGGCCGGCCCCTCACCCCTGTAGAGTCCGGGGGCATCCCCACTGTGCCCCAGTGTCGCCCCCCGCGCCACTGCCGCCTTCAATGGTCCCTTACCCTTGGACCACCGCCCCCCAATGCCCCCTTTTCCCCCCCCCTGGAGAGATCAATGGGCTGCTCCCCCCCAGGCCACCCCCCCCTACAGAATCACTGCCTGAAAGTTGCAGGGTGAAATCATCCCCAGCCTTATCCTCACTCTCACCCCTGTCCTCACTGGATGTGCCCTGGCTCACCCCCTGCCCAAAGGGAACTGAGCCCAACGCCTCCTGCTGCCCCTTTCTCCTGCCATCCCCCAGGCCCCCAGCACTGCCTCGCCCACCAGCCAAAACACCCCCTCCTGCCCCTGGCACCACTGAGAGCGCTACCTCCTCTTGCTGCGTGCGCATGGGGAGGCTCAGACGCCGTCTCTCACGCTTGTGGCCTCCGCTTGCCGCCGGCCCCTCACCCGCGCCGTCATACCTGTCCTCAGCGGTGGTGGCTCGTCTTGGCACGCCATCACCGCCGCCGCCACTTCCGCTGATGCCGATCTCAGCGTCCGGGTCATTCCGACCCACGCCTGTTCTAAGACGCCGGGCCGAAGGAGATCGGATCTCCCGGCCCGGCCGAGCACCTGTAAGGCGGCGCGCACGGCCACAGCATCCGGCTCCACCATTCTGCCAGTCGCGGAGCCGCCGAGGTCCATACGCTGCGATCGCTCCTCCCAGGAATTGAATGCGCTGTATTACACCGCCACGCCGACTCCAGCCGATAGACTGGGCCGCGCTATTGCACAATGCAACATCTCTACAACGCAAAACTTCCTTAACCCACCCTGGGGCGCTGGGGACAGGAAGAGGAAGAACTTCCTCTCCTGCCCCCTTTATCACCTATCCTAAACCCCACCCCCCAAACTAACTCTAACCCCCTGTCCTGCTCTCGCGCGAACTCCCCAGGGGAAGACTGGTCTGTCGACCTCACTTCCCCTGGGGGCCGGATAGAGTGTGTCGGGGCAAATCACTCGCCACAGCTCACGGGTGGTCAAGCAGTCCGGCAGCACGGGTCCTCAACACTATTGCCAGACACCTCTGAGCCCCTTGGGGTGGCGGCCCAGAGATCCCCGACACGCTCTAGTCCGCTCCAGCCAGCTCGTCAGGCCCATGTTTAGGTGCCACACTCGCCTCCAACGATTTCGTGGACTCGTAGTCTTTATGGCATCATGCGAACCTCACATTACACAGTCCGTGTTACCTTCATTTTTCCAAGCAGCAGGGGAGGATGTAGCCCTCGCTGTTATCTACCGGATAACTGGGCCCAGTCTCGGAGCTCCGCAACAGTACGGCCGCCATGTTCGGCGGTTAGCCATGCCCCCTAGGCAGGGCCGGACTGGCCGTAGCGGGCCCCGGGCAAATCCGGTTTTGGGCCCCTGGGGGCCGTTTTTGTTACAGGGCCGTTTCTGTTACAGGGCCGTTTTTGCAGCATAGCTGCACAATCGGCCCTGTGACAAAATCGGCCGAAAACCGGCCCCGACAAAGAGCTCGGCGGCACCCCCAACCCCGGGGCGGGGGCAGGGGGGGGGGGGGGGGAGGGGCCGCCGAGCACTTTGCCAGGGCCGGTTTTGGTTCCCAGTCCGGCCCTGTCCCTAGGCAGTATCGCAGTTTATCGGACATGTAGATATCTCAGCCCTGTCCATTGCAATCGTAATAAGGACCTTAGTCCATGGCCTCTCTGCTAAGGCCTCAAGTAAAGGGGCCAGTTATTGTCCATTGCGATGTGATTGCAACATCAAGTTGATGGCAGGACAACAAACCCACTGTTTGGTGTCATTCTTCAGTGGGTTGAATGTACTGTTGTAGGGACCCCCTTGCAGCCTGGTCTTGATGGTCTTAAATTCTCGCCTTGCCCCACCTAATAGTTCCTTCATTTATACAGGAAGTTGGATAGATCGTTGCTGGACTACAGTTATGCAGATCATTAACAGCATAAACACCGCACGTAAAAGCGAATACAAGCACAGCACAGAACAGCCACAACTGAACAGGCGAAGCCACTAGGGTGGGCCTCCAAAGGAGGACCCATTAGCTGCGTGCAGCGGGGGGGTTCCTACGGGAAATGGCTAGGTAGGGCATCCGCAGGGAAAGGCCAGGAGGACCCGGAAGTGCGCGAAGTCGTTAGGCATACTGCTTAAGAGAGATTCACTCGGCGCGTGGGACTTTGATCCCCGGTACCCCGCCCCGGGGTCAGTTTAAGATGGCTACATCCTTGGCACTGTCGCAGACCTCATAATTTTGCCTAATACCTGCCGTGCCCACGTTTGGGAGCCCCGGCTGCGTCGCGGCGCGCTGAAGAAAGGTCAGCAGAAAGGCCTGCGACGCAGGGGCACCGAGTAATTGTACTCCTCATGAATTGCAAAGCAGTTGTTGCCCCTGGATTTGGGTTGCGTCGCCGGCCGCTTTGATGATTAATGCCATCTTTGCATAATGTATCCCTGCGTAATTACGCGCCGGCCTCATTAAGTGTTTGTACAACTCTGGAGGTAATGAAGCCCCGCGCAGGGAAGTGGATGAAGACACACATCCCGTTCACCAAAGCGAGATCTTTTTAATAGCACCCAGTCTCTAATTTAGCCACCTCGCTGGCCTTCGCAGGGACGTGGGGAGATTTCGAGGTTGGTTTTGATTGGCAGTAGCCATTTCTGAAACAAAAACACTATAGGATTATTACACGTGTTGCAAACAGGGCCGGCGGCTTCCGCGCGCACCCTCATTCGTGTGTGCCTTAGTGCACCGAGCAAGGGTTTGCTAAGGGCAGAGTAATGCATAGCATGCGCACGTGTGCGTCGATACCATGCAGTTTTGGTGTGCGTTAATATGGCACCAGGACAAACAGCGCGCCTACTGATGTGGTATTGGATCAGTAGACACACAGAGCTCCCTTTTGTTATAGTGTACCTTTGGGCTGGGACCGGTTTAGAAACATTGCTTTTCACCGCTGTGAAATCGATAAAGTAAGTGCCATTGAGTCTATGATGTGTGCTATAAAAATGTCTTGTGTATTAATTTCTTAATTACTTATTAACAAAAATATTGTTTATATTCTGGGCCCGGGAATTCACGGTGGCGTACAGCAAACCTTGAAGCGTTTTGATACGTGATGGGACTGAGTTAAAGAAACAGAAGGCTCGCACGCTGACTGATGGGCCCCCAGAGAAGGTCCTTCAAACCTGGGTACTGTAGGTCTGGCAGGGGATCCCTACGGAGCATTGTTTGTTCTTCACCCTGGTAGGCGTGCCTCTGTGGACACATTGCACTGCAGACAAAAGAGTACAGTTAGCTGCAAGCTGCAGTGGCGTAGCTAGAGCTTGTGGCGCCCGGGGCTATCCCTCAGATTGCCGCCCCCCCCCCCCCCCCCCCCGGCGGGTTGGGCATGCACTTCAAAGAGGTCCGAGAAAAACGTAATATCGCCGCTAATAGTTAACTTGATCATGCAAGTTACATGCACATACATGACACGGTCCGAGGCTACTCAGTTGAATACACCGGTGACTGGCAGTACAAAAGAGAACACACAGACTGCATGATCTATCTGGGGACTCAGAAAAACCTCATATGACATCCATCAGAGAGCTGCGTGAACAATTACCTGGTAATCCCCTCAACACAATGCAAACATGCACACACATGACACTGTTCATGTAACCTTCATCTACAGCTGACATTAAATGACCATACTTCATGGTCCCACCATTAAAGCAGTGGGGACCTGCACAAACGTGATGTGCTCTGTGGACCCAAAACCAACTTAACAGTGTCGAAGCATGTGATTCTTTATCTTTCAAAAACAGCAAATTAATTATTCACAGGGAATGATTCACTGTGCGCCTTTAAAACTAAACGCAGCATAAAGGGGTCAGTCAGCTCCACCTTGCAAACACAGACCAGATACAAAGCCCACTCTGGTGGCCCAAAGGCAACAACCAGGGGTCACTCCCTGTCATTACTTCCAAGCAGCAGCAACCAACTCCTTGGGAATGAAAAGACATGTGCTCTTGGTACCCAAAATCAGGTTGTAATAGTGCATCTCTCCTTCACAGCAGGCTCAGCACACACATGGTGCACAGCCTGCCTGGGGGCCCAAAGCTAAAATACAGGGAGGGGCAACACATTATGATCACAATCCTTAAACACAGTTGTGGGGCCATGGGAACTTGTTCAACTCTATCCAAAACCCGGGACAAACTGTTCCGGCGCTGCGGCACTCCTTGAATATTCAGAAGAAACAAGAAATATTAAACCACAGTGATGTCGGCCAAGAATGGTCAATGTTTCGAAATAAAGAAATGTGCAGGGCAAATAAATAGATACAAGACAAAGACGACATCAAGCATGGTAAGTGTGATTGTCAGCTGCTAAAATTTAAGTGAAATACATCTAGATTAAAGGAAGTAGATGTACATAGGTGAGTTGAGCATACCAGGTAGGCTGCATTATGCTAAACTTACATGGGATGCTGTTAGGTGTGTCTATTTAAATATATTGCCAAACTAATACCACACATACATTATGGCTAAATTAAAGAAGACAATAACAATCAAACTGAAAATTAAGGGATGTAAAGCCAGGGAATCGAACCCTGGATGTACATGAGATAATCATGGAGATTATGGAATGGGCTGTATTGTGCTATACTACTGTGCCCCCCTGTTATATGTGCCCATTAAAATCTATTACCAACATAAGTTAAAATAATTTGAGTAAGCTACATCTGAATTATACATTAGAGAAGAAAATTGTGCAATCTACATGACTTATATGGGGGTACTGCCAAAGAGATTCAACCCTTGATGTGCATGGACAAGTCACAGATGATACACAGTAAGAAGAGTTCTACTGTACATTGTTGTTTTGAGTAGTTCCAACGTCAGTTGGTAAAGAGCAGCCTCAAAGTGCATAGCTGCCAAGCTTTCAGATTGCTGGGTGTGATATTTTCATAATTTTATTGCAATTATGAGTCCGCCGCCGCAGACATTTGCACCAGTTTTAGTCTTCTTAGAGTTTCTCATTGCTCAAATGGGTGTAATTACTGATGTATATATATATATATATATATGTATATATATATATATATATATATATATATATATATATATGTTTCCCTCGTCTTCATTGCTTGAGTTTTGCTCGCAAAGTAGTGTCACTCATAGTCGTTGAAATGTCACTCACAATTACAATTGAATTATGAAAATGTCACACATAGCAATTTGAAACCTTGGGGGCTATGCTCATAATCGTTGAAATGTCAATCATAATTACACTGAAGTTATGAGAAAATGTCACACATCTGAAACCTTGGCAGCTATGCTGCCACTCTGCCACTCACTAAATATCCCCTCTGAAAACGTTTAGCTCTTACCTCACTCAGCCTCCAGCAGCACTCCACAGTGGTGGCAGCCAGAGCCAGGGTCTCTATGGCAGGGGTTGGTTCACGTCTGGGGACGGAGGACACGAAAGAACCTGGGAGGGCAATGCACAGCAAGACACACTCCGGCCAGGGAGGGGACCTCATGGAAGAGGACGCGATGCAGGAAGAAAAAAGAACGTGCAATAACATGGTCAGGCTTGTGTCAGAGAGCAGCGGTAGGTAATGAAGGAGTAGAGGCAGGCAAATTGGTAGAGGGACTGTAGATGCACATACTTAGGGGGGCGACCAACAGGTGAGACAGGGAGAGAATGAGGAGGGCCAGTGTGAGGGAGAGAGGCCAGGGAGTGATAAAGAGAATGAGGAGGGTTTCCAGAAAACGGCATTAGCCACTCGGGCAACCGGAGAGAGGTCTTCATTTTCCTAATGGACTGGAAGTGCAGCCAATGGTGGGAAGCTGAGAGCCGCCTGTCCTGTGGGCTGAGCCTGTAACTTACCCCCAAGTCTACCCAAGGCACAGGAAGGGAGCCACTGCCGAGAGAGACACGGGCTGGGAGGCAGTGCCAGGGCAGGGCTGCTCTGTGGAGTGCCATGCTGTCAGCTTCAGACATCCATTGTTTGAATGTAAATGGTCGAGGATCAACTAAGCCCCTGGGTCCAAGCTGTTACATTCTTCCTCAATGTGGAGTGGGATTTTAATGTGTGTAATGGGTCTTAATTTTGGAAGTACTGCTCAGATGCTGGAACCACAAGATTTGTCTGTTAACATTATTATACACCCAGTCATTGATCGCTTATGGAATGCTTTCTGAAGCCCCATGCCTCTTCTCTGTGGATAGCCTTTCAGTTTCAAACCGTTTAGAGCTGTGCTCACCCATTCTTTGAACGTAAAGGGTTGAGGATCTTTAACACTGTGTGGCCATTCAACCCTAACCATACATATCACTATCCCCATCGCACATATAATTGTTCATTGTAAAATACTAGCTGCATCGTAGCCAGCAGGATAAACCCACTGAGGCCCAGTCAGATGCCTCCAAATGAGGCAGCTTAAAAACAGTCACCACCACAGAGCAATGCCACACAACAAACATGCACAAATATTTTTGCCACACATCAGGCCCGGATCCAGGAATTTTTATTTGGGTGGGCCAAGGGTGCATTTGGGTGGGCCACTGCGGGCTCGATTTGTCGCATATATGTCTGGGCAGGCCTGCTTCAGGGCCCTCCTTTATCTCTTCTTAGTCTTATAAGGACCAGTAAAACTCACTCTTTTCCAAATCTCTTTCTAAATATTATCACTCACAAAAAGTGTTTTTTCCATGTAATGTTCCTTTGATGGGAAGAGGATGTTTCTGAGGTGGGAGTATCAGGCAAGTGATACTACTCAGGCTCCATCTGTTTGCGCCTTCATGGAGGATCGCTCTTCATTACTACCTCCACCTGACCCCGGACTCGGCAACGCTCTCCCTTACAGGCTTGATTATCCACTACTCCTCTCTCCAGTGCACCTTATCTCACAGCTGACCTTGGGCCCCAGCCCCATATCAGGCACTATCGGGCTCCACTTTGCTTTTTCCCAGTAAAAACATTAGTAAAATCACCTTCAAACTTAAAACATTGAATATAGCAGTAAATATAATTAGCAGCACTTTAAAGTATGTTCCACAGTAGCCCTTATGACCCGACTGCTAATTAAATAAACAAAAACAGAAAGGCCATGACAGGGCCGGCTTTAGCGCTGATGCGAAAGTCTTTTTTGGCGCCACACTAATAACCTCTTTCTCCATAAATACCTTTACTACCACCTTCCAACAGTGCCCCTCGTCCCTCCATGGCCCCCTTAGTGACCTCCTCCTCAGATTCCCTCACTGCCTCAAGCCACAAGTGCCCCTCATCTCCCCATAGCCCCTCCCCCTCATGACCTCCTCCTTGGACTCCCTCACTGCCACCATCCACCAGTGCCCCTTATCTCTCTGCAGCCTCTCCCCCCTCATGACCTCCTCCTCAGACTCCCTCACTACCACCCTCCACCAGTGCTCCTCATCTCACCCTAGCTCCCCCTCCACACCATGACCTCTTCCTCGGATTCCCTCACTGTCACCCAGGGCACAAGTCCTAAAAAAAGAAGTGGGGGGACGCTGACGTCACAACAGGAAGTAATGTCACGAAAGAGGCTTGCACCATCAGACTCATTGCCTCCCCTCGGTCACCCCTTAGATGCCATTGCATCAGAGAAGCCAGCACGTGAGCAGCGTTCTGAATGAGCTCCAATCTCGCCCCAGAGAGGCCAAAGAGTAAATGTGTGGCTCCATTTGCTCCAGTAATCGAGCTCCCGTTAAAATAAGTGAGGGGACACCGTCCACCCGCCTGGTACCCCGACTCGAGCTCTGCAGTCACCCTCCACCAGTGCCCCTCATCGCTCCACAGCCCCTCCAACTACCTCCTCCTCAGATTCCCTCACTGCCACCCTCCACCAGTGCCCCTCATCGCTCCGTAGCCCCTCTCTCATATGCATTTGTTGTTTAGCGCTACTCATATCAGTGTAGTGTATCAGCACTTTACACCACAAACACATTATACAGAGACAATCAATCATACAAGTATGTAAATCAGTCTACAGGGAATGTCACATAAGCCAATGAGGATTACAAGGTGTAGGAATCACATGTCATCCATACTGGTGGGCAGTATATTTTGAGAGGGTTTGGTTTGGGGAAACACAACCTTAGGATTTAAAAGAGTATTCCATGGGGGTCAGCTTTACTGATAAAAATGTATCTCTGCTCAAACATACTCATTTTAGCAACATTAGAATGATGAAAGACTGAGGAAGCTCTAACTATATCACAAAACAAAAAAACTATAACATTCATGTTTGTATGCAGCTCTTTGATGACAGTTCATTGGTCACTGTCCTATATTAGGATTGTAACTTCTGAACTGCAAGTAACACAAGGATCTCTGTGACAATGGCAGTAACCCACTGAGCTATCCACATAAAATACAGTTCATCTGCACTTAAAAACTACCAACAGACAAACGATTGCTCTCCAGCAGGATAATTAATCACCAGCGTTATCTGGGTATTCTGAATTGCGTTGTCATATTGTGTCCTGCATCGGCCATGAGAAGGATAAAAACCGTTTAAATGAAGCGCACACGAAGTATGTGTCCTGCTGGGCCTGCACATATTTTTAAAAGAAAAAAAATAGTAACACATTCTCTTACCTACTAGTCGAACTTTGTGTCACAGCCTGATGTGATAAGCAGCTGCAGGGGTCAGGAAAGGGGAATAGGAATAAACAAACATTTTCTCCGACTCCGACCTGTGCTGCACAGAATTGGGTCCTCACGCGTAGTGGTGAAGCGCGTGACGCGTCACCACTACGCTCTCATCGCGAGGCCCTGGAGGCAGGCTGGGACTGGGACGGACCAATACGAAGTCTTGGCTCTAGTCTTGCCAACCGGAACCCACGTCATGATGGCAAGGCAGCACTGCAGCAGGCGCTGACGCACTGGCGCACAAGTAGGTCTGCTGGTCAGGTGCGCGCAGTGCGCAGCGCACTCACCACGCTGCTTGAAGTTTAACTTTTGAACTGGGCCGCCCGCCGCGCGCGCCGTTGCGGCCGTGGCAGACTTTATAATTTATTTAGTGACAGTCAAGTCTGTCCCTAAATAAATTATAAAGGCCGCCGCAGCCGCAACGGGCCACCAGTGCTGAGCGGCCGCCCTAAAAATAGTGCCGCCTGGGGCGGTCCGCCCCCACCGCCCCCCCCTAGCTACGCGCCTGGCAAGCTGCCTTGTTCCGCATGGAGTGCGTGCCGGAAGGGTGAACACACAGTGAGGATTTTCACAGTCTTCTATAAGTGACATTGACTGTGTTTGAGTCTGTGACCCTTCTAACACCTGGAGTCTCTATCCCAAAAATCTACCTCACACCCCAAACACCACTACATACCACAGCCAGAGCGGCCCACCCTTTTACTCCTACCCATAACCCCCAATTCATATTCCCCATTCTACACCAGGTCCTGCATCATAAATGCATCAATCTGGCAGGACAAAGACCTAGCAGAAGAACTTCCTGCTCTTCAACGTGAGATCCCTGAATAACGGTCAGAATCGCCACTGGACTTCAGTTTCATCACAGAAATGTGTCTCAGCTAGAGTTCGGCTTCCAAATGCCATGAAGCCATACCACCTGGATTCAGCATCAGCAACACACATCCTACATGCAACATTGGAGGTGGCCTAGCAGTCATCCACAAGAAGTTACATCTCACATTGAAGGCTTAACCACGAGCGGCTGTGAATCCTTGCTGGTAAGATGTCACCCCACTCCAACTTAGTTTGTTCCTCCTCTTGTTCTATAGACCACCACCCAGCAACAAAAAGTTTAACGATGCCTTACTAGATACAAGGACCAAGCCTCTACTAATCCATTCCTACCTATAGATCATAGAACACTTCATTTGGTTTAACAAGAAGAATTTAACAACCACTGCCATCGCGGGTTTGGATGCTGACGGGTGGCAGTGGCCTCCCCTCGGGAGGTGGCCATCTCCTCCAGGCTCCATCTGGTGCAATTAAAGCTTCTCCATAGATCCTACCTGTCAGGGCCCCTGATGGTTAGCATGGGTTACATTTTAGATGGTGGCTGTTTATGCCAATGTGGGCACGAGGGAACCTTTATCCATACTCTCTGGGAATGTGCAGTGATACAAAGCTACTGGGAGGGAGTTGTGCAACTGATGGAGGAAGCGTTGGGGCAACAGATTCATTGCAATATTAAATTGGCTCTGTTGAATGTATGGGATCCTACTGACTTGAACTCCAGGAATGAACGTGGGTTACCTTGGGGCTGATGGTTGCCAAACGGAATATTGCCCTATTGTGGAGGGCTCAGAACCCACCGTACACGGCAGACTGGGGCAGAGATATGGACTGGTGCATGGTCACGGAGAAGTCCATTTACGAAGCCAGGGGGTGCCCAAACAAATGGATGCAAAATATGGGGGACATGGAATGTCCACAGGGAAGCGATTTGTGAACCTCCGAGATCCAGAGAGGATATCACCAGTGAGACATAACTTCGTACAATCGTAACTGTCACTTTCATTTTGCGATCAAAATGTTTCAATGACCCACTTACAATGTAACATTTGTCACTTGCATGATTGTAATTATATTGCCTATGTGTCATGCCATTTTCCAATAAAAAAGAGTTGATAAATAAAAAATAAAAAAAACAACCACTGCCATCATATCCAATATTGACATCTTCAGCCTCCAACAACCTCTACTGGTCAAATGTTGGATGTCATATTAACCCCTAGTGATTGACAAGTCCCTGTGACGGGAGTGACAACCATGTCATTACCTTCATGTTCAACATGTCAATCTATAACAAAAACACCGAGACAGCAACTACCACATATAGCAAATTCACTTGGATCCATTGGGAAGAAGTGGACCTCCCAACACTTAATCCCCCCCTTAAAAATACACCAATCAATAAGCAGCCTCAGAATGTACCCACCTTCTGCAACTGCACTCAAGAACTAAATACAACTAAAGACCACTAACAGGTTTAACCCCAAGAGGAAGACAAGACCATCTGGCTTAATGACAAGACAAGAAAAATGGAAATGCAAATAAACATCCTACAGTGCAAGTGGAGGAAAACATGGGAGGAAGATGATAGACTCATATTACAAAGCTAGAACACAACCTACAACAAAGTCATCAGAACCACAAACAGACAACACTGCTCCACATGCATAATTGAAGCTTACTGTCGATCAAAGGAACTGCACTGGATTCTAGCAGAATTCCACAATCTGGAGTCTTGAAACCCATAGGCCCCACTATCGCAAGCCTGCTGCATCAAAATCTCCATAAAAATGATCTCAAAAATTAAAAAGATAGAAAACTACATTAAGGAGAAAACATCTAACACTCCGCCTATGCATGACAGCACCATTGTAATGATGGACAACACCAATGTTTCATCTCTCAACATCTTAAGCGCCCTCTCTGAAAAACAATTCTACAATATTGTCAGTGCAAGCAGGCTATCAGGTTCACCTTTGGACCCAACGTCAACACCCTTGCGCCAAGGTTTTCAAAAATATCCTTCGCACAACCTCTGCTGGGAAAGTAGCTAGAAGATTACTGAACATGTATATTCCAATCTGAGCTAAAACATCTTACATTAGATGACATCTAATCTGAAACAGCCTGTTCTTTGGTAGAACTATTTGAAAGAGCAGTGTAGGAGAGTAGGATTTGCACTTATGTTGCCCCCACTTTTTTTCTGATGTTTACACTGGTATCTGGCTATAGTCTGGCTGGGTCCCTGCTAATCAGGGCCCCAGCCTCTTTGTTCCCTCTAAACAACTTGGAGTGCATATTAGGTGCACTAGTGATTGGATACTGTGGTACCTTATGAGCCCCTAGCATATGGTACCTTAGGTACCAATGGCATAGGTACTTCACATGCCTACCAGGGGCTGAAGCATGTATTATGCCACCCTACTGCAGCCTGGGTGAGGTAGTGTTAGCACTCCTCACTGAGGTATAGGTTCCCTAAATCTCACATAACACACACATATACACCTATCAGTCACCCCTAAGGCAGGCCCTATCAATCCTGAGAGCAGGGTGCTTGGTTTCCATGTGAGGGGGTGCCTCTGCCTGAGCAGGGTCCCTCTGCAGCTCTCGGAATACATTCTCTGTAGCTGTTTGTGGATGCGGTTAAACCATATACTAGTAAGTGCATTATAACCTTGCGGTAAATGCTAACTCTGGGATGACTGCATCAAAATATGTTGTGCTTGGTGTCAAACGCTTTGGAATCATACCTCCACACCAGTAACTGGTGTGGGAGTATGATCCCACCCTTCTAGAGGGATAGACATGTACCCACTGTGGAAACACGGTAGAATCCTGAAGAGCTCTGGCATCACAAAATAGATGCCACCAGCACAGACACTGGGCTGCCTCCTGCTGCTGACCGAAACTCGCAGTGGAGGAGGCCCAACAATAGGCATCCTGTCACAGGGAGGTGTAACCACAATTCCAGACAGGATTTAGTGTATTGGGCCTGGGTGGGTGCACTCCTAGAGTGCTTTGAAGTCCTGCACAGGGGGAGCAGTAGGCTCCTCTGTGCATATGCCAGCTCAAACCGGTTCAGGGGATACTAGCCCCTGCTCTGGCGCGAAACTGGACAAAGGGAAGTGGGTGTAGCCACCCACTCCCCTGACCCTCCCATAGGAGTGGTCATAGAGCTAGTCCCTCCCTTCCTTTTAGTATAAGTTAGGGAACCCTTGCCATTGCAAACTAGATATCCCTGGACGACGCTCTGAAGAAGAATCCTGGACCTTCGACGTTCCACTACCTTTGGAAGACTAAAGAATCTCCCTTGGAGTCAAGGAGTGACTCCCCTGCTTGGCAGGCACCAAAACTTTGCATCAATGGTCGCAAACTTTCCCGCTCTCACCGGAGTCCGAAGTCCCTGCAGCCCCGGAAGGGGATCTCCTGACTTCTCGACGGCCATTGTGAGTCCCCAGCGAAGCTGAGGCGAGTGGACCCCACAACTGATGAGGAACAGCAATACCCGGGTACCGTGCACTATTGTCGAGTGCAACCCCTTCACGACGTTCTACGAACTTGTGCTTTGGACCATGTGTGGCCCAAGCCTCCAGCAGGACTTCCCTAAAAAATCAGAGGCCTACCTCGTCCTGAGTGACTGTGGGCTCCTGTGACGTGAATCCTCACCAGGCGTCTTCGCGATCCCTTGACGGTTGGCTTGTGGGTCCCCAGAAGACTTTTCTACAGAACCAAAAATCTCTCCTGGTTGCTCCAGGCGTGCCCTGACTTACCCTCGCTGGGTGAGTCCCTCAGACCTTGCTGGTCTACACCGCTGACTTTCTTCACATTCCATGAGACTTGCTGTTGCCAAGGCTTATTGGCTCCAATCCGGTTGCCGACACCTCAGTAAGCTGCAGACTTCATGGGACACTCCGAATCCAGCTCCTGGTAGTCGTCAACGCCTCCTGGACCTCGTGGCTGAAGAGTCAAGACACCCGTGATCACCTGAAATCACCCGACTACTGTGGGCATCCAGCTTCCTGGCCCCGGGTCACTGGCAAGTGACTTTGAACACTGTCTCCTCTGCTTTCAGGTCTTCTTTCCTCAGAATCCAGCCTTGGATTCCACCGGACACTTCTCCTGTCTTCACAAGCAGCACATTTTCTTTGGCTCCCATTGAAAACGACGCCACAACCCGACACCAAAAGACACCTATGCACCTGCCTTCCCTGGGTGAGGTAACTCGAGTACTCCGGTGCTCCTGTGTGTGTTGGCCCTAGAACTACTTACCCTGTAAGTGACTTGCTTGTAGACTCTCCCGAAGTATCCTAAAACTTTAAAATTCCAACCGCGACTTGCTCCATTGAAGTCTATTGGGATCCGCGGCTGTGTTCTCACACTGCATGTGTCTCCCGTGGGTCCTTTACTTACCTGCCTTGGGTGGATTAGTGAGGCCCCAGTGCTTCTGAAGACCATGGGCCTTCACCCTTCTCAAGTCGTTCTTCTTATACATCTTTTTTAGTATATGGTCTGGTACGCCCCTAGGGCCCCAGCCATATAAGTGCTTAATTTGTTGTGAAATGTTGATTTGTGCATATGTCCTTAACTTCTAATCTCATAAAGAGATTTGTAGAGTGTGTCTAGTAATAAATACATATATATATTTGATATATATACCTGTGTGGTGTCCTTTCATTTAGTGATTCAAGAGATTATAAGGTAAAACAAGCTGCTTTACATTCCTCTGAGACTTAGCCTGAAGGCTGCTCTCCACAGCTACCACTAGGATAGCTTTCTTTAAAAGGTTGTCTTAAACCTTTCTACCATAAGAGTCGAATTGGACTGGTGCAAGGTGGCCACTTTAACTAGTGACCAGCATATACCAGGCCAACTTCTCACAAGCAGTTTTTACTCAGCTCTTCAATTTTACTGAGAAAAACAACTTGATATTGGATCAACAATTTGAATTCACCCAAGTAGAGGCACAGATTCAGCACTCATATCATCATGATTGGCTTAAAACTAAAAGCGAGCAAGAATAGAGTGGCTGTCTTTTCAACAGTACTACCACTGTATCAGAGGAGGAGGCGGCATTGGTCTCTACCATCAAAGGAAGCAATCATTGAGATGTTGTAAAACAGGCTCAAGTATCAAAGTTCTCTTAAGTTGCACGAATATGCGTTCCTGTTTTTCATCCCTTATAAATTCCACACTCTTCTTAGTCACATGTACAATGTATACTTCAGTGACATAGTAAAATAACTTCACCAATTTGATATAATCCATGGCACCATGTCATATGTGATACCAATTAATTTCTGGAACCCTCATTAACAGTGGGACCGGCAAATAATGTACGAACGTCCCCATGGAACCTTGCTTGCAACTGCATAGCAATTAGATGGCTATTTCAGCACACTTAATGACCATTAATTATTAACAGAACAGGTATGCAGACACCAAAGAGATCTGCATCTTACATATTCCACCCTGCTGGCCCCAAAAAGCCACACATGGAGTATTGACATTCTATAGAAACAAAAGGATGACAATAACTGATGATTCAATGTCACCAAATCTCTTCAATTGACATCTCATAATGACAATCATGTACTGTAACACAACCGTACCTGGACAGATCTCTGAACGTCCTCAATCTTTATGGCTACCTCAGCGGAGGCCTACGATCAAGGAGCAGACCACCTCCTGCCCCAGCCAGCATAAAACATTGAAGCTGAAGCTTCAAAGATAAACTACTAACACAATAAAAGGACCTGTCGAGCTAATCAGAGCTGTCAGCCTAACAGGTTTTAAAAATGCATGTCGGTCTCTCACACTTCCGCTTCCCTACTACCTTTAAGCGATGTGTCCCATAACATGATGACCACACCTTGGTGGTCCTCACACATGACATGGAAACACTTCCCACATAGGCTCAAAGCAAAACAAAGACTTTTCAAACCCACATCCCTTGGGTGTAACTTGCTGCCAATGTAGGCAACCTCGTCAAATGGGAAGTAAGTACTATATAAATACTAAAATACAATATGTTCCGTCGATACTACACCCTCATTGGAAGAGATCGGCTCTTGAATCACATTTCAATAAAGCAAGGCCCGCCATTCTTCCAGCTGACTGCCTGGTGCCGTTTCAAACGGATAGGACTCCAAATGAACGGAGAACCCTTTCTTTAAGCAGCGAGTCTGATGCTGCATTTCCATTATCATTGTCTGTGGATGACACTGTTTGCAAACCTAATAAAATCCAGTTCATTTGGGTGCATAATTAAATAAGCATCGGTTGCTCCAGCAGATAAATACAGGCAGATGAATGCCGACGTATTGCGTTTTGACATAGACTCCCACATTAGTGTATTATTAATTGAATTCAGTGCCTTCAAATAGAACCGATAATTGTTATGCTAATAGGGAGGCGGCTTTCTTTGACTTGCTTTTCATTGCACACGGAGAGTACTATCCGTGCAGCGATTTATAGAACTTAGGTGGGGGCAGTTTGACTCATAGGCGCATAATCGATTCCGTCAAGGGTGTCATGCTCTTCGGTTCCACGTCTATCAAGCAGGAACATTACCTGTCCTAAAAAAAGCATAATGCTGGTTTCTCTGTTGGCGTAGAGCGTTTCTCCCACCATCCACCTCCGCATGCCAGCTAACAACTTTTGGTTGCCACAGTGACGGTGTAACTTGTTCCAAGGCCTAAGCACCTATCTCTGTCTTTCTCTCTGTCTCCTTTGATGTTTCCAGGGAACCCTACCCCATCTGTAGCAAGAATCATTATTCATAATTTAGATGTGTAGATTTTTCATCTGTAGCTAATACCCAGCTGGCTTGTTGCACATGTCATACATTAGCCAGATTGGAGGAGTTGATCGTGTATCTGAATAAAAGAATTCTGTGCTGTATGCTCATTGTAATTGCATTTATATAGAACCTACCACCCCAGACAATGCGTCAAAGCGCTTTTTAGGTAAGTAGCACGCTATTGCGGAACCCATAAAGGATTAGTGGTAAATTAGTATAGTGAAATATGAAAGTAGTTTGAGAGATGGATATGTTAGTCTGTTATTTGAGAAGGATAGTGGAGGGATAGAAGAGGGAAAAGGTTTGCATTTATATAGTGCTTGCTACCCCTAATGAGGTGTTGAAGCACTTTTCAGCGAGTAGCACACTACTCCAGAACCCAAAAACGATTAGTGAGGAATTCGTAATGGGAAATATGAAATTAATTTGAGTGGTGGATATGTTAGTCTGTTATTTGGATTGAAAAGGAATAGTGGAGGGATAGAAGAGGAAAGGGTCTAGAAATTATTTATATTTCTTCTTTTTTTTTTTTTGGCGTCCATAGCAGTAGGAGGGGGTTTGGGATGAGTAAAGGGTAGGTGGACAGGGAAGAGTCATCAGAGGGAAGGGTTTAGAAAGGATTGTTTTGGGGGATCGGAATAGTAAAAGAGGTATAAGATGATGCAAGGAGGGAAGAGTCTAGAAAGGGTTATTTTGGGAATCATAGTTGTGGTATGGGGTTTGGGATGAATGAGACAGTGGAGGTAGAGGATATATTGTGAGAGATATAGGGTGAGATATAGGGTAGTGCATTGGATTTGCTGAATTAGAAGCAGAGTAATAAATATAAAGATACATAAGTACATGGAAGGTATAAATATGCATAAAGGAAGGTAATATATGTACATTAAAGTTGCATTTAATAAACTCCGGCTTTCATGTGTTGTTGTACTTTAAATTAATGTATTTGTTTTTATTTTTTGTAATTTAATAAGGAAGCAATTGTAGCTAAATTGTTATGATAAAAGATTTGCTTAATTATGCAGGCACTTATATACATGTTAAAAACATGGAAACATAGAATAATGTCACTATAAGTAATCTGTACATTTTACAAGCAGAACTAACGAATATCTATATTTTTAGAAACATAATTATTATATATAGCAATACGCATATGTAAGTACACATCTGTAGTCTGAATAAATGCTTATATACAGAGGGATATACTGTATATTTTTGTTTAAGTATGGTGGTTATGCGGGGAGGAGCCAATTCTTGAGTAGTCTTCTGAAGATAAGGTGGTTATCCGTGGATTGGAGATAAAGAGTTCCATAGTTTGGCTGCTTGAACAGAGAAGGATGTGCCACCCATGTGTTTTTTCTTGTATGGTGGGATTTTGAGGTGAGGTGCCACTCTAGAGCGGAGGTTCCTTTGTTGAATGTATATTGTGATTTTATTCCTGATGAAGAGCGGTCCGGTTCCATGTATCGCTTTGTGGGTGATACAAAGCAGCTTCAAAGTGGATCTTCTGGCAACCGGTGACCTAGGGCTTTCAAGGCAGGGGAGATGTAGGCTTGTGGCTTTATATGTAGTAGTAGTCTGGCAGCAGAGTTCTGAATCCATTGTAGTTTTTTCGTAGTTGTTAAAGGTGATCCGTGGTAGAGGCTATTGGCATAATCAAGTTTGGACAGAACAAGCGAGATGGTAGCCTAAAAAAACACTGTAACCTTTAAAATTTCCACATTTCCAGGCACCTCTAAAACCACTCACATCTTGTCCTCATTCAGTTCCATGCAGAGTTTTATCGTATTTTCTCCCAACAGCTTGAGAGACACTCACATTGTCTTCATACAGCTCAAGAGGCACCTCACATCTCTGTAGGTAAAGTTGGACTTCTCATTTACATTTATCTTCAGGGGTAGTTTCACATCTTATCCTCCTAGAGGTCTAGAGCTCATCTCATGTAATGTCTCCATACAGTTCTAACCATAGTCTCTCATCCCATCTCTATACAATTCTAGAGGCACCCACATCTCATTTCTAGTGTAAATCCTCCATCTTACCCATATGCATTGTTTCACTTCTACTAACCTTTCGGCTCTGGAGACAATCTCCCATTCTTTCTCTTCTCAGCTCTAGATACAGTCTTTTAATCTCTAGGTAAAGTCTTACCTCTCATCTATGGTCAGATGCATAAATATTTCCTGGGTCCTTGGCCCACAGCTAGAGTGATGAGTAGGCCTGGGCGAAGTGACCCAAAAACTCAACCGCGCCACGTGGAGTTCCTCAAGCAGCGAAGTGCGTTAGGTCGCGCCGTTTGTGCTAATTTTTAGTGCCGGGTGTTTGTCCCACACTGGAAAATTAGCGCAAACAACACGATGTGCAGCGCAAGAGGGTGCTGCTTCTTTCTGCCCCTCGAGTAGATGTTCTACTTAAGTTGCAGCTTCCTCAACACATACGGAATGTTTCTCAATGTGTTCAGTAGCGGCCATCCGCTACCACCCATTTTGAGAAATCTCCCCAGAAGTTGGTCTGAAGTAAGATTTTCCTCACTCAATCTCACCAACTTAATGTTGGTGAGCACAAGAGAAGAAAAAACTCGGCTCCGGAACAAGATGTGCTACACGGAGTGGGAAAAGCTCTGCAAACTCTGTGAGAGGAGCGGAATTTCACGTGTGATGAGATACTGGCATACCAATTGATAATATATTAGAAGTTAGAAAACCATACATGGTAATAAAGGAAATAATACATTTTCCTAGAATTGTAGAATATCAGTCGCCAACGATTATTTAACCCCTTGCCTGGAAACACCAAAACACCAATGGTTACAGTACCCAGAAAAAAGAATCAGATATTAGCATACAGATTCGTGTTTTCCATGAGCACCAGCTGCAAAAGTATAGAGGCGTGAGCGAATTTTCCTCGGGGAGAGGAGCTGGCCTGACGGCTAGGGCGGTCGACCTCTAATCTGGGGAACCGGGTTCGAGTCTCGGCAATGCGCTGAACATCCTGTGACTGTGGGCAAATCACTTAATCTCCCCATGCCTAACAAAAAAATTAATGTGTCTTCATGTAACACAACAGGTGCTATGTAAAGCGCTCTGATACCGGATCAAGTTCGCGCTATATAAAACTCCGTTAAAAAAAGTGTATATCGAATATGACTCTTGAATATGGAGCACCATGGCGAGCAGCACTGTCTCCTGTGACCAATAGTAACATATCATGCAGATGATTCCATGAAGGGAGATGCCGGAATCTAGGGAAATAGTAACCAAGTGAAGCAGGAAATTGCTCCAAGACTGGTTGTGAGGGCTCTTCACACTCGAAATCTTTGCTCTCTTTTTCAATCTCCCGATACAGGCTTTTACTGCACCTTCCGGAGGGACCATTTTCACCCATGTGTCCCAGACATATGTTTCCCAGAACTATGCAAGTGCCCAGTGTATGATGTAGAAAAAGAAAGAGCGAATCCTGCCATGTTGATCATAATTTACCCAATGTCTGATGAGGTACTCACCATGGTCAGCCATAGGTGACCTATGCATACAAGTGACTACAGTATGGTTCAATTGTTGATTGCAGGCATCTGTTTCCAAGGGCCCTTCCACAACTCTAAATACTCTTTAATATCAACAGGAGGCATGCTCATTAAGCATAGATCCATCTGTATGGGTTCCAGATCATTCACACGGTGGTACAGTGTGTCAGACGATATCGACTCTCTTCACTCAGTCACACTGTGAAGAGCCAGTATCACACTGCGAAAAGAAGGTGAGTTGGGAATCCATACATAGTGTAGGTTTGTCTTTGGCAGCTAATCACCTTTGATGGGATTTTCTTCGTTCCCATGACAAAGGTGCAGAGGGGGAGGGGGTACTCAGCCCAGGGCAGGCTGTAAGCCGTACTATCTCACTGTGGCCCTATTGTACCGTAATAGGAGGGGGGGTCCATGTAGGGTAACCACACCCATGTGCGATGCTGTTAGAAGCCCATGAAGGAATATGATCTTTATATACCCATCATTCATGCCTCATGCCCCCCTTCCCATCTCCATCAAATTATAGATTTTCATTTTTTTTCTGAGCGACAGGCAGGACATCTTTCCATCAAGAAGGGAATAGAAATGTACACTGAAGCGCGTCGAGGCATCACAGGTGTGCATGAAAAATGCTGCTCGGTAGCCATGGCACCCTGCCACATTTTATTGCATTCTCTCCTTTCCCTCTTGAAAATTGTTTGCTTCTTGTTATCTTGTTCATGGGGCAGAATGCGGGGTAGAATTTGCACTTTAATTGGGAACCGCGTTGTAATGTTAAGGGAAGATGTGTACATTCTCAGGTGAGTAGGACTGCGTAGGTAGAAGTGTGGATCACATTTAAAATAAATGTAATATTGATAATTTGTGTAACACTCAGTGCCATCCTATAGGCACCTGTAACGGTCGAGGGAGGTGGGGAGGTGGTGAAGAGGGACAGGGTGATAGGGAAGTCGTTTCCAAGTTAAGGTTAATGAGGAGGAAGCCTTGTGGGCAGAGTGGCCGTCTCATCCAAAAACATTGGTGGTGAACAGGATGGATGCTACTGCATTGTGGGTGGCCAGTCTTGGCTCTGGATGATTGTGTCATTGAGAGGAACCTGAGCCTGTCAGATGATTAGTTACTAGGGTACAAAGAGCCCCGGGAAGGCAGAAGACGGCCCTGCCTCTCCTACAGTTTCTATGTTCAGACCTCTCTCCTCTCTCCTACAGTTTCTATGTTCAGACCTCTCGCCTACAGTTTCTATGTTCAGACCTCTCTCCTACAGTTTCTATGTTCAGACACCTCTCCTACAGTTTCTATGTTCAGACCTCTCGCCTACAGTTTCTATGTTCAGACCTCTCTCCTACAGTTTCTATGTTCAGACACCTCTCCTACAGTTTCTATATTCAGACCTCTCGTGCAGCCTCTGAAATATATATATGTGTGTGTGTGTGGGCTGCACACTAAAGTGGTCTTATAGTTTCCCTACATTTAGGGCTTCTGAGCGGGCAGACGGTCCTGATTCCAGCACTCTAGTGCTTGCTTGGCATAGTGTGACCCATGCTAGGCTTTCCGCTCTCAATACCTCGCCTTAGGTTTCGGAGCTGGCTGCTCATTGGAGGCCCTTATGCTCTTGCACAGACAGGACTGGAAACAAACGAGGTCTGGGTTTACAGTTGAGGTGCATGGAGGATGCAGGGCACAGGTTTTCTTTCCCTGGGCGTTTTTGTCCCCAGCGAGTGACAGCCACAACCCTTTTGTTCATCCTACTTGAGTCAGTCGGAAAATAAAGAAATAATAAAGAAATATCTGAGGAAAGATTGTTTCTCTCAGTGATTTTGACTGGGAGGCTGATGTCCTCCAACAAGTTCAGATTTCAATCTCTGAAATTTGGCAGCCTCCCCATGGGTTACTCAACCTTTAGTTTCCTTTGGCGAAAATCAGTGTCAGCTACAGGTTGATATGGATTAACCAACTCCACCAAAATTTCAATCACTGAGGACGATCATTTCCAGATGCTAACTTCACCTTTACATCAATATCATGACCAAGGAAAATCTAAGGGGTTAAATAATAGCATTCTGGACCAGTGGTGGCTGGCATCTGTGGGAAAGGGTGGGGGGGCGCAGCTTGTGATCAAACAAAATTAAAAACTTATCTCGCACGTCCTCGCTCCGTACATCTTCTTCCGCCTGCAGTGCAGCACCAGCAAGCTCCCTTATCCAATCCTGGCGCTGCTCACATGCAGCATGGGCGCAACACCCTGATTGGTGGGAGCGGCCGCTCTCAGTGCTCCTCAGCACACTCGAGGCCTGCTCTTGCTCTGAACCCAGCTGTCTCAAGTGCGCGTTTCTGGCTGGCCACCGCAAGATGACTGGCAAAAAAGACATGCACCCTTTAAACAGTGCACAGGCATCCCTCTGCCCACCACTCCTCCCTGCTGACACTCCGCAGGCCCCGCCGCGTCCTAACACTTGGTTCAGGACGAGATGATGAAAAATAAAACCGTAATAAATTCCCATTTGATTTTTCATCTCTAGGTTTTGGGGAGCATTCAAGGGGGCCAATGCTCCTCCACTCAAACGGAGGAGCCGCCCCTGTCTGTACTTCAGTGAGGACTCCAACGCTACAGAGAGCATGCACTGTGGAGAGTGTCTGTGTAAATAACCTGGAGAGACACTCCAAGAATAATAATGCTACCGGGAGATAACCGTAACCACTGAAGAAGAGACTGATGACGGGTTGCACCTGGAAGGAGAGCGTGGTGGAACCATAGTGACTACTGATGGCTGACCATGTCGCGCTGCAGCATTCAGTGCGTTCACACTAGAAGCAGTGAGTCATTCACTGTCATGTTACAGCACACTTTTTAATGCTGCAGATCCGCAGCATTTTGTTTTTACTGCAGTTAAATTTGCTAAACCACACCACGATAGTCGTAACAAAGGCAGTGCTATAAGAACATAATGAGTAGCAGTACTTGTCAAGGCACACTAAAAGAGCGAATTTCACCTCCAGGAGAGACCCTCAAACAGCAGAGCTTCGGTGGAGGACTTACTCTCTGGCTTGTTGCCTTGTTGATTCTGTCAGCTCGTTCTTAGTCTGGATGCTTACAACCACCGTGGCTTCCAGTGCTCTTGGGAAAGCGTGACTAGTGAGTTCTCAGTGATGAACAGCGAAAGATATGTCCAACGACAAACATGACGAAGCTTTACCTGGGCATGAGGTGGATGCAAGCCAAGGTGAATGCACTGGCCAAACTCATTTAGCACAGACTCCTGGTGACATATTAAGATACCGTTGTTTCCAGTACGGTTTCTGCAAAAAATGTTCTTAAAGCTCCTGCGTGTCCTGTAAAACCCCACCAGGAGTCCAGGGTTCTAGAAATCCCCCGGACCCCTGAACTTCTTGAGACTATACCAAAGTGCAAGTTCCCGACTGTGCCATAGACTGCACCTCGAAATCAGCCAACAACCCCCCTGGATATTGTTAAAAGGTATTTGTAGAGCAGTGACTGGATCTTTGAGACTGCTACCTCAGTGCGCCATACTCACGCTATTGTTTGCGGCAGAATAAGGGCTTTACCACCAGCAGTCCTAACAGGACTCACGACAAGAAAAGAAAATGTCGTCCCTTTGAAAGTATCCGGGTTTCAGAAATAACCTGAATGCTAGGGTGCTTGTTGTAGAATAATCGCCATCACTGTCGCACCTCGGCTCCATGGCAACCTTTTTCCTGAAAGAGAACAAACTGAGGACAAGACCGTGTTTGTGTTTACAAAGACTGCAGAGTCGAGCTTTACAATGTCATAGTGATGTATGTGTAAATACAGCTACAGAGCAGTGGAGTGTTGAACATCGCTGTCAGTATGGAGATCATTTACATGAGTATTTAAGGGCAGATGTACTGTAGCGTAAACTCGAACACAATTGAAATTGTGTAGTTGTTATTCATGCAAACGGTTAACAGTCGAGGGAATGCACTCCTAACTGTCCTCCCATATCTGCTTCTCTCCTCCCTGAACCTCCATTGTAAAATCATACGCTACCAATAACATTACAGAATGACATAAACCTCATTATACATAACACAATCATAATACCACATAATCCACCCTTTATGATAAAAAAAAACAGATGAAAGTGAAATAAGAGAAGATGCACATAAAGAGAGAGAAAATAATAGGAAAGAAGACAGAGAACGAAAAATACATTGAACATGAGCAGAGTCAAAATTGGAAAGGGATGAAGACACTACTAGCCAATAAGGAGATTACAATTATATTTGATATATTATAATCTTCAAATATCGCAGATAACTTAGTTCTCCTGCCAAATGTACTAAATTTGGAAAAACATCTAACTTCTGAACCCATAGAAGTCGTACAAGAATTCCCATCGCTTTGTTGTACAGTTCCAGGAGCTTAATTTGACCAAAGACACTCTGTTCTGTTCCCAAATAAGTTTCATTAGACTGAAAATCTTCAGGACAACCAGTCATCGCATTGCAAGAATCACCTGGAAGCGGACAGTTCATAACATTCCTATCATTCACAGACCATCCAAGGTTTCATCGTCCTCCACCAGGCACCAAAATTACTTTTTATCGTCACATACAACCTTCCTCTCATCTTTCTTAACACATCCCTTAATCTAAATTTTACACATGTTCTGCACACTCTCAGCATCTAATTATACTGTATTTCTCATAAACTTCACAGCCTTCTTGAGATCGCTCAACCTACTCTTCCCCTTTGGACATTTTCCTTCTGAGCTTCACTAGCACCCACTGCTCAATACCCACTTGCGCATCTCTATCACCATGACGAGCATCACAATATTTTTTATATTTTCAATTGTGACGCTTCACTAGCTTTTATAACCTACCAAAATTCCACTGCATTATTTTAATCCTTTCATTCCAGTCTGGATTATTCTTGGAATATGGGAAAGTTCTTCTCATAGTTGCAAAAGGACTTTCACAAGCAGACTCTAATTTGGTTATTGACTTGTATATGCCCATAAAATTTTCTACAACTTGTTTGCACAATTATTTCCAGCACCTATTTCATGTTGGACCTGCTGTTCCCTCTCTCCATGTCAATGTAGAGAATTAAGGCAACCATTCATATAATAATAATTAACAATAATGTGTAAACAATAATGAATGGAAAGAACCAAGGCAACTACAACTATTTATCAAAAGTGCAAAATTTCATTTATTTTAATTCTTGACAATTGGATGGTCTATAATATACATACACTCACTTTAATGTCTGTCAATCATACTTCCATGCATACACAAAACAGTTTAAAAGCATTATTGAGATAGTAACATTTTCCACAGAATTGATAGATAGGCACAATGTATAAAGAATGGATTCAAATTGAACACAGTGGCACAAAATCAAATGACTGGTGGTGTTCTACGTGCGTTTCGGCTCACACAGGTGCCTTTGTCAGGAAGAAGGCCACAGTTGGAACATATGAGGATTCTGTGAACAAAAATTATTGCCCTATAAGAATTGCGGGGTTCTTTCCAAAATACATAGAGAGCATAATAGGTGTTGATCATCGATAGAAATCATTTGCATTGAAGTGAAAAAGATGGAAAAGGAGGAGTGCTCAGGGTAATAAATTATTAAAGCGTTATGTAGCAAGGTTTGTTTTAAGAAGAATTAAATTAGAAATTAAATTAGATTTGTAAAAAGGAAATTGATTATATAAGATATGTCCCAATGACCAAATGTGAATAGTTGGAGGGGGAAAAAAGGAGAAAAAGGTAGTGAAACCATAGATGGAAGCCAATAAAAGCCTGCTCGTAACAAGATCCTATGTATAGAGATTGGTGATAGAGTAGTTTAGTCTTGTATATTACCTACTATAGGCAGTTATAATAACCAGTCGTTTCTAGTATGATATAAGAACGGTGCCGTTCTTGGAATGTTTATCTAGACCTGAAATAAGAAGAATAACAGGTGTTGATAATTGCACAGATGCCTTTTCATTTACTTAGGGAGTATTACTTAAGAGTCTGGCTGAAATTTACCTCAGTTGTCGAAGACTTTGGCTAAGTTGAAAATGCTAAAGTTATGTCTGTCAATGTATTATTCAAAGATGATTTGATTGCATCCCTTTCTATGAATATTGTGCTAAAGGTGAAGATATACAGGTAAACTATAAGTCAACATATGGCATGGTAACAAACGTCGACTATAAGGGATTTACGGTGCTATTCTCTTATGTACCTGTATGTCAACCTATGTATTCATAATAAAAATTTGTCGTGACAGATAAAGATAAGCTGTCTTGATATAAGATAAGTTATTGGGGATATTTGTTTCGTTTTTTATTCCATGGCTAGGAGAAAAGGAAAAAGTATATTTACCGATCGATATAAAACAATGAAGGTCTAAAAAATTGCAACATTAGCAACAATTTTATTACAGAATTAGCTGGTCAGTGTGGATCTTTTAAACCTTATTGACCTTGGTGATCAAGTTTATATCGGTAATACTGGGCAAAGCATCGTACTTACTTTGTTAAGGTTCGATGCAATTGGGGAAGCTCAATTGGTATCAATATTGGTAATAAGGGTTTCTGTAATAAAAACAACAAAGGAGACACTATGAGATATGCACCATTCAAGATAAGGAATGTGTTATGGGAGGAGTGACAGATATTGTAGCCTAATCTTCAATAAACTGTCAAAAGACTCATTAACCGGTGCCGAATATCCCAGTGCTGAAAACAATAATTAAGAGGCCGATTGTGCAGAATAAACGAGCGGGTTTAAGTAGAGTATGTATATCAATTATGAGTAAGGCGGTCGTGCCTAATGTGTTGAGCACGAATGCGATCGCAGCGTATACAGTATCAATTACGCCAGGTTAGCAAATGTCTGTCTATTGGGTGGTGTTGAAGTGCCAGCTCAAAATATGAAAGATGAATGCTGCCATAATCTCCTATATACAAGATACACCAACAAAAAAAGGGAGTGAAATGTCATAATGAAAGAAAAAATCATACCGTGCAACATGGCTGGCTTTATGTGCGAGCGAGACAAAGCAGGTAGACATGTGGCTTCAGCGCGTACTTACGTTTTCGACGGCATGGAGCCTCCGGATATGGAATTCCTACACGCAGTAGCTCTGAATGGAGACTAACTGAACGAGCCGCGTTGGTCTCGTTTTAACACTCAAACAACTGTCACGTGATATAATCGGCCAATCGCATGACGAGGCCTAATTGTCTTGTTTTAGCAGTTGGCTCATCTAAGCCCCTCAATAATGCTTTATTGAGACAGTGTTACGGGCAGCGAAATTGCGATATAAGTGATGATGTGCTTTAACAGTTACAAGATTAAGTGTATTTTAATATATGACACAAGGAGCGATTTCAAAAATTGTGTTTACTCCATAACTGATGAAGAACTTATTTAAAGGGAAAATATATTATTATCAAAGGTCAAAGGTAACTACAGTTACTTGGAGATGGTGAAGATTGAGTATATTAAATTGTATGACCCGAAGAGAAAATGTCAGAAATTGTGTTTACTCTATGTAGAGGTAGATTACAGTGCACTGAGCATAGTCGCCCACTTGATCTTACCGGGAATGTTTAAAATAAAGAAAAAATTACTAATGAGGAACTTGTTTAGAGGAGAAGATATTATTATCTAGGGTCAAGAGTAACATCGAAATGATTAGGCTACAGTTGCTAACGTTTGAAGTTATATGTTACCCAAGTAGAGATAGAATATGGAAAACTGTTTGAGGTGAAACATTGGGGACGGGTACTGTGTACAGCCACTAAAGACTTAACCAGCATTGTATCTTATTGCCTGTTCCCTAGGAATTTCCTGATTTAAACCAAGCTTGACTGTATCCAGAATAAATATCCAAAATACTTCTCTACTTTTCCTAATAGCATCGGTATCAGTGCCTGCTTTGATGTTTATTTTTTCCAGGACAAGCCATTAAATATCTTCATGACTGTGTTTTGCCTCCATATAGTGTTTCACTAAGGGGGCAGCGATCTTAGTCCGTATCGCTGAGCGGTGTTCTGTCAGTCGTGTGGCTAATGTTCTGGATGTTTCACCGACATAACCCAATCTGCAGGGGTATAATAACAAATAAACAATGTTTTTTGTTTTGCAGTTTGTGAACGATTTTAGTGTAATGGTATGACCTCTCTCCATGTCACCATTTCTGTATGAACTTTATAACGGGGGAAACTTGTGCTTAATCCCTGAAGATTCCAGAAATTCTATAATTTCTTGAAATTTAAACTGTTCTTCCTTATCAGTTAAGATGACTGCAGAGAAGTCCTTAATTTGTAATAGAATGAGTGCCAACGCCTAAGCTCTGCTCCTGTGATGCTATTAAAAATCAGCACACCAAATACTATTGTTGAGTAGAGCAAAATTCACCTCATGCCTCTTTAATCCACTACCAGACACGGCTGCCCTTGATCTCACTCTTGCTGGTCCCTTCTTTCTCCCTTGGTGTCCAGTTTTCCATCTTTCTCTTTACTGTTTGTGTGGTCTCTCTCTTGCTTGTGGCCAATATCTGATAGGGATAAAATAGGAACAGTTCCCAGAAATGAGTGCTGGTGGGCCCCACCAGCAACCACCAGTTCTAATTGGGCAATGATGCAGGAAACCTTGTGTAAAAATCCTTCCTAAAAATGTAATCATACACTTGGTATCACCCTCGTCCACAACCCCCATCTCAATACACTTGGAGAATTAATCAATGAGAACAATTTAATATAGTTGTGTGATCCATTCCCTCATACTATCTGTGCTATCAAATCCAGTGGCCCATACTCCCATGGCACTGTAGAACACTGTGCAACACAGGGTGGTCTGAGGGGTTCTTCGAGACTCGTCAGACTTTTCTCACTCTGCATAGTTTGTTACCTACCTTTCCATTTCTAAATCAATCCTGGGCCAGTAGTATATTCCTTGATTCTTGTTTTTGTCCTAACAATCCCTAAATGGCCTTCGAGGCAGAGCCGTGATGTTCTCTGTTATTGTGGAAGCAGGAATAGCTTGTTTGCAATCTTGAAAGTCAGATACACACACAATCCAGTATTCACCCCATCCATCGGCATCTATCTCCTCCGTAGCTATAGACATCCCACTAAGAATATCAGCTGTTACAGTCTTTGATCCTGGTACATACTGAACATCATACAAAAAGTCTGGAAGTTGCATGGTCAATCTAGCAATCCGGGCAGATGCTGCGGCTAAACCATGAGTTGTAAGTAATTTGGTCAAGGGGTTATGATCACTTCTCAGCGTGAGGCCTTATTTCCCAAATATACGTACAGTAATGTTCTAGTGCCCAAATATAAGCTAATATATCCCTTTTAATTGCAAAGTATTTCTCCTCAGGTGAATAAAGAGAGTGTGTTACATTAGAGTTGGTTACTTTCTATACTTCCTTGTTAAGCTGGGAAAGTCCGGCACCCAAACATGACAGTTAGACCTGGATCTCAGGGAAATTCCCTTGATGGATTTAAATTGATATGGTGAACGGTTGCAATGGGGCGCACGTGTTTGTGTAAAGACAGTTCGCTGACATGAATGCTCACCAGATCTCGGCTACACAGGACGACGTACGTTTATCGGTCCTCTGCCTTTGACTATGGAGCTACATGTGTCTTAAGAGGTTGTGCCCTTTAACGGAAGCAGAGACACAGCTGAAAAGTAGAAAATAATTTAAGTCTAGTTTAAGGAGTTTCGCAATACTCACACATATGAGTTATTCTATCAGTTTGTCTCAAAATGAAACTCCTCGAATGATTAATACTCCACTGATCCACCATTTCGGTTTTAGCCTAACATCCTATGCCGATGACACACAGATTGTTGTCGCGGCATAAAGAGCAAGCCTCTCCTGTACTGAATTTTAGAAACTGTATACAGGAAATTAACAGTTGAATGGGTAAGAATTGTCTTAAACTCAATTTGGAGAAAACCGAAATAGAGATTTTCGGCAACCTCCAACCAAGATGGGATTGCAGCTGTTGGCCTAATGAGAGAGTTGCCTAAACCAGAGGATAAAGCAAAAAATCTTGGGATTTTAATTGACAAGAAACTAACATTCGCCCAGCAAACAAAGGCAACGGTTTCCACCACATTTTACTTGCTCAAGAAACTGAGGAAAGTTCTTCCTTATATCCCTATGAATTCTAGGAAGGCGGTGGTAACTTTGTTAGTATTATCAAAATTAGATTATTGTAATGGGTTATACCTAGGCTGTCTGGAAATCGGTCAAAACCGACAGTACCCTGCCGGATGAAAATCAGCTGACCCGGTTTAAACCGAGTGCCACTGATTTTCATAGTTGTTGCACCACTTGATGGAGACATCTGTGCGCCGAGGATCTAGAGCGACACTCCGTGTTCACCAGGACCCTCCCAAACCAGGTTGTTGGAAGAGGTATGAGGTGGAATGAAGGCCCGACATCCCTTGTATCCACACCCCCACTGGCCTGCCTATGGTGGCGCGGAAGTGTCAGGGGAAAACACTGCTTCTGGGCCGGTCCGGCACTTGGGGGAGCAGAGGTGTGAATGGCCCAAGGGCCAGAGCGACACCAGGCCCCCTGCCTGGCTCACGTGGGGGGAGAGGAGCTGTTGTGGTCTGCCGTCTGTCTTACTGCGACCACACCTGAGTACTTCACAGGTCTTTAAAAAGACCATTTACTTAATGAGGCTTTGTTATTCTTTTACCCGAGATTCAAACCTAGTCTGGTTTTATGCCGGGGGTCAAACATGGCAGCACCTGCTGAAAAGAAGTGCAAGAAGAGGCGCATCACCGGTGTTCGCATTGATAATTGCTATCGTTGCAGTGTATTGTTTACTTCGGAATCAGGACACGTGGGCCTAAGCCCAGCTTCACCACGTTCACACGCTGTGTGGTCTTAGTTCAATCTTTATTATTACCTGCGCCTTTATAACTGACAGAGCTTTGAAACAATTGGGAAGTAAACCTCTTCCTCATAGCATTTCTTAATGTTAGCTTTGTGTGAGAAGGGGCGGTGGAGGCAGTGTGCAGTAGAGCATGTATTTATTTGCTGCATTATAAAGCGCCTCATGCTTCATTCCTGCTGCTTCAAAGCACCAAATGAGCACAATGAACTGCTCCTGCTGACCTTGTTCACAAAAAAGTGCCACATTCATGCTTTTCTTCATCAAATTTGTTTAGTTAGAGGTTTTGTGAAGAACCGAAGGCCTGGCAAAAAATCATGTGTTTATAAGATGAACTGGAACCATCGGAGACGACTGCCCTACTTACACACGCGTGTACGGAGAACAGGCATTGCACAGGCAGGAGCGGTGTAACCTCCCCATCATGCTGTAAATAGATTTAGCGCAGGCAGAAGTGCTTAGTTTGTAAAAAAAATAAAAAAGTGCCAGGGCCTTGTCAGGAGGCCACTGTAGCTTGCGCCACCTTATTGCCCCAGCGAGTCCAGCCATTGACAGTACCAGCAGAACTACTAACATCGCACTGCTCCAAGTGCGACTAGTCAGGCCATTCCAGATACCCAAAGCAGAATGGCTTGAGCAAAGGTATTAGTTGCTCCTAATGTATATCATATTAATAATACACTTTTGTGCTCATTTCTAAATTCGACTAATAGTGTGGCAGACTGTCATAAATGTCGATGTTGACAATTCTGCCGAGCGCCGAAAACCACCGGCTCAAATTAAGCACAGGCAGTCGCTGAACAAGCGTCCCTCACACAGATAAAACAGGCAAAGCACACTTTCCTTTCACAAGCAGAAAGTACAACAGAGAGACACCAGAAAGTCACTTGAGTGGAGCACACAGAACAGCTACATAACAGGCTCTAGAACTGAAACAGTACACTCATTAGGTGAGCAAGCTTCCGCAACCTAAGGGTCGGTAAAGAACAGACAGCAGCAGTGCAAGAGTCTATCAAACACACAATTGGAACAGCACAGCCATGCACCTTCCGTTGCACGCACAAAAGAGGCACAGCTCAAGTACAGCAGTGCAAGCCGTATGCACATTCACAGAACGTGTACACCTCGCAGTCGCAATAGACCTCACGCTCCATTCACTTCAGCAGCCACGGCAGTATTATGTAGCGGGAACTCAACCCGAAGGTATTGGAGCTATATGTGAGCTGGGGAGAGGGGCGCCATATTTAGATATAGGCTCCTATGGCACAGGCGGCCCATGGTACCCACGCATAAACAATGCAGAAAATGCAATATATGCGCTGTGAGCCATTCCTTTGAAAGACACCAAATGAAGTGCCAAACAGCGCTTCGCGCACACAACACGTGTGAGGGCGCTATATCGATGATGCAATGCAGAACTCTCTCTGAGCAGGAGAGGGGTAGCGACTCTGGAACACAGACTGTAACTTCCAACTTGCTGAGTGACCAATTCACGCTTTCATTTAAAACAAGCATTTGCAATGCAATAGGTCTCGCATTTACGCAAGTTTGAGCTATTGACATTGCAAATAACAATGCCTTTTATTTTTGTTTTCGTTTTAAAACATAAATAAGGGGCTTTGTCATTTACAATGCCAATAGCTTAAACTTGCATAAATGCGAGACATATTGCATTGCAAATGCTTGTTAAATCTGAGCTGCAGAATCAAAGGACAATGGAAAGTATTTCATGACTGTATTAAGCATCTGGAATGCAGAGCAGTATACAATTTCTGAAGAAAAATGGAAAATTGTTTTTTTAAGGTTAAGTCCCTAGAGGTATATATGTATATCGATGTTTAGCAAAATATAAAAATGTAGAAATTCCCTCCCCCACCCCCCCTAAAATAGAAAATTTCCAGGGCTGGTTGCTCCATGGACTAATACATCCATTGTAGGGGACCCTTGTTTGACTTAATGGAACCGAGTTCAAATCCTGGCACATCCATCCACTCAGCCTTTCATCTTCTGAGGTTGAAAAGACGAGTGACATAGAGTCGGGAAACAATAAATATCAGTTATTCAGCACTGTGGTGCTCTTGCTCTTCGGGGCGAAAATACACTTTCTAAATACACTTTCTGTTTTGCTCATCCAACGTGTAACTTTGTATTATGCTTGCAGAGCGTCATTCTGGTGGCACATATGAACACTTGTAAATCATGTCGTCCGAAGCTCCCAGTGATATTGTAGGTTAAATTATGAAAAATGATCTAAACTGTGAGAAGGTGCTGGCTGCCACAAACGATTCTCTGTCATTTGTACCTATATACACTGCTTGGTCTGGTCCGATTGTGACATTCTGGCATTCATCCCTTCAGCACACATCATGATCGCCCTCTTATCCACTTTAAACCTCATACAGCGTGGTTCTTACCATGGCTGGGGCCTAATGAAGAAAGCAAGCAATAATAAAAGCAAAGCGTTCCATTAACACCGGTAAAACACTGTTTCAGTTGTTTTTTATGGCGCGAAAATGAGTAACCACTGAAAAGCGCTGGTTTTTTGAGATATAGAAATCACTGGAAAACACTGAAAAAACACCACCAGAATTTACCAAAAATAGAAACTGAAAACAGGAAAGGCTTGTTATACCTGAATATGCAAAAACAACATTAAAAACTGCAAATGGTACAGAACGCAGCTGCAAGACTCCTCCCAAATCTGCCCAAGTATGAATCAGTCTCGACCAAAATCCATCTGGCTTCCTATAGCAAAATGTGTAAAGTTTAAGACGCAATGCCTAGCCTTTAAGGCCTTGAATAATATGGGACCGATGTTCCTAAGAACATTTTTTTCTTGGTATTGCCCGGGTAGACAGCTTCGATCTACTGGCATCAAACTTATGAAGGTTCCCATGTTTTGCACCTCTAGCTGGGGGGGACGAAACATTGGCTATAGAACGGCAAAGTTATGGAATACGCTTTCTATGCATATCCGGTCTATAAGCTCCCTAGCCTTATTTAGAAAAAGTCTTAAGACATGGCTGTTTTTGAAATAATGCATGAACCTCTAGGGCTTACTGTAGTTTCCATAGCGCCAAGACACCTCCTGGTATTCTTTGCGCCTAATAAGTTATATTAACATAACATAACATATTAATACCTCCTAAAAAAAACTCACAAAGTGGCAGGGTTGCCTTAAGTGTATCTAGCTGAATTTGTTATAAATTCGCTATTTCTAGCACAGGTCCAGGCAGTTCGGATCACTTTTTGTCCTAAACTCCAACATAACTTTAAACACAATTCAAGGTGTGTAGTCTTTATTAATCTGAACAGCTAACAGTTGAGGGGATGCACTCCTGACCATCTTTTCTTCTTCTTCCCACACATTCATTATACAATCAAACACTGCCGATAATATTCCAGAAGGACATATGGCGCATCAGGGAATATACATAAAACAATCCCAACACTACATCTGCCTATTTTTTTTAAATGTTGTGTTCTTTGAAGTCAGGAGTCTTCAGATGTTTACTGAACTCCAGGAGGACATCGACCCTTGCGTACTTTTTTTTTGTGCAGATTTATACAGCGTGAACTCGACCCGAAGGTATTTGAGCGCTTTACATGAGCACCATTTAGGTTACACAAGGGCACATTCATTTTTAGGTCTCGGCTGACGTTGGAGCGCGCATGTGCACCTCGCCTCGAGACTTATAGTGAACAAGTTACTTTTGAGAAGGGGACTCAAGCCCCGCCCCTCCTTTCCATTAGGTAGCGGCAGCGTTTATGTTAAACGCTGGCTTCCCATTGGAAAGGAGGTTTTTAGGTTGCCTCCCTTTGGCTTTTTGTTCCGGCCCACTTGGACTGGCTCGCCTGCATTACGGCTGTAGTGGCGAAGTTTCTTATCAGAAGCTTCGTCACGCTGCCTTGCACGCGCCGGTCCGCTCTCTGATAAGGCCGGACAAAAAGGGACACATGGCGCCGCGTGTTTATTTTTGCATCTCGCTTTCTCTTTAAAGTGAAAGCGTGATGCAAAAATAAACAGCGGATGCCTGGTGGACGTGTATTTCTTCAGCACCTTGGATAGTGCAAATAAACGTAACCACAAATGTATTTGCGTGCTGGGGGCTTAGCTCCTCATGAGCCACAGCTTTGCCAACACTGGTTGCCCTGTGTTTGCATTCCCCAGCAGACCACCGCATGGAGTTATCCTGTATAACACCGTGCCCGTCAACAAGCTGCGTCTGCACTGGTTTTAATGTAGAGATGAGACATTGCAGCAGACAGGGCTGGAAGGCCGCGTCGCACCCTGTGATACCCAGAGTACGCAGGGCTCGAGGAAGAGCTGCCAGCATTAAAAACAGCAGCAGTCCCGGGAATGTGTTAACAGATACACATGCTGGCACACTGTACCTGTTTGGGTGTGAGTCGAGTCACAGCAGTTTCTGACCTGGGCAAGCCGGCCGCCGTCTGTTGTAAATGATAGGCTGCGTATCTTGGCGTGATAGGCCCAAGGCTACGGGCCAAGCTCGGCCATCGGTGTGTTCACGCTAAAATCCAACAACTGAATTATTATGTTGCCTTGATATAAACAGATTGTACTCTGTCGCCTTTTTTCGCTTTAAATTTGACGTTCAATCAACTGTCCAACACCCAAATTGCGGGTGTAAATAATGACATGTATTTTCGGGACGTTTTTCCTCAGTGTTGTTCTCGTCGGGGGTTAATGTGTTAGCTGTTGTTCTTTGGGAGCAGGGTCTCTTTGCCAAGTACATAGCGCATACGGCTGCTGACTTGTTACATGTAGAACTTTAGCGTGGTCAGGGTGTCAAAATATTTTTATTGCATTCGACCAACCTATTGCTTTTCCTACAGTTTGCATGATAGCAGTGCTATGACAGATTTACCCTTGAGCGCTCAACACACCTTCCCCTTACTGAACTTACTTGCACTCATCGTCATCGGAAGGATGAAATCTTTAGCGGCTCCCTACTAAATGCAAACCTTTGAAATCCAGGGCGCGTGCACAACTGAGCAGCACGCGCCTAGCTGACTGAGTTATCGTGGTCATCGATTAGTATTACAGTGGTTCTAGAGCCCCACTGTCGTATCTTATGAACAAAGAATTACAAGTGAGGAATTTAAAGCTGGGGAACCAGGTTTGAATCTCGGCGTTGGCTCAACACCCTGTGATTCAGGGCAAATCACGTAATCTCTACGTGCCTACCAAAAATTATTTTCTCCTTGTGTAATGTAACTGGTGCTCCTGTAAAAAACTCCAATATCTTTGGGTCGAATTTGCGCTAAATATAAACTGCAAATGTACACCTGATTCAAAAAGATGTAACTTTGTGGTATGTTTCAAACACAACGCATAGCCCTTCACTTGCCATGTATTGCACCCAGCTCAGTTCACAGGAAGGCACGCCCCGCAATCGAGTAAAGATTTGTTTTGCTAATCACTGGCCTCACGCGGTGGCCAGTGCCAGCGGGCTACTGGAGGCCACGATCCTGCCACACCCTCTGCTCCAGGAGGAGGTCCGCCTGCAGGCCCTAGTTGGTTGGTCCCCAGCTCTCTTGATCTCAGGGGAGGGAGACATACCCAGCTGCTCTGAGTTGGCGGGTGCCCCCGACCTCCAGGTCGCCTCGTGCGACAGATGTCTTGCACAGATAGCGGAGCTGTACCCGTGTTCTCTCTCAGCACCAAACCCTGTGAATCGAGGTGGCCGACTCGATAACATGCCCAGGCATGTCCTGCAGACTGCGGCTCCCTTTGACGTTCATCTAAGGGCCATATTGGCGCTTTTCGTGGCGCTGCACTCCCCACACAGCCACAGATTGGGCTGTTGGGGGGGGGGGGGGGGGGGGTTCCGAGTTACGCGGCCTTCCCTTGAGGATGCTGTGGCGTACATACTGCAGGCCGCCGGGTCAAGTGGTTTAGGAAGCATACCTTATGGTAGTAATACCCACGTTGTTCAAGTCTGTTCAAACTCGAGCAGGAAACGAGAGTTTTTGTTGTTAGCGTTCTTTTAATGAATGTTATTACTTTTTTAGTCGGTCTAAACACCATAACTGTATGTTTATACATACATAAAAAGTTGAAGCAATTCAGTCCACAGTACTTCATGTTCGTATTTTCATAATGTTAAAAAAAAAACTTTAAAAAAGAAGTTTAAAGGTTAACTGTCCGTAAGTTGCATCCAATATTCGCATTTTGTAGAAAGCTGATGTGATGTTACTTTAGTTATTTAAGGCAGTGTAGTGTACTTGGAAAAAGTAACAATAAATCCATATATTGCTGACAAGCATAGGCACAGTCTGGTTTTCCCCGCATTCTTTTTAATATTGTAGTATTAGCGCGCTAAAATGTGGCGACTTCAAGCGCTGCGGCCATTCTGGAGGGTCACCTGCCTTTGAGTGAACTTGGGTTTTCGAAGGTGTTCGGTTCTGTTTATTTCTCTGGAGAGATATATATGCATTATATAATGGACTAGTCTTGGAATCTGCCACGTATGGTGCAGACTGGCCACTTTATTAGTACTCTTCAAGGGGGAGTAATGACAGATTTCCTACAGCCGCACAGTGGACGCTTTCAGAGTGCTGTTTAGTGCTTGCTGTGCACTGCGGCTAGGTTGGAAGTCAGACACAGGCCTGGAAACCCCTCGCCGCTCTGTGCCAGGCAGCCCCAAAGACCACAGCTAATGTGATAAGCAAACACCGCATGCCAAAACACAACGTGTAATTGGACAATTACCTTCCCGCCAGCGCACCTGCAGCAGGCCTGTCAAAGGCTGCGCGGACATTTTAACGCTGCAGGTAAAAACTTCTGAGGGCAGATTGGGTCTCTGGGCTCCAGGCGTCTGAATTATGAGGCGCCGTCGCCCCACCATCGAAGCACACAGACTGGCCCTCAACACTGGCCTTTTATTAAAAATGCGCCTACCTCGAGACGTCAGTGTTTCTGAAAGGGCGCATGTACCAATAAATAATTTTGATCGAAGACCATTCAATAACTGAAATCTAATGAGAAGGGTCGAGGCTGATTATGTGTTTTTATATAGCGCTCCTTGCAGCAGTCCCGCGTTTCTAAGCACTGTAAATAACACATTACAATTACCCAATTTACGGAACTCAATTTACATGCCTTCTTCGAGGATAGAAGGGCTGATCCCACCTAACAAGGACTCTATCTTCTCAGCTGCTTTGAGCCTGAACATTCATGTTGATGACTATCAATTCTTTTTATTCTTCCAAAACAGAAATAAAAAAGGGACATTAACTGTACATGGTGGAGTCTGCTATTTCACAAGTAGCTGACCCAGACAAAGTATCAAGGACTACTTTGCTAATGTGTGCTTTTTGAGACCAAATACTATTTTTGGTTTTAGCCAAATCCATTGAATATTTCCGAGCGCTTGGCAACTCCACCGAAAATAACCTTATGTAAAACTTGTAACAACGAAGCATTGGCAAATTTAAAAGGACATACTAAGTAATGAAGATCTGATATATGCCACCGCGGGAACTTGAGGTGACTCGCGGCTAACAGAGGTGTGTACTTTGGCCTCCTGCCCCTGAGAGGGCCATGCACAGACAGTACTTGTCACTGACAGCTGATGTATGTGTACATCCGCAACAAGCACAGACCTGATCTTCTCCGAGTTCATTCTGAAGCCACAGCGCACCCACCGATTGCAACACATGGAGGCCCACGCCGCCCAGGTGGGCGCAGGACACGGAGCAGAGACAAACAGGCCACACGAAACCCAGCGGCCGCACAGAGCATCTAATCTGGTATTCCAAGAAAGTTGTGTTAAAATATGTACCATTCTTCCATGAAGGCAGCTGCATTCCTGACGTGAAATTTCCCAACCCATAGTCACCCACAGACCCAAATCAGGTTCAAGCGCCTTATAGATCTGAAGGAGACGGTGTGTAATGAAGGTGAGGGCCAATTATATAAGAACACCGAACATGCTCTCTCGGAGCAATGGTGGTTTTGAAAAGTCCTTCAGATTGCTTAATTAATACAAGCATTAAAAATGCAATAGGTCTCGCCTTTCATTAAGTTAAAGTCATTTGCTTTGCTATACAATACCATTAGCAAAGCAAATGGCTTTAACTTAATCAAAGGCGAGACCTATTGCATTTTCAATGCTTGTTTTGGTAGGCACGGGGAGATTAAGTGATTTGCCCAGAATCACAGGATGTGGAGTCGACCTCGAGGCTCGAATCTTGGTTTGCCAGCTCCATAGTCGGCAGTCTAGCCGTGAGACCACATCCTCTCCCCTTTACAAATATAAAAATAAATCGTCTCGTTGCTTGGAACTCGGTGACGTTAGAAGGATAGGATGTCAGGATGATTTGGCTATGCCGCAGTTTGTTCACATTTCTACAGAGAGCCCTCGACCCAGTGATTTGTCCTATTGGCTGTCTAGTGATTACTAGAGCCCACCTTTCGTATCGCTCAGCAGACTCCCATTCTGCGGGAGCTTCTCTGATCTGCAGATTCTGGCAGGTTTTATCCACAGCCACTTGTCACCCCTTTCCCTCACGGCTGCACACAGGCTCGTTTACTTGCGGCTTGCGCTTGTTGCTAGAGTGATAACTGATAGGGTCTCTCATTGACGTCCTTAACGAACGTAGGTTGCACCTCTTGGAAGGTGCAGAATTAATGGGAACGCTGGGTTGCACCTTCAGAATCCATTGAGTAATTGGTTGAGGAATCAGTAATTCTGATCTCAGTATCACCGATAATGTGTTATTCTCCCCTGTGCCACTCGCCGGAGGAAATGTAAGGTCCACGGTATCTTCAGAGACCTCATGACTACTGATACCACTAACAGGTATTCCGGGACCAATCGGGAATTGCAGCCTCTGTGAGGGGCTAAGCTTAGCACGCAAACCACTGCTCAACACCCGCTTGTGCCTCTCTAGCACCATGACGGCCATCATAATACGTTTTATAATAAGTGTGGGTCCCAAGAGCTTGGAAGGGGCTTAATGTGAAAAATCGAGTTGGAGAAGTTGTAGCAAAGTATTCGATGTAATAATCACGAGAAGATAAAGGTGGTTCACCGATTCAACTGCAAAAACACACATATAGTTCTTTTTTTAATTTTCTATATTAGGGTTCCAGAACCGTGGAGCCACCCTTGACTACCCAGGAGCATCCGACAATTGTCCCAAAATCAGATAAACTCACGCCGGCTGATGACATACAGAGGTTCCACAATATACCTCAGCCTGGAGTCGGCTATGACTGGCATAAGTTGGCTATAATCTGAGAACAGGAAGCGAGGAGAAATCCTCAAGCTAACAAAGTGGCAAAAGATGTTCCTTAGCAATGCCTTTTAAAATAATACTATGGAAAATATACTCCCATGTATCAAAACTAGAACAAAGGGAAACTATCGTATAGTAAGTTTACCTATGTGGCCTGTACCTATTATTTAAAGGGGACATCTTACCCAAAGGGGAAACAAAATGACTCCTCATCCACGCAAGGGAAAGTTTCAGAATTCTTGTTTTGCAGTCAGAGTGAAGGCAATGCAAGGATTAGCCATTAACTCATCATATGACTACCTTAGCATAGACCTTAGTTTTTAGAGGAAGAACGCGCCGTTACTGTCACTACTGCAGTCTTCTTCCCTTCTTCTCTTTGTATTTGCTATTCATTCCTACACGTCTTTTGTAATTAGAGTATGAGAAATAAGCTGGAAACAGGTGCATTTTGAGTTTTTTCCAACCGGCCTGGGGCGCGTGGCAGGGCACAGCTCGGTGCCACTTATGGCAGCATACCGTCCACAGTGGCTTCATCTTATTGTGGACTAGTTTAGCCGAGTGTTTTCCATCTGTCACCCAGACCTCCTGCAACCCAGTTAAGCTCCTTCTTTCTTTTTTTTGTTTAACAATTCTTTATTGAATTTGGAAGCAAACCACAGCTTGCACAGCGCAAACATGCGTCACAATTTGCTACGAAATAATCAATATGTCAATGACAGTCAATCATAACCAGGAACATTGAAAAACAAGGGTTAAGGAAACAAGAGCACTACACTGGTCCCTCCCACTCTCCACCTGCTATGTGGCCATTGCGAACCTCGATGGGCTTCTCGAGTTGGTCATACCTACCATAACCCAATAGGGACCTAGTGAGAGCCCAGCGATCCTCCCACCCACACACTCTGGCCTGTAGGTTTCACGTAAAGTGAATATCATCCCTCTAATTGCCCACCCCTGGGTAGCGATATGGTACTCTCTTGCATTCCCTACTAGAACGGTGGTGTATCATCTTCCCATATAAAGACAGTTGGTGTTGAGGCGGAGGACCCATGTGGGAGCATTGTGTGCATTCGATGGGGGCTGGAAGGAGGGCCTGATTAGAAATGGGTATGTGATGGATAGTGTAGCGACCCTCATCTATCTTGGAGCATACATCCGGGAAGCACCCCAGCATAGAGCAGTTACTATGTGACTTTCTTTGGGTTGGTAGAGGGTTCGCAGATTACCTCGAAGAGGGCCATCCAATTGTTGATCTGATAAATGACCCATTCACATTTTGTGACCATTACAAGCTCCGACAGCCATTCTGGAAGAGAAGGGGTGGGCGGTGTCTTCCAGTGGCACAGTATGCACACCTTGGCCATAGCCGGCACAGCCGTCAACCATCGCTGTGAGTGTTTGTTAGGTACCACGCAGCCCTCCATATCATGAAGGATAGCAAGCCAGATTGAGGGCATAAGCGAAGGTCTGATGCCGTCTCCAGTACAGACTAAACCACAGACCAATACGAGTTTAGGGCTGTGCATTTCCATAAGATGTGTATTAGGTCACAGTGTCTCACGTCACTGTACCAGCAGGGAGCAGAAGGCAAGAGGCCTGCCCCATGAAGTCTCAGAAGAGTCCAGTACCAGTTGTAGAGAGAATTAAAGTATGCAAACTTCAGTTTGGCTTCATGGAGCATCGTATCATGAGTGCTGAGTTTGGTAGAAAAGTTTATTAGGACAATTATACATAAAACATTCTAAAACGTTAAAAACACCTGTACAGTGTAAAATTGATTTAAAACCCATTGACTGCTCCCTCCAACCTGACGCCCTACTGAAACCTATCCTTGAGACTCTGTTTATTAGTAAACATGAAACGAGCAATTGCTACTGTCACATCAAGGTAGCGCATTTCTGACAGCAACTCTACTGCCTCCAGTCTTTGAAATGCTCTGTATTTTGAAAACAAAGGCCTTAAAAACTTGATATGAATTGCAACATAAAAAATACAGTGTATAAGTACATGCAAACGGAAACATTCTACATTCAGGGGGAAAGGCCATTAACACCCCCCGGATCATATTTTACTGGATGTGGTGTCGAAAAATATTATACTGGATGTGGGGCGAGTAAATTGGATGGCATCCCACTCTCACCCTTAAAATTGTGTTCCACAATCTGGGGTCCATCAACTGAACCAAGTAAGGGAGAACCGTTTTGAGACCCAGAATATTTTAAGATAAGCTGTTATGCGGCTTTTAAAAGGCTTTTTTCTAAGGTATGCCAAGTTGAAAGACCCAGCAATCTCCCCCGCACATTGTTTCAGCCCTTATTTGCTAGGGAAAAAGGATCAAGCTACAATTGAACCCCACTCGGAATGCTTGTTTTCGAGAACCATTAACCTTCTCCATATTTTCCTGTCCCACATCCTTTCACTGGCTTAGATCTCAACCCAATACAGTTTAGACACCTTTGAGGTTTCACTGTCCACAGAAAGCTTATTGAAAAATCTTAAAGCCAGAGAATACTCCAACCAGTTCCAGGTGGTCAGATTCAATTCCCTCCTTATACCCTGGACCACAGTGCCTGAGGGCAGCGACAGAAGCCTTCTAAGAACTGCCCCCTCCAACTCGTCCCAGTCACAGCAATGGTCAAGGGCAAGTACCTCCGCACAATGCAGCCCCAAGGGGGTATATTCCCTTTGTGTGCCTTCATCAAGGGAGTAAGGGCCAGACCTCCATATTTCCAATTGAACCTGATCAGGCAACTAGCTTGCAACAATGACCTCTGCCTAATACAACCTATGTGTGTGTGTCCCATTTTAAATTCCTGTTAAAGGGAAGGCCTAGGTATTAATAAGTATGCACTATCTCCACCTCTCGAGCATGCAGAAACCATTTAAAGCTTTGTACCCTTTTCCTAAAGGCAACACCATGGTGTTCTCTAGATTATTTTTCAAATCGTTCTGTTTGCTGTATGATCCAAGGTCGTCTATTTTTTCTGCAGGCCGATAGGGGTGCATCCCATCAAAATCAAATTGTCCGCCTATAACAGACAAGAGATGTACTGATTCCCTACTTTGAGGGAGAAAGACTTTGCTTGAGTTATAAATGAGTAATACATTAATGAGTGCTCAGTAGGTCAGCCCAGTCCTCTGCGTTGAACTCGCAGTTTAGGCGGAATTTCAAGTACACTCTAGAGAGAACTTTCGAGGGAGTTGAGAAAAGGAGATTAATCAGCAGGTTGTAGAGGCCAGATATCACTTCCTTGTAGGCACCCCGAGTTTCTAACTAGTGCAGGTTGGGGGAACGTTGAAGGTCATACATGGCCCCTCCTATGAGACTCAACAGTCAGTGCGTTCAGCTCTTTTTTTCATTGCCCCCCCCACATCTCTGCAGGGCCACATTTCCAAGGGCTAATGGGTGAATGAGTGTCTCTGTGCTGGCTAATGTGGATACTGTATGCTTTCCTGTCTGCCCACCTTATCCAGAGGGCGCTGAGAAAAGTTCCGGGGAGGAGATAATTGTGAATTTGGTGGCCCACTTGTTTCCCATGTTTTGGCAAATTCAGACAAAAAAACTCTACTGAAACCAGCAAGGAAAGCAAAGGCCCCAGTTACGGCTCCAGATGCGCTACCTAGGATGGACTACAGTTTAGCTCTGGTGGCTCCCACTATTGACCCACCACCGACGCCCATGATTGTATAAACTGTTAATAATATTGCTGCAGATTTTACAGAATAGCTTCTAGCTGAAACATACTGCACCACAGACAGCGAGGTTGATAATCTTTCACCTCATATAGCCTCTGATGGGAGGTTGTGCTTTGATAATTTAAGTGTAGGTAGGTTTAACACCTCACTTGTGGAAGACTTTTCCAGGCTCTATCTAACGAGTTTCAGTTGTACTTCTGCTTTGTCCTCAAAGATGGCTCAGATTAATAAGAACCTTCTCACTAGGAGCTTACAGCCTGCAGGTCAACTTCCCAGTCCCTATTACCATCTAATGAGGCCCTCGTAGATCTCATACTGATATAATGGAAACATCCCATCTCTGCATCTGCATATAGACATGGCCAGCTCCCTCGTACAGTGCACCCCTGGGCTGAACGGTCATCGGTCATCCGGTAAAGTCAAGCCTAATGCATTCCCTTTAGTACCACTTGAGAGGGAATCTAATTAATTTGAAGTGGTGAGAAAGAAAGTATCTACTTCAAGTAGCATAGCTCTCTGTACTGCAAATGTTTCTTGCCTTGGTTTTAGCAATATATTTTTATGCACTAGGTCACAGCTCAAGTAGTTCATATCTGATTCTCCCGCGACTTCTTGCTCACGAAGTTCTGCAGGCAAGTGTCACTGTGTGGCATTGACCGTCTATGAAATTGTTTGAGCTTACCAGCCAGCCTGATCTGTGGTTCGCTTTTTCTGCAGTTTTTGTAAAATAATTATAAAAAGAATCAATATTTCATAGTTTTTATAAAGTGGACACCATAAACTGAATTGTGTCTTGCCACTCAAATATTAGCTTCTACGATTATCCGACTCAGAGGAACTCAGTTCCTCCCCATCATTTTGCTAGGCAGTGTGTGATTGAAGTCCTAGAGGTCTCAACGCTGGCACGGAGCCTGCTGAGCTATCTTACCACCTGAGCATTACGACAAGTGACTGGTATACATGCTGTTACCCTTAAGCCTTTACATGGGTGAAAAGCAAGAGTTGATTTTACCGTTGAGCGGAAGATAGATGGGGTGTCGGAGCCTGAATAGACGAAGTACTTGAAAGTTTGGTTCGAGAAGCAAGAGTTAAGCTCATAGTTCATTCCTCATTGGCATGGAAAATTGTATTTCTGGAGCATCACATGATGAAATAATTGAGGACTAAGCCCTCCTTAAAGCTACAGAAAGGAGATGTATGGCTAGAAAATCAGCTTTAGAGTGGAGCTGCCCAAGTGTATTGATCAAAAGATCATCCTTTAGAGTGGAGTTGTCCATGTGTATTGATCAACAGACCATCCTTAAGGTGGAGCTGCCCATGTGTAGTGATTAAAATACCATCCTTAAGGTGGAGCTGCCCAGGTGTATTGATCAAAAGACCATCCTTAAGGTGGAGCTGGCCATGTGTATTGATTAAAATACCATCCTTAAGGTGGAGCTGCCCAGGTGTATTGATCAAAAGACCATCCTTAAGGTGGAGCTGCCCATGTGTATTGATTAAAATACCATCCTTAAGGTGGAGCTGCCCAGGTGTATTGATCAAAAGACCATCCTTAAGGTGGAGCTGGCCATGTGTATTGATCAAAAGACCATCCTTAAGATGGAGCTGCGCATGTGGCATGGCCATGGCTTCCAGCTATCATCTTAGGCCATATTGAAAGATGGGAAACTAGGGAAGTCTCTTGATGAGTGTTTCATCTGCTGCTACAGCAATACGGCTACCCAGACAGCCTTCTTTCTGTTTTGTTCCTGTTTTGTGAACTTGGAGTATGGGGTTCGTGTAAATGCGCTGTTGCGTGTCTCCTGTTTCACCCTATTGCAGCACCTAGCTGCGACTACCAGAGAGCTTTAAGGATCTGCATCAGAAAACGAGCCTAAAAAGCAGAAGCAGCGCTTAAGATCTTGCGTCATCCGGTACCCATACATTGAGTTAAAAATGGAAGTGTGGCTATCAGTGAGGAACTCTAGAAATACCCCAGCTGGCTTTCCAGCTTTTATCTTAATGACAAAGGATGCAGAATGCGAGAAACAGTGCGAGTCATTTTTAACATTTAATATATCATGTAAGATGGACTTTGCAATGTATAAATGTATCTGGTCTCGCACAGGTAGGCATATTTTGTGCATTGATGGATTTTTCGCAATCGGACGTAAGCGCACTCTGAAGGTGACCCGATGAGTGGCTATTTGCTCACCTGTCTGGGATGATAAGCCAGGCCCAGCGTACTTTCCATGGAGAGGCGGAACGGAAACCAATTTCATCTATGGCAGGGTCTCCTCTGAGCCAACGCAAGACTATCAATATTTGATCAGTGATAATTGCTTCTGAAAATGGCTATTAAATAGGATTCCTATTTGCAACACTTGCCGATTTCAATTATCCACCCTCTGCGGTATCACAGGTACCGGATCACACGATGCAGGGCTGATAACTACCCTTCCCTTTATCTCTCGGTAGCAAGAAAGCCTATTTTGAAAATTATCACCTGTTCCGTTTCTCAGAAATATTTAAATTGCTCTATAGCACAGAGTGGGCAGGTTTTAAGAGTGTTTGTAAAATGCATTTGTTTTGCCGTGTTTTAAGGCTGGATCGGATCTTTTTTCTGGTATTCAGGGATTGGCCCTGAGAAGCCTCTACCTAACTCCTAGAGTAGCGGAGGGGTGCTACCCAGTTCCTCCGAGCCAGGGCCGGACTGGGAACCAAAACCGGCCCTGGCAAAGTGCTCGGCCGCCCCCCTCCCTCCCCCGCGGGGCCCTGTAACAAAATCGGCCCCCAGGGACCCAAAACCGGACCCCACCCGTGCGGCGCACCGTGGGATTGCCCGCTGCCCGCTACGGCCAGTCCGGCCCTGCTCCGAGCTGTAAAACAATTTGGTTTTTTTAGGTCTTAATTTGGGTGGTTGTGGCGGAGAAAGGGGGTAAAGATGGGTTTCATCATCATCATTAATTTATTTAAACATAATCAGTGGTGGTGGAGTGGGATGGATGGGCTTCTTCAAGTGGTGGCTGCTATGGAACGGGGGTGGTGAGTCAGGGTGGGGGGAGGGTAAAAAATATTTAGAAAATCCCTTACCTGATTACTGCTACCCTTTGTCCTCCGTCCTCTTTGTCTCCCGGCAGCACACAGGCTCCCCTAAGCCAATTACAACGCTGCTGTCACCAGCATGACAGCCGCTTTGTGATTGGTCTGAGCTGCCTTTTTGGATCCTCAGACAGTGCTTGGGGCCTTGGGACTGTTCTCCACCCGGCTGTGCAACACAGACAGGTGGAGAAATGATAAGTGTGCATGACTTTTTGGCTGGCCCAAGACAGCAGGCCAAACTGTCTCAGTCTCAAAAACTTTATTCGATTCAGAACAAAGGAATCATAAAAGTCAAACAATTTCATTTACAAACATTATTTCAAAATCATTTTTTAAAAAGGCATTCTTACAATTATAACACTAAACTGTTAAAATTCATTAGCTAAAATAATCACAAATAAAACCCCATAGCTGTTACTTCCAATCAAATTAAATGATTTCATTGGTTCTTCATGCCAGGGCATACATTAAAGTGCCGGTCAAAACAAATAGAGAATCAGAAAATCACGATGCAATGATATACAATATAGATAATCAAGGGTCAACTTCATGGTGCCCGATTTAGCCGTAACGTTTCCTGATCAAAAGTGACATCCGTATAAAATTTAGCATTGCACAGCAAACACCAGGTGAAGATAGGGATAGTAAATGATCATAGCCCTCTTCATAATGGCATGGTTGCTTTTCCTTAAGGATCGGCTTAATAAACCTGATTCTCGGGTCCTTATATAGGGAACAGAAAAGAACAATGTGCATCGTGCTTTGGCTATCTTTGTCATTACAAGGACAGGGTGGCAGTCTCTCACACCAACCCCCCTGTTTAGGAAACGCAAAGAGAAAATGCAGGGTGTGTAACCTAAACCTTGTCAAGTAGAATCGCCATTGCACATGGTTTGTAAAAGATAAATAAAACTGGTGCAGCAAAGTAGCCTTAGGGGCATAAGGGCTAACCAGGGAATTCACAAACGGTGATTTCCAATAAGTTGTTTTAATTACAGCTTTGATGTTTCCCTGTATATTTTCGGGGTTGTCAAATATGTCACCCAGGCCTAATTTATGAAACATTTCATTTACATAAGATAGCCAGGGGATCTGTTTCATGTTTGCCAACTTTAAACAATCCCGGAGGATATCTCTAGTAAGCTGTAAGTCCTCTGATTGCCATATTTTGCCCCATAACAATAAAGGGGAAAGGCGAATGGTGTCACTCACGTAACTTAGACCTAATTCGTTGTGGACAAATCTGTTTGAGGAGCCTGATGGAGTAGCCAATACACGCTTTAAAAATTTATTCTCCATAATCTGTAGTGAGTCAGGGCTTTCAATCCCCCAAACTCCTGCCCCATAAGTAGCAACCGACAAACATTTAGCTTTATACAAAGTTTTTAAATGTGTGACAGGTTTTTGTCCTAGTTTGCCACAGAAACGGAACAGACTCTCTATAGAGCGACTAGCACTTTGAACTCGGGTCTGCATTAACGGGGCCCAACTTAGTTTGTTGTTAAAAAGGTTACCCAGATAATTAAAGTTTTCAACCTTTTCAATGGTAGAGTTGTTAACTACAAACTTTCTAGTCTTAGTGCCCTTTGGGCCACAGACCATGGCGAAGGATTTGGCAAAGTTAACCTTAAGGTCTAGGTCCAACATGAATTTGTGGAAGGCATCAAGACAGTGCTGCATACTGTTTCCTGTGAGTGTCATAAGTACCGTATCGTCGGCGTAAGAAAGCATTGGAATGCTCCTGCCGTTGACCTTTGGAAAGTCATAACAATTATCCAACAGATATTTTTCCAGGCCATTGGTGTACACAAGAAACAGAAAAGGAGCTAATATGCATCCTTGTCGGACGCCCTCAGTTGAGAGGATAGACTTAGTTTTCTCTCCCCCTGGCCCAAACCTTATGGCTACAGTAGTTGATTCATGGAGTCTACGGAGCAAGGTGACCAAGGGTTCCTCGAAGCCCATGACCTCCATCATTTGCCACAACTTGCTCCGACACACAGTGTCAAATGCACTTGAAAGGTCCATGAAGGCAAGGTGGATGGAGGATTTCCTTGCCTTCATGTATTTACCTATGATCAGGGCCAGGTTCAGGCACTGTTCTACAGTACCTTTACCTTTCCTGAACCCATATTGGGAATCCACAATAAGGCCCACCGAATCTGCCCAAGTTTCCAATCTAGCTAAAATGACCCTACCCAATATCTTACACGATGCATCAATTAATGAAATTGGGCGATAGCATCGGGGATCTGATCTATCGCCCTTCTTAAAAATTGGCACCACTATTGCCTCCTTCCATGATGCCGGAATACGGCTAATAACGACTGCTCTAAAAACATTTAATAACAGGGGGGCCCAAACCTTAATATTATGTTTAAAAAAGTCCAAAGGCACTAGATCAGGGCCGGGTGCTTTTAATGGTATGCCTTTCGACAGAGCATCTTCCACTTCCTGTAAGGTGAACGACGCGCTCAAGGACAAGGAAGACTGAGAGACCACCAAATCCCTAACATCTCCTTGTGATGGTTCATTGGATAGAGTACCATGTGGGTTAAAAATCTTCCCAAAGTGTGATTCCCATGTTTCACATGCAATCTGCATCACAATGTTATCCTTGCCATTACTTGTAAAAAGGGGGCGATTAATAACTTCCCAAAAGAGCCTGCTGTCCTTCAATTCCGAGGCCTTCTCTAAATCTTCCCAAGCTTGGTTTTTTAGGTCCAGCTTCCTTGTTCTTATGGCTTCTTTGTATGCCAGTCTAGATGCTCTAACCACTTCTGTGTCCCTGGGTTTTTGTTTTAATGCCGCTCTCAAGGATCTGTGTGTTGCCGAACATGCGGCGTCAAACCATCTAGGACCAAGCATTTTGCTTTTACCAATTGGTTTTGTGAGGCGTTCGGCTACATACCCACATAAAGATTCAAAATTCCCTATAACCTTTTCAGGTGTGGTTGTAGGTGTTAAACATGCCTCGAACTCAGAGCTATATCTATTTAGGATCTCAGCCTCAAGACCTACCGCGTCTATTTTGCCCCATTTAAGTGTAATACCTTTGTTCCTACTATACTTTACAGGTTGCTCCCAGACAGAGTGTTTGGGTTTAACGGGACAAAGCAAGGATACATTTAGAGGATTGTGATCACTGGCAGCATTAGCGATTACTTCCAGCTTGTCAACATGATGGAGGTGTCCACTAGAGACAATTACAAAATCAATAAAACTCATCATACCTCTACTTCCCTGAAACGTCGGTATTGGAGCAGAATTTGGACCAACCCAGGGTTCCACTATACATAGATCATTTAAGATAATGATGTTGTTTAGAGCGTCCCCCTGTGGTGTATGTTTGAAGTGTAACAGGGGTTGGTCATGGGAGTCACTTAAACCACACGCCTTCGAGTCCCCGTAGGTGCATAATGAGCAGTTAAAATCTCCCACCCAAATGACAAATAGTAGGGGTTGCGCGAGGCGTGCCCTGGCTATGGCCTCCTCCAAATTCAACATTACGCTTGTCTCTTTGTTGTCAAAGATGTTGTAATACCAATTAATCAGCAGCAATGGTTCAGGAAACAAATTAACCAACATTAACACTTGAAACCATGGGGAATCAACTATCTTAGAAATTACAAGTTTACATAGTTTTAAGGATGTTGCCATCATTAGGCCCCCTTTTGCCCTACCCGCTTGTGAGGGTATCGCAAGGGTATTAAAAGCTTGATAGCCCTCGATGTTCTGAGTGGATCGGCTCCAAGTTTCCTGAAAGCACAGGATGTCATAGTCACCCACAAAATCTAGCCATGCCTCGTCCTCCAATCTTGAGGCGAGCCCAGCGATATTCCAGGAGATAAGGCGCATCCTTACAGCACTTTGATTTTGTCTACCTAATTCAGTTAGTGCTTCCGGATTATGCCTTAAGATGATTGGACTTGATTCGCTTTCTTTAGTGTGGCCAGCCTCAGGAACTTGGGGGTTGGATGTACAATCATCACCAACAGAAACATTTTCCCGTGAATTATCAACACAGTTTTCTCCCTTCTCCCTCTGGCTCGGCTCTCCTGATATCAGAGCATTTGTGTCGCCGGGAGAACTCAATGATAGTCAGTCTATCTCTTCCAACCCTGCAAGTGCATCAAAGCGGTTTCTTAGGGGGATATTACTAGGAAACCGTCCTAGATAGTCTTCCCCTTGGAATCGTGGTCTCAGATCATTATGCCGGGTTTGCAAGGGGTTGTTATTGTTATAAATTGATCCCCTAAAGAAACCGTCGCACTGTTGTCGGGGGCCCCAGTTGTTTTGGATTGGCCAATCGGCTCTATTTCTCCGGTCCCACCCATGGTGTGTTTCACTGTTTGATGTCTGCCCAGTGTTTTTATAAAGCAAAGTCGCGGGAGGAAGATGCAAATTTGGATAAAAATATTCTAGACCTATACATTGAATATCCCCAGCTCTAGCAAATCTTGGTTTACCGCAGATGATATTTTTTACCCAAGTATCACTGAAGTTGATCAGAATACAGTCCCCCTCTAGGTCCTTATCACTTGGGCCCACCCAGGGAACTCTGCGTACGCTAAGTATTTTTGTTTTAGATTCAGGAGGGAGTGGTCTGTTGTTATTGAGCCAGTATATTACTTTGTTTTTTAATTCCTGGTTCGATTCCATTTTGTTGAACAAAACTGGGGGTACTCCTGTGAGTATTGCCATAAAAGGAGCTGAATCTGGGGGCAAATTTACAGGTGGTGGTTTCCTTTTAAGTGCTCTCTCGTTATCATTATTTCCTGCAGGCCCCTGCAAAGATGTTTGTTTTGACCCTTGGGTGGTTCCCTGTTTGGAAGTAAGAACTTCTGATGTTAGTGCTGTGCTACCCATATTTTGATTAGGGGGCCCCACAATGCCCACCACTGCAGGTTTGGTACGAGCTAAAGGAACAGATTTTGTTCGTGCTAAGGGGACCGATGCTGCCTTAGGGTCAGCAGGTATAAGTGTTTCGGGTGGTTTGCTGGCATTTTTATTTACTTCCCCTTTCTTTAAATTACTATTATTGGCGATACTGTTTTTATTATAGTTATTAGTACCCCCCGCCTCGGGTAATTTGTTTTTAATTACTAGAGTTTCAAGGGAGTCAGCATTAAGAGAGATAAGGTGTTCCAGTTGGTCTAGTTTTAGATTAACAATTTGAATTTTCTCTAAAACAGGCAACAAAAGCATCTGAACCGATTTCTCAATTACCCCCAAGAGACGATCATTATTATTAGTGTTGAATGAGAAGATTTTCTGTCCCGCGTCAGCTGGGTGAGTGCCCTTTTGTTTGGTTAGATTTGTCGGGACTTTAGATGGCGTTGGCTTCGCTGACTTAGTTCTAGTTCCTTTTCTATGGTTTCCCCCTCTTTTACGTTTGTTCAGATTGTTTGATTCCCGCTCACAGTCTACTACTTGATCTTGTATATGGATGGGCCCATTGCTGCTCAAATTGCCGTCTAAGGCATTATCCCCCATAGTACCTGATGAAATAGGTATAAGAGTAGATGTGGATGCTTCAATTTGGGAATCCCCTGGGTCTGCTATCATAATTGTCAGAGAGTCAGAGAGTGCCACTAGGTTTGGACTAGCCTCTAGGTTGCTATCTGCACTATCAGCATTCTTCTCGGGAGTGGGTGCCTTATTGGGTGTGATTTTAAAGGCAATATCTCCCAGGGATGAGCGTTTGCATGTTATTAGATCTAAGGACAAGCGCTTTTCGGTAAGGATTATTTCTTTTTCCAGGATAACAGTTGCCCGAGTTATGAAATCGTCTAAGGTTCCAGTGGCTTTCCCATTGTTCGTTTTTACGGTAACCTGTCTACCCTTCCCTGAACGCAAAGACATCATATGGGTTCTGGGAAACAACTAAATGAATAGTAGTACTATAACTTACAATCAAACAGTTTAAAATGAGAAGTCTGGGATGAAGAGGGAGAGCAGCCCAGATGGAGCGGGCGTGGGTGCCTGGGACACCTAGAGAGTGGAGTCACAGCCCACTTGCTCGCAGCCCTCTGCCCCTGTTTTTCCCCAACAGCAGCTTTAATCCAGTGAGGAAAGCGCCCCTCTGCACAGCGGAATCCGGGCTACGGTTTCCGCGAGGCGTGGGCAGAATTGCGTTAAGTGACCTCAAGGAATCCAAGATGGCAGTACCAGGTTTGCTAGGAGGTCCCAGAGAGTACAAGGTAAGCCGGTATTTGCTCACCCGGTCTTTGGGTGCGGGGGTGCGGGGGTGGGGAAGGAGGGAGAGCAGCCCAGATGGGGCGGGCGCGGGTACCTGGGGCTCCTAGAAAATGGAGTCCCAGCCCTCTTGCTCGCAGCCCTCAACCCTCAACCCCTGTTATATCCCAACAGCGGCTTTGACCAATGAAGAAAAGAAAAGAAAAACGCTCCTCTATGAGGCAATGCCCACACAGCGTGAAGGAAGCTGGAATTAATGACAGCAAGCAAAGAAAGGAGGGAACAAAGGAGTGTAAAATGCTCCCACAATGAGAGGCAAGAGAAATTTTCACAGTACCTTAGTCAACAGTCCTAGTGGAAGGGCAGAATCCAGGAACATACATGGAACATACAAGTTAAGGGGGGTGGCCCTGCCCTGGCTCCAACTGGCGATGACGGGCAAGGACGGGCCCGCCCTTGCGCTTGGGAGGCTTAAATGCAGCCCGGGCGCTGCGATGACGTTAGCAGTGGGCGCCCGGGACTGAGCACTCTGGGGGTTGAAGTTTTTCAAAGGGCCGTTCCCCTCACGGCAGTGATGGTAGCAGAGTTCGTGGTGTCCGTGGTGCAAGGGGCGAACAGGTGAGCCCGTGTGTTGAGCCGTTCTCCTCACGGCGTGCTCGTGCAGTTAATAAATCTCCACCAGGTCTAGGTTCATGTACTCACAATGCGACAAGCAGCAATGCTCTTAATGAAAGTTCCAAAATACGTAATCCCAAAAAAGGCTCCACACTGAGAGATAAAGAGCAGGTACCACGGGATTAAATGTAAGGCAGAAATAAAGTCACGCAAATCACTGCGTCAGTGCCCCATAAATGTTCCTTTGAAATGAGCACAAGGACGCTGTTTAAAAGGCACAGCGCAGTAGTAAAGGACGGATACTTATTTACGCGAAGAAACCAATGCAATCAGCTGTTTCCAAACACAGCATGAAACGAAGACTGAAAGCTGCTACGAGAGAATAAACTGCTAAGACTCTCTCGAGAAAGAAAAGCAATTAAACACAGTGTCTGACACGGGATGAGTGCTCCAGCTCTTCTCTCCGTCTGTTTAGAAATGAAATACCTTTAAATCCAAGAAGTTGTCAGAAACAAAGACTGCTTCACCCTGACAAGCTCCGTAACCTCCGAAAATCAGATAGGTCTCACGAAGGCGGGAAAAGCAATAAACCAGCTGCATTCACTTCCTAGAGAGGCCGGGCATATGCATACAGATCCTCTGCACGGCTGACCGCAGCTTTTCCTTCCATCCGATCTTTCCTGCTTAGCTCCACCAACTCACGCGCACTTGAGGCCCAATGCTGCGGGATTCCAAACTGTCATGTGCACAAACTACTCCTCCCTGTGACCCAAGCCCTGCCCTAACCTGGCCCCGTAGCTCATGCTAAAAATAAAATGCTAATAACTTTGTGTTATTAGAATTTCATTTTTCCCTTTTCCACTGCTCTGAGAGCATGGGGGTGAGGCTCCTCTGCCTTAGTGGAGGAGCGGCCGCTGGCTGCTTCATCATCATCTCGCATTCATTTATATATGTGGGTGGCTTTATCGATTTTTTTTACTGCTACATTGTGCTTCTGTTAGGATCATGCATGGCTATGCATTCTTTAATGTACTGAGGGCCGTCAATGTACATACTTGTGTGTGTAGTTATAAGAATCATATAAACGTTAGTCTCCTCCATTCTTTTTAATCATAGATTGGTGATGCACCCAGTCACCGATTAAGAAAGCATGTCAGAACTTGACTGTTGTAAGTTATTACAGTCAAGTTCTGAAGTCGGAATGTCTGCTGCCAGAGCCAGTAGCCCCCATGAAAGGCAGGTCAGTCACTGAGCATAATTGAAGCAGCTGTTTAGCATGTGTGTACACATTCTCAGCTTCTGCAGCTTTTTTTTTTTTAACTAACTTGAAACTGAACTGTTTCTAATATCTGTGTTCAGCAAATATCGCACAGGTTTTAGATGCATTTAATTTTGCACTAGATGTTTTCTTTTTATTCTTCATGTCTGCGAACAAGCTCGTTGTTTCATATGAAAGAGCAACAAACCAAGGGTTTAAGTGCTTTATGGGAAACGTGAGAACATGTGTTATGTGTTATATGGGATAAAGTACACCCTGGCATGCATAAGTATTGCAAGTCACCTCGGAGAGCCATAATGCATTTGGAAAGCGAGACGGATCCTAGAACCTCCCTCCTGCTTCTTTCAGGACCCTCTGAACACGGATGCACCCGCCCGTTGTTCTTCCCTTGGATTCATAACTGACGGGGCCAAGGATCCACCCATCCTCCCCAACCCACAACCCTCGTTGCTATACTACCCTGATGTATTAATACCCATATTCGACCGGGTTGGAATTATCACCGGGCCAGCGATCTCGCACGTACTTTATTGCTACAGTCAGCCCTGAAGAGTCACGGGTTACCACCCAGGTGACGAAACACGTGTCGGCTGGTGTTCTTATTTGACCTGGCAGCACCGTAACCATTCATTTTTTTTTTCTCACTCTCCACCGTTAACCAGCTTGAGCGCCATTCTTCCTGCCTATTCAAAACCCATCGCAGAACCAATATTATAATGTCTTAAAGGAACTCAGCCTTTATATATAGAGAAGTGGAAGGCAGGTGTCAATTCCACCCCCACTTATCCGTCACAGGAAGCCCTTCAGAGTCGGAGGTCTGCAATTTCCCTTAAGTGCACCTAGTTTATGGCCGTCGATCAGGAATGCAGAGATGAAGCTGTACACCCAGCACCCAGATGTGGATTGTGGACAGGCTGACAGTCACACAGAGAGCCACGAGCATAGAAATGCCCAAACTTACTCAAAGTGGCATTTTTACATTACTAATGTCGAATCCGCTCTCTCTACCGGGAAGGATTTGCCCTTACTCATCCATCAATACTAAACACCATACTGCCACTCTTCTGCACAAAGGAAATACAGCTCAATAGCCTTTCCACAGATTCCTTATGTTAATCAATGCGAGAAGCAGGCATCACAGTACTGAACACACCATCCGATGTTATTTACTACTAGGGCATGTAGCGTACAACGCACCCTGTCCTGAGGGAGTACTCTGATGTAGCGAGAGACATGCAGAACTTTGGCAAGTAGCTTTTAAATGCCAAGGTGAGTACCACTAACCTGCACACACAGGCCGCGTCATGGCAAGCCTGTGGTACGTTTGAAGAGCTACCTCTGTGGGTGGCACAACAAGTGCTGCAGGCCCACAGAGTAGAATTTGAGTTACATGCCCTAGGCATAGGTCTTAACTGTGGACAAGGGACTTACAGCAGCTAACGCAAACCAGCCAATCACATATACCCCAGTCACCAGTATGTATATGACTTGCACAGCGCTTTGGCACTGCCTGACAGTGGTAAAGAGCTCAAAGTCCTAAGTCAGCAAAACAAGGTCCAAACAGGAGGTCAGAAGCAAAAAAGTTAGGGAAGATGAGAACGTCAAAAGATGCCAGGTCTAACACTTGGGAAGTTTACACTGTCGTGCTCCATGCTTGATACCTGCACCAGGAATGGTACTTTCTCTATCACTATGAGAGTGCTCTTGGTGTGCCCCTCTCGGTTCAGGGCAAGAAAATGCCAACTTTATGAAAGTCAATGAAAAAATGCAGCTTGGATGCACTCAGTGCTCTCACTTAAACAATAACCTTGATGTTGCACTTGTCCCAACACATTTGGTAAGCGGGCAGCGTGCGTTGATATGAGTTGATTCACGTTCTTTTTCTTTTTCTCTTACATAGTCTTTCTAATCTCGAGCAGTAATTATGTCATTTGTTATTTTTTTAGACCTCGTTTGTGTTTGATTTCGTTTTTATGCAGCCAGGAATGCGTTTTTTTCACGTAACACCATAGGTAAGCGCATAATATTACCTTCTGGTTATTCCTGTCGGGTTGGCTGCCAGTGCTGGTAATTTTTGGTAACTTTCACGGTGCACAATAACTCGGGATTGTGGTGGTTCGGTTGAAACAAACTTTTGTTGGCGTACATGTCATTTGGACACTATTGAGGCTGTTTTTCATGTTTGTGATGGGTCTTTACATCATTGTTATCTCCAGTTAATCTTTTTCTTTCTCTTTCTTTACATTTTTGATGAGACTGTAATAGCTTGGTGTTCCTGCCCTCACATGACCCATAATGTCTCACAAGCTGATACCTTACGATTGTATTGTTCATAATTGGAATATTGTTACTTTTTAGATTCCCCTGACTAAGGGCTTATTTGAAAGGCCCGAAATGCATTGGGAAATGTGAAAAACCTTGATGTTTTTGCTGATTAAAAGCTGTTTCATTTGTCATCCCTTCATCACCTCATATCTGCAATTCTCAGAAATAAAAGCAGAAAGAATTCACTCGTCGGTTGAATGATTTGATTCATGGACTTCACTTTTTGATTCATGGACAACATGTTGATTACTGTTGTTTACAATAAGTAGAATTACAAACTGTTGTTGATATATTTTTTCTAAAATAGTAGCATACACTTTACAGTGTATTGAGTTGTAGTGCACTGGGTATTCCCAGATACATTTCTTGGAAGTTTTCTTCAACTTTATAAAAGTAACATTTTCAGAAATGTGACTTAAAATCTAATTTTACCATTAAAGAGGCTTTTAAATTACAGTTCTTTAGACACTAAACTTGACATTCCCATATGCTCCCAATTGAAAGTTGTCTCTTAATAAATGTAATAAGGTAACCCAACGTTGTCGTATGAGAGAGGCAGCCTGCAGTAGTGAAAATGAATGTAAAAGTTTTTCAACACCAGGACATGTAAAGGTTAAAAGTATATGTCCAACTTTTTACATACAATGCTCCCTTCCCTATGGGCTGTTTAGGGCCTGCCCAAGGGGTGGGTGACTGATATGTATTCAAAAAGGAAGGTTTAGGCCTGGCAAAAGTCTTCTTTTGTGACAGCGAAATGGCAGTTTAAAACTGCACTGCACACACAGTCTGCATTGGCAGGCCTGAGGCATGCTTGCTAGGCTACTTATTGGGTGGCACAATTAGTACTCCAGGTCCGCTAGTAGCATTTCATTTACAGGCCCTGGGTACATGTAGTATCACTTTACTAAGGACTTATAAGTAAATTAAATGTGCCATTTGGGTGTAAGCCAGTGTTACCATGTTTTAGAGAGTGAGCAATTTAGCACTATTTAGTAATTGTAAAGTGCACAGAGTCCTAAGGCCAACAAAAATGAGATCAGCAAAAATAGAGGAGTAAGGCAAAAAGCTTGGAAGAAGGTCTAACAGATGTGAATTATTTTAATGTTTATTAGTACAACTGCTGTAGTTTATGTATCATTTCACTATAGAATAACCACAAATAAATGAAAATGCATATTTAAGAGAGGTATGTCCTAGCTACAGAGGTTCGAATTCCAGTGAATCATCTTTAGGAAGCCGGTAGAACAGGAGTCATTAAGTTGGGTAATGCATGGATAACCACCATATTTAACAGTCTGTACTCAGAGGTATGACATGCTGATCAGCGATCACAACAAAGCAACTTCAGGCTTTGCTGTACTTCCGAATGACAACACAACATTTTCTCGTGAAGATGAGCTTATGCGCACTATGAATGAGAGGTCATTTGGATCAAGTTTATAACTTTGAGATGGGATTTTTTTTCGTGTTTGTGGAAATATATAGCTATACCATGGTGAGCACTGCTAGTGGAACATTCTTTTTTTGCTCCTCTCCCAAGGAAAGTTGCGATTGCCCATCCCCTTTTCCTCGCCTGTAGGCAGGCTCATCAATCACCGCTCTCTCTTATATACCTGCACATGCCTAAGGTTGAAGCCTGATCCCCTGGCTTCCCTATCAGCTGGTCAGATGCTGAGGGCTGGCTACCAACCCACCTTAGGTGCAATGCTAGCCTTTTTGGGAATGACTCTCAACCATAAGGCTTTTCCTCATTCACTTCTCTTGTCAACTCTTCATCTTTCTCATTGTGGTTCTTTGCCACGTTTCCTCCCCCAACCCTCCATTCGTTCTTCGCTGTCACTGCTTTGAGGCGATCTTAAAGTTTCATTAATTTATTTGCAAATTTCCAACATTGCAAAGCAATATGTTTATCTGGTAGAAAAAAAGCATTTGCACTTTGACTAGTACCCTGTGGTTTTTTACGAGGGCAGAAGTCCAAGACCCTGATAGAACTGCGGAATATCTAGATTTTCTGCAAAAATATCTAGTGTTTGCTATTTATGGCATACAAAGCCACATATGCCATATAATACTCTTGTAAAACTTAATCTTGCATGGTTTGTAGCCAGGGGCACAGCTTCAGGTGAGGTGTTTGGGGTGGTACACCCCCTAATAAATGTATTCTTTAGTAAATATTTGGGTACAGGAGCTTTCAGACTGGTATGGCAAGGTGTCTGTCGGATTTTACGTGGAATCTTTAAATACTCACTCACACAAAAGCACACATACACTCTTCTGTTTTGTAGGTTTTAAAACATAGGTATTTTACAAATTCTTGTGTTTTAAGTACCCTTCACAATCCACACTCCTTTCCCTTCCCATTGGCCCTTAAGCCCCCCTCAACTGCGGCTAGGGTGACCAACTGGCATTGGTGCAAATTCAGGACGGTGAGTGTAAAAATTCAGGACAAAGGGTCAAAATTCAGGACACAAATTCAGGACAGGAGGTCAAAATTCAGGACAAAACGTCAGGACAATAGGTAAGTTTTACAGACACATCAGAAGAGGTGGCGCAATAGTATATAAGTAAGCCCAGCCATGTCCAAACATATTCAACCATTTGCAAACCTACCCATCATGTATCCTTCCATCTATCATTACACTCATCCATCCCTTCATCCATCCATCCATTATCCATCCATCCACCCTTTCACCCTATCCATCTGTACACTCATCCATCCACTCTTCTACCCATCCATCCACTCATCCATCCAGCCATTTACCCTTTCACCCATCCAGCCATCCTTTCACTTACTCATCCATCCACCCAGTCACTCATCCTTCCACCCATCCACCCTTTCAGTCATCCATCCATCCTCCCTTTCTCTCTCCATCGACCCTTTTACTTAGCCATCCTTCTTTCCATCCATCCACCCACCCACCCATCTACTCGTCCACTCATGAATCCATCCATTGACCCTATCATTCATCCATCCTTTCTCTCATCCATCTATCCTTTCACTCCTTCACCCATCTATTCATCCTTTTGTCCATCTACCCTTCCTTTCACTCACTCATCCATCCTTACATCCGCCTTTCACTCATCCCTCCATCCATTCACCCTTGCACTTATCAATTCATCAGTCCATCCATCATTTCACTCATCCATCCACCCACTCACTCATCATCCACCTTTTCACTCATCCATCCTTTCACTCATCCAGCCACCCTTTTGCCCATCCAGCTACCCTTCCACCCATACATCCAGCTATTTACCTTTTCTCTCATCCATCCTTGCACTCACTCATCAATCCATCCATCCTCTCTCAGCCATCTATTCAATCTTTCATTCGTCCATTCACCCTTTCACGAATTCATCCAGCCATCCACCCATCCCTTCACTTACTCACTCGTTCACCTTTTCATATTAATTTTGAGCTGAGCCTTTTTGAGAAGAGGCCCATCAAGAACTTCACCCTCGCTGCAGGAGCCATTCCAGGACTGGGACAGAAGCCACCCAGGGCGGAGACGGGATCCACCACAGGGGGGGGGGGACAGGAGCCATCACAGGCGGAGGGGGGGGACAGGAGCCACCACATGGGGGGGACAGGAGCCATCACTGGGGGGGAGGGGGGGAGGAGCCATCACAGGAGGGGGAACAAGATCCACCAGGGTGGGCACAGGGGTGGGCATGCAGTATTCTAGTATCATCTTGGTCTCTTCCAGGGTGGGGTAGGGCTCCTCACCCCCTCCTGGACAAGACAACGAGAGGACAGGCTCTCTTTCTAAAATGTTAGTTTTGCCACCCCCACTGTGATGTACAGTACTTAAAAGAGATACTGGAAGAGAACTGACTTAACTGATTGTCCTCCATACTTTGTTAATCAGTGTTGCTGCGATTGTGCCATTTCTTTATTTTATTACATTATACACAGCATGTTTGAAGAACCAAGGTTTGCTTACAATTTACTGACAGGAATTAAGCTCTGTGAAGAGAACCACGTGCTGCCTGGTGTAATCAGGGCCGGTTCTAGGGTGTTTGGGGCCCTGGGCAGAAAGGGAATGTGTGAGGCCCCTCTAAATTGCAGAGACATGACGCATTCCGGGCTGTTTGCATCTGAATAGATGCCCCTGCTGCTGAAGCTGCAGCCCCTCCCTCTCAGTCACCTTCAAGCACCTCTTAGCAGCTCATCAAGGGCGGAGGGTGTGAGGTTTGCCATCACGCTGTGCCTCCCCAATGCTTCTGGGGATCTGAGCTTTGGTACTGCATCGGAGTCTGTTACACCCGACCTCAGCAGCATCGGAGTCCGTGCCGGCTTAGGGTGTTGCGAGCGGTGCCCGGTTAAAATTACGGACAAATGGCGTCCGTTAAAGAATCCTTCACGGACAACAGACAGACGGACGAAATTACGGACTGTCCGTGAAATTTACGGACGGTTGGTCACCCTAACTGCGGCTTCTCATATAATAATTAACATGATATCCCAGCGTGATTGTCAGAAAATCTGAAGCTCATCCCCGTCTTACTGACCAAGCTGCGCCCCTGTTTGTAGAAAATCCGCCCTTTTCAATTGGCGCCCATCTTACAAATGGAGTTCCTGTCCATACTCCATTGTGATCGCAGCACGATAAAAAGGTTTGATAAAGAGGTTTTCAACGATCTGCGCCAAAGCAAACCTTTCCCATCTTATCAAAAGTGCGACCGTTCCACCCTTTTGAAGATGTAAACGGTGATAAAATGGGAACTGCTGAATCGATTGATAATAAAAGCACAATTTGGCAACAAGGCTCATTTCGTTTTGCCTTGGGCGCCTAAGAAATGGCCGAATTAGAGCAGGAGTTTATTTCTAAAAAGAAGGGGAATTGTTTCTTGAGAAAGAAGCAAACCAAGGATCAGCTCCTTTTGCGCAGGTATATGAAGAAAGAGTTGAGATCTATGCTCGGAGGTCCACCGTCTTTAATGAGCAGTTCACGCGCTGAGGTTGAATGTGCTGAGCTCCCCCCATGCGACATGCCCCGCACGTGCTTCAGGGCAGCCGCTACCTGCTGAAATAACAAGCTATCCTTAGAACTGGCCCGGGCATGCAGCTTCATGGATGCAAAATAACACTGCTTATCCCTCTTGTAACAAATGAATATTCATGTGGGTTTACCTTGGTGTCGTCTCTAACCGCCAGGCTGGCTGCCCTGGACTTCTTACCTGACAGTGGGAGGTAGATAGTGAATACTGACCTGCTGGATCCATACCAGGGGTTTGCAGGATTTCCCTCCTCGTGCACGGATTGCGGACAGAGTGCAAAACAAGTTTCAACAAGGCAACCACCATACAGGGTGCTCATTAATTTCGGTCCCTTTTAGCCCTATCGGTTTGGAGGCACGCTACGGTTCTCGGCTCTGCTTGGCCTAAGATGGCGACCGCTCAAGTGGCGCTCGCACTCAAATAGCGTCATATCAGTTGGGCACAAGTCCCCGGGGCATGTTGATGACAGCAACAGTCCAGACCTCATACTCGGCTATACAGGCATGTGGAATGGCGTCCGCCCAGCGGAAGACACTCAACCCGCATCATGTGTAATTTATCGAGGTCCATGTCCTGGATCCTCCATCTTGCGGTCTCAACAGACTCCCTGATCGTCTCCTACCGCTGGCCAGGGCCTTGTACTCTCCATTCTGTCCATCGCCTTAAGCGATCCCCTCTTGGAATCTCCTCCACCCCTCTTTTCAGGTATCGTCACTGTGATGCACCCTTTCGCCCCCTCCTTCGGTTTTGATCCTTTTCTAATGTGACCCAACGCAGTGAGGGAGTCCGGCCCTGGATGCTGCGGATCTTCTGGACCCTTGCCGGCTTGGTGACCTGCCTACTCTGACTCTGTGGTGTTTTCCGCCTGACGTACTAACCTCCATGGCTGGTCGGCCAGACCTAAATCTTCTTCCCTACCCCCTTTCTATTCCCCCCTACTCCCTACGCACCAGAGGACTGGTCTACTACTGGTTTACTATGTAACCCTGTAACTGATGTAACTTGTAACTCTCCCCACCCTCCTTTCCTCCTTCCTCTCCTGGGGACTTGTTTCTTCTTTATTGGACTTTGCTTCTGTAACTACTGTAACCTTGTGCCCTTTAACAAAGCACTCCTTCTCCCCTTGTTGGAGAGGGATCCAGCATGTATCCCTGGAGTCTCAGAGACCCCTCTGAGAGAGTCCACAGCGTCAAGGGAGCCACACACAGTGGAGGTGTGGGTATGGCGTCCCTTGCCAAAGCACTCCCTCACCCCTTGTTGGGGAAGGATTCTGTATGTATGCCCTGGAGTCTCAGAGACCCCTCTGAGAGAGTCCACCACATAAAGGGAGCCCCACTCAATGGAGGTATGGGATTGACACCATTTCCACTGGGATCACAGCACACCGGACGTTGGTCACTGTTCTTCCTCGGCTCCTGGTCGTTTTTCTTTCACCCTCCCCCACCTCTTTCCCTCTTTCATTCTTTGTCTACCTCCCCTGCTCCTATGCCCTCTCACCTGAATCTCTCCCCTTGCCTGCTTTTTCCCTTACGTATATGTTTTTTTTAATCGCATGTAACTACATAACTATGCTCTGAAACTGTGTAACTTTGTAATTATGTAACTTGTAACTATGGTCTGAAACTCCTGTAAAGCACTCTGATACCTCCGGGTCTAGCCAGTGCTATATAAAACTTTTCAAATAAATAAATATCAGCTTTCTCATGCGTTCCCATGCTGGTGGTTTGAGCACCATTGGGGAGTGGAGTGCTTCTGCTCAGCCGCTCCCAATAGAGGAGCCACTAGGGACCTTTCAAGCGTTGTTGACCTCAGCAAGGATACTACCAGATTCACATGCTTCTCCCTGATCTGGCATAATAGTACTTATGTCAGATGATGCTGAATGTTGATTCCAGCTCCAAGCCAGACAGTTGTACAGCAGTGCCTTCCTGGGGATGGAAGTGGGGGAAATGGTACAAGAAAGTGAAGCCAATGAGGGCCCATCGTGGGACATGAAGGGTCAAATTTGCAGGTGCTTGCCTCCATTGCATTGCCTCCATTGCGACCTAGACACAATACTGGAACACATCCACATGCATAAGGGTGGTGGGGGGGAATGACGTTGTAGTGACCAATCCTAGGCATCCACTTCTAGCAGCATGACGTTTAGGAATACCTCAACTCATGTTTGCCACAGGAAAAGGGTGAACCAAAAATTACCAGTCTGGATATTCACTGGAAATTTAGTAATTCCTCCCCTCAGGGTTACAGAATAACACTCTGTCACATTCTACTAGTCACCCTAACATAACAGACTCTTAATTTGACATCATAATTGGAGGAACTCTCAAATTCGTAATTTGAGTGCCTCAGAAATGAGAAAGTAGATGGCTTTGCTCCCTCCTGTTCTTTTCTGCTAGATCTTGAGGCCTTCTCAATGACTCCACTCTGTCTTTCATTGACCTTATCCAGGAAAAAAAGCATGATTCCAGCTTACATGACTGTTCAATAGCAAGCACTTCTATCCTGCAAATTACTTGCAGTCTACGGTCCAGACTCTCGTCTGATCACAAATGAGCTGAGACACCCCATCAACTAGGCTCCTCATTTATGCCATTCAAACCATTCTTCATGCAGCAGCTTGCCTCGGCACCAAAGTTCCATCACCACTCCCTGCCGGAATCCACTTCACAGTCTGTTGTGTGATCTGGGGGCACTCCACATGAGCAAACTGGGCTATTTTGCCTGTAAACTTTACATCTCTAGTTGTGCTCACTTTATTAGACTGGAAAGCTAAATGATTCACAAAGAACGCACATACCAACAGTTCTTCTCTCCCTATGGACGAAGATTCTGCCGCTACTTCTTTGTGCACCTTAGATTTGTTCCTTCATTGTAATGCAGAAAATGCCTCAAACCCGACCTCTTCTCAATGCCCAGAACATGCAAGGCTGCTTTCTTTCTCTCCCCCACATCACATAGCCATCATTGTACACATGCCTGCCAGTGTCTGTAGCCTCATGTTAGCTAAGCATCTAGTTGCTATGTTGAGGGGATTCCCGCCTTTTGGGGCCCGGTTCACGCTTTATAAAATAACAAGCATTGGTAATGCATTGGTTTCACTTATGTGATGAATAAACTACTGTTTTTAGCAATTATCGTCCGGGAGAAGCAAAGAGGTCCCTGGCAAAACGGGAGTGGAGAGGATGTGGCGCAGCAGCCAGAGCTGCTGATTCAAGAGCTGGGGATCCTGGATCGAGCCTTGGCAGCAGCACCAGCCTGTGATTCTATGCAAATCACTTAATCTACCTGATGACACATTGTTCTATAAATATGCTGCAAGAATAAAAAGTGAGAAGAGGCTAAACTGAATGAAAAAAATAGTTCTCCAAAGCGGGTGTTAACGGTATTTCGACCACAGGAAACTGATAAGACAAGCAGGTGAGAAAAAAGCAATGCAGTAAAATATGCTACAGCCAATAGAAATAGAGGGAAAGTAAGTAGAACGCACAAGAACCAATGAGAAGCCAGGAAAGAGAGGAGGTCGGATCGAAGTGCCTTTTAAGTTTATATTAAAAACCAGAGATTTCTCAAGTGCAGCGCAAGCGCTGTACAGGCGAAACCTAAAAAGAACACTGGCTTCTGTTGAGGCTGGTCCACAGGCCACTATGTGAAGAGCTTTGCCTCAGTGGAACATGCAGTGGAGAAAATAATAAAGTACAGACTAGCACATCCATGATAGACTCCTCAGGACTTTCGTCCTTCTAATTGTATAAGGTTCTTCTCATTCTCCCCTAGGGATCCACGTTCAATGCTTGGCTTCGCTGCTACATTACTCAGGCTTTATAGTCCATCAGCATGGACATGTGGAGCAGGTTTTGTTGGACGTACACCAGAGAAAACAAGCACCTTTAACTGCCCCGGCAGCAGGGCTGGCGCTTAATTCCAGTGCCATAGCTGCTGTAACCCCCTCCCCATTAGGTCAAATCCTATCAAGGAAACAGAGCCGGTTTTGTGTAACAACACAGCCAATGAGTCCCCAGCTCCCTCTAAGAAGGCCTCATTACCATGTCCGGCACGGACCGCGGCAAATCCGCTGAATACACAAAGTGGCTGCTTAAAGTGGCTGCGGTGCAAGGTTAACTGCTCCACATCAAACCTCTTAATAAGTCCCCTGATGACAAGAAGCAAAGTATTATAGGGAAGTAGAAATGTGCTTTTGCTCATTTGACAGCATCTGGTTAAACAGAAATGTCCAGTGGTATTTCCTTTCTCTGTCACTGTGGTCGCCTGGCATAGAATACAGAAGCATCTGCTTGGCGGCGGTGATTGAAATAGCATGTGTCTGCTTTAGGAGCTGTTGTGTTGACTGTTTACCGATTGTGGCATAGCTGGTGAGATATTTCCGTGGAGTTTAGTACCTACCGCAGGTATGATTTGTATCACTTGAACGTAATGGGTTGAAAAAAATTAGACTCATCTCTCTGCTGTCAATGTTAAGTACCATTGACGTGGATATCATTAAATCTATTCTGTAAGATTAAGAAAAACTTTAATATTATTTTCTATTTTATTTGTTTTTTATAAAGTTCAAATGAGAAGCAGTGTGTTGTCCGTGTATAGGCATAGTGCTCCAACAGATGCATCCATACTGTAGTTTCATAAACCGGCTGCACTGATATGTGTGATAAATTGGATCTTTCACAGGGACGGTATACGTAGAGAGGACCGGTCTCCTCAAACGAGATCAAGCATTACCCTCTGTATGTGCCATTGGCAGAGAAAGGAAAAGATAGAAAAAATCAAGCAATACAGGGAGAGTCATGAAAGCGGAGAGTGATGCAGGGTCCAAGATCTCAAGTATTCCAATGCAATGCATGTGCCACAGATCTACCCATCATCATAAACAACAAAACGGAAACTAATGCACTCAACCCGAGCAGATGCCTATCCACGGCAGGCTGCCCTACAAGACGTCTCAGGATAGGGCCACTGAAAAGCCCCTGTTCTACCATAATGTTACAGCTGGTAGGGCCTGGGCTATATTGGGGAGGACTTTGTGCGCATAAAATATTCTTGCGTTTTGGAATCTTTATAATGTTCTGTCATGGACTGATTTACTGTGTGGGTGGGCGGACAAGTGGATTAGCGTATCCAAATCTCAGCACTTTACAGAAATGGGGATACAGCTTTTTATACCTTTGAAATAATTCCCGAGGAGCGCCAAAATACACAGAAATAGAAGGACATGATTAGCATTACTAGTGAGGCCTCCGTTTAAAAGCAGGATTTTAGGATCCTTCCAGATGAGGATCAGAGTTTAGTGCAAAGCTCGCCGCAACGGCCAGAGCGACATTGCTTAATTTCTTACCACACTTTTTAGAACCATGATCCAATTTTTAGAACTACAGAGTTTCACAACCCACCTAGCTTTAATTAAGATGAGGCGGGTGATTTTTTAAAATGTAACTAAAGCATTGTGAGGTTGCGCACTGTCACTTACAGGCAGAACAATTTTCCATTGAAATGGCCACTAAATTTGCGGAGCCATACAGTTTTACTGATAAAATTATCAATCAATCAATCAATCAAAAGGTCTTTATTGCGATTGTTTAAAATCATAAAAGTACAATATAAAAAGATTCATTTTAGATACATGTTCAGTTAATACAATAAACCATGATAAAAACAGGATGACATAATATTTTATCTACAAGCACGGCCCTTTTTAAGACAATCAATCAGTCTGTATTATTACTTATTAGTTTCCTACGAATTAACCACATCGCAAACAGAAACTTGGAAACTGCTACCACAACAAGTGGATTTAGATCACTTCGCAAAATCCTGAAAAAATCGAGGTAGCTCCTAATACCTAGGTTTAAGCATAACTGAATAATCAATTTTTTCCGGATACCGACGTATGCTGGGCAAAAGAGCACAACGTGTATCATAGTTTCCTGTTCAGATGAGCACCCCGGGCAGCTGTGCTCGGGGGCACCCACCCATTTGTCAGTAAAAGAATAAAGGGGGAGTGTCCCATATCTGAACTGTAGAAACAGCTTCTTTGCTAAAATGGGCTGGATAGCGTCGAGGTCAGGTACAAAGGCGTAGTAACATTTACCATCTAAAAAGATATCTGTCAGGCTAGAAGGCCTGACTAGACTATAAGCTTTTATTAGAAAGTAGTCTTTAAGGGTAAGGGCAAGAATTTTTTTTGAGATGCCTAGGGTGGAATTCTCTGGATTGACCCAGAGATGGGCAAGGCCAATGTTCATTAATGTCTGCCTAACATACTGGAGCCAGGGGATCTTATCAGCCCCAAGTAAACCCAAGATTACTTTCAGTTCGTCTCTGTAACATGCCAACTCTGGTGTACTCCAGAGCCTTTTCCAGTACATCACCGGACGAGTGGCAACGACCTCTGAAATAGGACGGATGTTAAGATCCAACCTTAATGGCATAAGCGGAGTGTTGATTGGAAGTGATAGGAGTTTCCTCATAAAATTGTTTTCCGTAGTAGTCAAGTCATTTGCGCTAGTGTAACCCCATAGCTCAGCCCCATACAGTGTAGAAGATCTGGATTGGACACGGTAAATTTCTAAAGGGGCACTTATGATTTTTGAGCAACATTTCTTATGAACTTTGAGGATGCCCCCCACAGCCTGGTTAAGTTTTAAATTGGCTTTGCAGATTTGTGGGGACCAACCCATTTTGTCGTTTAGGGTCAAGCCTAGGTACTCGAATACAGAAACCCGATCCAAGGCGACACCTTCCATTTTGGGGTGTGGATAATTAGAGGATTTTACATTAAAGGCCATGTACTTAGTTTTGCCTATATTGACCACCAGATTCCTTTTTTTACAAAAGGTAGTGAACTGATCCAACACCCGCCGCATGCCCATTGGGGATTTGGACAGCAGCAGGGTGTCGTCAGCAAACATAAGGGCAGGGAATTTTCTGGAGGCCAGTTTTGGCGCGTCTATGTCGGTGGCATCGAGAAGGTCGGCAATAAGGCCATTAAGGAAGAGGGAGAACAGGGTTGGGGCGAGAACACAGCCCTGCCGAACTCCCTTTGCAACAGGGAAGGGGCCGGTCAAATTGCTGTGTTTTCCATAACGGACTCTTGCGTAGGTCCCGTCATGGAGAATCTTCAGTTGATGGCATAAGTATGACGGGACACCCATGGCCAGCAGTAGGTGCCATAACTGGTTACGATCCACCATATCAAATGCGGATTTCAAATCCACAAAGGTCATGTATAAGCTACCCCCATCCAATATGACATGTTTCCAGTGGAGCATCTGGAGCCTAAATAGTTGGGCCATGGTTGACGTTTTGGGCCTAAAACCCGCTTGAAGTGGGGTTAGTATATTATTCTCATCTATCCAACTCTGTAGGCGTTGGAGAAGAAGCCTGGAATAGATTTTTTGGCTCACGTCTATTAGGCTTATGGGCCTATAATTGCCTGGATCAAGGGGGGATCCTTTTTTAAAGATGGGAATGATTTCCGCACCCATCCAGGTTGATGGTACCGGTGAGCCTTGTAGGATGGCATTGAAGAGAATTTGAAAATAAGGGGCCCAAATCTTTGGTTCATCTTTGTAAAGGTCCCCTGGAATGCGGTCTAACCCCGGGGCTTTATTGGCTTCAAGCTGGTCCAATGCCAGATCCACTTCTGATAGGGTCCAGGGGGGAGCAAGCCAGGAAGGATCCTTGGCCATTAGGATAGCTGGGGGATCGACGCACCTACTTGTGTCAATCGAATACAGGTTTTCAAAGTGGGAAGCCCAAGCGTCTTCAGAAACGTTTGAGTCGATCTGGGTAATGCCCTCAGATTTCCCAGAGTGGACAAGGTTCCAGAATGTTCTTGGATCTTTTGCCACGAGAGCTAATCTCATAGCATCCCATCTATCCTCTTCCCACTCAGACTTAGCAATAAGGATTAGCTTTTTGTAAGCCTGCCTAGCTTCCCTAATAAATAAGGGATTACCTCCTCTAATGGCCTGTAGTAATTCCTGTTTGGCTAGCCTACAATTCTTGGTGAACCAGGAATTTGAATTGCCCGGCTTCTTTATATTGTGTGGACCTGTGATATAAAAGGAACCACACAAAATTTCTACTAGATCTTTGTGGAGTTTAGCCAAATCTATGGTTTCATCAACTGCACTGTTATTGGCCTCTCCATTAAACACCCTATCAAATAAGGGAAGTATTTTAGAATACAGACTGGCTATTGCCGTTTCAGACTGTTTTATGGTTTGCCAGCGAATCCTCTTCCCCCCTTGTATAATTCTTAGATTACCTACTGGAGGAGTAGCTGTAACTAACCCTGTGTTCAATAGATAAAAATTTAAAACAACTGTCAGGGGGTCATGATCACTTTCAGTACGTCTGGTTATTTTAAAGTCCAGGACATTGGGCCATAAGTCTAGGCTCACCAGAACATAGTCAATCACGGATTCATGTCCCATTCCCCTATATGTTGGCTGTCCCGGTATATCTCCATTAAAACGACCATTACATGCTCTCATGGAGAAGGCATAAGTGAGGGAGGTAAGCTGGAGAACCTTCGGGGTCCAGTGTTTAACTGGATACATACTAGTGGAAGGTATAAGTCTAGCCTCGTCTTCTTCAAGTGTAAATGGGATTACTCCAGACAAAGGCTCAAAGTGGCAATTGAAATCCCCTCCAATCATCAACACTACCTCGTCTGGAAGTGATTCCAAGAGTGTTGACAAGGAGTCTAGGGTGGGGGAACGGCCACCCCCTCGAGTAGAACGCGAGTAGATATTGATGAGTGCAATCTTTGGAGTCTTTTTATGGGACAAAAGAATGCATATTATATCGGTACTAGTCGTTTCAACCCTCTTGATATTAAAGCCAAGATGAGTGCCCACCCAGACGCACAAACCCCCCCGATGGCCTCCCTCGATGTCATTTTACAGCGGGATGCATATATGTAATGTAACCCGATCGATGTATAGGTTCAGTTGACCAGGTTTCCTGGAAAAGGCAAATCCCGAAAGGGTCTATAAAGGAGCACCACTCTGGATTGCCAATATTAGTAGCTAGGCCCGCGATGTTCCAGCTAAGAACTTTAAGCTGGCCATGATTAGAGTGGACAGGTAAAGAGACTATAGTTGCTGGTTGGGTCTCGAGAACGCCCCTCAGAACTGGATATTCAGTGCGAGCATCCCACATAGAACCTGAGGGAATAGAAGGAATGGCTTCAGCTACCGAGGATGCTGAACCCTCGGTAATCAACACCGACAGTTTGCCTAGATCTCTCTTAACATCAATCATGTCTGCGGTGGGGATAAGGGTAGGAATGCAGTTAGCTTGTGTCTCTAGTCATTCCACATCATCCAGCAGGCTATACCTGTTAGAAGTTGGAATACCTAAGGCTTCGTTGATAGGATACCTACCCCGCATACCATCCCTAGGATACTCCCAATCAGCAAGGTTATGGGACGGAATAAGAGGTCTTGGGCAGAAAAGAGGGGGTTTAATGGGCGGGGGATAAAAATAGCCTAGGGGAAGCGTTTTGATGTTGGAGAATACATTATCGAAGGCGGGGCTACAGATGTAATCAACCACCTCAGGGTTTTGAAAGTTAACGATTACACAATCGCCTCCCACATTTTTTCGTATGTGTCCCACCCAACCAACTCTTCTGACAAACAGAATAGAAGATCGTATATTTGTTGGCAGGGGTCTGTGGGTGTTCAGCCAGAACATTACTTTATTTTTTAAGTTCCTGGAAAGATTCTGGTCTCTTAGAGGTCAGTTTAGGAACATTTGTTAAAACGACCACATAGGATGCGCTTTCGGGAGGAAGATCAATGCGTGGGGGTTCCAACAAGTGGGGTGCCTTAACAGGGGTTTCGGAACGTTGGTTGGTTATTGGAGGAATGCTAATAGGGATGTTATTAGCAGGGGAATTAGTTGGAGAGGACCCCCGTCTAGGGCTCTGGTGGTAATTACATGCAGCTCCCCGTTGTTGTGTCGACTGAATATTAGTTAGATCTTGCAGATTTGGGGGGTTTTCGAGAATTTTAGGCTGGTTTTGGCATGGGTGTGGACGAAGTATAGAAGATTGAATATTTTCGTCATGTTTAACTAAAGCAGACTCCAATGCAGTCAGCCTATTTTCTATGACAATCAATCTATGCTCGAGAGGTCGAATTACTAGCTCTAATACAGAAGACATTTTTCCTAGTAACAAATCCAAATCAAATGGTGGTGTTACTGCATCAGGGGGGGAGCACTCTGAGCGAGTTAGACTGTTAGTAGTTGTAGATGCGGTCACGGAAGAGTCCAAAATATCAAGATTTCGTTTCTGTATTTTATTCCTCCTGCGTTTTGGTGATATCCCAATTCGTTTCCTTTTGGGGATGGTGCCAACTTCCCGAACTGAAGTTGCAGGCTTATTAGAGGGACCCGAAACAGAGACGGGGACATTAATGGCCGTATCCATTAATGAATCAGTGGGAGCAATATTAGAAGTTGATGGACAAGGTTGGCCTTTGTCAATGAGCATGGTCGCCATAGTATCTTGGAGATCTAAATCTTGGAGATCTAAATCTTCATTTAGAAGATGACAACAATAAGACCTGCAAAAACTTTATTGACGACCTTATGGTTCTAGACATGACTGTACGTAATAGGGGTCCTACGCACAAAGCTGGACACTTGTTAGACCCTATCATATCAAACATGAAAGAACTCTCATGGCTTAACACCACTCCCGTTCTTTGGTCAGATCATTTTCTTCTATGTTTCGTTATTTCACTGAAACCTCCAAAACGCCTAGTTATGACTCATCCAGAATCTTTTAGGAGAAATTGGAAATCTTTAAATTTGGAGGATCTCAATAACGCGTTGAGGAAAGATCACCCATGCTTAGATGGAGACATGGAAAGCATAGCAGAAGCTACACAAATATGGCTAAATGGTGCAGCGGATTCTTGCCTGCCCTTATCCCGCTGCAAAGGAAAAATACATCGCCCTCCTGCCCCCTGGTACACTGAAGCTCTTAAGAGAGAAAAATCCACATGTAAGACTCTGGAGAGGCAGTGGCGAAAAAATTATGAACTCCATCAAAAAGAAGTTTACCGAAAGGCCAGAAATAGCTATCATTCAGCTTGCATGAAAGCTAAAGCATGCTATGTTACCACCAGCATTAACATGGCCGTAAATAAATCCCAGACTCTCTTCAATACCGTAAGAGAGCTGGCTGGTGAAAATTCTAGAGCGGAACCTACCCCCCTTAATACCCAGCAGTGTCAGGACCTGGCTTCGTTTTTTAATGATAAAATTGAGAACATTGTCTCCAACATCAAAAGGGACAGCATGACCACGCATAAACAATATAACATCCCTCAAGCTCTCAGAGGGAATTGTCATCTTGGGGCCTGGCCTCCTATTAATCTGGATACACTGAAGGAACTATTAAAATCGATCAAATCGGGTTCCCCACGTGATGCCATTCCTATCAATATCTTGAGTAAATTAGAGGACTCTGCTATGATCTCCATAGCTGGGATACTGAACGCCTCCATTGAGCAGGCCACAGTTCCTGCTCTATGGAAACATGCTATGGTCAGTCCTCTACTTAAAAAGCCGGCCGCAGACCCTTTGATATTGGCCAACTACCGCCCAATTTCATTACTGCCTGCCTTCTCAAAAATTCTTGAGAGGCACATCCACAAAGCACTCTCATTCTATGTGGAAAATAACCAGCTTCTTCACTCGTCCCAATCTGGATTTAGGAGTGGTTATTCCACCGAGACGGCCCTACTTGGGGTCACGGAAAAAATCAGGGAGCTCATGGATGACGGCCAAACGGTAGCATTGGTCCTGTTGGACTTGAGTGCGGCCTTCGACACCATTTCTCACCCCATACTGCTTGACAGGTTGAGGGAGAATGGTGTCGAGGGCAAGGCACTTGAGTGGATTAGATCATACTTATCCCTCCGCACTTTCCAGATCTCCTCCTCGGTGGCATGCTCTGAGATATTCCACTCTCCTCATGGTGTGCCACAGGGATCGATCCTGAGCCCGTTGTTTTTTAATTTGTACCTACGTCCATTAGCCAATCTTGCAGAAAATTTTGGTCTTGTTTTAATGACTTATGCAGATGACTCTCAAATCCTGTTTTCACTCTCTAAAGCTGATTCATCTGCTCCATCTGCATTGAAAATAGGCCTTCAGGAAATATTTAACTGGATGTCAGCTAACCAACTTAAATTAAATGGGGAGAAAACAGAGGTCCTCCTTTTAGGAAGTAGTAAAGATCTCTGGAGTGATCCCCATTGGCCATCATCATTTGGTAAACTTCCATCTCCAGCCTCTCAGGTGAGAAACCTTGGGGTTATCATAGATGATAGTTTATCTATGACTCAGCAAGCAAACAAAGTGGCAGGCATATGTTTTGCTATTCTTAAATGGCTTCGCAAAATTGTCTGGATGTTACCTCCTACTACCCAGAAGACCGTAGTCAATGCCTTAGTAACATCTCGGCTTGACTACGGAAACATCTTATATCTGGGCTCAAACAAAGCGGTAATAAGACGTCTGCAATTGGTGCAAAACGCCGCTGCCAGACTGCTTTGCAGAATCCCTAGATCCGTTAGGATCACCAAACATCTCAGGGACCTGCATTGGCTCAGGGTCGAAAACCGGATCCGTTTTAAAGCCCTGACCTACCTATTTAAAATCAAAGCTGGTATTGCCCCTAAATATCTACAGGACCTTGTTAAACTTTACCTTCCCAATCGCAGCCTCCGTTCTGGTACGGCTGCGAATTTTGTGGTACCAAGGTTCAAACGGGCTAGAATAGGCGGAAGATCATTTTCCTATTTGGGCCCAACTCTGTGGAACACCTTACCCATCCATATACGCAAGGAGGAAAACTTCATGATTTTTAGAAAGAGTGTAAAAACCTGGTTGTTCGACAAATAATGCGCTTTATTGTTTTCTATTCAGTTGTTCGGTGTGTTTCGCTGTCCGGCGCCGGGAAACCCTTTGTGGGTAGCTGTGCGCCTTACAAGTGTTATAAAATAAATAAAAAAATAAATCAGTGGAGGCAACAGGAGAGCAGCCGGAAGCGATAGTACCCAATGAGCAGCGTTTTGAGGATAGGGGTTCCATTGACAGCCTGCGCTCTGTGATAGCAATTTCAAGCTCAAGTATAGAGGATGCTCTTACAATGAATTTGTCCAACGAGCCAGCAACATGATCAGTAGAGCTTGGTTTTAAACCCCGTTTGTTTACCATAGTTACCCTGTATTTCAATCAGGTTTAGATGTACTCATTAGATTGGAACAATCAAAGGGTGTGGCCGAACCGGACTCTCTCGGACACGAGCGGGCGCAAACGGGCCCGCCCTTGGCCCGGGCTTCGCCCGCGCTGCGATCCGCGCTGCGAAAATACGTGGGTGGAAATATAAGGGTGAAGGGGGGGCGGGGCGTTAGGAGGAGGAACAGCTGAGCACTGTTAGTGGAGCGCGATGCTCCGTGGTCCTCGCAGTCCCGTGGGTGTGAAGATCTGCGGCCAGCCCCCAACAACAGCGTAGCGTCCAGGAATCACAGGGAGCAACAAGGAATCCCGCACACACAGTGCCCCAGCCAAGGTTTTATACTGCTGGAGCCAGCGAGCGGCTCCCGCGCAGCGGGGGCCGCGAGGCGCGGCGTTTGTAAGAGGAGCCAAACGGGAAGAGGAACAGGTGAGCGCTGTTAGTGGAGCGCAATGCTCCGTGGTCCTCGCAGTCCCGTGGCTGTGAAGATCTGCGGCCAGCCCCCAACAACAGCGTAGCGTCCAGGAATCACAGGGAGCAACAAGGAATCCCGCACACACAGTGCCCCAGCCAAGGTTTTATACTGCTGGAGCCAGCGAGCGGCTCCCGCGCAGCGGGGGCCGCGAGGCGCGGCGTTTGTAAGAGGAGCCAAATGGGAAGAGGAACAGGTGAGCACTGTTAGTGGAGCGCAATGCTCCGTGGTCCTCGCAGTCCCGTGGGTGTGAAGATCTGCGGCCAGCCCCCAACAACAGCGTAGCGTCCAGGAATCACAGGGAGCAACAAGGAATCCCGCACACACAGTGCCCCAGCCAAGGTTTTATACTGCTGGAGCCAGCGAGCGGCTCCCGCGCAGCGCGGGCCGCGAGGCGCGGTGTTTGTAAGAGGAGCCAAACGGGAAGAGGAACAGGTGAGCGCTGTTAGTGGAGCGCAATGCTCCGTGGTCCTCGCAGTCCCGTGGGTGTGAAGATCTGCGGCCAGCCCCCAACAACAGCGTAGCGTCCAGGAATCACAGGGAGCAACAAGGAATCCCGCCTGATAAAATTATATCACACACAAATGATCATGTGTGGAAGTCAGGTTGCAGTGAATGTTTATCATTTGTGCATCACCAAGTGTCTTCATTTGTTTTGATCCTTTTAAAATCTTTGTTTCCATCACACTTCTAAATTACAAAAAAAGTGCTTCGTTTTTGCTTTCCTAACTTCTGAATGTGTACAGTTAATTTACAGGTATTTATATTGTGTGTGTTACAAAAAATGCCAGTCTACTGCCTTTCCTTTCACTCTCTGTACCCCAGAAAGATTGTCACAGAATTCACTTTACTTTTGTTTCACTGACTGCAAAGTGAGAGGAGTTTATCACCAGTACCTAAAGTAAAACACATAAGCATCAATTTGTCGTAAGACACATAGCCTGACATTTGACCTCTGTCTATTAAGAACACCAAATGTGGCAAGATAAAGTATATAAAGGCATCTTTATTTATTCATTGCTTGGATTTTCATCACCAACCAAAAATCGGATTGTCGCGACCCACAGTTTGGCAACCGCTGATAAGTTTGGGTTTTCCCTTCCTACTCCTAATACTGGGAAAGCTCTGATCGTCCATCCTCCTTTTCATCAGTTTTTAGCCAGGCTTCCCTATCTTAATGACTGCCATTTTCAAACCACTATATCCAAGGGCAGAATACATTGCCACAGTTTTGTAATGGTGAACAAAATGATTTGCGTCTGTAAGACAGGGCCATGTACTAGTATAACAAAAAGTGTTGACTTCTATTCTAACTAACCTTCTCACTCCCTATAAACCTGATCGTGACCTCCGCTCATCACACCAACTTCTGGTGCTCACCCCCGTTTTAAAAGATCACGGGCGGGACTACGATCTTTTTGTGTTTTAGCTGCGTCTCTCTGGAATGCTCTTCCTTGCACCATCAGGAGCCTACAGGATCACTGGATGTTTAGGAAGGCACTTAAGACTTGGCTTTTCCCTTGATTCCCTCGGGTGCTCAATCTCCTTTCTGTCTCTTGCTGCGGTTTTCTAGCGCTGGGACGCCCTGTTGCTGGGGCAGCCATGCGCCTTACAAATCTGTTAGCGTAACATAACGTAACTTTCCATAACTTTTACTGTGCTTAGGCCAAGCGTACTTTATATGTGATTTTATGCCAAAGATATTGTTGGTGTATCTGCAGGTACATTGTTCACTACTAAGTTTGTATCACTGTAGTTATGGTTATTGCCCTTAACATTTGTTTTTTATTTGCTATTTTTGATGCGATTTCATGAGTCTGTTGTGTACTTTGGCAGAGCTTAATGAGCTTAGTTTTGTCATGTTTACTACAGAATGTAATGCTGCGTATGCGGTGAACCGAATCATAATTTTCCATTTTAACTCTAGCTTTACAGTGTGGAGATAAAGACCACACCCAAAAAGAGAAAAAATAGTTTTATTTACAGTAACACTTGAAATTTTGAGTTTCTAAATCATCCATACATGTACATATGGGACTTTAAATAATAAAACTTTATTTGTCTTTATTATTTTCCATATACATGTATTCCTTTTTATGTAGTTATGTATCTCTATATTTATTACTTCCATTGTAGAAAAAAATCAACCCTCTCCAACTCACTACTCTGCCTCATCTTAGACCTCTTTCAATATATCCTCTACCTCCACTCTCTGACTCATCCCAAACCTCATTTTACAAGTGGGTTCTTCCAAGTGACCCTAGATTTTTCCATCCTACCTTTGATTCATCCAAAACCTCATTCCCTCCTTTATCCTATTTAATCCAACCTATAGACTCACATGTCCACTGCTCCATTTAACTACTTATATTTCCCATTACTAATTCACAGCTGATCTACTTTGGATTCTGGAGTAGTGTGCTAATCGCCGAAAAGCGCTTCACCGCCTTGTCAGGGGTAGTAAGTACTAATTAAATAAAATTACAGCACCCTTGCCCTTTCTTTTTGTTTCAAATAGAAAATTGGAAGATAGCAAAATGGTAATAAAGAAAATGTGTTGCATCAACTGTATTACCAAAGTCTGTAAAATAGCTTTTCTTAAGCAACGCTTATGTGGGAATCCTGGAGGTAAACACGTGTGCTTCTTCCCTGTAACAAAGTTTATTCTTAGAAAATGTTGGTGGGGCACAATGAGGAGACTGAGGTATCTTTTAAAGGGCAGCTAAAAAGCACCAGATAAGTAGCAACGAAAATGAAGGAACTGAGGGAGGAAAATCCCAGCTTAGAAAGAGTGTAGATTTCGTTTTTTGCCAGATACTCTGTTCCCCATTCATATTAACTGATGGCAAGTAAACTGTAGAATAAAATAGACTGACATCCTGTTATTTCCCTCTGCCAATAATAGGAGGAATGGAGGAATTGAGTGAACTACAAAGCCTTTCTTGAGGCAGCACAGTTTATATTTGGCTTTTGTATCCCATATAGATTTCCTGGAGTTTCCACCAGAAGAGCTGAGCTTTGGACATAAGGACAGCCTGTTCCAGAGTTATGGTGCCAGGGTGGGAAATGAGCTTCCACTCCTATGCTTCTTGTAAACACATGGAACTGTGTGCTTTCCCTGTGAGACAGAATGCATGTCTCAGGCTAGAAAATAGAGTAGAGGATTGCAACTGAAACAGTGTGGCATGCTGAGACTTTAAAGTGTGTGCAGGTGGCACATATGATGAGCTGAAAGACAATGAACTAAACCAACCAGATAGAAGCTTAAAGCAGGGACTGCGTTGTGGATATTTTGAATCTGGATCAGGAGGTAGGTAAAAATAAAGAGTTTTCCATTAGTTAGGTCCTGTGCCAGCAAGAGGTGCAGAGGTATGAATATGCCATGTTGAATAATTCAGGACTTGAGCTTGTGTGGAACACTGGGATGAATGAGACAAGAATAAGAAACAGGATGCCTAAGAGAGCAAAGAAAGATCAAAGTTCAATCTGAGCCCTTTTTATTGGATTCACAGACTTAAGACAGCTGCCCATCTCTTAAACCATCAGCTACTGTACCCACAGCTTCATCTATGTTAGTTACACGCAAGTGACCTCATTTGGAGCAGAGTTTATCTATTGTGTTTGAGGCAGTGGCTTTCTAGCTAGGCCCAAATTTCTAACATTCAGTGCAGGACACGTTGGTATCAACCTCCAATGTCCCCCATTCCAGAGGGACCTGCGTGTTGTCTTGATGCATATAGAGTTAAGTATTGTGATTCCAAATTAGATGCACAAGGGTCTTAACAAGGATGTTGAAAAGGTTACGTGCCTTAGGAAAACTCTGTGTGGCTATGCATGAGAACCCAAAATGACCGACACAAGAGACCCTGTGCACGGCTCTGGAGCCCATTGGCATTTAAAGATCCCATTTTGACGTCCTGACTAGTGGTGGCAAATGTCATGACAAGTTCAAAATGATGTGGGAGGTGATATTCTCTTCTTGAAAACAAGGAGCCGGAAGTGTAGGTGACACTGACCAGTCCCGGTGGGTTAAGAGTTCCTTTCTAACATGGCAAAGGAAAAGGGGACTATGTCCCCCCAAACCTAATTTTACATCACTTATAGGGTATCCCTCGTAATCTCATGACACTGGACATGATGAGAGAAAGTGCTTGGCCCCCCTAGACTCCACTCCAATGGGAGTGGGAAAGGAACAGAATTCCTTTTTTCTATATAACCCTCACACACTCTAGTGGTGTCATGCTTCATCATATCGTTCACCCTGACTCCTAAAGGTCAAGGTGGGCTCAACCATATTCCAGGGAGGTTTTACAAGAAAAGGAACTAAGGGGGGGGGGGGGAGGAAGGGCTTAACTAAAAGATAAAATCCCTCAACCACTCCGAGGTATCCCTTTATTCGCGGAGATGATGGGTACAGTAAAAACTTAGCTATGGAAGGGGATTTACAGGATTTAATGGTCCTATGACCCTTTCTCAACCAACAGGCCTTACTCTTGCAGACCTAGAAAGGTCCAGTGCTATTGTCAGGGTGATTTAAACTGTGGATCACTCCCCTAGTGATGCGGCTAACTGCAGAATTCAATTGTGTAGCATGCAATTTTTAAACACATGCACTGACAATTTTGGTCCAACCTGTAAAAGAAGATATCATTTCAGATCGTGAATCAATTTTTTGGCTGCGCATCTGCTGCCATGCATATATTATGTGCCACTATGTTGCTGCTCAAAATGTGGCATGCACTAATCTCATGCACGTAAGTACTTCTGCACAGTGAACATGTCCTGTTCATTTCATGCAGCTCGTAGTAGGCACTCACTTGCGGGACTCCTCAACGTCTACCTTACTGGTGCATACATCATCTTATCTTGCTATACTCACTAGTTGAAATCATACGTGATAGCATATCATGCTGTATTTACCACTTCTTTGTTTTGTGCCCAAGGTGTCTATAGCTGAAACCCCCAAATCATTCAATGATGTAACGTTCACTGCACAGAAGTAGCAATGTACATGAGATTAGCCATGTCGCTGGGGGAGTGATCAACAGTTGACATCACCCTGATGAAACCCCCAGACCTTTCTAGGCCTGCAAGAGTAGGGCTGAAACATGCCGCTTGAGAAAGGGTCATAGGACCATTAAATCCTGTAAACCCCCTTCCATAACTGAGTTTTTACTGCACCCATGCAGTCCACAAATAAAGGGTTACCTTGGAGTCGTTGAGGGATATTCATCTTCTTCTAGTTACGCCCTTCAGTTCCTTTTCTTGTAAGAGCTCCCTGGAATATGGTTGAGCCCACCCTAACCTTTAGGAGTCCAGGTGAAACCGATGCTGAAGCATGACACTACTAGAGTGTCTGAGGGTTATATACAAAAAAGGAATTATTTTCCTTTCCCACTCCTAGCGGCGTGGAGTCTAGGTGGGGCAAGCACTTTCTCTCATGTCCAGTGTCATGAGATTAGGAGGGATACCCTATAAGCAATGTAAGGTGGTCGTATCATCATTGGCTGCTAATCAGAACTCCATCTGCATCAACACTAGTACAGACTGACTCCTCAGTGTGGTGAAAGTGAATTCAGAGACATTGAGGCAGCTGGCAGCTGCAGGATAGCCCTGAAACTGAAGGGAGAACACCATCTTAAAAAGCCACATCTGCCTTTGGACCCCACCACCACCACTACGTGGGTGGCCCCTATTCACAGTGAATCATAGAGCACAAGAACCCAACCAGATCTGTAACTCCACCCAAGGGCTGCTGCCATGACCGATGCCTGCCAGCACCCCCTCCCTTACTAGCCTATGCCTCTGCTCACTTTCTGCCCTTGGAATAATGAATTTCACATTCGGATACATCATTTGTTTCGGATCAAGCCTGCTAATGATGGCGCCAGGTTTTATGGGATTATTCCACGGAACGCTCTCCCTTGCCAGTATAAATACAGGCGCCCATGTCCAGGCCGCGGAAGACGGGCATGCCCTCTTCACCTCCTGCAGCTGTGCTCAATTACACTAATTAGGCTCATTTGCTGTGGGTGTTACATGAACCGAATGCTAGTAAATATTTCTCATTTCATGTTTTCTCCACACACTGTCGAATTTCAAGATAATCTTAGAAAATTATAATATTAATTTCCACTTCAGTTCACAGAGTAAGTGTTTACCACAGTCACGCTTTTGACTACAGGCGGGTGTCTAATTATTTAATGTTTTCAATTCTCTAGGTTCACGCTGCGTCGAGGGCCCTCCTGGATGCTGTACAGCATCTTGAGCGAATCCCGTTCCACACTGTTGAGGGCTAGAGTACATTGAGCTACTCCTAGTCCATACAATTGAGGGCTATAGAACATTGAGTGACTCCTTTTACATACAATTGAGGGCTAGAGTACATTGAGCGACACCCAGTCCGTACAATTGAGGGCTATAGAACATTGAGCGACTCCTAGCCCTTACAATTGAGGGCTAGAGTACCTTATGTGAATCCCATTGCATGCATGTGAGGGCCAGAGAAGGCTTGGTGACCCTTAGTCCAACCTCTTTAGGGCTACAGTGCCTTGTGGGAATCCCATTGCATTGTGAGAGCCAGAGTAGATTGAGTGGCCCCTAGTCCAACCTCATGAAGGTTAGAGTGGCTTGTGTGAATCCTATTGCATTTGAGGGCCAGAGTAGGCTGGGTGACCCTTAGTCCATCTTCTTGAGGGCTATAGTGCCTTTTGTGTTCCCACATGCTATGCACTTGAGCGCTAGACTACATTGAGTCACCCCATTCCTTGCTCTTGAGGCCAAGAGTAATTTGAGTCACCCCACCCTTTGCTATTGAGGCCTAGAGTACATTGAGTCACCCCATCCCTTGCTCTTGATGTCTAGAGTACATTGAGTCACCCCATTGCTTACTCTTGATGTCTAGAGTACATTGAGTCACCCCATTGCTTACTCTTGATGTCTAGAGTACATTGAGTCACCCCATTCCTAACTCTGCCCTTGAGGTCTAGAGTACATTGAGTCACCCCATCCCTTGCTCTTGAGGTCTAGAGTACATTGAGTCACCCCATTCCTTACTCTTGAGGTCTAGAGTACATTGAGTGAGCCCATCCCTTGCTATTGAGGTCTAGAATACATTGAGTCACCCCATTCCTTGCTCTTGAGGTCTAGAGTACATTGAGTAACCCTGTTCCTTGCTCTTGTGGTCTAGAGTACATTGAGTCATACCATTCATTGCACTTGAAGCCTAGAGTACATTGAGTCACCCCATTCCTTGCTCTGCTCTTGAGGTCCAGAGTACATTGACTCCCATAGTGACTTCTAGTCGACATACCCAAGGGCTGGTGTGTCACTGTATTGAGTTTGATTTCGATCTACAATAATATCACATCTACTACATTGACCTAACAAGTACTTCGCAAGGTAAGTATATAATTTATTTTCTTAGCTTCACATATCTAATTGCCTATACGTACCTGTAGATGCTGTGTAAAGACTGATGTGGTAGCTGTGATATTATTATCTATTTTTATTTCAAATATCTATATTTAGGTTTATATGGCAGTAAACAACACTTAAAGGGCAAAACCACACACTCAAAGGAAATGAAATTAAATAGATGCGGCAAGCTCACATATGACATCTGTCACATAAAACAAGTTACTGGCAACAAAAGTGTCAATACGAATATCCCACACTATGCAGTGAGAACGACATCACAGTCTACACCAAGAAGCAGGATCATAGAAAGGGAGCTGGTGCGTGTGCCAGAGGGCACAGATTGTAGCGCTTGAATCACCCTCCCCAAACCTTGAAGAATTTACTAGGACAACCCCTTCTTTTGTGTGACTTTTTTGGCAGCTGTATAGAGCTCCATCCCCGATTTCCATTCACCCATTGTAGGGATCTCCGGTGCACCCCAATGGTGTGCCACATCTAGTTTTGCCACCACTAGTTCTAGGTTGCAGAAAAGAAGCTGCATTCTAGGAACATCCAAATCACCCGATCCCCGAGCAAGATGTATTTAGGATCAAGGGGATGGCTGTAACCAACAACTGACTTAGCTCCTGCACCACCAGTGACCAATACACCTGAATCGCCGGGCAACCAGAAACAGTATGTGGAAATATGTGCTTGCGCCTAGTGTCTCCCAGCGCAAGCAGTCCTGGGAGGCTGCTCTCCCCATACCATGCAGGTGGTCCCGGTCACAATGCACCCGATGCAGTATCATAAGCTGGATCATGCCCAACTGTGGCTTTATAGCCACTCCTCTCGGCTGCATCAGGGCCTCCTCCCAGTCAACATCCTTCAGCTTGCCCACGTCCACCTTCCATCTTGCCCTCACTTTATTCAGTGTGTCTGGCTTATTACTGTTTAGCGTCTTATAGGTGAGAGAGAATGCCTTCTGTGCCAGCTCTTTGAGTAGCAACCTTCCCTCCAAAAAGGGCAAATTTGGGCTGGTCCAGGTCCCCCAACCTCTCCACTTGCCAGGTATGTTGTAACTGCACATACTTGAGATATTGTTTCTGGTGTAGGGAATAGTACCTTTGGAAATTGCCTATACAGGAGATCCCCAGTAAATCCCACACTGCAAATTCCCGTAGTCCGCTCTGTTTGCTCAACCAAGCACCCTCCCATATTGGCATTACCTACGTTATTTCCCCCCCCCCCCCGCCCCCCCCAACCCAGCAGATACATCTCATGGCCTTGTGCCAGGCATCCAGGCTTACTTGCGTCGCCGGTAGTAACCATCAAACCCCCTTTCTTCCATGGATGTAGCAGACACCAGACGGGTTAAAAAGCGGTGCCCTTTCCAGTCAATAGGTAGACTGCGTCCGTGGTGTAAACAGCCAGTCATTTATGGCCATCATATGGGCTGCTCAGTAACAGGCCCGTACGTCTGGGAGGGCAATCCTGCCATTGTAAGAATTATGCTGAAATGCTGCAAGCACTATCCTGTGATGTCCACCACATTACAGTAAGGCCCTCAAGTCACCGTCCAATTTAGCAAAGATAGCCCCTGGGATCGGATAGTAGGTGTTCTTCAGGACGTACAATAGCTTTGGGGGTATAATCTACGTGAAAACCACCACCCTCCCCAACAAGGTAAGGTACAGCGTGCGCCACCTCTCGGCTTCCATCTTGAAGTTTCGCAACACTTGACCAAGATTTTTTTCCAGACATGTCTCTCTGTGATGAGTGACATATATGCCCAGTAGCGGAAGCAGACGGTCGTCACTTGAAGAGTCCAGGGAAGAGCAATCGAATCAAGTGGGCCATAGGGATGGCAGCGAACTGATTTGTCTCAATTGATATGGTAGCCTGAATGAGCACTGTCGGTCTCAAACAATAGGAAGACTGCCAGGATCGTAATGGCCGGCTCATTGACATAGAGGAGTATGGTGTCCATATATAGCGAGCCTCTGTCAGCATCTTCATCAGAGTCAAAGATTTTGAATGTCAGGACAAGCACTAACCATCGCAGCTTAAAGCTGTATGGTAAGGGCAAATAGTAGGGGAAACAGTGGGTATTCTTGTTGGGTGCCCCTTCTAATCGGGAAGGCAGATGATAGGACGCCATTCACCTGCACAATCGCAGTGGGGGCTGGGTAAAGAAGGGAAATTCACTGCCTATAGTTGGGGCCGAAGCCAAATTTCCGCAGGGTCTGTTGGAGAAAGGGCCAGTGATTAGCATCAAATGTGTTTTCGACATCGAATGCCAAGAAGACATGGGAGTCAGTCGAATCTCAGCCATCCAGTTGTGCTGACGGTGGAGATTAAGTCTGTTGGACCTATCAGGCATAAAACCTGATTGATTATGGTGAATGAGTGGTACTATCAACTTCAGGAGCCTGGTAGCCAGGTAGCCAGCACCATGGCCAGCTCCCTGGTCTCCACATTTAACAAAGAAATTGGGCGATAGGAACCACAGTTAGTCTCCGGCATACCCTGTTTAGGAATCACGGCGATGATCGCGTGTTGCATATCTTGCGGAAGCTCGACACTCCAGCAGGCCTTTCTGAAGAAATGAAGCAGATACGTGCCCAGCAGCCCTGAGAAACGCTTAAAGAACTCAGCTGGAAGTGTATTGGATCCCAGCACCTTCCCTAGATTAAGGCACGCAAATGCCACCTGTACCCCTTGAAGCATAAGGTCCTTTTTCAATGACAGGCGATCGTCTGCTGACACCATTGGCATGTCCAGCTTGTCCAGGTAGTCAGCTTTGCGCCCGCGGTTGGGGCTCGTAGAACAAAGCATACAACTTTGCAAATGCCTCAGCAATTTCCTTCTCTGTCGAATTGGAAGTCCCGGACCCATCCACAATACAGCGTACTCGTGTGTTCTCCTCGCGTCTGATGAGCCAGGCAAGTAGCTTACCTGCCTTGTCACCTGTTTCATACAGGCGGTGGTGCGTGGCTAGCTGTTCTTTCCTAACCTCTCCATACGGCAAGTCGCAATATTCTTTCCGGAACACTTCTAGGGCTCAAAGAGTCTCTGAATCCGCCTGGGCTCCGGGGGACACCTCAAGGTCTCTGAGCTGACACTCAAGCCCCTCCAGCTCCACCATCGATTTGCTCTTCTTTTGTGCCAAAATATTTTGTGATGTGTGCCTTGTAGGCCTCCCAAATAACTATTGTGGAGTCCACCAATCCTTGTTCTCTGCAAAGTACAGCTCTGTATCGATACACAGTTCCTGGGTGACCTCTGAATCCCTGAACTCCCATGCATTAAGATTCCAGGCCATACTCCGAGGGGGTCATCTCCCACCCACCGTAGTCCAGAGGGGGGAATTGTCCGAAAGGCCACGCATGGAGTATTAGGCTCTTTCCACCCTTACCACCTCTCCCACTGGAGCAAAAATATAATCAATTCTGGTGTCCAGAAAAGTAAGAATAGTCCCTGACCGTCGGGGTGGTGGTTCCACCACAGGTCATGGAGACTCAGAGTCTGCAAGCGCGCCGGGGTGGTGATCTTTGAGGGCAGTTGCGGCACTCCCGACCTATCGAAAACGGGGGACATGTGTCGTTGAAATTGCCACACACTATGTGGAGGGTGGCGTCCGCCTCAAGGAGAATGTCCACTGCCTGTTGTCATGCTGATGCCTGGTGATGGGGAGGTGCATATACACTGACTAGTGAGTAGAAGTCCGTCCCCATAGTGCTTGCACTCCCCCATATATGAAGCCCTGTCAATCCAGGTCTGGTTCAGAGGTGCAACTTGAGCCAAATTTCGGGGGGGGGGGGGCGCTAAGAAAAAATGTCGGGGGGCTGACTCTTCCAGCAATATGCAGAGTGGAGATGTAGAGGCTCTAAGGAGGGGTGAAAACACAACAAAGCCTCATTAACAAGTAAATGGTATTTTAAAGACCTGTAAAGTACTCGGGTGCGGCTGTTTGTGCCGGGCTGCCACACACGAGGGGGAGGGGGTGCTGAAGCCCTTTGAGCCCAATGGGCGTTGCATGCCTTGTCTGGTATGTTAGTAACATGAGCCGTTTTTTAAACAGATGGCAACCCCGCTGGAACACCTGAAGTAAATCCTGCATGTGCCAATGTATTGTAAGACCCCCTACCCAGAAAGTGGCAGTGTGTCCCAGTAAGTGTGTCTGCCATTTTGTAATATTATTATCATGCATTATACTGACGCGGTAGCACACAAGCTGTACATTACATTGAGTAATTCCATATACATGAGGAACAGAGTGCTTTGAGGGAATCCCTTTTCCATATTCCAGAGGGCTAATCTTTATACTTGAGGGTCTAGAGAACATAATGGGGCTCTTATTCCATATGGAAACGGCTAAATCACTTTGAGTTACTCTTAAACCACATACTTGAGGACTAAAGTACATAGAGTGATACCTTAAGTATTATTTATGAAACATTCATCCTCAAGCTCACAGCTATGGGTTTATTTTTTTTTTAATATATGTATACTTAATTCCATTTAATTAAATGTGCATAAATAAACATTATGTATTACAACATTTTACCCATGTAACGACAATAGCACAGAGAAATAGTGTCAAACAAAATGAGCCAATGTCTATCCGTTCAGTGCTATTGTTGTGGTTTGGATGGACTTGCAACTCTGACTTGCCCCCTAGAGGGCGGTGATTGGAGGCTGCGTTTTACAGCTGGTACCCAGAGTGACGCGCAGGCCTCCTGCATACCAGAGGTTCAAAGGCCGCTGACGTGACTGCTGTTCACCCTTCCACAAGGGATCAAGTCGGTGGCACAGGGTTGAACAAAAAAAATATATTACAGCTTTGGCATGCCCGAGGGATGGGGCGCAGCAGGAAAACGGTTTCATTAATATTATTGTTATTATGCAAGTCTAAAACCTCAAAGCCAGGTTCGCCTTCGTACAACATGTAGTCTGCGGCGGAGAGGACTCTGGGAGGAATGCTGGCGCTGCCTGTGACTCCCTCTCATGCCGTATTTCCTAATGACATTCTCAGATGATTACTGTAACTCCTCATATTACAGTAGTATTTCCCATCCTGTGCTTGCTTTTCATCTTTTCTTTCGGAGATGGAATATGTGTTGCTTCAGGGTCCAGGAGCTTGGCTTGTTGCTGGCTGTGCCGTAGCTGACCCAACGACCCTCACCCCTGATGTTTTATTAATAAGCGTCTATACAGTCCACTCCATAGTCTTTGCATTGTTTCCGGGATTTTAACAATGAAGTGTTATTGTCCTCTGAGAAGGGGGTTCACGGTTTTTAAATTGCCCTCTCTGCATGTTTGTTCTTGAGCCATGGGTGCATTATGCCAAGGTGCATAATGCAGGGAAAAGGCACTCAGCAGCTAGTGATGGCTGCTGGGGTCTGGGCAGTGAAAGTTTGGATGGTATTATCCTACTGAGACAGACCTGCCTCTTGCCCCGCCCCAGTCCTAGGATGCATGTTTCCGGTCCAGGGAGGACCTGGCTTGGCAGTTCGGCCTGGACTGTTCCCATGAGGCACAGGGTCAACACTGATTTGCATATGGCCAGGTCTAAACTGGGGTGGCATGGTGAGCAAAAGAATGATGGATTTAACCCAGATCTCTTGACTGGGGGTGAATGTTTTGATTTGTTCTGCATTCCGTCCATCAATTGTGTGTCTTCTGCTTTCTCGCCCTAAGTGCGCCAGGTATTCCCAGACGTGGGTCCTGGGCTCACTGTACCACTGGAATCAAGCTATCCTGGCTGAAGACGGGTGAAACCCCGAAACCGGTCCTAGGATGCTTGTTTCCAGTTCAGGGAGGCACTGGCTTGGCAGTTCGGGCTGGACTGTTCCCATGAGGCACAGGGTCAAGACTGATTTGCATATGGCCAAGTCTAAACTGGGGTGGCATGGTGAACAAAAGAATGATGGCTTTAACCCAGATCTCTTGACTGGGGGTGAATGTTTTGATTTGTTCTGCATTCCGTCCATCAATTGTGTGTCTTCTTCTTGCCCCGCTCTCTTCATACGTCACCACCTCATTGAACCTTGGGTGGAGGCAGGCGACAGACGCCACCAACATTAATAGCAGAAATAGTGATAATACACTGCGTTTCCTCAGTGCAAAACTGAACAAGGCACCTTTTAAAAAAAATTTATGACACAATATGGGCATGCCCAATTATATTATATGAATACTCCTCCCCTTGTCTGGACTTATTAGTCCCTCCTAATTACAACATTGCTAGGCTAGACAGGCAGTCGAACAGAAAGGGCGGAGGCCTCGCCTGCATCTACAGATCCTCCCTCCTGGTCAAGGAACTCGGAACGCTCACTACCGACTCCTGCGAGTATCTCTCACTCTCCCTCACCAACAACGCCCTTCACCTTTGTAACTTGCAAATTTTTTACCACCCCCCTGGCTCTATTGACTCTTTCACCGATCACCTACTGGAAGTCATCACCTCAAAAATTTCCTCTAATTCCAAAGAGATCTTCCTCGGTGATTTCAATCTCCACTGGAATGACCCCAATGACCCTCACGTCAATACCATCAAAGACCTCCTAAATGACCAAGCCCTGACTCAATTCTGCTCCCTACCAACTCACTCAAAAGGAGCCACCCTGGACTGGATCATATCCAAGGACTCCGTAGTCAAACTCATCTCTATCGACCCTTGTGACTGGTCCGACCACCACACCATCTCCTTCATCCTACCCGGATCAATCAAGACTAAGCCCCTACAACCGATGATTCCCAAACGCTGGATCAGGGACACCAAAAATCTGGACCTTACGAAGCTGGAGGCTCGCTGCAAACTTGAGCTCTACCCGACCTCGAACACTACCACAATCAATGACCTCTATGACCATTATTCGGCGTCTATGTCGAACATTCTAGACGACCTTGCCCCCCTGAAACTAAAGAGAACACAAATCAAAGACAGAAACCCCTGGTTCTCCGCCTCCCTCAACTCAGAGAGGAGATCCCTACGTCAAGCCGAAAGAATATGGAGGCAGTACCCATCTACCGAGCACCTCAAACTTCTCCGGCAGGCAAGAAACTCCTACAACAGACACATCCTCAACTCAAAAAAAGATTACTTCAGATCCGAACTGGGGAATGCCACGAATAGGCCCCGCAAGCTCTTTGAACTGGTTAAACTTCAATCAAACAAGCTGGCCAAAACTCCTAAAGAATCCCCGAAATCTCTTATATCTTCGGATGAATTCTCCTCCTACTTCGCCGAAAAAACTGCCTCCCTAGGAATCGAACTTAGTACCGCCTCTTGCGCTCAACCCCCTCATGACCAACTGCTTTCCCAGGCACCCTCATCTTCGACCTTACCCAAAAACGAAGCTTGCTGGACCGACTTCAAAATCTACGACGAAGACTCCATTGCTAAAATCCTCTCTACATTAAACCCAAACAACCACCTCAATGACCCGCTACCATCCAACTGCCTCGCTGCGGCCTCCCGTGCCATTGTTCCTTGCTGGACCGCGATGATCAACGCCTCTCTCCAGCAGGGATCGATTCCGGACCCCCTGAAAGCCGGCCAAGTCCTTCCTATTCTAAAAAAACCAACGCTTGATCCCGCCGCACCAGACAATTTCAGACCCATCTCTAATATACCCCTACTAGCCAAAGTGTTAGAGAAATGCGTACAATACCAGCTTAGTCAACACACCGACAACTTCCACCTGCTGGACGACTTCCAATCAGGATTCAGACCAGGGCACAGCACTGAAACAACCATGCTCCACATTCTGGACGACGCCCTCCAAGCCCTGGACCAAGGCAAAACATGCCTCCTAATCCTTTTAGATCTATCTTCCGCCTTCGACACTGTCAATCATGAAAAACTACTTGAACGCCTTAAACACAGGATGGGTCTGGATGGCGTTGTCCTTGAATGGTTCAGGTCCTTCCTCCATAACCGATCTCAAAGATTCCTCATTGATGGCAAACTATCCGCTCCCACCCCGGTCACGGTTGGAGTCCCTCAAGGCTCAACCCTGTCTCCTACCCTCTTTAATCTTTACTTGGAGCCTCTCACTGAAATTCTACGCTCCGCCAATATCTCCTACCACATGTACGCGGATGACACCCAAATTTACATCAATATCTCCTCACTCAAGGAGGTCCTCGCCCTGAACGAAACCCTGAAACTAACCGTTCAGTGGCTTGCCACTAACCAACTAAAACTCAACGCCAAGAAAACTGAATTTCTCCTGATCTCCCCATCCAAAGCCAACCCGGAGCTACAGGTGTGGTTCAAGGCCATCACAGCCCTAAATTGTCCCCCGACCATCGTGGACTCCGCCAAATCACTGGGCATATTTCTTGACTGCAACCTGAACATGCGTGACCACATTAATTCAATGGCCAAGGCAGCCAGATTCCACCTGAGCTACCTCTGGAAATTAAAACCCTTCATCGATGCTCCAGATTTGAAAATGGCAGTCCAAGCTCTAGTCATATCCAGACTGGAATTTGGATGCTCCACCCTCACAGGCCTACCCAAGCGCTCCTTGGCACCGCTAAAAGCCTGTCTCAACGCGGCAGCCAGACTACTCACCGGCACCAGGAAATTCGACCACATCTCTCCACATCTGAAAGCCCTAAACTGGCTCCCTCTAGAGGCCAGAATACAGTTGAAACTGGCGTGCATTACACACAAGGCCTTATACGCAAACTCCCCTGCATACCTTTCACAGAAGCTTGTGCTATCGGGAGGAAACAGGAAATCTCGATCCACTAACAGTCTCCTGCTCCGACCCGCCCACTTTCGTAAAAAAAGAACCTACAATAGGGCATTCACCGGGGCAGCACCAAGAATTTGGAACTCCTTCCCGCCCGCTATCAGAAGAATCCCCACTCTTGCTCGCTTCAAGAAGGAAGCCAAAACCTTCCTCATGGGTAAATTCCTGTACTAAGTCCTCCTCTCAGCAGATATGACTTGCTGCTTGATTCCATGACTATTGCATCTTCCGCAACCCTATAACCGGACTCCACCGAGACCCAAGGGGGCCACGGTCTCTGCCAACCCTAGCTTGAATTTTAGCTCTCATGTGTGCTCCCTTTGCCCCCATGCTCCCTCATCCCCCCCCCTATATGTTATATTTCTCTGCTTGTGATACTTTACTGTTTGTACTGTTTCTCTATGATGTTTTTTTTCCTGTTAACCATGTAAAGCGCTCTGATACCCTCATGGGTCATGTTCGCGCTCTATAAAACACTAAAATAAATAAATAAATAAATATTAAGCTTTGTCCTGGATGCACACCACTTTAGCACATATTGTGGTGGTGGTGGTGGTGTGTGGGGGGGTCAATACAGTGGACCTAAATACGTCAATACTAGGACTGAATGAGGCATGAAGCGGCTCTAGGGGCACCAGGAGTAGTAGGGTGCTAGTGCCAATGAGCATGTAAGTAGCTAAGAGATATAGTCCGCCACTGGACATCAGAGTGGGTTAGGGTGACCAACCGTCCGTAAATTTTACAGACCGTCCGTAATTTGGACCTCACATCCGTTGTCCGTGAGGATCCCTTTTATGGACGCCTTTTGTCCGTAGTTTTGGGCCTTGCAGGGAGCAGAGCTGTTCCCCTTTGAGAGGCCTCAACTCCCTGATGGGGCCGCCTTGCACTCCTCCTGGGAGGACAAGAGCAGCCCCACCTGCCCATTGTCATTCTGTATGCGGGCTGAGTGTCACATAGAGAATGACAATGGGCCAGGCCGGCTCTGAGGAAGAAGTTATCAGATGTCTTCAAAGTTAAACTATATGCTAAAGAGCAAGCACCCTCATGAAGCTGATGTCTCTCAGTGGGTTTAGTGCACAATGCAAGGGCTTGAACAAGTTTCAGATTCGAAACTTGGCAGGAACAATTCAATCATTAAACGCAAATTATGTGGACAAACTGCTTTTAGTTCTTATATATATTATTGAGTGCCTCTTTTACATTTGCAGATAATACACATTCTCTAAAACAGGAATAATTGGTAATATCGATAGGAGGTTTGCATTTACCCATTTTCACTTATGCTTCTCCAAAAACAGGTGGAAAATCTGACTTGCCCATCTGTATTTATTTTTTAAATGGAAAGAAAATTAAATTAGGTCTGCTTTTGACTGACTCCTGCTTCTTTTCACCTGTGTGGCGAATAGGTATACAGATCCAGAACAGGAAGAGTTGAAAAAAGTTAAAGACTAACTTGCAATGCTTAAAATAGCTTCAGACAAGCGCATGTTTTATACATCAGCATTAGTGTTTTCATATTGTATGTGACTGCTTTTATTAGTAAACCTAGAAAGCATCCTAGCAAATTCCTATGTCCATCCGTTAAGGAAGTCTGGAATTCACTCGTTGCTTTAGAATTTTTTCACAGACCACAAAATAAATGTTATGTTGTTATGTTATTCCAATTTATATAGCACACTTATACCCGTTGGTGTCTTGGCGCTTCCGTTTCTGCATACTGTGCCAGGAAAACTAGTTACTAAAAAAGCCATGTCTTGAGTTGTTTCCTAAACTCAAGAAGGGAGGGAATCTTCCTAAGATGTAATGGAAGGGCGTTCCATTCCTTGATGGTATTAAAGCTGAAACTCCTCCCACCCCAGTTCGTCATTTTAATTCTGGCAGTGGGCATCAAGATGGCATTGGCCGAACGTAGAGGTCTATTTGGGGAATACCAGCTAAAAAGGTCCCAGAGAAATTGTGGGCCTTCTCTGGGCAGTGCCTTATGTGCAATGCAGAGGCTTAAATGTAACACACTGGCCAACTGGCTGCCAATGCAGATACTGGATACCTGTCCTAACGGACTGATATTTGGGAACATCCAGGACTAGTCTAGCAGTGGCGTTTTGTACCGCCAGCAGCCTTTTAAGTAGGTTGGATTGGAGGTTGATATATAGACCATTACAAACATCCAATTTTGATAAAACCAGGGAGGTCAGCACCATCTTTCTGGTGTTTTTGGGAATGAATGGGAGAATTTTGCGTAAGGTTCTAATGGTAAAATACGAGAAAGACACAATCTTAGAGACCTGGGACTTAAAATTAAGTTTCTCGTCTATAATGACCGCAAGATTCTTGGCTTTAACTACTGGTGTGGGAGGGGGGCCAAGGGTGTCTGGCCAACAAGCTGGAGACCACGGTGGAAAAAGGTTTCCAAACAGAACCACCTCAGTTTTGCTTGAATTTAACTTCAAGCAGTGCCTACTCATCCAACTGCTCAGTGTGATCCTACAGTCATGTAGTTTGAGGGAGTGGTTAACATCCTTATCCACTGTTGAGATTACCAACAGGGTATCATCGGCATAGGAAGTGGGAATCAAGTTAAAACTTCTAATCAGTGGAGCGAGTTCGGAAACATAAATGTTAAAGAGTGTAGGGCTCAATGAGGAGCCCTGCGGAACCCCACGAGGCAGGACAAAAGGTGATAAAAAGACAGGAGAAGAACAAAAAATAAATATGGTTAGATACTGATTCAAATACCATAAAGTACATTTAGTAAACCAGAAGTACTGTACTTAATATATTTATTATACTCTTATGACATATGAGATGGTGACAGCTGCCCGAACCCATTAGACAGTGTGTCAGCCGCCCGCATGCCCATAGACTGTAAGAGTGCATGGCCAGGACTGAGGATAGCGCCCACCAGCCCTGCATAACAATAGACAGAGTGTGTAAGGCAGCGTGCATAGCCAGGACGGCAGACCGTGTCTGCAAGCCGTACAATCCCACAGCCAGGGTGTGTAAGGCAGAGTGTACAGCAAGGACTGTGGTGTCCAAATTCTCAGCGTGGCCATTGCCCACAGAGTGTAATACTGGGACTGTACCCACTCAGTAAAGTTGTGCAAGGAGGCTGCCTTCGTCGCCATCACGCTTAATCTGCTTTCACCAATTAGCTACATCCTACCGCTTTACAACTCACAATGTCATTCATATATGAGATGCTAGTAACAGTCTATCCGAGCATACCTTCTGACAACTTCTCTCACCAAACATGCCTGCTCAGGTCCATGAACTGTAAACAAAATATCAGACTGGACAACCCAGTGCAGTAACCATATAATAGATCATGTCATATGAAATACAACAAAAAGACCTGCACAGTTGCTCAAAGCTGCGTGCATACCAAAAAACGCAAAGTGCATGATTGTCTCAACCTTATAAACTTATTTTGACCTGTGCTTATGTTGGTTGTCTATTTACTTACTGACATACTAGTGCGCGACCTCCTCTCATGTGTCTGTAAAACATACCTTTTGTCCCAAAGTTTCATCTTGAATTTTGACCTTCTGTCCTGAATTGTTGTCCTTAATTTTTACCTTCTGTCCTGAATGTTTATCCTGAATTGTGTCCCTTTGTCCTGAATTTTTACACTCACCGTCCTGAATTTGCACCCATGCCAGTTGGTCATCCTAGAGCGGATCCCTCCCACCTGTGAGTCGGTTCGACCTATGAGTTACTCTGCCAAGGCAGAGCCTGCAGTGGAGTCGTGAGGCCCCCGCTGCACCAGCTTAAGCTAGGGCTGGGAGCTCCAACTGAGCCTTCTAGACTAGTGGTAGCTGAGTAAGGGTTGTTCCTCCCATGACTGGAGCGCCTTTCCACTGCTTTACAGGAGCTGTAATCCACAGGCAGCACAACCCCCTCCAGAGGGCCTTTTATGGCTCCTGCTTTGAGCGGGGAGTGCAGGAGGGGCTCGCTCTCTCTTGTCCCATTGAATGCCACGCGACACTCATTTGTTCAATGTTTTTCCCGTTTGGATTAAAATTAAAACTCAATCACTGGCGTGCCTACATATATAAAGCTGAGTTACAAGGAAAGGTTATTTTTTCTCTTCCACACTCCTGCAGTTGAATGCAGAAGAGCTTTTAACCTGTGCCCAGCAGGAGTTCCCATATAACATTGGAGGTTGTCCTGTGAAGTACCAGAAGTTTTGGGGAGCATGGTGGGTTTATTATGAAGGAACACATCCTAACAGTCCATAATGCATAATAGATTGTTGTGATTGATCAGCCTTTCAATCCTTAGTGTTCTTTGCTGTGTAAAGTATGGTTTGAGCTGTGTGGTGATCTGTTTGTTTTGATGCATTTAAAAGCAATAACAGCAAAGGTGCTAACTAAGCCTTCTTGGCCACAGATGCAGACCGAGGGCCTGGTTTTGATTTCGACAGAAAGGTAACTCAGTCGCAGCGGTGACGGGTATTCCGTCCGCTCAAATATAAACCTCTATGGGATTTATATTTCAGCAGACGGAATGTCCTTCACCGTTGTGATGGGGTAACCTGTCCGCTTTAATCTAAATGGTGGCCCAGAATCAACTATTAATGATTTACTTATGCAGTTGTGAGCTCGAGCCATTTGTGAAGGTCCATAATGAGAGAGTGGGTAAACAGTAGCTGTTATTGCACAAAACATGCATAAGCACCACTTCCATTAAAAATAGGAAAGGGCTGTGACACCATATCTGTCCTTCCTTCTATCTTCTCATAAATCAAACACAAATACAAGGATAATCTTAACATCCCCATCCCACAAAGCATGGCTACTGCATTCCAACTCCTCCAGTCCTTTGACTTTGTGGAGCACAGAGCTCAAAGGAAGAACCTCTTACCCTGAACATCATAAACTGAGCAGAAACACTGCTTATTGGCCTAAGTCGTTAGTGCTTTTGCTCCCCATTAATGTTTCTTCTTCTTATCTCATTTGTTACTCCTTCTAATCGTATTTTTTACTCCTTAATTGTTTTTCACCCTTAAACACTTGCTTCCCCCCCCTCTGAAACTGAAACATAGATACACCATGTATAGTTCTCCATCTTTCAGACCTGTGTCCTTGAGAATTTTAATTGAAATATTTTGTTCATGGTGAATTTTCTCTAGGGTCTCCGGCAGATATTGTTAGGCTTTCCTGAATTCAGTTTTTCTTTGCTGTAAATTCTGGTGGAGTTGTTTCAGAATTTTTCCAGTGCTGTTTTTTTTGAAGTGCTGGTAAAAACGCGCTTTTATTTCCTTCCTTGCCTCATTCATATATATTGGTAATTATACTATCCCTTTATCTTGCTTTAAAATCCCTTCTTTGTGCCCATCATTGAATTTGATCTTTGAAGTAATGTTTAGTTATTTACCTCACCTTAATGCCCGTCTCATTTCCCAGCACTGAAATCTTATTCCACCACTCCAGTCCCACCCCATGGATGGAGATGTTTTTGCACCTTAGGAAGATTTGATTATAGCAAGTACAAAGGTTGAGACCGGGCATTTAACACACTATCCTGCTACTGTATACTTTATGGTTTTAATCTTTTTATTTGCATTTCGTAACAAAGGCCAACAGTAAGCTTCGCATATGTTTGCCAGCTCAAATCAAGTTAAGCAGCAGTAAATTGCAGGTTATGGAAGAAACTAACTGTTTTAATTCTGCCAATGGCCAAAAAGGAAAAATGTACCCAACCCATTCCCCCACACCTCTCCCCGACCCCCGTACACAAACTAAGATGCCATTTCAGGATAGGTTTACTTCTCTTCAGTCCATGAGGCTCCCTAGGATTCCCCCTTCGGCAGTGCTGATAGACGCAGCAGACGGAGATATCTCGGGCAAGTGAGCTCCCTAAACTCAGATCCCAGTAGGGCGAGAAATGGCTGCCAGAGATCCGCGAAGGCGGAACCCCTCCCAGCTAGCATAAGAGTGAACTTTTCCACTCCCAGGACCTGCCAAAGACGCTGCAGCCAGCCAGTAAATGTGGGAATACGTGTAGTCCGCCAGTGAATCAGAATGTTTTGTGTGGCCGAGCCCAGAGCAACCGCTATCTGGCGACCTCTCTGTGAGCGAAGAGGATATGTGAGAGGGTTGGGGAGGCCCTGGAGAATATAGGTTGGGAAGCGTGGGAGCTGAGTATCAAAGTGTTTATCTATTTCGTCAATGACCTGCACCCAGTAGGCTTGCAGCTGCTCACAGTCCCACAGTAGATGCACCAATGTGCCCTGTTGTCCACAACCCCACACTTTGTCAGGGCTCCATCGCGTGTAGGCGGTCGGGAATGTAATACCAGTAAGTGGTCACCTTGGTCAGGGTCTCCGTCAGTCCCATACTGCGTGCTGAGTGTCGAGGCCTATAATATATCCCCTCCCATTCTTTGTGGCTAAGAGCCTGGCCCAGATCTCCTTCCCAACGCATGCGCCCTGCCCTATAAACATGTGTATGTCCAGCTAGCAGCAACTTATACAGATCTGAAATGAGCTTTTTGTTGGATGAGCGCGTTAGCAGCCATTTTTCGTATGGCGTGAGGAGACGCTGTGAGTGTGGCTTTACGAGGGGATGGAGAGCCCAATGACGGAGCTGGAGATAATGGAATCGCTCCGACTCTGGCATCCCATAATGTGACCGGACCTGAGGGAAAGGGAGAATCCCAACAAGGTCCAACAAATGACCTAGAGACCGGCAACCCGTTGGGCGCCAGCTTACGAAGGAGGCCTCACCCATCCCTGGTTGAAAGTCCGGGTTGTCGAAAAGCGGGGTGAGGGGAGATGGGAAAGAAGTCAGGTTGTATTTCTGACAGCTCTGATCTCAGGACTCCAGAATTCTCCTGGTTATATTGAAGCGTAAAGATTGGCAGGTCTGTGAGCCCTGCGTAGAAAGGGAATTCTCTGCAGAGTCGTAGCTGCTACCGCTTGGTCTTGAAACAATCTGTGTTTCTCTGATTCGGATCTGCTCCATTCTACTAAATGCCAGAGTTGTGTCGCTTGAAAATAGTTGGAGATCCGGGACCTCAGGGGGCAGCCTCGCTATGAATCCCTTCATAAATCGTGACAGTTCCGATTTGAACCTACTTGATCCACCCGCCGGGTGGTCATAAAGGGAGAGGCTGGAAGATGTATAGTATTTGGGGTAGGATCGTCATTTTTATAGCGGCCACTCTCCCCAGCCAGTAGATCGGGAAATACTTCCACCGCCGCAGCTCCGCTCAGATCTGCGTCAGCAGTTTAGCATAGTTGGTGGCGGATATCTCTGTCAGCGTGGGCGCTAGCTGGATGCTGAGGTAGGGGATGTATCCATCCGCCCATTGTAGGGGGTTTGCGGCGCGTAGCCGCGCCAGGGTGGAGGGCAGCATGGAGAGGTTAAGTGCAACTGATTTCCCAACATTAGCTTTGAAGCCTGACACCTGAGTGAAGCGATCTAGTTCCACCATGAAAACACCCAAGGCTCGAGAGGGATCGGAGAGAGACACCAAGACATCGTCGGCTTAGAGGCTAATGGTATGAATGTCGCCTCCGAATTTAATCCCGGTGATAAGAGGATTGTGCCGAACACATTGGGCAAAAGACTCCATATAGAGCGCAAAAAGAAGGGGGAGAGAGGACATCCCTGGCGGGTCACCCTGGAGTTAGGTAGGCTGGGCGAGGTATGACCGCTAACACGGACTGAAGCCGTAGGGTGTTGGCAGCAATTAAGAATTAAAGTACGCAATCTCTCCCCCAGCCCCACGTGGATCAGCACCTGTTCTAGAAAGGGCCAATGACCCTATCGAAGGCCTTCTCGGCGTCTATGGTGAGGAGCATGTATTCCCCAGGGACCCGGGAAGCCTTCTCAATTAGGAGAAGTACAAGTTTATTATTGTCGCTCTTCTGACGTTGAGGGATAAACCCTGCCTGATCTGGGTCAATGAGTCCCGGCATGTAGGGTGCCATCCGGCCAGCTAAGATCCCCGTAAAAAGTTTGAGGTCAATGTTAAGGAGTGAAATAGAGCGATAGGCCCCACAGCTGGTCTTGTCCTTCCCTGCCTTAGGGATGACCACGATGGCCGCCTCCAGCATGTCCTCCGGTATCGCCCCCACAGTCGCAAAGGAATTAAAAAGGCACGTCAAGAGAGGTGCTATTGTTGGGCAGAACATTTTATAAAAGGCAGCCGTATAGCTGTCAGGTCCAGGCGATTTGGCCAGCTTGAGGCGTGAAATTGCCGCTATGACCTCTTCCACGCATATCTCCCGCTCTAGGTGATCAGCCTGAGCCTGCATGAGTGTGGGAAGGTGTGCTGCAGCTATGTACTCCTCGGTAAGTGAGCCATTTAATGCTTGCACCGCATACAATTGAGCATAGAAGTCACAGAAAACATTTGCAATGTCCCCATCAGTCGTTACCACTCGTCCCGCACCGTCGCGTATCTCCCAGACCCCTTGGCGCTGCCGAACCTTGTGCAACTTATGAGCGAATAAACGGCCGCACCGGTCACCCCGTGTAAAATGCCTGGCGCAGGCGTAGGCGCAGCGTATTCTGCCCTATCGTTATCAATGGCCGCATGCTGGGCCCGCACTGGGCGCAGCTGTCGCCAGATCCTGGACGCCCCGGTGCGCTGCTGCATCTGTTCCAGCTCCCTGGTTCGTTGTGTGGGTTTGTCTCTCTTGTGCTTGCGTCCGGCATTGTCTACCGTCGCAATAGCAATGATCTCTCCCCTCAATACTGCTTTAAGTGCTGCCCAGCGTGTGGAAAGTGGGATGTCATTGTTATCGTTATGGGTCAGGAAATCATCTATCGCGCGCTGTATCTGTAGGACAACATCTGCGCGGTGTAAAAGGGTGTCACTCAAGCGCCAGTGGCGGCGAGGTCGTTTTAGTGGAGGAAGCATGAGAGTGATCGTAGAGGGAGGCGGTTTAGATCTCAGACTCCGCCAGCAGAGTTCGGAGCACCTCCGTGCCCAGGAAATAGTCGAGGCAGGCATAAGTCTTATGGATACTCGAGTAGAATGAGTATTCACGGTCATTGGGGTGGGTAGCGCGCCAAAGATCCACCATTCCCAAGCCCCTCAAGCGGTCTTGGCCCCTCTGGGAGAGCGCGCCCATCTGACCTGAACATTGAGCCAATCTATCGCAAGTGTTGTCAAACACCAGGTTTAAGTCCCCACCTAGCAGAATTCTGCACTCTACCGTCACTGTTGCCTCAGTCAATGCGTTGTATAAGAACTGTTCTTGCCCCTCGTTAGGGGTATAAATGGACCCAATCGTGAAAGTCAGCCCCCCAATGTCGAACTGGTATATGGGAAGTCTCCCTCTAATTTCTGTCTCTTTCTGAAGAACCCTTCCCAGGAAGGAGCGGGAAATCAGGATGGCCACCCCTGCCATTTTAGTGGCGCTAGAGGAGAAAAGCTGAGTGGGGAAGAGACGAGATTTTAGGTGGTGGCAGTCCTGCGGCAACAGATGCGTCTCTTGAAGGAGGCAGATGTCTGCCCTCGAGTGTTCAAGATAGGATAAGATTGCCCTCCGTTTGATGGAATTGTTAAGTCCCCGCACATTCAGGGTAAGGATTCGAAGTGTATTGGGAGCCATCTAGAGAGTGAGAGCCCAGGTGTATCTATGAATCCCGGGGCCTGTCAAGCAGGGATGGATAATGAGCCACGGTAGCCTATCACTGCCCATTTTAAAAAACAGTGGACGAGGGCCCCCAAAAAAAGGAAGAAAGGAAAAAACAACCTCAACAAGAGTCAAAGCTGTGAAACAAGCGAGTCTGTCATCCTGGGATGAACAGAAAGAGATCAGCACTGGGTCCATATCATGGCCAAGAGTACTCACTCCCCGCCTCCCGCCCCAAAGTAATAAAGAGCAAATAGCCTCTACTACTGTCCTGAAGGGTGGGTTTTCGCCAGTTCCTCGGGAAGTGACTCCAATACTGCTTTCTGGCTCATCGCCATTTTGGCAGCGTCCGGCCGTTTAGGGCGTCTGCGGTGTCGCTGTCTCTACCAGCCCGATGGTGAAACTCCGGGCGCCAGACTCGAGCCACGATTACTTTCTTCTTCTTCCAGGGGCTCAACGTCAAGAAGTCTACAGGCCTCCGCCAGCGAGTGAAGCTGGTATTTGGTTCCCGTCCAAGCGGAAATCAATCGAAACGGGTGCCCCCACGAGTAAGAGATGTCCCGTTGGCGGAGGTGAGCTGTGATGGGACAGAAGAGCCTGCGTTTCTGCAAAGTAATCGCCGCTAGGTCCTGGTGAAGAGTAGGATGTTGATCTTGATAAACAATCGGATGCATGTCCCTGGCCTTACGCAGAATCTCCTCCTTGGTGCGAAAGTCATGAATGCAGGCCAATATGTCCGCCGGGGCTGCCCTGTCCGCTCTAGGGGGTCCCACTCGATGGGCACTGTTGATTTTTAATTTCGGAGGTAGATTGATTCTCCAGCACATGGTTGAAGAGCCCCTGAACATAGGCGAAGATGTCCCCTGCTTCCGAGTTCGTGGCAATCAATCGAATCCTTACGTTGTGCTCCGAGAGTGGTTTTTAAGATCCTCCAGGTGCGTTTGAGGTCGACCTGCTGCTCGTGAATACGGATGACCTCTTGTTGAAGCGAAGAAAGTTCCGTGTCCCTATCATCGCTTTTGTCCTCTAGCGACGCTAAGCGTTCCCCAGTGCTATCGACGTCCTTGTGAATGTCTTTTATCTCAGAGGTGAGGTCGCGTTTCACGGTTTGTAGATCTTCCCGGAGCATCGTAAAGAGGGACTCAAGAAAGGCCGGGTCACCGGTTCATCTCGGGCATCTCCTGACATCGTGGTGGCCCCAGTCTCCTGGGATGAATGGGCCATTTTGGGAGGGCCCCGCTGGGTGCACGAAAAGAGGTCCTTCACCATGAGTTCAGGCTTGGCGTCCTTCTGGGTCTTGTCTCCCCTGGAGTGGGTGAAGGACATATTCCAAGCCTGTGTCGGATGTTGAGTAGAGCAAACCTGCTCCCGTGCTACACGGAAGCAGATCCGCAGATCCGCATGGGTCAAGTTGGGCCAGTGCCAACTCCAACAGCCCCTCAGTGCCCAGTCCAGCTTCTGCTACGGGTAAGGCCCGGGGGAGGAGGGGGGGCGGCAGCCAGAGCGTCGCAACGTTGAGCGCACTCCACCGCTCCCAGACAGCTCGCTCCAGGCACTCGCCCCGTGCACCCCCAGGCAAGACACCACTCAGGCCAGGAAGGCCCAGCTGCGACGACAAATGGTGTCTAGCGTTGTCCTTCAGACCTCCAGGTGAGGTCCGCCACTCCCCAGGGACCTCTGTCGCTCACTCATCCGTCGCAGCAGCCCACTACGTAGGCCCAACCGGGCGCGGCCTACCTCCAGTACTCTCTCCTTCCGAGGGCCAGGCAAGAGGCACTACAGGGCTCGATCTCTGAGGCACCCCGCCGAGTTCACCACAAGCTGGGGGGCTTTGCTTTGAGAAACCAAGAAAGGGATTGTCCAAAAATGTGTTATTACTGTTGGATCTGGACCTGTAAAAGCTGTTAACTGAAGGTCATTTGGTGATAGTGATCCAGCGCAAACAACAACTCGGGGGGAGGGGGGGGGGGGGAAGTGAGAACGCAACTACCCTCCCTGCGTCGCAGACCGGTCGTCACACTAACTCATTCACACACGCATTCATTGGTGGGGCCCCTAACACCAACACTCGCACGTTTCTCATTCACAGGTCTGCACACAGGAGGGGGAATGATAAGCTGGACATGTGGGTGGGAGTACCTTATAACCTATAGGGAAAGAAAAGTTATCTTACACCATATACATTAACATTCGCCACCTATAGATTCCTAATCCTAAACATCAAGGCACTCCGCCCACATGGTCGATCGGACCAAATAGATGGATTGGTTGATGGTGATTTAGAAACCAGCTAAAACACATTTAAGACTCAGAGTCCTCTATTCTCTTTAACGAAGAACCACAAACTCATAATTTCTGTTAATCAATATTTGTTTATCTATAATTTCATTAAATTAATATTTGTCTCTTCAAATCTTAGATTTTTTTAGATCAATTAAATTAAATCGCAGAACACCATATTTACCTATTCTGGCTATCTGGGTTTTCTCTATTTCATTGGCTCAGCATAATCGAATTTTGTCGTTAAATTGTCCAAAGAACAGGCCAGATCTCAGAGTCCGAAAGTCCTTTGCTCAGCACGTTACAGTCCCAAAGATCATCAAAGGACCAGAAATCGTGCCAGCATCCGTCATCGCCTGTGGGGTTAAAGAGGGTGTGCAGTCATAATAACCGCCGAATGTGTTCGAAAAGGTCTGGAAAGAATAGCTAGGCCCTCCCTAATCTACTATTCTTTTTATAATAAATTTTGGGATAACATGAAACATGTTTGGGCGGAGAAAGGTTCCAATTGCTCAGGAGAAAACGTCCGATTTTGTATAGTCCAGGTTCACATGGATTTTGCTGATGTTTCCGGTTATGACCAAATTCCGATTGTTGCAATAATTCGACTTCTAGTTTAAAAGGTCCATTGTTCATTTATACCAGATTCTAATATCTGGGGTCGTTTTGGCAGTCCACCAATAACCTATCCTTGACTGGAACGGCGTGTACAGAGGTCGTTAGGAAGTTCACGGAGCCATCCGATTCTGCGCAGTAGACTTCGCGCTTCACGAGACGTTGGCCACTTCTGAACTCGGTCTCTGCCGCCATGTTTTCGATAGGCCAAAATGTCATCTTAAGCGAAACAAACACAAGAGAGTAATTAATACAAAGAAATTATGCTTCTAATGTTATACCCTCACTAATCCCTTTATGTATTAGTATTTTCCTAGCATATAGCGACATTTAAAGCAGTATATTCACCTTTACATCTCTCCACGTAGGTGCAAACGTCACAAAAGCAACATAAAGCATGCAATATCTAATTATTACATATACTACTGTTAATATGCGTACGTATTTTAGTTATTAGAGTTATTTTGCCATGCAGATAGCAAGTTCCCATGTGTAATTTGTGTACGCAGGTTGGTTAATTTTAATATATCACAGCACACTATTAGTAAATTATAATAAGTAGGTTATTCAATTAATACTTTCATGCAAAATAGAGGAGGTATACAAAATTTTGCACTACCTGCTCCATCAATAGCATGTACGACGCAGCAGGTGAGGTAGTGAAGAAACTTCATGACCTGCAGTATGTCTTGAATCAATTGCCTGTGCCGTTCACACTGTGACTGAAGTTTATTTTATATCTTTGGGCTCTGCCTGTGGTATTTTGAGCTTATTTGAATGCAAGCAGGAGGACCAGCAAATATTATTGAGGGATTTTGTTAATTTTATAGCTTTTTTGGTGACAATGCTCCCGCTGGGCATGTGTTTGATGTATTGATGTGTCCACGGCTCCGCAAAACTCGTCATCGAGGGGAATGACTTGCAGGGATTCTTCCTCTGTGTAGTCCACCTCCATGACTATGAAATATGTAGGACACAAGAGTGGGTGGGACCAGAAATTATGATGCGTGACTCCTGGTGGCAGTGAAACGCTCTATGCGGTACCAGGCAGTAACCTGATCGGAATGGCAGAGATGTTTGGAGTGAGAATAAAAATCCCCTAAGCTTTTGGACCGCTGAGCAGTTGGCAGGAATAGACCTGACTGGGGGCGACTCACCCTTCGTTATACTGGGTGTCACTCTGGTCTGAGCCCGCCCCCACCACAGTTTACATGCGCTTGGAAAAAAAAAAAAAGGAGACATGCGCTAGGCAAAAAAATGCCTCACGGCGTTGATACATCTCCGCGTGGCGCAGGCGTCAAATTGTGGAGATAACATGTACGGACCCGCTTTCAGAAGGTGTCAGGGTTCCCAGACCGTGCAGGCTGCTATCACGCGTCGGTGAGCCACAGTAACCTCATTCTATAGGCCTAAAAAAAGCAACCCCTGGGATACTGCTGTTCTCTGCCTGGCAGAGTGCAAGCTAGGAATGCAAATTCAATTCTCTGCCTGCACTCTCCCTGACCGAGAACACAACTTTGCACCCGCTGGAAGCAGAGGCAAAAGCTGCTTCTGCCCGGGCGGGAGCGAAGTGGTAGAGCTGGCTCTTTCTGCACCCAATATGGGTGCTGGCAGAGGAACCGTCAGGAGCCGTGGGGCTCCTCTGCAGTCCCCCAATGATGGCCATGTTGTCGGTGCCCCGTGTGGGCCCCCGAGCATCCACTGTAACATAATCATCTGCTCCCATTGGCAGCAAGTATGGGTGCTTTCTGGGAAGCTAGTGGGGGCCTTGGAGCTCCTCCGTGGTCCCAAAGGTGTTAGAGCATAACAGTCACTAATATTAAATTTGCAATGTGTTAATTTATAAATTATACATTTGATTATAGTTAACGTTAACCTTTTGACAGAGCAAGTAGGTCAGCCTTACGTAGAATGACACCCCTTATAGTGTTACATGACACAGTCAGCTGTGCATAACCATGTGGGGTTGGCACTGCCAGTCCCTGAGCTTATTCTCTAGCTGCACATTGAAATGGACATCTTACTTAACTTTTAAAAAACATTAAATGTGTAATTGAAACTTTTTCTTTACATTTTCGGTCACAAAGTGCAGCCTTAGAACCAACCACAAGGAGTTCCTGCTCTCCGGCTGCTTTGAAAATAATGGAAAGCTCTCCTGGGGTCATGCATTCAATGACCCTAGTAACGTAAAGATTTTTTTTTCTATCTTTCCTGGTGGGCAGCAGTGCTATTTTCAGCACTCCACAACATTTTTGGAATTATTGGTGGTGGTCCTACCCCTCCTCGGGGCACCAGGTCAAAGGCAATTGTAAAACTTAGGCCCACGCATGGCATTATGAGGAGCTCCCTGAATGGAACAGTGATGCTGCACCATCTTCATGCTTTCACATTTTTGTTGGCTCAATCTGCGGCACCAGCAAATCCTCACGTTGAGGGCATCGGGGCCTAAGGTCCCAGCAGCACCTCAACCTCTCCTGCCAGCACTCATCCTGAGTGCCAGTGGGAGCTGGCTGCATTGTTTTGCTCCTGCCCACATGGCAACAGCTTTTCTTACTACTGTCCCTGGGCTGGAGCAATCCTATGTTCTTTGCTAAAGGAGCAACAGTGTTTAAGGGGATCGGGTACCATGGACACTGTTTTATGTTGGACCACAGCGATGGGGTCCCCAGAGCAATAATAAGGGTCAAGGAGGGTGCCTTGGCCCCCCCTGGATAATTGTTTCAGGCCCCAGGGGAATTGGATTTAAGGGGCCATATGACCTGTCCCGAATTAAATATGGTACATTCTCCCGGGTATGTGACCCCCGAGGCCATAACATGGATCTGGAATGGCATGGGGAGCAACAAAACAATGGATTTAGGCCCAGATCTCTGTACTGGGATGAATGTATGACATTGTTCTGCATTCTGTCCATCAATTGTTGTT